>NC_050480.2:18037765-18637765 GCF_012460135.2 Molothrus ater
ACAAAAAAGGGAAGAGGGAGGATATTCTGTGGGGATGTTGGGTAGAACAGGTTTGAGGAAATCAACCTCAACCTCATTGTTAAAGGAGGGAACTATGGCTGGAGAGCAAAGGAGGGATTTGAATGCTACGACACAAAGCTTTGCCACAACTCCTCCATGGGTAAGGAAGAACTTTCTTGTAGAAGATTACTATATGTGTATATTTAGTGGACTATAGCACTGTTTTTTCAGTGAAGCTAAATAATCCAGTGTTGTATATTAAATGGAATTTGTCTGCTTTTTAAGATCAGAAATCCCTTTTCCCCAGCCCTGCTGTATTGCTATGGAATGATGCTCTACTTATGCAGGGAGTTCTATGCCCCACACTACACTGGACAAGGTGTTTAAATTCAAAGCCTGTATCTTTTGTGGACAGTTTTCCCAGTAAAGCCAGGAGGACAATGGATTTTATTTAAGTAGAAAGTGATACTGTGTTTTCTCCAGAAGCTCTGAGCCATGACTGTGGCTAAGGACAGAGGACCAGGCTGATGCTGAAATCCTGAACCAAACCTGTGACAGATGTAGTGTGTCCCAGCCAGCAAAGTGCTGCAGCAGAATGCCCAAAAGCTGTGCTCTGGGTCTGACTGTGGGTGTGATGGACGAAACACACTTGCTGCCTTTAAAAAACAGAAATTGGTGGTCTTTGCAAAGCTCTTGGTAAAAGCATGGTAGAAAAACTGAGTATTATAATAATGTTCCTTCAGCTGTTTGGTGAAGACACCTGGTCTCAAGGTCCTGCAGATGTTTCTGGAACAATTGGATGAGAAGACAAGTGTAGAGTATGTATTCTTGACATTAATGCAGAGAAAAAAGTGAGGACAAGAATAAAATTCTGTGGAATCTGATAATTCGAGAAAGGACTGAATTCTTTTAACATTGCCAGAGGCAGAGTCTTTATTTTACAAGTCTCATGACATAAAATGGTGAGAGCACACTCATTTCACACTCATGCTCTGTGTTGTGTCAGTGAACCCATGAAGATGTTGAGCTCACTTACAGTTTTGATCTTTTTCCCTTCTCTAAAAATACTGGAATTGGTAAAGATGATCCCTGCTAAAGTGACTGGTACAGTCACATATAAATAAGATAACACTTGCTGCAGGCTGATGCCTTCATGCATTGCTTCTTGATGTAGAGAATCTTGGTTTTTGTCTTATGGAAGCTCATCATGACTAAGCCTTGATAAGCAACGACACAGAGAGGTCCTTAAAGGCCCTGGATCTGTTCTGTCCCAGAGTAAACTGCTTAATTACCACTGAAATTTCACTAATGTTAAACTGTATTGGTCCTTCTAGTAATTTTTGTACCTGTCAGTGTCATTGAGCAACTGCTTTTTGATGCTCTCTGAAAGTAAACTTTTTTACTTTGTATTTCTGTGTGTTTGACAGATGACATTCTGCCAATATTTGCATATGGCTGCAGTGTGGGCAAGTCAGTTCCTGGAGGCTTTGTCTACAGGGGATGTGAATCACCCAACTTGAATGGTCTTTATATTTTTGGTGATTTCCTGAGCAAGTGAGTCTGATTGTTTCCTCTGCAGCTCCCATTCTATACCCACATTTTCCTTGTCTGGGCAAATAAGTTTATTGGACCATCCCAAAACCTTTTGGGCTGGAGTGGATGAGAAACTTGGATATAGAGTAAGTTCTGTGTTTGACTATTACAACTACATTTTTGCTGGAATTTAAACTTCTCCATTTCAGAATCCTTAGGATAAGTTTGCTTTTGTTCAGGTCTGTTTCTCCAAAATCCAGCCAACAGTCACAGTCTTCACTGACTGCTTTTTTTGTTTCAGTAATGCATGATTTTGACAGGAACTAATTTTGATGATGAGACATAAAACACAGGGGTTTATTTTTCATCTAGTCAACTTATGGCTTTACAGGAAGATAAGACAAATAAGTGGAAGAAGCAGGATATCTGTGTTGGCAGTACAACAGCTTGTGCTTTCCCTGGAATGATCAGTTCCTACAGCAAATTCATCATCTCCTTTGCTGAGGATGAAGCAGGTGGGTATCGTGCTGGCCACACTTTCAATGGAAACTGTACAATCTGTTCTCTACTGTATGGAAAATGTGGAAAGTTCTGTGGTTCCTGAGGGATGCCTGGAGAGCAGGCAGTGCAGAGAGGTTTATGGCTGGCTCAGCATGGGGGCTGGTCTGTGGCTCAGGGAGGTCTCCTGCCCTGTGAAGTTGTTGCAGATCAGGTTGATGAAAAGCTCAAGAAACCGAATCTCATGTGAAACTTTCCTTTTATTGTTGGTCTTTTGTACTCTTTCACTAATCAAAAGACCATATCAATGCAGTTCACTTTTTCATTTATACCATCCCATCCTCACTTGAGTTCTTAGAGCTTCTCTGAACTTCTCCTGCTTCCTTAGTATAAATTCCTCAGTCATATTCACAACAATCCACAATTCACACTGTGGATCATAGACCAGGACTTTATTTGGGGATCAGGAAAGCCACTCATTTAAAAGTAAAGGCCTCAGCACATGGGACACTACTAAGGTCACAAAGACCAGATCTCCCACTGAAGCTGTAACTGTTTTTAAGGGGGGGCCCGGCTGAAGGGATTTAGAGAGACCAGCCACCTTCAGTTACACCGGCACTCCCCTGGCACGAAGCCAGTGGCATGTGCCGACCGTGGGTGGGGCGAGAGGAAACAGTCACCGATATTAAAGCAACCGCGCCGCAGGAGTGAAGAAAAGAGACGGCCCTCCTCTGCTGGGTGAAATAACTTGGTTTAATCCAGGGTAGGGGAAGTGCAGGGTGGCCACCCAAAGGTGGCGAGCGGAGGAGGAGCCCCAAGCCCCTCCGGGGACCGGGTTTTACAGGGAAGGGGTGGGTACACAAGAAACCAATCATAGAACGAAAATTTGGATACATTGAAGACTGATGGGTGGTGTGGATCAATGGGGATAGGTCAGGGGAGGAGCCCAGGCCTACCAGCCAATCACTCGACACCCTAGCTGGAAGATTCTGGAACTTGGGGTGGGGTGCCGGTGACTGGCAGAAGGCCTGGGGAGGGGGTACAAGGACAAATAAGGGATAATGAGGGAAAAGAAGGAGGGGAAAACCGTGACTGACATAACTGGGGGTTTGAGCCAGACCAACTTGCCAAGCTAGGAGAGGGGAGAACAGAACAAACCAAACGCAAACCACAACATCCCACCAAGGTGGAAGTATCAATGAACATGAATGTTTGCTTTTCTACAGCGTCCTGACAGAGCTATGTAATACAAAAAGAAGCTGCAAGTTTTTGGAAAGCACAGGTGCATTTTAGCACTTGATCATTCAGCAGAAAAGAGATTTGCTTGCCAGGAAAAGATCCTAGATTTTCTGCCTAGCATATTCTGTCAGAGCTGCATGGAGATGCAGGCTTTGCTGTAAAATGTGTACAGTTTTTAACTGTTCTAACATATGGAGTGAGTGAATGTGAAATGTCTCTTATTTTGGTGGCCTTTTAGAAACCAACATGGTGTTATGTAGTTTGAAAGAAAACAACAGCTTTGCCTCTTGCAAGATACTCTAATTTCCCTTTCCCCTGGATATTGTTTTAGTGAGTGCTGAAGGGAAGGCACAAGGAGCATTTGTCTTCCACAGTTACCAGACAGAAATGAGAAGTTTCTGTCTTCCACAGATTAACTAATGTAGCTCTTGCTGAATTTTTTCCTTTTTGGTATGATTATGAAATGGAAAATATATTTTTTGTGTGGTCTTCCCCTCTATTTGTAGTTTCTGGCTGCTTCTTTGGTACAAACAAGTTTCAAGAAATATGTATTTATACAGAGGAAAGCAACCTTTACAGAGCCACAGAGGTGAGGTAATGAAGGTGCTGCCTGAAAGAGAGCTGCTGGTTCTGTGTGGAACCCTGCTGCAGCCAGGAGGTCATTTGGTGTTTCTGGGAGCCCACTGGCACAGGGCAGGGTGAGAACAAAGCCATTTCTTGGACATAAGGCATGGCTGAGGGGGTAACTGAAGGAGTTTCCTTTTCTGACTACATGAATTACTGAAAAGCCAGGAAAGAGGGAAATGGAGAACTGGGATCCAGCTTGGGCACTTGAATCTAAGACCAGTTTTCTTTTTTTCACTTCCATTTAGGTGGTGAACTGTATTTTATGTCTACTTCTTATCCCAGTGCCTATACACCACATGGATCGCTCTACAAGCTCATCGATCCTGCAAGGTTTGTAATTAAAGATGTATTTCCATGCCAAATTCTTCTATAGTTACCACTCTCCAGCTATCACAGTAAAAGAATACCAAGTACTACTGATACAAAATCATTGACATCTGCATCCAGTCCTTGGGTTTTGTTTACACACTGTACCTCTGGTGCAACTTTAATCAGTTTTGAGTGAATTTGTTCCTCACTCATCATATCTGTGCACAGAGAAATAGGAAATAGAGTTCAAATTCCTTGAAGATCTGGGAGAGTTAAGGATTAAAAGAAAGTTTCCTTGGTTGTATTTCTGAATTACAGCAAAGCAATGACTTAAAACGGACAGTCCATATCTTTTAGGTTCATTATATCAAGTATCTATGATGCACATTAGTATAAATAAAAAATAAATAGCACTCCACAGTTTTCTTTACAAAGATGAGAGAAACCTGGTGGTTCATGCAGTGCTCAAATAATAACTGGAGCCCGAACCTGAGTTTTTCCAAGCAAAATGTTTTT
This sequence comes from Molothrus ater, assembly GCF_012460135.2. Lineage (NCBI taxonomy): Eukaryota > Metazoa > Chordata > Aves > Passeriformes > Icteridae > Molothrus > Molothrus ater. The sequence continues at coordinate 18,042,488 of NC_050480.2, forward strand.
CCCCATCAAACAGTTATACCTGCTAAAGTCTGTTTTTAGAACAATAAGCACACTTATGGGGTTTTTTTTTGCCTCCCTAGCTTTCCCATTTTGCTAAAAAACATTAAATGGTTTCAAATCATTCTGTAGAACAGATACAGTACAAATGTGTTTGTGCTTTTGCAGAGATGTTGGACATTCATAAAATGACGAAAACAAACTATGTTTTCTTGAGAAGTTAGATCCAAAGCTAGGTTGTTAACTCAAACTATGTACCAAGGTGATGGGAACAGAACTTGAATGTTTTACTGCTCAAGGTGATTTCTGCCTTTAATAGCTTATCATCTGCCAGGAAGTGCATTTACTGTGAAGGACGAAAAAAAAAATTATATATACATATACATATATATATATGTGACCATGCATAAACATCAAGAGCTTGAGCAGGATCTATTTATCAAAACAAATATATCTTTTTTGTCTGTATGCCGCTCGTTAATGTGTCATGAAGACCCTGTGCTTTTGAAGCTTTGTGTCCATCACTTCTAGAACAGGACCAGGCACTTACTCCCTTGGCTCTTAAAATCTTTTCCTGCATTTTCCGGTTCCCCTTGTTTGCCGTAGCCCGGATGGGGCTGTGTCAGCTCTGCCCTGGCCTGTTTGCACTTTGCAGGCGTGCGCAGGCTGTGCAGAGCTCCTTGGAGCCTGAGCAGGCTCTGGAGCACAGTCCTGACACCTCCAGCTCCTGGAGTGACTCTGGTCTCCTCATGAACCTTTCTCCTTTGATTTTACTGCTGTTTATAGGATTTTTCCTGGGGATAGCTGGCTTCTCTGCTGGGCACAGTCCCAGGCAGTGAATCCAGCATTCCCTGCCTCCTACCCACATGGCAGGAAGTTCACTGGCACGGACAGCAAGCCATACAAACTCTTGCTTCCAAAACATTGCCAGGGCCACTGTCATGTGCCTGATGGCAACTCAGACTTCCCAAGGAACCTGCCAGGAAAGCTGATGGCAGCAGTGCCCTTTGTCCCCACTTCAGCTTGCCTCTGCAGCAGTACTCTTGGAGACAGCAGGGTGGCACCAAATTCCTTCTGTCCTGAGCAGAGAGAAAATGAGTTAGAATGTCATTTTAAAATCAGAGAGGAGCGAGATGAAGGGAAAAAGCCCCACAAGCAATACCTGCAACTCTGCTTAAGTAACCTTTAAAAAAAAATTGAAGTGGTGTAGAGGAAGCACTTGGCTCTTGCAATTGTCTGAAGGAGAATGCTAATCACAAGAAAATATGATGCCTTAGGTCATGCTTTGCTTTGTTTGGTGCTGTCAAGCATGCCAAATTGGAAGAACCTGCTCTTATTTGTCCTACAGCAGTTCCCTTGGTGGGTAACAGAGAACACAGGTGTGTTGTGGTTCTTTGTACCTCTCTTCCTGTCACTTAATGTGCAACATCTTTATACCTCAGGGAATATGTGTTCAGTTGGTTTTTGTTTTGGTGCTTTTGTACTGTGGGGAGTTGTCAGGGGACAGAGGAGAGGAACACAGACACATTTCTTTGTAGTTGTGGTTCCCTCCCTCTGTGCCTGTTCCTCTCCTTTATCACCCCTCTTGCTGCAGCACTGTTGTATCCAAAGAAAATCCCAGTGAAAGTCACGTTCACCAGCTGCTGTTGGGACAGGGATTTTATGGCTTGCCAGCCCTGTGTCAGCCTCTTGAATTCCACCTGTGCTGCATTCCAAGTGCCTAAAGTGATTTCATGCCTCTTCCACCAGAGGCAAATGAGAACAGGGAATTGGTGTGTGCCTATGGAATAAATAAACTTCCCTAACAATCTCTCAGATGCCTGCATCTGCCTTTCTGTTTTCCAAGGAGAGCTCCACCAGGGAAGTGTAAATACAAGCCTGTTCCAATGAAAACAAAGAGCAAACGGATACCATTTCTTCCATGAGCAAGTAAGTTGTCAGGCTTTGATTTTAATGAGAAACAAAACATATACGTAAACTTACAGGCATGTGATTGAAACCTTCAGGAGTCTTAACAACTACTGAGCAGGAGCAATCCCGAAGGTTGGTTATCACATTTATGTGATAATCAAACACAGGTTCTGCTGTCTACTTGATGCTGTGCCTTTGCTTAACCCCAGTCCCTGATTATTTTTTTCCCCTAAGTTTTCAATCTTCCTTTTTCCAAGCCACGTTCTTTCTTTAAGTCCCATGCAGCTGGGGCAGGAGTTACATCCTGAGTAGAAACCAATGTTTAGCAAGTTGATATTATTTTGTCAGGGATTTCCAGATATTAGTGTATTTTGAACAATTAATATTGTTAAGTCTACTAGAGAAGTGTGCAAGATTTTATTACATTCTGTCTGGAAGTAATTTTCCTTAAATAACACATTCATAATTTCTAAAATCAATAATTTTATTTCCAAGAAAAACAAGGGTCTTTTGATGGAAGAAGGGAGGTTTATAGTATGCATTTCTTCTTGCATAATTTCAGCTCTTTTTCTTGACTATAGGTCTAATAAGTGTTTCTCTCAATCATATCTCTGAATAAGCCTTTTGCCTTAAAGCAGGAAGGCTAAACCATGTTAATTACTTTACTCAGAGACTGTCCTTGAGCTGCTAAATGAACCTTCAAGAACCATGCCTTCAAAAAAACCTTCTACCCTCACTGCAGCCACCCCAAGTGTTTCTTATAAGAAAGCAAAAAGACCACATCCACCAAAGTAAAAGCATCAACAGGAAAACCAGCTCCATCTGGTAGAGACAGAGAATCAAAGCTGAGGCTAAACCTCACAAGGGAAAGAAGACTGGACACAACTCCAGAACTGCACCAGCACCACCTTTGCCAAAAGAGAAGAGCTCCCACCTAGCCAGAATCAAGGAGGTTCTTCCAAAGAAAGCAGCCCTACCTAAGGTAAAAGTGAAGAAGACAAGCAAAATAGCTTTTGAAGCTCAGTGATGTCCCAGAAAAAGCAAGTAGCTTATAAAATGGTGAAACAAAAGTGTTGAATAGTGACCAAATGAAAGAGATTGTGGCTGACTTGTTATGCCGTGCTCCCAGGTGTGTCCCTGTTAATGGCAGTGTTAGCAGTCTCTACATATGTTCTATTGAACATTAAACTTTAACAGCACTAGCTTCCAAATCCTGCTGTGATGTCCTTTTCTGACATAAGTGGTTATGAGAGCCTGTGGTGGACATTCTGGTAAGATTTGGATGTGTATGACTGTTTAATAAATCTGACTCTAAATTTCAGGACTTTAATCTTCTATTGAACAATATAGAATAGACATGTCAGTTACCCCACCTTTATTTAATTTTTTTTGTCATTTAGCTGAAATGCAGGGAAAAGTGTGTTTCAAGAGTAGTTGTCTTTCAGACAATGTAATTAGATTTTATATTTTGAAGGAGGACAACTAAGATGCTCAGAGGGCTGGAGCACTTCTACTATGAGAGAATCTTGGTTGTTCAGCCTGGAAAAGAGAAGGCTCCAGGGAAATCTTATAGCAGCCTTGTAGTCCCTGAAGGAGGCCCACAAGAAAGCTGGAGACGCACTTTTTACAAGGGCAGGTAGTGACAGGACAAGGGCAAAAGGCTTCAAACTGACAGAGGGGAGATTTAGATTAAATATTAGGAAGAAAATCTTCACTGTGAGGGCAGTGAGGCACTGGCAAAGGTTGCCCAGAGAAGTTGTGGATGTCCCATCCATGGAAGTGTTCAAAGCCAGGTTGGATGGGGCTCTGAGCAACGTGGTCTAGTGGAAGGTGTCCCTGGCCATGGCATGGGCTTGGAATGTGATGATCTTTAAAGTCCCTTCCAGTCTAAATTATACTATGAATATTTTTTCAAGGTAAGGCTCACCTGCAGCTTTCATAGGGTCCAGTAAGGGCTGGAAATGTCCAGCAACTCTGAAACACCAACACAATGAAAGCACTAGAAGCCAAGCAAACCCCCCAAAACCGCGCGTTAGAGCCGAGCCACGGGCAGGAACCATCCTGCGACTCCAGATTCTATGCGGTGGATAACCCCGCGTAGAACAATCCGGCACCGTAACAACTCCGGTGTTCAGATCCAGGAAATGATTGATTTGGGAAGCGGAGCTGGGACCGCCCTTGCGCTCCTATCCCCGGAAGCAGCCGAGCCCACGTCGTCAGTTTGGAGCTCCGACGTTTCGGTCGTCTCCCACCGCCGCCCTCTGTAGGCGCCGTGCAAAAGGCGACCCCCGCCGCTCGCTTTTCCCGGAACCCCCCAGGTCGGTTAGGGGAGAAACAACAATTAAATAAAATACTCGCACGAAAACCTCTGGAGGCCCCAGCGAGGATCGAACTCGCGACCCCTGGTTTACAAGACCAGTGCTCTAACCACTGAGCTATGGAGCCACACAGCTGTCGTTCTCCTGCCGACAACCTGTGTCCCTGCGCGAGGCAGCCTCCCCCCGCGGTGCTGCGGGGTCCCTGCCCTCCGCCGGGGTTTGGCCCGGGGCAGCCCCTTGGAGCCGTCTGTGGGCGCCGCACCTGCAACACCCCCAGGCCTGAGCTGAGCCTCTGAGGTCCTCCGGGGAAAAGCTGCCCTTGGCGGGGGAGGGAATCCAGCTCCCGCGCCCCCCCGCCCTCGGCGTTACCCGAGGGTGACGGGAGGCCTTTCCCGTGTTGATGAGGGGGTGGGCGCACCTACCACGGATTGAAGGTGGACGTGCCTTGGAGAGTGTGAACAATGCATGTATTTTATGATTGGCTTTTCACAAATATTAAAATGAATATTATATGTGTTGTTTTAGAAAGTAATGCTGTATTAATTCTCTTAAGTACTGTGTTAAATATAGTTTTAGGCTATAAAAATTGTTAAAATAGAAACGGATGCTATGTAGGATACTTTTTTTAAAGAAAGGTCTCGCAGCGAGATAGCAGCCACAGGACACCTAAATCTTTCAGAGAAAAAGAATTTATGGCCCTCTTATCAGAAGAAATTAACTTCTTCCCGCCTCAAAGGCGCTGTTAGGATTTGGAGGAAGAAGTTGACGATGACCAGACAGAATCCTGTTTTTGAATGGAATTTATGCATCATGTATGAAGTGGATGAATATTGTAGTGCGTTTTTATATTTTGTAATATTTTGAAGTAGTTTTGTTTTGTATTCCAATATTTTTCCCAAATGGTTTATCCCAGACTGTACTCCCCTCCCTTTACCTGTGTTATCCCTCTCCTGGGATGAGATCATCCCCAAGACCCCCACCCTGGCTCTCTGTCAATCACTCAGCATCCCATCCCCCCCATCCAGAAGTTTCGGTCCAAGTTGTCGAGTGATTTGCCAGAGGCCAGGGGTCAGCCCCCCAGGCCTAGTCCCATACGCTGCCCTATATGTCTATCCCCCAGTTCCCATCCCTCAGAGATACCTATTGGTTGGTAAAATGTTATCTACTTTTGGTTTCCTCCTCCCTTGAAATGTGACCTTCGGACATCTCCCGGGGCTCTCGGCAGGAGGCCCCTGAGGTGCAGGAGCTCCTTTGGGATCCTAATAAAACCTTGGATTAACCCCTGCTAAGAGTCAGCCCTTTCTCTTCTACCGATGTCTCTGGTATCTCTTGTGCTGCAAAGGCGCCCAGTACTCTCGGGGCACACACAGAGAGTGTCTCCCCGCTGTCGGCCGTGTCGGGGCTGCCCTCCCCGGTGTCTGCCGACTCGAGACTGGCCCAGGGTTCCTGAGAGGCTCGCAGAGAGACCGAGACAGATGAATATGCAACAGGCTATTGCTTTTAAGGGTTAATCCTTTGTTAACGTGGGTCCTTTTTCGGCCTCGTGCTACCCAGAAAAAGGTACCTGGACGTCCGTAACTCTTTGTATTTGTTGTCTCATATTGTCCTAATTCAAATTGTCCAAATTATTATTACTCTAATTGTATTACTATTTTAATAACTATTTTATTGCTATTAAACTTTTAAAGTTAGAAAAACAAGTGATTGGCGTTTTTAACAGAGGGGATCGGTTGCACAGGGGAGAATTGCTTCTGTTTCTCCCGGGCATCCCCCACGCTGAGAGGGAGGGAGCAGCTGCTGCCTGAGTCAAGGTTTTGGAAGGTAAGACTGCTCAACATCTGGTTTTGTGCGGAGTGGGGAGACAGTCACTTTAAGCAGATAGCTCCGTGTTGAAATTCTCCTCAGCTTTTGTGAAATCACTGTTGCACAAAAACTGGTTTAACTCTCGCAGATAAACCACACGTCTCATTTGACTGGGGTATGAACCCAACAGCAAGACAGGAAGTGTGGAGCCTTCATTTTTTAATTTTTACTATGGAAATTTGAAGGCATTTGAGGATTTTTCTCCTTTTCTTTGCATGAAAAAACCAATCTGTCACACGTTCCATGAAAGCTTAGGTGAAGGTGAGAAGGTGGGCTGTGCTAAGGAAGCGGAGAGACTGTGGAGTTACAAATCCAGCAGCTTTGCTGTACACCAGTCATGTTCTAGAAAAGCAGACATGATTTGCTGGGTGCAAGCCTCAAGCTGTGTGTGACCAAAAGTAAAGCTCCTTGAAATGAGAATAGACAGAAAAAGCTACATTAAGGAGCTAAAGACCTTTCATCCGTCCCACACTCCACAAATCATGAACAAGGTCAATTTCCTCTTTTTTTTTTTTTTCCTCTTGAGTTTTATTTCACCTTCTCTTTAGAAATGGATATGATCTCTGTGGACAAACTAGATCAGTTCTGGTGAACTCTTTCTTGTTGTTTATGAAGGTCACTAAAATTACTTTGAAATATCTGCTTTTGGCCTCTAATGTGGCAGCTGATAAATTCATGAAGTTGCACATTTCATTGGATGCTGTTCTTCCCCTTTCCTTTGAAGACAGTGACTCTTTAGAGGGACTATAGCTCTTCCAAAGAGGGCTAAAATGTCTGTAGTGAGTGTTCTGCTAATGCCTTAGGGAACTGGAGTATAAGCATAGATTGTTTTATAATCTTTAAGAAGGCAGGAGCAGAACTGTCTTACACTTTTCATGCTATAAGACAAGCCTACCTTCATCAGCCTAACACAGCTGAGCAGCAGGGTAAGATGTATTCTGAGAGAAGAGCAGTGTTGAAATAAGTTTTCTTTGATAACATGGCTACCTGCCACTATTGGGCTCTTAAACTTAGGTGCAAATCTCTAACTGTTGTGATTGCCCTGCTTCCAGATGCCTTTTGCTGCCGGCTGAGAGCTCCCTACACGGTGGGCTGCACTTCAAGGGCTGTGTCAGAGTGTTTCTTAGTCAGACAGCCTGGGTGGGATTCAGGAGGTGTGGTGGTGGTACTATGCTATCAGTAAGCCCCTTGGCTTCTCTTTGTAATGAAAATGAGGAAATGAGACACTTCTGGGATGTAATGCATCCCGCCTGAAGGTAAACCTCTACGAAAAGTAATCCGAGTCCTGGTCTAGAGGTGCCTGTTCCTCAGCTGGCTGTGAAGGGAGTCGATGCAGCCTTCACAGGAACTTCCCCAGCCTCAGTTATTAATGGTAATTTAGTGGAAATACCACAGCAGGTTATTTCTTCCAATTTTTAAAATCTTGTTTTAGCTCATGTTTTGTATCTAGTGTTTCAAAGTGGATAATTCCTGTGGAATATGAAAAGCAATTATTTTTCTAAGGATCGATTGGGTCAAAACTGCAGAGCTACATCTAAAGAAGACTCTATGATTCTTTCTGCAGCTAGACCCACACACGTGTGAGAATTAAGCATTTAAGCAATAAAATGCCTGTCTAGTCTGCTGTTCATGACTGTTGAAAGCCACTAGGTGGAACCTAAGGACTGCATCAAAAGATTAGAGAAATCATTTTAACAGACTTTAAATGCTGAAAGGAGTGAATTTTTACCGTGCAGGTTTTTTAGAAAGATCTGTAGGATGACTGACCTTTAAAGGTATGCCAGACATCTAAAGATGCACATTTATATATAATCTCTAAAATTTCTTCTCTAGGCCCAGACCGAGCACCAAGCTAGAAAATAGGGTGGTTAGTGTAAGAATAGGTGTGGTCACTGGACAAGTCAGTGTTTAATTAACCCTGTGTTAACCCACAGATGTCACCTGAGCTGCTGTGAGTTTTTGCCCGTCTCGTTAAGCTCAGTAAACTAATCCCAAGCACATTCCATTATTTTACTGCCATATCTTTCATTCAGGGGAAACTAAAGCAATGTCTCTTCAGATAGCTAGTCCAAGGAAATTAATGGAAATCCTAGGAAATCCATGGAAATCCTTGGAAATTCTCGTGCACTGCTGTAATCCCTTTTACAAACTCCTTTGCCTCGATTGCCACCCAGTTCCCTGCTGTGTTCAGTTTCACTGGTGTTTCACAGGGTTCGGTTCTTTGCTGCACAAAGCAGCTTTGGGCTGCAATAGTATAAAACAAATTGCAGCCAATGTTTCCTCTGCAGACCTGGTATGCCTCCTAACAGGTTGTCAGGCTTGCCCACCTTTGTCCTCCACGCATCTGACTCTGTGTCCTGGGGGAAGGTTGGTGCACCTGGGATTATCTCAGCAGAGGTACAGATCAGCAAAACTGGCATGCTTCCATTTCCTTTTTAACCTCTGGGAGAAAGGAATTGCAGCACAGCTTCAGTCTTCATGTAAAATGGGACATTCTGTGGGTTTTAATTGTTTGACAGGTTCAGCACTGTTGGTTTTCTTTCTTAAAGAAACTGTAGTAACCTAAAGATGTCTGAGTTTAATGCAATTCATTTTAGTTGGCGAGTGCTGGTGGATTACTTTGTCTTGTGCAAATACAAGGGTTTTTTGAATAAAATATTATCAAAATCAGGGAAACACTTCCTGCTGATTTTGGGTAGCTTTTGGAGGCAGTCCATGGGGTATTTTAGGCATGTAATAATCTCAACAATTTGTTGAAGCCTGCCTTGTTTTCTGAATGTGAACCTTTCCAAGTCTTGTTTGACTGAAATGTGCCTCAGGAAGTATCATGTGGTTTTGCAGTTTTGACCCAATCAAGCCTTAGAAAAATCATTGCTTTTCACATTATACAGGAATGATGCAGTTGTCTTTGAAACATGGGATACAAAACATGAGTTAGAACGAGATTTTTAAAACAGAAGAAATAACTTGCTGTGGTATTTCCACAAACAATTACCATATATGACAGAGGCTGGGGAAGTTGCTGTGAAGGCTCTTTACAGGTTTTAGTTTGTGCATGGCTTGCACTCCTACTCCAAAATAGCATGAGAGATTCTGGTGTGCACACTTCCTCTTCCCTGAAACTCTGCTTTCCATGGGAAAGAAGTTCAAACATGCAACAGATACAGTGCCCTTCCAAAAGCAGTTTAACAGGCTCAATGCTCTTTTTGGACAAACATCCATTACCACATACAAAAAAAATCTTGCCTTTTTAACAGCATTTTTTTTTGTGGCTTTGAAGAGAGAAAGGATTTGATGTTTCTGTGGAAATTTAGTTTGTTTTGTTCCTCAAAAAGGTGACAGAGCAGACAAGGGAATGTAAAGACAATCAGAATCCCCTCATCTCTATTTGCTTGTAGCTCTGTTCATGTAATGGGTGTCCATTCATGGGGTTCATGTTGTGATGTCAATTGCTGGTATTTGAGCATCAGTAGTTTTCTGTGGAGTAGCATCACGATTCCCAGGTCTTATTCCAGGGTAGCAGTTCTGTCTCTGCCTCATTGTCCTCTCCAACTGTATTTTTTCTTAATGCAAGGGATCCAAACAGAAGAGATGCTGTCTTCAAATGCTTTATGATTTGATCTTCCTGGAACTAGAAAGGAATAATTGAATTTTCTTTGCTTCAGGGTTATTATTTCTCTGATCCAAACCAGATTTGAAGTTATTTATTATAACAACTTCACATACCCTATCCAGTGGCACTTAGCTGCCACACTGCACCCAGTGGTGGAGGTGGCAAAGCCATCTATTACAGCAAAAGGGTCTGGAAAGTTTGATAGGAAGCAGCTTTTCATCAAATAAGATAAAATAAAAATATAAATAACTCAGCAAAGTAGTGAAAGAGCAAAGTATATTTTATTTTAGTTTTAGAAAAAGAAAAGTCTTGTATTTGAAATAGAAAGATGCATAGTTTTTTTTATTTAAAGAGGAAGAAAAAAGCAGGAAATAGCTGACCCAGAGCTGTGCATGTGCTGGTCAGCCTGTCACTACACGTGTATTTATGTCTGAATATTACACGTATATACATATGTAAACATGTTTGTGCTGTTGAGCAGAGTGTAAACAGTTCTCCCCTTCTGGACATCACAGCCTGAAGGTCTCTGCTCAATTGTTGGTTTCCAAAAAGTGCAAGAATGTAAGGACCATCCCTGAGGCTGTAAATCCTCTCAGATTTGTCTAAAGTCACCTGGCAGATTTGAAGGTTACTTGGGAAAGGGGTTGGCAACCAGGGTGGTTCCATGAACCCCCTTTTCAGAGAAAACCAGGCTAAAAATGTACTGATCACATTTCCCGAGGAAGATTTTAAATTCTTTTGGAAAGCAGATGATTCAGGAATGCATAAGGCAGAGGAACCAGGAGATCCAGTATCCCCATCCCTACTCCAATATGGATTCTGCTACTTAACTCTGTGCCCACTCTCACAGCCTCCCAGAGGCATGGTAGGATGTTTGTTAGTAGCACAAATGCAAAGTCCTATTATCATTAGTGTAAGAGCAGACTTGCAATATTTCAAGTGGGCTGTAATGGAATAAAAATGTAGCAACAGGATGTCTCAAAATAAAACTTTTTGGGATGGTTTCTCCCAAGGAGCTGTAAAACTATAGGTACTGAGTTCCTTTTGCAGTTCAGTGGGCAGTAGGGAACTGGGAATGTGTCCCAGCACAGTCAGCATTGCTGTGGATGGGAAGCCATTGTCTCAGCCATGGCCTGTTTGCAAGGGTTTGGATATTTGGCTACACTGAGGATGCAGTCACCCAGGCAAGACACTAATGTGTCTGCTCTGGGCTTCAGTTACTGGGAAAGGCAAAAGAAAAGACCTGTCACAACTGTCACACATTAGGCACCTTCCTCAAGTGCTCACATTCCCTTTCCTGTGAAACACATCTGAGTCCCAAAGGCAGACAGCCCTTATGCTAATCAAGAAAGAAATTCGGTTTTTTTCTGAAGCTCTTAAAGTAGATGGAGGAAAGATGCTCGTATAATAAATATTATATAAACTGTGAAAAGCCAACTGTTGCTTAAGTGCTGGACAAGATGACTGGAGCTGGGTGATTTGTGACTCCTGGAAAAAGCAAATGAGCTGAAAGTGTGGTTTTCTTCCCAGCTCTGTTCCTGATTTTGCCATATGTTTGCTGCTAGAGACAGCAGTTTGTGGGTTAGAGTTGCACAAGTGTCTGTGTGTTATTCCCCTGTGCAGTCAGTTCAGAATATCCTGCCCCATTTTCAAGTGCCTGGGAAGAGCCATGCCCTAAGCTCCAAGTGTTCAGAGAGCTGCCCTCACCACCCTGAGATGGGCAGCTGGAGAAATAACTGGAGACCAAGTGTTCAATCCCCCTGGTACGGTTGGACACCAAATGGGAATGGGAATAGCTTCCCTTCTCTGTTTTTAGGGTTAAGCTGGATGTACTTGCAGGCCCTGTCTCCATACAGGCCGGTGAGTGGTTCTGTGGACAAGATTTGATGTGCAGTAGCTCTGCCCTTCTCTCCCAGGAGAACACATTCATCTTCCTGTTTACTGGGCTGGACCAACATGTGCCACAGAACAAACTGAATAGAAAAAATGTGATTCTGCTCCCAGCCTTATTCTAGTAATTGGTAGAAGCCCCTCCTCCCAAGTTTGCTTTTGTGAAGCTTTTCTGAGCACAGTTTAGAAAGGTTTTGGAGGCCAGCTTTTGAGTGATCAGCTCCTCTTTGATATTATTTCCAGTAGCCTCCCACTGAGCATGGAAAATTTCTCCTCCTTGAGTTTCAGGCAGTATTACTCTTTCAAAGTATGCTTTGGCTGACAAAGTTTTGTCAGGTTTTCGAAGTGGTAACTTGAGTGTTTCCAAGTCTCTTCTTTGCTTCTGAAGGACCAAATTGTCTGCAGACCCTTGAACATCCTTTCTTCTGAGTAACCTTGGAACCACAGTTCAACTTCCTGATTGGGTTTGTGTCTCTTTTGTAATTTTTCCTGGTTTTGATTGGTTTGGAAATCCTAAGGATACAGCCTTCCTGAGGGTAGTGTCTGTTTTCTTTGGCTTTCCCAAATTTAACACATGACAGAGTGCTGAAAATGAATGAGAAGGGAATGACTAAAAATGTTTTGAATCTTGAGGATTTGGATTAAGCTTTGTATAAAGCAGTTGGTTTGAGGTTTGTCTCTGCTAAATTAGCTCACTATATAGTAGGGCATTTCTATCTATCACTAAGGTCCCAGTGCAGGCTCAGGCAGGTGATCCCACATCCTTCTGTGCAGGCATCCAGTCTGCACTCTAATGGCTTTGACAGATCCCCTCAAGCAAAATTGTCAAGCTGATTCCATGATCTAATGTGTCCAAAAGCGTTAAAAGCTCCACTGGGAACCTCAGAGGGGACTGATATGATTAAATCACATCTGCATGGGGGGGATAAACTGTTCTTGAGTGTAATTCATAAATTGGAATGTTGGACTGCTGTAATCAGGGAGCCTCTCCGTAGGGCATCAATATCAGCAGCTACTCTTCATACATGACAGGTCTGTTTCAAAGCTTATACATGCCTGATAATCCTTCTCCTAACTAAACTTTAATTGCAGGATGCCTCAACCTGCCAGAGAGTAAAGAAGGGAGCTTAAGCATCTTAATTCACTTAGGTGACTAGGTGACTGATTCATTAATGCTCCTAGAGTTAGGCTTGTCCTGATCTACTTTGCCATTATGTGAGTGTCCTACCTACAGAGGACCCAGCACTGGTCACCTTTCTACTGGTACAACCTTAGGCAAAAACTTACTGAAAATTGCACTTACCTTTTGCTTAATTGTGGCTTTTCTTTTGGTGGAAGCAATTCTACAAGTAGGATAAATCAGGCCAGTGGTGGATTGCTGCTTTTCTGTAAAAAAACAAACAAACAAACCAACCAAAACCCAACTAATTAATTTTGCATTTAGTTTCACAGTTAAAGCAGAGTTGCTTCAAGGTTGAAGCCACTAGTGCCCATTAATATGCTCCAGGAGATTATACCTGGGAAATTTCTCTTTCAGACAGTTCTGGAAAATATAAGTGTTCGTATCTTCAAGTAAACAAAAAGTCATCCATCCCTATTTATGGTAAATGATTAAGTACACATGAAGGATAAACACTAAAAAAAGACATGCTTTTAAAGACTGACTCAGCTATTGTAGTTTTATAGAATAAGTGAATGAAACTTGTTTGGATTCTTCTCAGAATAAATACACACATTTTTAGAGTCCTCAGGAGAACAGAAAAAGAAGCAGCAGTAATGCAGAAGCACTGATTTAATCTCCAGTCCACCAGCTACTTCTGCACTAGTGTGGTGTGCGTGTGGTCAGTCTTAAACCATTCTTATGGCTCACATAATTATATTTAACATTTGGTGTCCTTGGACATGTCTATGAAACAAGACCTGAGAGATACATAACATTTAGCGCTCAAAGTTGAAAAGGAAAGGCAAAGAAGTGTGAGTTTGCTGGTACCCAGCCCCTTAGACATATCCTTGTGCTGAGAATTCTTTGTAAAAAACAATTCTTGCTATATATTGTGGGATGTCTAGAAAATAGATAGTAATAAATACATCATTTTATGTGGAAGATGGATAATTCAGTGCCTAAGAATGTGAACTGGAGGTTAAATCAATGCAAAGAGACTTTCTGTTCTTTGGTGTTCATTTCCCCTTTTTCTTTCCCCAGTGAATGTTTCTCAGCAGTCCCAGCAAAGGGATGTTTTTACAAATATCTTGCTGAAATACTCAGACCTAGCTGTGTTTCCTTATGAGAATTGAGAGGTGCAGAGAGGAAGGTGCATCGTTGCTGCTCACGTTTAAGGCAGCAAGTAGCAAATCAAGGCACTTTCAAGACTAAGTTGTTGTAGCAGGACAAATGGTCACTTCTAAATCACTCTGACATGCCTAGTGAGAAGTACAGCACAGTGTTGTCTCCTCTGAACTCCTGAATTTACTGTGATACTTGTACAACATGAATCTCACTTTAAGCTAGTCTCTAGTTGCCTCTTCCATTTTCATTTTACTTTTGCTTGCCCTGCAATGACCCCATTTAGACTGCTAATTCTATAAATCTTTGTCACAAAGGGTCACTGGGCTGAGGGGAAGAGACAAAAATCTGTGAACAAAAAGAAGTCTAATATGCTTTCTCCACTAGATCCTGTATCAGAGGCAGGTTTGCTTGTTCCAGCCTGATTTAGCTAGTGCAGATGTCACTGCTAAATGCATAAACTAAATATAGTCTAGTAGGGGTTTGCAATTAGTTTGTTTACAGAAGCATTTACAGGAACAGTTTGGTTCAGCTAGAGCTGATCAATCAAAGTTCAGCTGAAGAATCCCCAGAGAGACTCTTTCTTTCCACCTGACCTGCTGGGAGACAGATTAGAAAATACTGATAACACCAGAAGCTATTTGCTGCTGCCACGTGTGTTTCATGTCCTTCGTGCCTGTTTGGGTGAAACTGCTTAGGGAGAGACTGCTTTTTCCAGCTTAGTTGTAATGCTGCTTCTTTTACAAATGCACCTTTGCAAAGAGAAAAAAACAACTGAAAGCCTAATAAAATGGAAAATTATGTAGATGAAAATGTAAAAAACCCTTGGGGCCTGACCACAGCATTGTTTTGCTGAATTGGCAGAGCCTGAAAACATTTGTCTCATACTTCTGACCTAGGGTTATTCCTTTAAATGCCTTCTCCAAGCTTATTTTCCCAGTTCCCATTTTAGCATCCCTCTAGTGACACAACTGAAGGAAGCTTAAAGCCTGTCTGCTCTTGAAGTGTTGCTTGCTAAAGGAGCAGAAGTGAGATCAATACTCATCCTGAGGATCAGCATGTTGTGGCCCAGCCAGGCTGGAATGATGTGTAGATGTTGCTGCTGGTGCGTGGTACCCAAATACAGCCTCAGAGGTGGGAGCAATGTTTTCAGGAGTGCATGTTCCACGTCCACCTCTTCAGTTTTATTTTGCTGATGGGCACTGCCAGGTGCAAGGAGTGCTGGGTTCCTGGTATCACTCCTCACCAGCGGAAGGCAACAACACATTGTCCTTGAGGAAGCTTCTTCCTTGAGTGCTCCTTATGCTTGGATGTAGCTATCAGACTTTGGATGACCACTTGGTGTGACAGTGGCTGCCTTGCAAGTCCCTGTGGGTGTACCCTACATTCTGGGTGCCCATGACAGGCACAGGTGAAGGTACTTTGTCCTCTTGGCACCATGACAGGTTGAGCTTCACAAAACTCTTCTGGCTGATCATGAGTTGAGCTGGTCCCTGTGGTTAGATACTGAGTTAGTGGGACATCCAGCTGATGTACTTTGTGGAGGATGAGCAATTTACATGAGTTGCGTAGCAGGTCAGAGGAGAAGTGAAGGACATGGAGTTTCTTACTTCTAAGGGCAAGCTGTGTACCCATGGTACATGCTGTAAAGCCCAGATCCTGCCTTATACCATACAGCCTGAGCCTATAACAGTCTAAACTAATGATTTTAAATGACAATTTTAGCCATATAATTCAGAACAGGACATTCTTTTGAGGTGCTTACATTTCAAAGTGCTTATGCTTAACATCCTTTTTGTCTATCATAGCTGCTGCTGGATGGAAAAATCATTCGGTTTGTGGGATGCTATTTAATGAAAATAATTCCCTATATCTGAATTTATAAGCTGTGATCACTTTTTTTTGGTGACTATAAAAAAGCTGTAGCTGATCCTATCAACAAAATCTTCATCAAGTGCTCCCTTCTGGTTTTTGTTTTCACCTCAGAAGCAGGGAGAAGAAAGTGAGACCTTTTCAGAGCTCTAATCTGGAATTGTCCAATGAAATGATGAGATTTGAATTACACACTGGGGTTGAAATTGTCCTTCTGCAGGAAAAGGCCATCATCTGAAACTGTCATATTTGGCGTATATAAAACTGCACATTTGATAATTTGTCCAAAAACAAACAAGGAAGATGTCTTTGTCAGCCAGAATGTCCTACCTTGCAGATTTAGAGCAGGATGAAGTGATTTGCCAAGCCCCACACTACCCCATCCATCCAGAGGCCAATTCAGTCTTTCCTGTGTGCGGTCCCACCTGCCTTTCTGTGTCAGGGCCAGGCAGCTGATGATGTACAGCATCACTGATCCACTGGGTCACATACAGATTGAAGCCCAGCATTAGCAGGCTGCCATCTGTCTCTGGAACAAAGACCATGGCACAATGCATGAAGACTTTATTTGCCTTTTATTATTTATCATTGTTATCTGACTTTCATCAGTAGTTCTGCTGGTTAGTATAATATATTATATTATATAACCAGTAATAACTATTATCAGTAGGATATACAGTAGGATATACAGTTTTCCTATAACAGTAGGAAAAAATTATGGAAGTGTACCAGAAGACTTGATCTCAGAATTACCAGTTACACTACCTAACAGATAGCGTCCTAGTAATACAGGCTGTTTATCAATGCATCTAGACAAGAACTTTGAAGACAGTGCCTAGGGGAGAGTGTTTTTCATGAGCTTGGATAGAGAGGAAGTATATCAGGTTGAGAGTGAACCTGTAGCTGTGCAGAAGGTTTTTGACAGACATCACATGCAAGGTGAGATATTGACAGGTGGAGCAGAGGGAACTCGTGAACAATGTGTGGACAGGTCATGTGAGAAGATGACAAATATGTATTGGGGAAATTACAGAATATGTCTCAAGCACTGCCAAGCTTTGTGCAACTGCCCATGTAACACTAAAGAAAGCTCCAGCATCTATTGAACTCATTTACAAACACTGTGCATGAAAGCTGTGAATTTATGCTGCATGACAGCTCTAAAGAATGGAATCACATGCTCATGTATAAGGTCATAGCAGGTCACTTGTCACCCCCTTAAGCCTGTCAGCTGAGTGTGTTGATGATTCAAGGAGAAGCATGGAAAAGTCTTCTGGGGGCAGCGATGCTTTGAATCAGTATGGCTCCTGCAGTTCTTATGTCTGGTGCTGCATCTGCCAGCTCAAGTGATCTGGTGAATCTGAGCTGTAGGAAGTGGCAGGGAGCTCATGCTCTCCCCACTCTTTGGATGACGCAGCTTGTAACTTGTTTTGAGCAGGAGGGGTTCCCAACTAATTCCTGATTGATTGGGCTCACATGCAGCAGGGAGGATAATTAATTGTTCCTGTTACATCCCTACACACTTGTCTTGCATTCAGTAGCAAGCCTGACATCCCAAACCCTCAAAGTTGTGTTCTTACCCTTCCAGCTTTCTGAGAGATATAAAATTCTGGTCCTTCTGAATGCCACTGAGTCCCTCTGAATGCCACTGAGGGAACCCCAGCCAGCCCCGAGATGGTGAACAGTGGGAGGAGGGGGCACTCTCCTGTGCCCCAGGGGTGTGGAAGGCAGCTAGGCTGACCGCCTGCAGCAGAGGAGATGCTGGAACAACAGTGGAAGATGAAGGGGTCGACTCTTAGCAGAGGTTAATCCAAGGTTTATTCTAAGAGCTCCGAGGAGCCCCTACACCTCAGGGGGCCTCCTGCTGAGAGCCCCGGGAGAGGTGCCAAGGTTACATTTAAAGGGAGGTGGAAACCTAAAGTAGATAACATTTTACTAACCAATAAGTGACCCTGAGGGATGGATACTGGGGGATGGACATTTAGGACAGCATATGGAGAAACACTTGGGGGGGTTGACCCCTAGTCTCTGGCTAATCACTCAATGACCTGGACCAAAACTTCTAGATGGAGGGGATGGGATGCTGAGTGATTGACAGAGAGCTAGTGTGAAGATTTGGGAATGATCTCAGCAAGGAAAGGGATTACACAGGTAAAGGGAGGGAGTACAATCTGGGGTAAACCATTTGGGAAAAATACAGGGATACAAAACCAAAACTATTACAAAGTATAAAAACACACTACAACAAGAAACCAAGATATTTAAGGCAGGAATGCATGTGATCTTTTTAGTTTTGGTATGCCACAACCACCTGGTTTTAAAAGTTGTAAGGTGCCTCTGACTAGCATTTGCAGGCTTTAGGTTTGTTCCCCTTTATTAAGAAGACACTGGCTGAGTTCCCATCTTCTGGCATGTTTCGTAGATGGGGTCTTCCAGCCTGAAATACCTTTTTGCAGCCTGTTTTCTCTTTGGTTGTACTCTAGCATCAGATTCCCTGCTCTGCTTTTGCAGGCACAATTTCCATTTATTATACATACTCAAAAATGTAGTAGCAAGTTTTCACTGGCTTTTTTAGGCATGTGTGGCCATTTAAGGAGGAATAGCTACATAAGGAATCTTGCATAGTGGAAAAGTATATTCCCTGTATGGCTAAATATATCACAATCAAATACCTGAACCAGAAAAGAAATGTGTGAAAACAAGTGCCCAGGAGTTGGTGGAGCAGGAGCTGAAGGTTACCTGTAAGGCCTTTGTTTGTTCATCTGAGCATGTACAGCAAATATAGTAATCCAATTTTCAGCTGTGCAGTGACATGTTTTCCCACCTGGCTGTTGAGCAGTAGGAAATACGGGGCTTGTGTGGCTGCACAGCCGCCTCTTCCATGAGCTGCAGGGTCCAAAGGAAATGTTATGGGCTGTGAAGCTCAGCCCAGGGAGGAGGCACACAGCATTTTGGCAGGAAGAGTCAGACATGGGCTGCAAGGTTAGTGTGAGGAGTAGGAAAAACGGTCACATGAATCTTTTAAAGGCAGGTGAATTTAATTTGGGATGACAATGCCACAATTACTTCCAGAGTTTTACTCCTACCTCTACTTCTTCAGTCTTACTGGCATTCATAAACGAGTACAGCTTGAGGCAGATCCCAGTTGCTGGTGTGAATGGGAAGGAGTGACAAGAGTGTGAAGTGGGAAAGTTGAATTTTGGCAGCAGTTGGTGGTTATGTTGGCTTAAAGTAGCCATGGAGCAAGAGCTTATGGCTCTGGGCACTCACAGATTTTAGTTTTAGCCATGCAATTATATGTAGGATTTTTTCCAGATCTAACACAAATTTTATTAAACTGAATATCTTGGGCTTTCTCTGCTTGTTTTGGAAACACAGGTAATATGCCTTATGTACAGTGTACCTCAAGTTGCTTTAAGCTCTCTCAAACCCTTCATGTATTTCTGTTTGGACATCAAAGAGGAAAAATTCCTGCTTAGAGTGGATTTGATGTGAGGTAACCCTGTTTGGGCAGGGGGGTTGGACTAGATGATTTCCAGAGGTCCTTTTCAACACTAACAATTCTGTGATTCTGTGATTTACATCACCCACTACGGTGTTGTGATCATCTCCCTGTTGCCCTTTAACAGATCACAAAGCACACTGGGAAATGGGAGATCTTGAACTCTGCTATGGGCACTAATTTTCTGCTTTCTGTACTACAGAACTCAGCCTCTCCTCCAACCTTTTCCTTTCTTCCTCCACCTGTGAGTGTGTGTTTTAGGCAGTAGCTCTCTCCCTTTACTCCAGAGTAAAGAAAATATTTCAGTGAGAAATGTCACATGTGGGACGTTTGCTATTGGGTGCTCCTGGTACTGGGATATGTATGTGTGGTGAAACAATTGACAGGGTCGCTGGGGCCATGTATTTGTGTGATTCTGTTCACAGTCACTCTCCACTCAGCCCTGCTGCTCTGAAGTGGGAGGTGTGGGCTTTGGGCTTTTCCTATTCTGTGGGTGTCCTCTGTCTTGCTTGGTGTCAAAGGCAAGCTGTCTTCCTGAACTTGTGGAAATGTTAGGGGTTTGGGAGCTGCTTCCTTAGGCTGATGCTGGTGTAGATGGAAAGCAAAGAAAGGGAGGACAGGGTGAGTAAAGAGAAGGCAGGCCCAGTATGTGCTGTTCTCCCACTGGTCTGCTGGATGGAGATGAGCTGTGAAGCAATGTGCCTCAGTTTCCCTCTCTGTGCAGTGGTGTAATTGCAAGTCTTTGAGGAGCATGAGAGAGAAATAATGTTTCCTTTGCTTAGATGAAAAGCATTATGAGCATAAAATGTTTACTATTGAGAAACTGATTCTATTTCATGATGTTTGTCAACTGTTGATCACAGAATTATTTACGTTGGAAAAGGCCTCTAAGATCATCAAGTCCAACCTTTGACGAGTCACCATCTTGTCAATTAGATCACAGCACAAAGTGCCACATCCAGCTGTTTCTTGAACACAGGGATGGCAACTCCATCACCACACTGGGCAAAGCATTGAAATGCTTAAAAACTCTTTCAGTGCAGTTCTTCCTGAGATGATGTTCTGCTCCTTTGCTGCCCCACCCATTATGGGGGTGAGAAGGCATCAGCAAGGGGTTCTGTTTGCTTCCTGTGATCCCTGATTCCCTTGCTGTTGGCTAAAAAATCATTAAGCTTGCTCAGAAGGAGGCTGTGTGGATTTGTTTCTGAAAGCTTTACAGAAATCTGCGGACAAATTGTGTGAGCCCAGGGCGTTTACAGATTGCATATCCTTAATTGTATTAAACACTTCAGAGCCATCTGACATTTTGTCTCACAGTTCCACCATCTGGTCTGGAAATTTAGGCAAACTTCACTTCATGAAAAACTCAGAGACAGTCACATTTGAGTGTCATTAGATGTCCCATGAGCTGCTCTTTGAAGTAGAACAGGCTACTATAGTGTCACTGCTGATAGTGTGCTGATTGAGAGAAACAAGGTTTTAGGGGCTCATTAGTTCTGATTAATTAGGCTAAAATACAGCTTTCTTGCCCTTCTTGTCTTTGCAAAATTACTAGCTACCCTCCAATCCAAACCATAAAAATTGGCATTATGTTAGTTTCTTTTCATTTGTTGTTATAAATACACAAATGAGTCTGCTTTCAAAACAAATTCTTGTGTTTTACTGGATTACTTGATTACACAGCACTTGGAAGACTTTGTTGCACTTGTAACACCCACATGAGGTAGGGTGTATGGCTACCTTCACAGCAGCAATGGGAGGATCCGCAGAAGTAAGGTCATGTAGGAGAAGCTGCCTCTCACTGAGGACTACATGAGCTGCATGAAAAATGCTTTAGTGCTGATTTCACAGCTATTAGCTCCTGTGTGCTCACTTGTGGTATTTTTGGGGTCCCTCATCGAAGGGAGGAATGATGAATCTGACTCCATGTTCTTAGAAGGCTAATTTATTATTTTATGATCTATTTTCTACTAAAGAATACCATACTAAAACTATACTAAAGAATAGAGTAAGGATGTAGACAGAAAGCTAAAAGATAATAACGAAAACTCGTGACTCTTTCCAGAGTCCTGACACAGCCTGACTGTGATTGGTCATTAAATCAAAACAATTCACATGTTGGATAAACAATCTCCAACCACATTCCAAAGCAGCAAAACAGAGGAAAAGCAAATGAGATAATATTGTTTTCCTTTTTATCTGAGGCTTCTCAGCTTCCCAGGAGCGAAATCCTGGGCAAGGGGATTTTCCCAGAAAATATGATGGTGACACTCACTCTCTTCCCCTGAGGCAGAGAGTGTAAATAACTTGCTGAGCGATTCCTGAGGTGACATGGGCCAGCCCAGGCCAAGTGTGCAGACACAGTGTGTAGTGGGCTTAGGAACGGTCCTGTTTCAGCGGGGAACTTATTAATGCCCTCTCATCATTTGGTCAGTGTGCCCTGTACTGGCCAGCTCAGGGAGGTTGAGGATGCTGCCTTTCCATATCTGAAAACTCAGGAACAGGTTTTCATTCTCTTTGTAGCTGGCAAGGAGAGGCAGGGTGGCCACTACTGAAGGGCAAGAGAGGTGGTTAGAGAAATGCTTTCATTTGCACGCTGTAACCACTGCAGACTCAGTTTTTGAGATCATTTTGTCCAATAAGCAAAGATTTTCAGTTTAACATTATTTGAAGACCAGGGATCTGTTTGTGTGATTGAATCTGTCAGTAATTAGGCCCAAGAATACATCATATTTCCCAGAAATGCTATGGATCACAGAAGGCTCTCTAAACCTGCATCACCAGAGTCCAATTAACAAATCCCTCTTCGGTAAACAATCTCCATAACACATTCCACATATGCCAAACAACAGATGCAGCAAGTAGAGATAAGGATTGTTTTTCTTCTTCTCTGAGCTTTCTCACTGCCTTCCCCAGGAAAAATCCTGGGGAAGTTTTGCCTGCTGCTCTCTGTGAAGAGAGCTAGGGCCACAAACCTGTATCTCCAGAGAATCACTTTTGAATTTACAGGAGAAGCTGATTTGGTTTGAAATAAAATCCTCAACATTCAATTAACTTGAACCTCAATTGTATCTGGAGACATATCTGGAAGCCATCCCATTTCTCCCAGTTCCAGATATGAAGTGAGTGAGTCCAGATGAGAAATTAAGTCTGCTCAGCTAGAACTTGTGCCCTGCCATCAGATATAAGCAGTCAGCAGTGGCAGATAAGAATGCTTTTCTCCTGTCTAGCTTTGCCAAAGTCTTTCAACTGCAGGGCTGAACATCTTATAACTTGTGTGGATTATGAGAGACTTCCCTGCTTCCTGCTTCAGCTTCTGTGTGTTCACCATACTGTCGGATAAATGCTGAATTGCTTTTTTAATTCCCTTTTGCTCCCCTCTCTCTCCCTCTTCCCAGATCTCCCCATTGAGACCATGTATTTTTAGGAAGAGAAGTTTCTCTGGCAGCCAATGTCATCCATCAGACAGTCTGCTATCAGAGCACTTTTCTTGAGTAAGATTCATTATTTGTATGACAGCAAAGTTCTTTGCTCATTACCTGTTTAACCCTCTTCTTCTGATTAGGAAAAGCCTCAAGCCTGATTGCTCCATCTGGTATGATCCCAAGACCAAAACTCAAATTTTGATTAGTTTTTTATGCTAAGAGAGGCTGATTGCTCCTGGTTTCCAGAGGGTAATTCCAAAGCAATGCTGTGGAAGTGAAATGACATTAGTCAGTACTAGAGCTGGGATAAACATGAGCAGAAGCTGAGGCATTTCCCTCTTCCTCTTAGGTGACACAGCAAGCAATGCTGACCTGCAGCAGGGGGCAATTTTAGGGTTGTTGGTGTGTGGGTAAAAGATACTGTTGGGTGAGGAGACTTCTGCCCAGCTTTATTCCTGGCCCTCTTACAATCTGCTGTTACTTTCTAACATGCTTCCAAAGGTGCAACTTCAGGAAGAGAGTACAACAGTGGCTTGAGGCATCTCTGCTTCTGTTCCTTAGTTTCTGAGCTGCTCAGGGGCCAGTTTAAATTAGAGCAGCCCCTGTGGGTGCTCCTGCAGATGCTGTATCCAGCTGTTCTTGTTTCTGGAGCACAGAATGCCTCAGTTACATCCCTATCCCTGACTTTGCCCCTGTGCCAAGGACAGAGATGGTGGCACTGTACAAATACAGGCTTTGTGATGCTCCAGAGCAGCTGCTGTATTGCAGGAACAGTGTCTGAAGGCCAAAAATGTGTCTCTGTTCTCTGAAATGTTTATTTTATTTCTTCAGGGTGTTGCAAGGGTCGGAGTCTATGAGTTTTGGTGTTACAGAACCTAAATTTTAATATGTTGGGGGCAAGTTTAGTTTGTGTCCCATAGAGGCAGAAATCAGGGTGGAGGCATTCCAGCTACACGTGAATTCTTGTGAGTTTGTCTAGCCCAGCATGTAACTAAGACCTTGCTGTGTGTCCCAGTGTAGCAATGCCAGTGGTGGGAAGCTGGACGTAGAAGCCATGCATACGTTGCTCAGCTTCCCACCCATTCCTTAAGTGGATGATCTTGATAGCAAAATAGGTTCTTCAAAGGTTTTTGGGAAAGTCAGCCAAAGATTGTGTTTATATGGGCCAATTCCTTAAAAAAAAAAATAGCATTTTGGTTGGCTAAGAAAACTTGGCATTCAATAATTTTATGGGGTATTTTGACAGAAAATAGGAATTGCTTTAAAAAAATCTTAATTGCAGAGAAAAACAAAAAGAGACCTTTTTTCATGAAAGAATGGCACATGAACCATTCCTTTCAGGTCTTAAAATGGCTTCATTATTTGGGTGAATTATTTATAACTAACTGGGCTTTCCTTCACTCAAGCCCCTATAGTTCTGTGCAATAAAAGAAATTTTCCATTACAGAGGCATGTAATGGGGTTTTGAATTCAATATTCATGTGGTGTGATGTGGGTCTCTGAAACATCCTACCTGAACATGAAGCATCAGCACTACCCTGGTTCATCAGAACACTGAACCCCTCTCATTTCATAGGCCTGGTTATCTACTGTGTGTCACAGGCATAAGGGAGCGAAAACTGATCTCTTGCAATCCCACAGATGAGGGGTGTAATGATGTTTGAAAAGACAGGTCTGCTAAGAAAAGGCAGGAGCCTCCCTTGAAATGGAAAATGTAAACCCTCTCCCTCTGAATTATTATAATTTTGAAATTAAGGGGCTCTCAGGCAAAGATATGGGAATAGGAATAACAGTTCTTTACTAGCAAAAATTAAAAATACAAATGCAATTGTACCAAAAAAATCCCCTACTGACAGAGTCAGAATATGACCCGATACCCTGTTGGTTAGGGTGTTGGTAGCAGTCTGATTAAACGGTGGCTGCAGTCCTCCTGCGGTGGTGGATGTGGTTCTGTTGAAGCAGTGATCCTGTAGAAAGGTGTAGTTTTCCTCTGAAGGTCCAGTGGTGGTGTAGACAGGCCTGGTCTTCCTCTGGGTATCCAGTAGAAAAGGCAGCTTCTCCTCTGGGAATCCAGTGGGTAAGGCTGTCTCAGGTGTTCCATATCTCAGATTATATCAAGGTAGGAATGCTTGTCTCTTCCTCCTGGGCAGAGCACCTCACAATGGGATGATATAATTTTCATCAGTCATGCAGTGACACTCAATGGCCCATTAACAGAAGATATTTCCTGGAGGGAGGATTGGTTTGTGGAAGAGATAAAGAAAACTGCCCAATTAACAGAAGATAACTGCCCCACCTCTAACAGATGGCAAATCTACACACTCCCAGCTACGTCTTGCAACCTACAACACATGAAAAGCCTCCTCAAGGTTTTTCTACTTTTCCTGGTGAATTGCAGGAGCAGCCAGCAAGATGAGCTGGTGCTCCAGACAACTTTTATTTTAGTAGCCTCACTGCTTCAGTGAAGTGTGTATTGTCCATATCAAACACGATTCCTCTTCCCAATGAAGAGGAAGAAAGCTGTGCCTCCCGATGCCCCAGGTAATTAGCACAGACTTTCCCCAGGAGGCTAAAGGTCTCCCAAGCTGCATATTGTTTGTGCCTTCTCCACAGTGAAGCTGCTTTTCCAAGGTGTAGACACTCTAGTAAAGGTTGTGGGCTGCTTGGAACAGTTTTCCAGCAGGGACTGTGCTACTCTGATTGCCTCTCCATTTTTACTTAATTTTTATATAATTTTTTTGTATAAATACAGAAAGCAGATAGATCTATTGCTGGACTAGAAAGTTGAAAACTTCTAATTTTCCACTTAGACCCACAAACAAATTTATTTCTTGTATTTTTTTGTTCTGAGTATTGAATTTTCTAGTTTTTCCTTAACCTCACAAGGAAGTTTTTTTTTTAATGTTTATGATGTATTTTCTCAACTGAAAGAGAGAAAATGGACTACTGATCTAAATATCAAGGATTTAATTGTTTTATCCCCCAGAAATGAGCATGCAAGGGACTAAGAAGGCACTAATTTAGAAATATCTTTTCCCAATTGTGAAAAATGCACATTATATGGTTATCTCTTTGCAAATATTAAAATGAATACTATATGTGTTTTGTTAGAAAATTATGCTGTATTAATATCTTTTAAGTAGTGTGATAAATATAGTTTTCAGGCTATAGCATAATATTAAAATAGAAACTATGTGATGTAAGATACTTTTTGTAACTCAAGGAATGGATAAGATAATCAAGAAATTCTTTGCATAGAGACTACAGCAACAAGACACCAGGATCTTCTGAGAAGAATTCTTGCCTCCTTACTGGGAAAACCTAGACTTTGTAGGGACTGAGACAATTGATTTACAAGATGACGGGGGAAAGCAGACATTAAACAGAAGCACCCTTAGGTTGAAAGGAATGTTTGAATCATGTATGAGATATATGAATATTCAATAGGCTATGGCTTTTAAGGTTAATCCTTTGTTAGCAAAACATGCTTTGTGGCAGAGCAAAGTGCCTAGATGTCCGTAATTCTTTGCTTTTTATTGTCTTTTATTGTCCTAACTTTGATTGTCCAAATTCTTATTGTCCTAATTTTTATTACTATTTTATTACTATTGAACTTCTAAAATTTGAACACAAGTGATTGGTGTTTTTCATACCCATCTTTTGACCAGGATAGCTGGACAATGTCCCTTATAGCTGAAATGGGGAATTTCCTCCTAAAATCATTGAGATCCCACAGAACTCTAAGCTGGCCTCTCCCCATGCAAAGGCTGCTGTGAGTTTTGTAGCAGGTGCTGAATTCTTTGCAGTTCAGTTCAGGCCCTGCTGAAGCCAGTGGTGATACAAGGGCACAAGGTGAAGTCAGGTAGTGATGAGGAGTGAACCAGCCAAGTCTTGTCTTTCACTGTCTGCAGATGTGAGTTCTCAGGGGAGTTCAGAGAAGGCCATTCCAGTTTCTGAAGCACAACTGAAGTCAGTCATATTATTTACTTTGTGGAAGAATGCATGGTCTAGCCTTTCAGGACAAGGTGTGCTATGGGCTTCAGAAATGCCAGGGCATCCTTTGCATAGCTGGTAAATAAAGCCAGCTAAAGGAAACCAGTTTCCTCCTTCTTGCAGCAGAACCAACCCCAGGCAGAAACCTCCCTGTCTTGGGGGCAGCCTGGGTTGTGGCCATGATGTCACAGCACTTCAGAGCTCTAGGGCCCCATCTCTACATGTTCCAGCTACACAGTGCATTTGAACAGGCACCTTCTGAGCTGCGTCTGTCTGAAAAAAGACTGAGGAATCTGGTACAGACCAATACTGATAATGCTTTAACCATGGGGTTGTTTGTTGTAAGACTCCATGTCTGGGCAGGCTGTTCAGGTCCAACCCAGCCAGCTATGGACCCCAGCCCACACAATCTTACATGGACAAAAGCAAAAGACCAGAAGCGCTCTTCTCCAGGTGGGGACAAATGTCCTCTGTTTATTGACTTGTGAGGAGACACCTCAGAGTCAGGCGACACTCCAGGTAGAAAAGAAGGCATTGTCTCATGTCTGGAGACATTTATCCCCAGGGAATGGGGGGCAGATGAAGAGGACCACAGCCAATGGGATACCAGTGAGGAGGGGTGAGGGGAGGGGTAACCCAGGAAGAGACCACCAACACTGACACTTGTGGGGGGGTGAAAGGGGAAGACCATGTGGTCATAGGATACAAGTCATGTGAACAGGGCAAATTACCAAACGCCCAGTGCAAACAACTAAATAACTATTTAGTGCAATACAACAGTTTGTAACGTGCTTTGAGCACCAAATGCCTTATTTTGCTTAGCAAGCCTGGAGAATTCATTAGAAAATAAGTTTGTACCCCTCCTTAAGGAGATGATTTGTATCTGTGCTAACCATGATAGATCAAATTCAGCTTACTATGGAAGGGCCCAAATAATTTAAAAACAAAAACAAACAAACAAACAAAAAAAAGTTGTTTAAGAGCAGACTTTGTAAACAGCTCAATCTTGCCAATTCCTGTGGTACTGGAAGAATTAGTTGCCTTCTGGTTGTCTAGGTAACAAAATCTTTGGGGCCAGTTTTCAGGCAATATAAATCAGCAGAACTTTTATGCTGACTTGTATCAGTTTATATCCTCCTGCAGCTTGTGCAGCACTGTGAGCAGCCCCAGCTCCTTACAAATGCAACATGTTTTAGTATCCACCAGGTATCTCAGAAGGCAGGTGCTGGCTATAAAGTCCTGTGTTCTGCACCAATTCTAGTTGTCACATCTTTCCTGCCTCTAGACAGTCCTTGCCAGCTAGACACCCTTCTGGTGGATATAAATGATCTCAGTGAACATAGATGTGTGTCTGCTCCATGCCATGAGATGTGTGGTTTTACCCTTACTCTAGTGTAGGCAAGGTCAAGGGAGGGACATATCTTTGAGAAGCAAGAGTTTTTCCTCTTTCGTATTGTGGAGTGTGTCCTCCCAATGTCTTACTGTGGATGGTAACGGGCTTACTGATGTAATTTGGCTTAGAAACTATTAATCTGTTATGCAAATGAGACATGAAAATAATATGCTTGGGGTTTTGATTTGGGCTTGATTTTTTCCCCCTTAAAACACAGAGCATATGGTTGCTTCAATGCCAAGAGGGAGAGGGAAGTGGTATGAAAGGTTCTTGCTGGATGTGTTTCCATCATCCTTCCTGTACCTGGTTTGCTCTCTGAGGTACTTAATCTTTCATGGAAGTTGTTAAGCAACAGCAGAAAAGGAGATCCTAAGATGTTCTATTTTAGGCAGCAGTGGAGTGGCTTTCAGTCCTAGAGCTCAGTGCTGTGGTCATTTAGATGACTACAGGATTTGACAGCCTTGTTTGCAAAAGCTGCATTCTTCCTGCTTGCTCATTATATCGAGAGAAAGTGAATCCCTGGAAAAATAGTAATGGATGGAAGGAAGACTCCTAAGCCACCTTGCTGTTATGGCAAAACCCTGTTAAGCCCTGCATGCTATGTGGGATGACCTGGGATCAGAACTGAGGTGGAAAGCCCTGGGGCTGCCCGGGAGCTCATGAGCAGTGCCAGGGAGAAGCAGGGGCAGGGGAGGAGCAGCACAAAGCTGGGATGTGCAAGGATCCTGCCCAGCAAGGCCAGACATCCCTTCTTCAGCTACCCACAAAAGAAATACAGGCAAGCAGTAGTAGCAAGGCTCCAGGAGAGCTTTTGCTTCCTTACCCAGCTCCTGAAAATAGTGTTGTGTTTGAGTACAAATGCAAAATCTCGTGCCAGCTTAGTGTATAGACTGCACATTTAAAATAGCTACAGGTCTGGAAGCACAGAATTGGGATTCCAGTTGCAGTTTTGACTTACAGTCCTGTTGCACATGGCAGAGTTCAGTATAGTATTTTCCCTTCCTGTGCAGTGTATAAATGGATGGTACAGCACATGCCTACTTTGGGATTTCTTTGTTCAGTTCCCAGCAGAAGCCAGAGAAGTGAATTAGAAAGAATTTTATTAAAATTAGAATGAATAATGTTGTTTTTTCTATGTCTAAACTTTGGCATATTTGGAGTCCAAGTCTACAGCTGAGTTTGGCTGTGATCCAACATGAATGAATATGAACCTCTTTTACATTACCTTTTTTTTTTTTTACCATTTACTCCTTATCACTAAAAAGAACTCATATAAAAACACAATTTGAGTTGCTATTTGGACTAACTTCTGATAAGCTATCAAAAATAAAAAAAAATACGTTGCTGCAGTAAAAACATTTGGTTTTGTTTTTTCTTATTTTTTGCATGTCTTTCTCATCACCAGCAACTGAGTTGTTGTTTATCCTTGTCACTGATGTTTTCAGGGGCCTTCAACCTATATTCCTGTTTTGTCCTACGATAATAAGAAGCTTATGTGAAAGTAAAACACAAAAAGCATTGCTATACACTTATTCTATACATTTTATGTATTTGTTCATACCCATTTTTTGTTGGAGAGATAAGCCTGTTTTTAAACTTCCAAATCAGAATTTCAGTTGAGGGCACTTAGTCTGTGATGGTGAAAGTCCAGTATAGCTGCAGCTGTAGAAGCTTGGTTTTATTCTTGATGGAAGGAGTGAATTTCCTTAAAGGATGCCTTTGCTTTTGTCAGAAACTAATTTTGTCACACAATGGCCAAAGTACTGGAATGTCAGAGCAGATGTTAGAAAACAAAAGAGAGCAGACATCATCAGATGCTTTAAAACAAAGAAATTTTCCTCTGTCAAAAAAACCCCAAAAAAAGGCCAACAAAAAAAACCAAACTAAAACCACAAAAAAACCCCAACTCAACATACTGGACAGCATGAATTTTTTAAAAACTGTTTGCCTGACAGGAGGCATTATCTTTTTAGATGTCACAATTTCTGCTACTCTTTTTGAAGTATTTTGCACTGCAGAGAAGCAATACTCAGAAAAGCAAAACTTTTGGTCAGAGGGATGTTCTTTGTGAGGTTCTTTGGTTGTTGCTTCAAAGAGTTTGAACTCTGCCCCGTTTTGTAGTGAGATTACAGTGGAAATTTTGCAAATCTACAGCAGAAGATGGCTGACCATTTCTGCAACCTGAACTGTTCACAGAAGAGATGTTTGACAGTCTGAGAAATAGTTTAAACTGATTAATAGTTTGATAGGGGACTTTGAGGGTACAAGTCTAAATCTCAACTTTGTGCACTTTTAAAAGATCAGGTCATCCCTTTGTACACTTCTAAAATAGCCTCCCATAAAATTGAACTACTCTAGCTTTAAAAAAACACCAACAGTTATTTTTCTTACAGAATGATTTAAACTCAAAAACAAGAAATAAAATGGAAGAAACAAACTAGTGATGGAGATTTGCATATGGAGAATAGATTTAAAAATTTTAAATGTTTGCCTACATTAAAAAATAAGAAAAATATTCTGTGGAATGCTGTGGAATGCTTACATAATTGGCTCAATTAGCTCTTCATAATGACAGCAGATTTGATTGGACATACTTGTCAGGAAAATCCATAAATGCCCGATGTTTATGTCCAAAAAGGAGACAGAGGAGTCCTGCGACTTTATTCGAATAAAGGGAGAGAGTCTCCCCGGGGCACAGAGAGAAAGCTGGTGGGGTTTTCTCTCTTGAGGTTTCAGAGGGTGCACCCTCCTTTTATCCTAAACTCCCGGCTGCATGTTGCCCCCTTCCTTTCCCCATTGGCTGAGGTACTAGGAAGGGACAGCCTTCCCTAAATGTCTGCCACATATTCCCCCCCTTGAACCTACTAATTTACCCCAAAGCTCAGAAATTCAGGCTTGTCTGGGCTCTGCAAGGAACCTGCTGCCCAAAGTTAGTAGAGACATTAAGCCCCATTTCAAAGACATTAACACTTTCACCCATCAAATTGTTTGTAAGGACATAAGCTTTCCTCTCATACTGTACCCTCAATCAAAGAAGAATGTCTCTGTGGAAGAGGTGCTCGCTGGTGCAGTCATCTATATGGGCTGGACATTCAAGACTTCTCTGTTCCTCAGCATCTGATTTCAGAGCCAGTGAGGGAAGAAGCTACGCAACAGAGAAGACTGTGCATGGTAATATACCAGATCAATAAGGCAAAACACAGCTGTTGGAAGAAGTGCAGCACAGGGCAAATAGTTATCCGCAGGTTCACAGCCAATTCTGATGCTATTATGTGTGCTGTAGAATTATCTGGCCTTTCAATCTGAGCTGGGACTCCTTTGAATGATCTGTGTAAAGAAGAAGAAAAGATTTGGTTTCAAAGAGCAGAAAGAACTATTTTTTGTTTCAAAACACATTCATATTTTACCTATATCCTACAGAAGAAAAGGGTTTCAATGCTGGGAAGAGTTTATCATGTTAAGTTAGATTGGTCTGTCTCAAGATAAAGATGAGATTTAGGATGTGTCTTTCTGGCCTGGGGCCCATCACAGGAATGAACAAGGCATTGGTGAATGAGAGGAGAGCAGGACCTAGCCCTTTCAGACCTGTGTGCCCACTGGCACATTTGCTTTTTGGACCTCCCTGAGAGCTGCCAGCTATGGGGATGTGCTGATGGGCTGTACACACCTGCTGTGCTCCTGGGATTTCTGCCTGCTTTTGCTGCTCTGGGGCAGCTCATTGACTGTTTGTTAGGAGCACACCATGAAACATTCCTGTCCCTGGTGAATGCAACTCTGACAGTAATGGGATCCCTCAGAAAGATAGCTAAGACCTTTAGACTGACTGAATTTGCAAGTGCAGAGGTGGCCCTGTGTAGCACTGAGATGTGCTCCAGATCAGTGCTGTTCCCTGTCCTTTTTCAGCCTAGCACTATGTCAGAGCATTGGGGCTTTGGCTGCAATTATTGACCCAATTTATTAAAATTTTAATAAGAGCTGCTGA
Organism: Molothrus ater; assembly: GCF_012460135.2. Taxonomy (NCBI): domain Eukaryota; kingdom Metazoa; phylum Chordata; class Aves; order Passeriformes; family Icteridae; genus Molothrus; species Molothrus ater. The sequence continues at coordinate 18,074,531 of NC_050480.2, forward strand.
CTGTGGAAGATACAGGCATGTCTGGAAAACATCTCACCAAGAGCCATTACAGCTCCCACTGTGCATAGGGTATGAGCAAGCACTTAACTGCTCTCAGCCAGGCACATGGCTGAGCCTCCAGAGCTGTTCTGCCCTCACTGGAGGAGGGGAGTGTTTTGTAACTCACTCCCTGTGCCTGGCCTTTCCCTGAATTTCACAGATCTGCCCTAACTGTCCATCTGATGATGACCCTGAGCTTTTGCATAATTCTTACAGACCATCTTGCTCTCTACTCCAAGAGGCATTTCCTTAACTCATCCATATCCATGTCAGCAGACAAGACCACAAGTCCTACCAACACATTGCTGCCTCCTATATCATGGTTCTTTCTGTAATAGGGATGGAAGGACACACCACAGGAGGGAGAAATAACCAGAATTTTTCTAGTGCTTAGGAAAATGTACTCTCCTTTCATTGTAATGTTCTCAGAAGGCAGAACATTTCATCTTGTCAGTGTAGCAACAACCTGGAGACTCTCTCTACCTATTCTAACAAAGTTTTCTTCCCCCTAGTTCCACTTAGCTGGAGTGGGAAATGATATCATTGGTAACAGAAGTGAAAGGTTGAAATGGCCAAAGTACAACATCATTGTAGGAAATGGACTGTGTGATTCATTAGAAATGCAAATGTAATGTTTAGAAGGGGAATCAACAACTCCTCCTAGAAGTGTTGCTGGAAACATTGTGATCAACTCTCTGACACTATTTTTTGGCACTAGAAAGTAAACATTACTTCATTCACAGCACCATGGTGATAGCTCCACCTGGATGCACACCCACTTAAAAACTTTTTCATGTTTTGTATATCTTTAGCAAACAAAGAAATCAATGTTTATTGGTTCCAAAGTACATAATTCTCTTAATTAGTATTCTGTCTTCTCTTGGTTATTGATTTGGCACTTCTTATGATACACATTTTAAGCCTTTTTACTATCTTTTTCCCTGATAGAGTTTTCAGTACAAATGCTGAACTGTCTTCTTTGGTCTCTCCTTTATCTCTGATTTTTGCACCATGTCCTTGTGGTCTATAACTTCTGCATTCCTGGTGTGCAGTTTTCAGCCATACATCTCTCCCTCAGGCTTTGTTCATGAAAGCATACCACGGTTGATTTAACAAAACTTAAAAGTTTCAGTGCTTTTCCCAAACTGTTCTAACCCCAGCAGTCTGTGAAAAAAACTTTGCTATGTGCTGGCTAAAGTGGAAGATTACACAGCTTATTATTATAATTAATTAAAACAATTAATTAGAAGAGTTAATTAAAAGAAATAAATAATAAAGTTAATGAGGAAAGTTATATATTTTCCAAAAGAAGCATGTTCTGAGAATGGTTTTTAGGAGTAATGGAATGAGACAAAGGAAACACAAATTTCAGCTGAGCAACTAGAAAATGTGCATAGCTGTAAGATTCATTATACCAACAGATACTTTCCCAGGATGGGAGGTAGAAGAATACATCTCTTGAGTAATTGGAAACTGGTGGGTGGAAAAGCTCGGGGAAATGATCCTTCTTGTTAGGCTGGGAGATGTCTTGGACTTTCCCATCTCTCATTTCTGTACCTTTGAGTGAAGTGAGTCCCAGGATTCCCTTTCTTGGTGCCAAAAGGTCTTGGCTGCCTGCTGTGGCTCTCACACCCACAGAATATCAGGCCCTTGCTTGTGGTGAAGGTACCTTGGTGACTGCTGTAACTTTTCTCCAAGTATTTAAAAAACTTTTAGGATAGTTATAAATCATCTGTGTATGGGTGCTTACATGGAATATTTAAAGTAAATTTATAAGTTGCTCCAAGCACCCAAGATACTGAAGATGCTAAGATTTTCCATGCATACTGAGAAGTCTTATCTCACATGGCTGTTTGGGGAATGATTTAGGCTTTTCAGCAGTATTTCTTGTGTGAACTATGACATATCTTACAGGGCAGAGAGATGGAACATTTTTATTTGCAAATCTGTTAAATATGAGATGGGTAACAAGGGAGTCTGGTCTCAGTTGATATCTCAGATGCTGCCTTAAGGCTGTAACCAGGCAGAACATGGTGGATTCTGATGATTTTCAGTGCAGGGTGTGTGTATGTGTATGGGCAGAGAAGAAGATTTTTAGCGTGAGTCAGTCTGGGACTGGTGATTTCAGATCAGAAGGTTTGAGGTGTCCCAAGCAGCATACAGCGTCTTTAGTGTAGGTGTTCAGGAAACATAGGAAAACATTCAGAAGGAAAATGAAAATAGTTTAGGGAGATGGTGACCAAAGTATCTGGTAATGTGTACTTGCCTCTGTGAAATGTTTGTTATTTTTTACTTTTTCATGCTGAAGGTAAGAATGGCAAATTTGGGGTCTAGAGCAAATCTTGTTTTTCCTATGATTTTTGACTCAGGATAACAGTTCAGACAATTTCAGAAGCAAGAAGGAATAGAGGGCTTTCCAGAAAGCTTGACTTTTATATTTAGTGCCCAAAGAGAAAATGAGTAGTTCCTAAAGTATTGTGTAATGGGTGCAAGGGGCATGGCCTGGGTTCCAGGAGTGAAGTGTTCTTCCAGTCCATGGATGCTGTTTGACATTCTCATCTGATGGGCAGGAATGACACTGAAGACAAATTGACGAAATGAACACGAATCCCACAAGTTCATCTTTGTTTTTTGAAACAAAGTGTTCACAAACACTTTGTCTGATGTACTTTGTGCACTTTTTCCTACCTAAATTTGTCATGCATGACTGTAACTTCTCCTGACAAGAGGCAAGATTTCCTGCTTGTATTTAGGTACCATTAGCTTGAGCTGTCCATATCTGGGCAGCTGCGTGCAAGTGGAGCTGTTTTAATGGCATAGCTGCAGAATGGGGAGAGCTGCTATAAACTTGAGCTGTCTGGCTTTGCTGCAGATCCAGCCTGGAGCCAGAACTGCTCAGACATGGCAGTTATATTTCAGTGGAGATATATTATTTATGAATTCCCGGCTGTCGCCGTATTTAAAAACATGTAAAATCTGTTGGTTTGCAGAAAATACATCTGGAAGAGGTCAGCCAAGATAGCAAAGTGTGCAAAAATCATGGCAGACAATCCACTTAAGGCTGTAAATCAAGCACTTTCCCTGGGTTTCAGACAGATACTTGATTTTGCTGAATTTGTCATATGATAATCTCTTAAACAAATAGGAATTTAAGGTTCAGTCTTACCAGAACTATGTGCTGTATTATTATTGTTGTTGTTGTTTTTGTGACTTATCATTATTAGGGGAAACAAATACTTCTTATGGGGTGGTGAGGCACTGGAACAGGTTGCCCAGAGAAGGTGTGGATGCCCTATCCCTGGAAGTGTTCAAGGCCAGGTTGGATGGGGCTTTGAGCGACTTGGCCTAGTGGAAGGTGTCCCTGCCCATGGCAGTGGATTGTAATTAGATAGTCCTTAAGGTCCCTTGCAACCCAAACCATTTTATAATTCTGTGAATTGCTGTGTAATTTGGATTTCTGTGTGCAGTGCAGGAGTCTTGGATCTCTGTAAATGAGTGTAGGTCGAGAGTTCACTCTGTTGAACAAACAGGCAAATTTGTCTCAGGCTATTAAATTTAAATCACAGTTTATTACATTTCTTCATGTAATAAACTGATCATGCCATGAACTTTTTGTATGTGGTCATGTACTCACTGGAGGGTAACAATTACTTGGCCAAATACAGGCTCAAATAAAACCAGTCCCAGAGTTCAGAGGTGTTTAGATGAAGGGGATTGATTTGGCTCACTGTATTAGCAGAGAAACAGTTGTGTCATTGTCTGTAGTTTTGGTGAAGGAATCTGGCTCTCAACTAAATGTAATATTTTGCATGTGCTTATTTTTAACACACTCTGAGGAGCTCTGATGCAACTTTGAAAGTTTTTCAGTAAATATTAGTTTTTAATATGGAACATCTGTGCATGATTATGACAAGGCATGTGACAGATTTTATCTCACTCAGTTCTCTTTCACCCCATGCAAAAATGTTGTCCAAGCTGAACTGTGCAGTTCCTCATCAGTTTGTGTATGCACAGGAGAGAGGAAATGAGGGAGACCTGGATTCATCCTGTCTGAGTTTAGGCAGTACATGGACATTTGGTCTGTCAGCACAAGGGAAGGGACAGCATGGGACTGAGGATGGTCAAGAGGGCACAGAGCTGTAAATATTCCAGCTTAAAGCTGGAGGATTACTTTTGAGCTCTTCCTGTAAGTCAACAGACTTATTCCTACTATCTTCCATATTACTTTTTAATTAGGATTGGTCCTCACAAACTGAGAAACCAGGGGTCTAACTAGGTACTAGCTAAGCTGAATCCCATTTCATGTGGATAAGACCATAGGGAAAAGTTCAAGATAAATATGCTCAAAACTGGCACTATTGATCCAGCACTTTTCAACAGTACTGCACTTCACTGAAATTAAATGTAAACACAAACCACCTTTAAACGATTAATGCCTTCAGCTAGTATATTATCCTCCAAAGTGTTAGCAGCCTGAACTTCAAATTGCCAAGAAATTTAAAGTGGGCCCAATGTGAGCCCACCCCTAAAACAGGTCTCAGTGTGAAGGCCATATATTACTTTAACAGATCAGGCATTTATTTATGCTTCTTTTTGTTACATTAGGGTTTGTGAGATGGAATTGATTAATAAACTGTCACATTAAGGTTTCCACTTAGCCCATTGCTGGCAACACCTGCCTTTCAACAGCATTATAGATGATAACTCTGTAATGACATTGAACAGACAGACAAAAAGTACTGTGTGTAAATCAGGCTTTTTATAACTTTCTGTTTACATAGGGTGGACTGGAGGTGAGCATGTTATAACAAGGCAGATTTTTAAAACCTTTTTCTTTCTCTGAACCAAGTCACATAAAATTGAAGCTATTTAAAAGATGGAATATTGAACATCCTAAGGAAAAATTTCTATCAGTATGACACATGCTAGGAATAAAGCCTGGAACAAATGGTCTCTTAGATGAAGAATATACTAAAGTGAGTGAATAAATAAAAGGAACTGGAAGTTTTGATATGTGATAAACCTTAAGACTTACCTGCCTATCTGAAACCTCTTTGGAGAGTTATATGTGAATTGGGATAAAAGGGAACATCGCTTGCTCAGAGCAGTGAGAGATAAATAAAGAAGTGGGGTTTCTCCTTTTATCAACATATGCTTACTTGCTTTGGAATCCAAAATATGAGTTAGACTCATGGGTATGGAAAGGGAGAAGAACGTGGACAACTTTGTGATGAGGACCTTCTCCAGCTTAGCACACAACCAAGATGAGATAGCTGAAGATTTGTGGAGCTTGTTGAAAAATGAGGAGAATTGGTTGAAGCACAAGGTTGGTGGTAAGGGAATTTGAGGGAATCTGAGCTATCCAGACATCTGTTGAGAAAGGGATGAAGGGAGAGTATGAGCCATCCATGTAATGAGGAAATAATGACACTCTTAAAAGAAGAAGGGAATAATTTTTTCTCTAGATGAGCGGGTTTAATTGGCAACGAGAAAGACTTAGGACAGGTACTGGATAATCAAGGAAATGGAGCAAACTGAGATGTTGCATGAGAAGGCACTGGGGCTATTGGAATACAATGAAGACCTACTAGACTTTGTCAAAAAGGATAAAAGTAGAGCTGACGCCTCCAAGGGGCAGAATATGGATTATATAATTTTTTGAAGACGTTTTCCACTGCATTTTTTTTATTATTCTGTTACTTGTGTAGAAATATGCTATAAAATAAAAGCATATTAGCCTGCATCAGCTGTTTTGCAAACAATGCTTTTTCCTTCCTACACTTTGAGGACTCTGCATGGTCCTTTCCTCTAGGAAAGGAAGGAAAAAACCCTCAGCATGTGATAATAATCATCATGTCTGAATATAATTCAAGCAGTGAATCCACACCTGAACCTGCATAAAGATATTTACAACCCATCTGCCATGAAGAAATAAAATGTTGATGCATAAATGTAGACAGCTTCAAGGCTCTCATGCCTCCATGAGATCCTTTCATGAGATATATCTTGAAATCTCTTTACTATAGCCATACTCTGAAGAATGCAGAAAGCTTATTTCCCCTGCAGGATATTAGATAAGAAGATAAAAACCGATCTGTAGAAACCCTACTATTCCCTGCTTGAGTAGTGAGTACAGTTAGATGAGAAAATTATTTTGAGTAACATCCTGTCTGTCTACTTTGATCTAGTTCTTGTATATAACCCTGAGAGCAGTCAGTCTACCCATTTAAAAGACATTTTTTTCATAGGCAGGTTGCCTGGGCAGTGTAGGCTATTAATATGTTTTTTTAATATGTTTATCTTTGAAATGTTGATAGATTCAGAATTCCAAACCCAGCAAGAAACTCCAAATTCAGAAATACTGAGTAAAAAAAGGAGTAAGCAATTCATTCTTACTGAGTTTAAAATCATGAAAACATTTAGTTAAACTTCACTATTAAAATGTTATGAGTGTATGTGGCCAAGGACCATGTCGGAATGAAAAGTTTATAGCTATCACTTAGTCCAGTGCAAGGTGAGGTAATGTAAAGCTTTGGAGGAACAGCTTTCTAAGTACTTGGTGTAGCAAAATGTTGAAAATATGTATGTCATGAGACGCTTAGTTAACTTGGGCTGGTGATTACCATATGCCCTTTTGGATAACTGAGTGCTGCTCTTTCTCATAACTGTATATATATATTTTTTTAACTCTTGGTTATTTTAATAATATCTTTGTAGGTGTGTTTTTAGTAGTGTCATGAGCAGATAGGCTTTAAAGCTTCATTTTTTGTAAAACAAAGGGAGTGGGGAAAACCTCCTAAATCTCATCAGAAGGTAATTTCTATCTCTGTTGTTGTGGGGAATAACCTTTTAGAGTGTAATAGAATACCCTGCAATCAGTCAGTCATGTGTACTGACAAAACAGTCATTTATAAAACCATGATCAAATAAAACAGTCCACATCAATATCAAAGATCAACAAAAAACTCCCCTTAAAAGCATCACATTCATCATAGGATCAATTCAAACTTCATTTCTAATTTCTTGTCTTCACTTAGTGATTTTCACTTTCTCTGATGATGTGGTTGTGTGTGTTTCTGGATGCTCAGGCATTTTGGAGTTGTTCAGGATGAGGCTGGGGTGCAGAGACTGGTCTGGACTCTCAGTGGCCTTTGTGGAGGCAGCCCTGTGATCAGGGAAAAGGTGACCGGGTTCAGATCTTTAATCTACTGAGGTTTTATTCTCAGGAATGATGCTGTGGTCAAACCTGGTAAGTTTTAAGAGTAGTTTCAGACTGTTACACGTAATGTCAATACATGGTCTGGAGTGCACGGTTGAGTCATAAAAGAAAGAAAAATATTTCAAACCTTGTTTGTTTCTGGGTTAGTGCTTTTTGGTTGTGCAGAACTACTGTTTCTTGGACACATCTCCATCTTCTCTCCAGATTTCTGTTGAGCTGTACTCACAGGATGATGTGAATGGGTTTTTCTGCCACTCTGCCTTTCTGAGCAAGTCCCATAGTTGTCTGGTCTCTCCCCATCTTTTTCTTTTATACCCACGTGTAGGCAAAAAGTAACATATTTCATAAGTAGTGAGATTTCTGCTCTCACAGAAATCTCACTACTTATTTCTGCACTCATCTTCTGTCTAAACTGCAGTTTGATCACCCAGGGAGACAAGGCATTAAGCTGGGCCTCATTTATGTGGAGCTTCTAATTTTCCTCTGCAAGCCCTTGAGTTTGTATCCCACTTTGGGTTTGATCCTTCTGCAGGGCGCTGCCTTTTTGCATCATCAGTGGGATTTGTGAGCAGAATTGCTTCTGATCAGGCTGGATGTGACCAAACACTTTGGGAAGTAGCAATGTTAAGAGAATTGTTTTGGTTGTTACCCTGCAAATTCTGTGACTATTCAGGAGCAAGTCCTTTTATGCCTTTGTTCAATCTTTCAGTGATGAAAATCCAATGGAAACCAGTAAGACTGGGTAAGGACTGCATAACAACTCCAATTTCTTCCTTTGTATCTATTTGTTTTACTGTAATTTTTCTGCACTTTCTGGAGTGCTAAGCAACCTCAGTTCCTTTAGATTTAGCATTTTACAAGATTCTTTTCCCTCCTTCCAGCTTGACCTCATGATCATTTAGAAGAAGGGAAAATGGCACCAGAATGAAATATGAAATGCAAAGTCTTTGTATTATAATAAGATAACAAATCATACTGTTTATTTTAGCAAGGCTAAGAATCAGTAGAGTTGTTCTTATAATTATTTAGGTAATTTCTCCTATTAGACATTTAGAGTGCTGAAATGCTGTATTAGTGCTAAGCGCTAATGATAACTCTGCTTTGGTTCCTTGCACCTGGGAAATCATTTGGAGGCTAATTGGTAAGGGTATGGTGAGGCTATAGTCTCCTAATCCGAAAAGTCACTGCAGGCTCTGCATTTGCAGAAGCAAGATGGGAATGTGCATTTTCATTTTTTTCCAGAGAGGATGACTAGCAATGCAGTTTTCTCTTTTAACACTCATTACTAATCCAGAATGATTGTCCCATAGGAAAGAGGGTTTCTTGCCACTTCCCTGCTTCCCTTTCCTTCCTTTACACCAGCAAATGTTTGTCTTTCAAGCAACTGGACTACATGGACTCATGAACTTGAGTGGCTCACAAATGCCTTTAAGGTCATGGAACTGTTGGCTTGTCAGGAGCAAAATGTTGGACAGCAACAGCGAGATGTGTAAAATCCTTAATGGCAAGTATGTGTTTTGATGCCACTCCCTGGCATCTCAGACTGTACTAAAGCTTGTTTACTATGCCTGAAGGAGGAGACTTACTGCCTTGGACAGTCTTTTGGTCTGGTAGTCTGCATTGTGCTACCAATCTCAGGGCCTAATCCCACAAACTGTGTTCCTCATCTCTTTCACTGGCTATTCCCAGGCAAATGAAGTTTGCAGAGATGCTCAGCACCCTGTAGCCCAGGATTCTTAATGTAGGTATACAGTTTGTGGTCATTGAGAGTGGGGCTGTGGCCGAGCCTCATTCCTAATGGGCTACATCTGTGAGAAGCAGGTAAAGAGCATTGAAAGCAATGAGACCTGGAGTGCCCAGGTGCACTGACCAATCACCAAAGGGAACAGAGGGCACCCAGGTGCAATGCATGAACATGAGGGGTGTAAAAGGCTGGGCTAAAGAACAAGAAGGGTAGATGCTTGCAGCCTTCTGACGTGATGTTGCTCTGTATGGGCAGATGCCTGAAGCCTTCTGATGTGGTTTGGTGTTGCTCTGTTTGGGGATGCTTAAAGTCTTCTGAAATTTTACAGCGATTCTCCGTGTATTGTGGCTGTCTCAACTATGACATATGCTGAGACAAAAAAACCTGTAAAATCCCAGGGAATTTGAGTTTTGGTAATTAACGTGACTTAGCTTCTTCCATAATTTCCACACTAACCGTCAATGCTTGTTTTGTTACAGCAGGCACCCCAAATGCTTGTCTGTGTCTTTTCATTGTTCAGATCAATCTAGTCAGAGTTGAAGAAAAAGTCTATGACATCTTTAAAGTAAGCAAGGAAAAAGGCATGTGTACTTACTTCTATTTCTGTTTTCCTTCATCAGCAAGTGGATTATGAAAGCCTCTTCTTTACCAAAGAGGGGGTTGTTTGTATGGATAAGAGAAAGGCTGTAGAGGGGAGGACAGGGTGAACTATTTGTCAGGAAAAGACACAGATGTGATGAGAGAGGAAGGCTTGCAAGATACATTCAGTTTTTCTAGAACTGTGCCTACTTATTGCTGTAGAGGCTGTCAAGAGGCACTTGGATGTTGTAGTGCAAGATTTTGGAGGATCTGCCTTTGGGAAGGTGTGAAACTGGGGGCACTTTCACAGCAATAACCAGCTTGTGTGACATCAGCTCTGGATGTAAAGGCTGATAAAGTGCCTGTAGAAGCTATAAATAGACATGACAGCTGGAGCTGCTAGGGACTTAGGTTTGATTATTAAAGAAATTGAATTCACATGCTGCCTGTATATCATTGAAGATCTGTGTGGCTTTAGTTTCCTTGGGAGGTAGCTTGAGAGCCAGGCCTTGTAACTGAGATGTCTGTAAGCAGTACATAAATCTGTACGATTTATCTGGAGAACTGCAGGCTGACTGCAGTTCCCTGTGTGTGCGTATATATATATTTCTCTGTAGTCTGTATCTTGATCTCTGCTTTTCTTTTTTATTATTTGAATAATTTCAACCTGTGATTCGTTTCATGGAAGAATTCCTCACCTCCTACTGACTTGGGGTATTTTGTTCCACCTCCAGACAAGATGTCAGCAAATGCTGACATTTTTGCTTTCAACCCAAAATGATGATGAAACTGAGAACAGGGCTGTCAGCTGAGGACGTTTGTATTCCCAGCAGCTGTGGTCAATGAGCCAAGCTTGTGCAAGCTCAGTGGTTAATCAGTTGGGGGGACTCTGTATATCTTATTTACCTGAGTCAGCTACGTAAATGATTTGCTAATGGCTAAAAGTTTGCCGAAATCATTGGGCTGCTGGGTGCAGTAAGCATCTGTTCACATCCTGCCTGCTGTAATTAAAGAGACAGGGATGTGCTACTTAAAAAAAAAAAAAAAAAAGAGGAGATGGGAGTGCATGGCTGGACTGTGGGTAATTTTTTTTTCTAATGTTGTTAGTGTTGTCTCTTGTTAGTCCTAGTGTCAAGGCTATTAGCTGTGGCTGCCCATGATGTATAGAGCCATGTTTGGGGATTTTTAGCTCTCAACACTTCCTCCTCAGTTCTTAGTGAACAGAGGACAAATAAACTGATGGATAATGATTCTGTCAGCAGTGCAGGAACAGGGCTATCCGAATTGAACCTGAAGGGTAACAATCATCCCTCAGGAGGGGCTGCTCTGAACTGTGAACCATCAGCTTGGGGCACTGGTGAATGAAGTTCAAATTCCAGCAATTTGTAGACCTCAAGTGTCTTTAGGTTGATCAGTCATGTCATGCTGCCCAAGTGCCTTACTTGTAAACTAAGAATGATGGAATATCCCCAGTCTCAAGGAGAGGAGTTCTGTTGTGAGATTTCTGAGCTCCTGGGCTATTGCAGTCCAGGAACTACAGCTTGACAGATGGAAGCTGCAGGATAAAGTGGCCTCTTCTCTGAGTGTAGGTATAATATGCAGTTATTTGGGTGTTAATGAAAGTTTCTGCTGCTGATAAACTCAGCAGATGGACTATTTATTGTTGGGGGAAAAACAGTTAAACCAGACACAATTTTATATTGTCTTATTTGAAAGCTCTAAAAAGACACTTGACTCATAAACTTAAAACCAATGGATAGCTCTGAGTTTCCATGGAAAGCAAATATTTCTTCTGAAGTATAAATAGCATGGCAAATCTTCTAGAGTGTGGTTCCACCTGTTGTCTCCTTTCTAACAGGAAACGTGCTCATGAAGTCAGATTCTCAGTGTTGGTAAAACACTAAGTTAATAAGAAGATAGTGTTTTTGTAGCTGTGATAACCTAAGGATATGAGGCAGATAAAGTTTTATTAGGTCAGCTGATCCTCCTAGAACAAAATAGATCCTGTAGTGTCAGGATGTCTAGCTGGTCAGAGTGACCCTGAGAAAAGTTAGAAAGTCTCTTTTCCCAGCCCAGTACTTGAAGGAGTCAGGGCTTTTCATTTCACACTCTCAAGGTTGTTTATTGTATCTTATCTATGAAATTCTTTCTTCTGTCCTGCCGAGGTCAGCTCAGCACAACAATCAGAGGCATTCTGCCTGTCCCTGGGGTGGTGTTATGTCTTTATACTAAAAACTATGTATACAATGTTTACAATTACTTTCCAATACCTATCACCTATGTTAGACAGTGAGCTTCTCCTCTAAACCAATCTAAAAGTGCCAGCATCACAGCAGAAGATGGAGGCCAAGAAGAAAGGCTGGACATGCCCAGATCCCTCCATCTTGCCTCCCTGAATCCCCATTCTAAAAACACCAAAATCTACTTTCTCACCTTGTGATAAATTCACTATCATTCTACTTAATTTGTCATGGCTTGCAGATCTTCATCTAAGGTTGGTAACTTGCTTGACGGGTCATAATCAAAACCACAGGCATTCTGGGCTCTGTGCCAGGGTCTCTGAGACCCCTGGCAGGGGTCTTGGCTGCTCAAGACAAGCCAGAAGGATGTCCTGGGTCCTGACACTGTGGAAGATCTAAAGCTTTTCTGGGTTTTCCTGACTGCCATTTGGCCTTATGTAAGCCTTTAAATCTCCCTACTCTGAGCTATTCAGAATACCATTGTCAGTGCTGAATAAAAGCTTTAACCAGCATCAAAACTTTTTAAAATCCCCTTGGGAATATTCTTATGATACTTCTAATTGCTTCTTTTGTACTGAGATATGAAAAACCACAATGAATTGGGGCTTGTGGTTTTGTGCTGCCTTGCCAATGCTTTGCTGTGGCTGCACATGGAGCAGCCCTGACAAACACCAAGATGCTGTGACAGCCCCAGACTGGGGCCTGATCCAGTTGTTCTCAGTAGAGAAACCCATGCACAGGCTGCAGTGCCTTTTGGATGAAGGCAATTTGCTTTCTTTTGAACTGACTCCAGAGCATGTGTGGGGAGTTAACTGAGACTAGGGGATGACACATGACTTAATCCAGTTACCATGTGGGTGTCTTGAGAGAGGTGGCACTTACATGGAAATGATCTGCAGATTCCACTTTTTCTCAGCATGGCTATAACCTATTTATCTGTGTCTTAGGCAAAGAAGTAGCCTGAACTGTGAGCACACACAGCTGGCAGATAGCTGGGCCTGTGAGTATCTGAAACTTTTGAAATCTGAAGTGGCAGCTTGCTGGCTGCAGTTGGTATTACTCAGTTGTAAATTCTGATAGTATGCAGGGTAAAATGCAGTGGCACACCCCAAATCCTCCAATTAAGAACCCAAGTGCTACAATGAATAAGCAGGCCTGAGAAAGAACCAAGGAGGCTGATCAGATATCGTGCTTCTGCCTTAGCCTGTCTGCCAGCTTAGACTGGGAGGAACACAGACTTTGGTGCTGGGAGGAAGAGGAAGCCAGGAAAGTGACTTCCCAAAAAGAAGTGATCTTGAAAAGAAGCCTACATGAAAAGGCAGCGGGGGAGATTCCGGCTGGAGCACAGATCCTGGACATGTTCGTGGATTCTGGAAATCGGTGAGCTGCATGGAGACAAATGCTTGGGGGCAGGGACCCTGGCCACTGGTGCCTGAGGCTAGTGGCTGCAAACAGCTGCATAGCAAGAACCAAAAGTTCTTTCTGCCTCCTATGCTCAGGCTAGCAATGATCTTCCTCTGGGGAGGGGGCAATCAGGTCATAGTGAACCTATAAAGCTTGGAGGAGAGCAAGTGAATGCATGAGAAATAGTCAGGCTGGTAAAAGCTCTTAAATAAACCCCACTGTCTACTGCTTGTTCTTGTTTACGGTTGTGCCAAGGACAAGCTGCTATGCTCCATGTGTAGTGGGAAAGACGTGGTCCCCTCACGGAATGAGGACAAGCACCATTCAGGTTTTGCATTTGTTCTTGTCATTGTAATGTTTTTAAGAAATAAATGCATGCAGTTAATTTTAATGTCTGGGCAATGTGCTTGACAGTTCAAAGGGAACAGCCTCTGTGTTTCAAACAGTTAACATTGTAATTGGGAAAACCTAGCAAAATCCATAGAATTAACTTTAGGATGGTTAACAAGGGTGTTAATTGGTATAAAAGGTGTTCTTTGCAATGAAAAAACTCTTCTCAAAATAAGCAGGACAGAGCTCTCAAAGTTTTTGGAGAGACATTCAGTAGGACTCATCTGGTAGGAATTTGAAGTGAAAAGCTGGAGAAGAGAGCAGGAAAGAGAATGTGTTGAGGTAGTTTCTTCAAACCCTTTCAGTTTTTAGGGTAGGATTCTAATTTGCAAAATGCTGAGGATCTTTAGAAATGCTAAAATGCATCCCCTGTATGTGGGGGAAAAACCCAACTCTTCCTGTACATAGTCAGTTTTCTTAGCAACCTGGAATTCTTTTTCATCACTCCACAACTCTTAAATATCATTTCTCTGTATCTAAGCATGGCATTAAGGCTGAAGCCAGAGCCCAGCTCAGCTGTATTGGATGTGATCAGAAGACCAGGATTCATTAAACCACTTCAGTCAGTGGGAGCCCTGCGAACTAGGGAATAACATTGGCAGTTCACTGCTCCCAGCTTCAGCCTGGTTTGACCTGTCCTTGCCTCTGTCACAATGGAATACTTCTTGCAGGTGGCAGCTTTTGCTGGACTCACCTTTTTCAAGCAATTCTTCATCCATAGCTGTGTAATTTGGACAGTAATATGGGCATGTATTCAGGGCTGATATTGACTGTTGGAATAAAGTTACCAAACACAGCTTTGAGAGCTGCTAATTAGAGTTTGGATGCAGATGACAATCCCTTTTGGAACCTGCGCAAGGTTGGATATTGAAGCGTAACTTGCTGCTGGCAACCATCCCTCAGGCTTTGGCCTTTGTTGAAGGTCACAGTGAAATAGGTTTGCTGGTGCAGAAGATGAATATTGCTTAAAAATGGCTTGCAGCACATTCATTGGAAAATTTCAAAATCTTTACAGAAGTGAGCTTGCTATATGTTTTCCACTCTCCCCTCTCCACTGAAAAAGGGGGCAGAGATGAAGTTCACTGGATTGCCCACATTTCTGCAGTTGGCCAGCAAGAAAACCAGCAAGGTAATCAAAGAGTCTTAGATTTTAATGGGGCGTTTGTGTGCTTCACGTATAATTTAAGAAATGCAAGCCATTTTTATAGGCTATTTTTCAACATCACTGTTTTGATGGGACCTTCTTCAAATGTCTCCCTCAGACCTCAGTGGTAAAAAACTTCATTCCTTGTGCACAAGAAGACATGGTAGACATCCTTTTCTGTTTCTTTCCTGTTATCCAGTCTTTGACTTTCTAGACAAAATAATTAAAGAAGCATTAATCCATCTGGTTTTCAAAGGAATATTTCATTTCCTGTCTCTCTACAAACTGACAGTGAACAGTGAAAATGAAAAATAGAAAAATCTCCAAAGTGGGCAAGCAGTTGGATGAAGAACATGCACAAAATGTGGCACTTGAAGAGAAACATCTAGCTGGAGTTTGTTGGGGGAGTACATCGATCATTAGTTTATTTCTGATCTTGTTTATCACTTTCATTAGCAACCTTGGCATAAAAAATAGATAGTGCTAATGAAGTTTCCTGATGATGCTCCACTGGGACACAAGTCACAACTCCAGCCTATCTTAGTGGTGTAATTTAAAACTCACCTGCCCTTTCTGAATACATATTTGTATCTGCTTTTAAAAATTTCAATGGGAAAGAAACCCTCCTTGTGTATCTCTATTTTTTCTCCCCCTGGACTTATTAAAGGTTTAGTTTGGCTCAACTACTTGAAAAATTTATAATTCTTTAAGGTGTCTGTCAAGCTGGCATTCATTAATTTCTCCTGCCAAAACCCAAATGAATAATTTAACTTGATAGAGGAGCTCTAAGTGAGGGTTACAGATAATTATTGATTCTCAAGTCTTTGGCTGCGAATCTTTTCTACTGTGCAGTCTATCTGCTTATGTAGCACCACCAGCTTCATATTTCTTTGTTTCTGATGTAAATAATTTTCAACGATATAAAATGTAAGAGGGAATATATTTGTGTTGAACACAGGTAACTATGACCAAAAGACAGGAAAGTCTTTAAAACGAGAGTTAGATGGGCATCTAAGTGGCAATTAGAATCCTTTAAAAATTGATTCAGATTTAGTGAAACATTGCTGACAGTCATTCATAAAAGTAATTGCCCTGTGCACATGAAAAATTTAAATGTGGTAATTTAGTAATGAATCTGAGCTGTCAGAAGGCATTTTATGGGTAATCAGACATTCCTGAAAGCACAACAGTGACTGAAGAAAATTGAAAAATAACTTTGTGGAGGCAAGATTATCTAAAATAAGTATTTTTTTCTGGAAGCAAACAAACCTATGATTTTTAGAAATGTACACTGTAAGTCGAAAAGGGCAACCACTGGAAGCAAAGAAAGAATCAGTTGTGGAGTTACATTGGTTCAGATTAATAATTTCAAGTAGCAGTCTTTGAGAAGTGGATACTTCCAGATTCCCAGATACTCCCCCGATAATGCAGATGCATTATCCAGCCCCCAAGAAGGGGAAGCAGGAACTCTCCTTTACAGCTTGCAAATCACTTTATCAATTTTGAAAGAGAAAGCTCAGTTCTCCTTTCATTTTACTTGGATGAAACTGCTGACTGTACTGCATTTAAGTTCTGTTTCCTCTGGAATAAGGGAGAGTGTAGCTGGCTGTGTGTTTTTGCACGGCATATTTGGGATATTTTGGAAGTTTAGTGGGAGCTGCTGATGCATAAGGAATGCAAACCTGTGCCTTTGGATGTGGTAACAGTTCACTCCCACCTCGTGCAGGGGTTAACGGCCTGAAAATGGAGAAGAGCACCTTTAAAATCTCTTACACCCTGAGTCTATAAATCACTCTGGGTCAAAGATCTCCTGGTGTTTGTCTCGGTTGTGTTACTGCTGTTGTTTTTTATCTTATCTAGGTGTTTCTGCAGGATTTTGAGGTTGGGAAGAAAACTATTCCAAAGATCAGATCTGATTGGAATTGCTGCACTGTTCAAATATCTGTTTGTCAGAATTGATTTGTCAACTTACCAAAAAGAAAGATTCTTGTATTCTAGTTCATAGAGTTATGAATTCAAATGAGGCCAGATTTTGTTTTAATAAACAAGAGCCTTTTTCCTTCTCAAATTACAGAGGACAGGGAGTTTGAGATAAGCCCAAACTCCCATGCAACAACCCAAAGATAACAATGTGTCCCAAACACGCTAGGTTCTCCCCCAAAAAGTAGGTCCCTCAGAAGGAGAAGAAACCTGAACCCAGCCAAACCCCTCACTTTATAACCCCTCTCAGGTCCAGGATTGGTGGGTTTTGGATCTGTGTGTTGATTGACTGTTTTCCGGTGTTCTCATTGGTCCTTATCAATATTCATTGTGGACCAATAATTTTCTCGGGGCGTCAAATGATTGGTCAAGTCTCCTGTCCAATCACCTCCCGCCCCCTCCTTTGACTATTGCCCCCACCAAACTCTGGACCTTCCCTCTGCAGGGCCCACAACAAACACCCATCAACTCACCCCAAAACAACAATTCCCAACCCAGCCCCAATTCAACACAAATTGAACACCATTTATAACAGAGTGATTGTTTAAAAATGCTGATCTCAGATGCTATTCCAAGTATTGAATTAAATACCATTAGATGTCAATTTTACTTTTTGTTTATGTATCTGGTGTTCCTTTTCCTAATTTCTGCTGTTTACTGAGTTTATTGAATGCTAAATGGGGCTGGCACAACTCATATTTCTGGTCTGCTTAATTTATGGTTTAATGAAAGGAAGTTTTCAGACAAAACAAGAATTTGGTTTTTTTTTCAGAACAGAAAAAAAGCGTATTTCTGTTAAAGTATGGATTTTTTAATCACAGCCTGGTTGTGTCCTCTTTATTTGTTACATGACAGTTTCTTTTTAGTGCTATGAGAATGAGTGTAAAACCTTTTGGAAAATTTCTACCATAAAAAAATTATTAGACATAATTAGCAAAATAATCTCTCTCATGAGAAATGATATGGTGAAATATATAATTTGGCAAGAAGTAGCTCACTCTAGTGTTAAAGCTTTTCAATACTGCCTCCTTTTCCCATAGATCATTTAGAAGACTGATCACCACTTGGCAGGAGCTGTGATATTGAGTCTGTTATTCTGGACTCTGGAATGGGGCCCTGCTCTTTCATCCTGGCTCTCTGGTATGTCTCCCCACCCCAGGCAAGAAAATAAGGATACTGCTGAGAGAAAGCACCTTGAAGATAATTTTCTTTCATCTACAACTGCAGTATTTGGCTGTTCCTAGGTTTGCAGAGCTAGAAAACATTTGATAATCCTTAGGGTGGGGAGAAACTGAAGGACGTCTCTTGAATTTGATGAAGCGCTGAGGAAAAACAACACTGAAACAAGGACAAGGCTTGCCAAATCAAAGATCAAGTTTTAATTACATATGTATGCACTGTAGCCATGTTTAATAAAGACTTAAATGCAGTATTATTTAGCTATTTGATTTGTTAGTATTTTGCCTTTTTTGTGCAAAACCTGACTCATGTTTATGTGAGCAGCTATGAGTAAGAGGATGATTTGAGGCTGAAAATCACTCAAGGACATTTTCTCATCTAACAGAGCCCTTTTAAATTGGTTGTGGTTCTGTCTGCTTGTGAGGCATTCTCTGATGGTCACAGACTGTTTTGTGTCCTCTGACTGCCATGGTCAGACAGGAAGACCTGGTATTTAAAGGGAGTAGGGAGTGGGCAGAAGCTCTTTGGTGTGTATGGGAATTGAGGGGGTGCTCTTGGTGTATTTTGTTGTGCTTGGGGTTTGATTTCTGTCCATTTAGGCAGAATTATCAACATTAGCACTTTACCAATCCAGTTGAACCTTGTAAGTAATCTTGTCATTTCAACAGAGACTCCAAGGAAGTCACGCTGGGCTTGAATTCCTGTCTCTTTTAGATGCTCTTTGTCTAGGTCAGGGTTGAAGTTCTTGTTCAGAGCACTGTACTTCCCTCTCATTGCTGTTGGATTGACAGAGACAGTTTTCAGTTTCTAGCCCTCAAATACTGCAAAACAGTGTCAGCCTTTAGGATTTCTCTAAGGTCAGGGCAGGAGCCTCTGGTCCTTTCAGTTGCTGTACAGGAAGTTTAAGAGGCAAGTTCTTGCTACAGACTTAGGCATTTCATTTTTACACTCCTTTCTGTGAACATTGCAGTGCTTCAATAGGTGTTGTGGTGAGTTTTATGTTTGTTCAGTTTCCCCCCATTGTTCTCTCAGAAGGTCCTGCCCTGTTACCAGTTTGTGTCAATCCCCAAACCCCTCCCCAGTTGTCTTGGCTACTAAATGTATCTTTCTTGTTCCCCACCCCTGGCTGCCTGCCTGTCACTCGACACCCCTGCCTCTTTTTCTAGAAAGTTCGGGCCAGGGTGTCGGGTGATTGGGTTAGGGGCCAGGGTCCCCCCCACAACCGTGTTTGATTGGTTCTCCGATTATGCCAATCCTTAACGTATCCTTCTCTGATTTGCTATCTTTCACCCCTCCCACCCTCTTTAAAACACAAGGCTTTCCCTGCCTCCGGGCTCTCAGCTTCTTCCTCTAAACCCTCTGCATCCCCTACCAATAAAACCTCCTACCCCGAAGAGACTGAGTCGCCTCTTCCTTTCATCCTGCGACCTTGGAGAATCACAGCGGCCAACGTCCGCAAGGCTTGACATCGCCTTGGGCACAAGGCCCTGACTTCATGTTGGGGAAGTGCCTTACTGGCTGGAGGTTGGCTGGACACTCATCTAGCCTGGGTTTTTTGCTTTTTATTTGGCCACCGCTCCAAATAGGTTTCTCTTTGACCTCATGTCTCCTCTCCAGCCCTGCAATTCATTTTGGTAATTTGAAATCCTGTGCCACTTGGTGCATTGCTGTGCTGAGAATGACTTGTGGCTCCCTGGATGGCAGCCCTCACATCTGTGCTTATGGAACAAACAGCTGGTGCAGGTGTTCAGGTAAGGAGGATGGGATGAGAGACATCCATTTTTGTTGTCCCTTGGACACAGGTGGCTAAATAGGGACCAAAGGGAGTCAGAGCCCTGAAAATACACAACCTTTCCCACCATGCAAGTCCAGTCAACATCTGAATTTGAATGGTCTGCAAATTCCCTTTCTTTTCTATGTTGGCTGATTGCAGCATATTTTAGAGCAGAAGGATGCACATTCTGTTCCATGGCTGTTTGCTCTTCAGTCACTGTCATTTGGAAAACAGCCAGGGCATTGACAGGGGTGCTGCCTTCCTAAAGTTCACCAAGGTCTGTACCCCGGTTTTTGGGAGCAAATAGTTAATGCAGTTTTCAAACTCATTTAGGAATTACAGCCTTTATTCTACAATGAGGACCAAATGAATGCTGTTTAAAATTGGAGCTGTATTGTGTTGCTTTCCTCAGAGAAATACGTCTGCTCTGGGTTGGTGTTTCTTCTCCCAGTGGCACATCTGTTTGTGTTGCACAGGGAACTGGGTATGTTTTGAAGCTAAATCTTCCCTACCAAGCAGCAGCTCTGGCTCAGCTTTGGTGGTTATTTAGAATCTCAGCTAGAGAATCATCAGCTGCTCCAATTGTACATTCAAACACACAAGGTGATATGCTAATTGGGCTTTCATTAGTGCCTGGCTGACCTCACCAACAGAGTAAAAGGGGCTAAAGCAGATGAAGTACTTTTCCACTCTTGAGCTGGTACTGATACAGCTATGTACTACAGCTTCTTTTTCTTTTTCTTTTTTTTTTCTTTTTTTTTTTTTTTTTTTTTTTAATTTGGAGAGTTCTAATTTTCTGTGTGACTGCATCTGTGCACTGTAGCATTCAAATATTGCCCTGGTATATTACAATCAGAGCTGAGCTTTTTATGAAAAAGGGAACAGAGGCTGTGAAATTCCTTTTTTGTCTTTAGTGTTATTATTGTCTTGGGTACATTCAATTAAGTTAGACAAGTAAAATTTCATCATTTGACTTATCACTGCTGTTCACATATGAGTTCATATCTGCATAGTTAGGCAGTTTGTGTCTTCTGAGAAACACAGACACCTTGTATAATAAACAGCTGGGTGTCATTTAATGAGCAAGTGAGAGGCACAGCCCTGTTTTTCCAGGAGAGTGTCCACCATGTGAGCTCAAGCAGAAACTGTAGATGAATGTAAACAGAATCTGTTCTTTTTTCAGAGCTGCCAGTAGAAACCTTTGAAAACTAAGAAGCTTTTACATAGCAAGGAGCTTTAGCAATAGAGTACATGATGGATCTATATTCACCATGTGATCTATGTGGGGTATGGTACAGCATCAGAGTCCATCAGAAGGGCTGTGTTCCTATTTTCACCTCCAGACGTGAAATACTGCATCTCTCTGTGCCTCTGCTACCCCATCACCTGTACAATAACGATAGTATGTGTATCTCCCTTTGTAAAATAATTTGCTATGACAAGTCTAAGATGAGCTAAGTCTACATCTTCAGGAATTGAAAAATTGCATTTTGGTCATGATAACTACTACAGGTAGCTTAATGAGGAGTAGATTTGCTTCATAGGAAGCCATTTTTACTCAGCTCTAAATGAAGTAAGTTGATATTATTAAATGTAATAAAATACAGTTACTATTGAAAGTGGATGCTTGTGAGTTGGAGAAATATTTTTGTCTTGTAATTAACTCAAATGTAATGAAAAGGATAAAGACAGAAGGGAACTCTGATGTTGGAAAG
This sequence comes from Molothrus ater, assembly GCF_012460135.2. Lineage (NCBI taxonomy): Eukaryota > Metazoa > Chordata > Aves > Passeriformes > Icteridae > Molothrus > Molothrus ater. Next base: position 18,095,938 of record NC_050480.2, read on the forward strand.
GCCATAGCAATACTGTCAGGATTGTTGGGGTTTTTTTAAGCCAGAAATTGAGAATGCAGAACTATTTATTGCTATAACTTCAGCAAAAAAATAGTGACAGTGGGGATCTTGTTAAACTAGGACACATTTCAGTGGCTAGAAACCTACTGTAATCACAATTACAGAGATGTGATCTTAGGCTTTGGTCCATGTGTATGTCTTAATGCTGTTGGTTTGCATCCAGCTTGCAGACAAAGATACTTAACTAAATATTTTCTTTTTGCTTCTGTTGTTAGCTGGGGTGCATAGATGGCTGGGGTTGTCTTGCTTAGTTCAATTATTAGACCTCTATTGTTTCTCAAGTGTAAAAAAGATCTGACAACAGAGGATGAAGAATTATTCCAAAGCGTATCACTGGGATGAACAAACAAAATCCATAATGAATTTAAATGCAGCCATGTATTATAACCTCCTGCTTTTCACTGGGCCTTTTTCCTATGTAAATGCTGTATTTTTTTGAAAGGTGTGGGCAAGGACAAATTCAAGGAGTTGCTGAATTCTTTGTCATGAGCTCCTATTGTAGTTCATTTACTTCTCATCCATCTTGCTGGGGAAGAGCTAGGTAAGGTCTTTATTGAGGAAACATGCACAGTGGGAGGGCAATTTATAACTCCTTCCACTCTTCCAAGCAGAACCATATCCCTGGGTAATGAATGCAGGGAGTGAACCCAGTGACTGCTGTGGTTGTGCTCAGCAGTAACAGCAGAGAGTTCTCTTGCAGGTGTTGTGTTTACTCCATTTCTGCCCAGGAGCTGTTCAGGAATTGCTTTGTGATTGCTGTCACTGGGGTACTCAGGGTCTCAGGAGAAGTGACTGTTCTTTGGGACTGTAGTTTACAATTGTCTGGGACCTGTGAAAGTAAACACAGGTCTGTAGCTGAAATATGAATAGAAAGAGATCCATAGGAAATTAGTCCAGCCAGCAGTGATGTGTTTTAATCTTTATAAACTGAATTCTTCCCAGGAGAAGCAAGGATTGCTGTTAATGAAGATGGTCTTCCTTAATAACCTCTTCTCATAAAAATCACCGACAATTATAAGGGGAATGGCTGGCTATGAGCCAGAAGCAGCTTGCTTGCCCACCAGATGGAGCTAAGAAATTCTCTCCAGGCTGGCCGGGAGCTAGTGAGTGCTCCAAGATTTCCTATCCTTGGGTCCTGCAGTGTGCTTAATGCCAGCGTTTATTGCCCCCTTTGTGAGCGCCTCCCCCCTCTGCAGCTCCCTCCCTGCTCTAGGGTGAGGGCAGCCATGCTGTGCTCTGCCAGCAGCTGCTGCAGGGACACACAGGCTCTGCTGTGCTTTAGTCCATCAGTGTTTCCATGTCAGTTTATGCTGTTTTTTTTTTCATAACGCTGGTATTAGCTGTACAATTTGCTGAGGGGATGGGTGTGGGAGGTTCACTTAATACAACAGAGGAAAGGTGCTGTGTCAAGAGTATTGGAGGTTTATGAGACCTTGGTGGTCCTTGGAGGTGTGCCATGTCTCCTCTGAGGTGACAGCGAATCTCAGTGGTTGTTTTTGATGGGAGTTAAAGGCCTTCCCCCCACCCCAAGATGAGCATCACCTTTTTCTTTCTCAAATGAATGTGCTACTAATGGTTATACCCAAGGATTAGTAACTGTGGCAGTCCCTGTGTCCTCTTCTGGCTGAGTGCTCCTGAAACTGACACCCAGGTATGAAGTCACGTAAAGAGGAGTTAATTTAAAATAAGATTAAATAATTGTGGGGAAGGAGGGCAAAGGTAATTACACCAAGAGGCCAGGTATTTAACTTCTTTAGCTCTTTTCTGCTTTAAAATCTACTGGCCATTTGCACACTCTCAAGAATTTTATTTTTATTTTTGGTCAGTGGTGTTGTGATCGTTGGTTACATGAGCTGTTTATGACAATTATCCTTTTAAAGCTTTTGGTTTTCACATTTGAAGGGTTAAAATGGAGTGAGAGGAAACATTTTTTTCAATTAAACCTTTGTTTAATTGAAATTACTTGTCAACATATTTTTGACAAATCTGCCTATTAGTGAAAAAATAATATAAATTACTTAAACTACAGATAAGGAAACATAACAAGGAAGAAAGCAGCTTATGTACTGTTTTATAGGGAATTTCATTGAGCATATCTTGAGTGGAATAACAGGAGAACTTAATTCACTTGAGGTAAATTAAAGCAGTTGTATTAGGTTCTGTCTCCTAAAAATCCTCCTTCGGACTCCTGGCTTATTCAGAGATTGTGTTCTAGATGCAATTTTTTTTTCTTCTCTCAATAAAGATATTTGCCTCTAGCAGGATGACCTGACCATTTTTATGTGCAGTCAGAAAGATGGCTTAATTAGCCATAGCGGAGGCTGAGTGGGTTAAAATCACATGGCTGAATGATGCTGTGTGGGTGGAGGAGGTGGAGGCTTCAGGAGCCCGTGGGGTTGTTCACACAGCCACGGTGTGGTGGGAGCTGGTCCAGCAGGAAGTTTCAGGGTGAACAAGAAAGGTCATGTTGTGTTCTCTAGAGCTGGCTGGCAAATCAGCACAAGTCTTCTGTCTGAACAACAAGATGATATCAGGGGCAACCAGTTACTGTTTTTGAAGGGTTTTTTTTCCTCTTTTGATTTAATTAAAAAAAAAATTTTGCAATCGATCATGCAGGTGCTGCAGCCATCCTTGGTGAGAATGGGTAACAGCTCAGGTTAAAACAGGGGAAAAAGATAGGGAAGTTTGAACTGAAAGGAGAATGGCTGACTCAGTTGAAATCCATCAAAGGTTGCTTCTTAGTGCTGGTGAAGGATGGATGAGAGAGTCAGCATTTGAAACAACTTTGAAAATGGAAGCAGTGGGGTGGGGGGGACAAGCAGACATCTGGAGTTTTTAGAACAGTGGTGTTATAAATGATCATATCGTGAGCCAAACTTATAAGAAAATTTAGCAAAGATTTATTAATTTGTCCGCGAGACCGAAGTTCGGTCGTCGAAACCACCACAGCCAAAGAGTCAGTGTCGAGCCCAGGATCGGTGCCAGGTGAACACGGATCTGACCTCCAGGTGTCAGTCTCCCCAGTTCATGTTCGCGGCTTCGCGCAGCGAGTTTTTATACAGTTTATTCTGCCCGAGGCAGAGATGACCAAATTTTCTTAGTGTCTCTTCACTTGCATCGTTGTTGCTTTACATGTGCAGAGGTGGACAAAGGTCCCGTCCAGGTGTCTCGATGCCGTCAGTTGACTCCGGAGAAGCCATGCATTCACATGTATCAGGGTCGTGCTGTTGGTTACCTCGACAGATGTAATCGGCAGGGCGATAATCGCTTTCAGGTGGACCCGAAAGCTCGGGGAAGCAAACGATTATCGTCCTGGAAGCCTCTATTCTTACGTTAAAGCATCGATGTTTATCTTAACGCAGGTCCGGGAACTAGATGTATATGAATAAGACAGCTGCTCCCGGCCAGGATAGTCAAAAGACATGGTTTGGATATTACAATATTTTATACATTAATAGCATGAGAATTATCTCTACCATATACTACAGTGGGATGAAAAATTTAAAAAGAAACCACCTTTAATATGATGAGGTGGGAATACAGCCAAATGTGTTAAACCATGGCAACAATCTCAATTTCCTTCCACATTAGAATAGCAGACAATGTCAATAAGCAAGTGGCAACTTGTATTTTCCCTGCAGGAGAGTTTCTTGATACTATTTAGAGTAGTTTTTGCTTTTCCTAAGCAAATTAAAGTTACATAATGAGAGAAGTCTTGTGAGAAGAGGCTCTAAGAGTAGTTATGTGTGAGTTTCTGTGAAATGGGGAGTATGCAGAGAAATGCAGGAGTGCGTGGTGGGTCTGATGCATGTCAGTTCAATAGAGCAATAATTTTTGTGAGGAACTAGAAAATGTGTACTGCATTTCTAGGCCATGAACAGCTGGAAAGGATGCGAGCACTTGGATGAAAGGATTAACAGTTAAAACAATCCTGACAATTAGAAGAATTCATTTGAATTAAGTGGGATTCAGTTCAAGGACAGGCACAGAGTCCTGTGATGGGTTATAAATTTTGTGTGAGATGAGCAGATGAATGAAGAGCTAGGGGAATCTCTCAAGGAAGGACATGGGGTTATGGTGAATGACAAACTGAGCAGCAGCTGAGGACATCATAGTGGTGCAAGGTAACATGAACAAGAACAAAACACCAGAAACTTTGCTGCTGTGATTGGCACTGGTACAGCTGCAGCATTCCAGACCCCACATGGAGGTGTGGAGTGAGTGGAGGTCAGAGACCTGGAGAGCACAGGCAGCGAGGAAAGACTGGGAAGAATTAATACATTTAATCTAGAGATAAGACAGCTGCAGAGCTGTGAGAGTTTGTAAAATAAAATAAAATGGCTGCCTCAGAGAAGTGTGTGGCACACATAACACAAGAATGGTAGGCTTAAACTCCCCTGGAGGAATATTGTATTAGTAGGAAAAGATTCCTATCAGCAGGGCTGCATAAACTACTGACATAAAGCTTTTTTTATGGGTAGGGTAAATAAATTTCTGAGAAAAAAATTATGTGTACCATTGCTATTGGAATGGGACAGAGTGTGGTGTTCTGTTTTTAGTTCATTCCAGTTTTCCCCTATCTCGAGCAGCAGTGGTTTGCCCCTGCCTTAGGCAGTTTGTTGTCAATCTATTCACTCCACCCATGTTACTATGGTTTCTTAATGTATCCAAGTTCTCCCCACCCCAAGCTCCTTGTCTATCACCCGGCAACCCATCCCTTCCTTCTAGATTCTTCCCTCCAGGGCGTTGGGTGATTGGGCAGGAGCTGGGGCCCCTCCTCGATTTTTCTTTGATTTGTCGATTTAGCTTGTCACTCTCAGCATGTATCTAAATTTCTGTGTTCCTATTCGCTGTTAGAAGTGTACACCCCTACCCACCCCCTGCCTTTATACGTTGCTGCACACCAGTTTTCCTTGCTCAGGTCGTCTCAGGTTGTCTGTCCCCGTTGTGCTCCCCTACCCTTGCACCTACCCTGTTTCCTCGCCTGGTCAGACAATAAATCTGACGTTCCTCGGCTTCCTGAGTCCTCCCTTTCTCTTCGCGTGCGTCGTGGCTTTCGCCCTCCCGTGAACTGCAAACCTACAGGTGCGGACCTGACTCAGAGTCGGGCAAGCACCCAGACTGCGAGCTGGGCTGTGGAGTGCCGGGACTCCAGCCATCCGCGCAGCCGCAACAGAGAATGAGTAAAACTGCCCTTGATGCTTTTCATGAACTTGTTTTCTTTAGGTATTCCAAAAAAGAGCCACAGGCACCATAGACACATGAAAATACCCAGTTCTTGTGTTTTGTTTTGGTCAAAAAAAGTGGTAGCAACAAGAAAAGGGGAAACTCCTGCTGTCCCTAAGCTGGTGGGAGACATTCAGCCACCCTGTGAAACTTGTTTTAGTAAAGGGGTGATAAGAAAAACAAGAGAATGAGATTTTTCTCCTGCTGATAGTTGGCCTATGCATGCTCCAAGTGATTTTGCTGCTCCAGTCATGGTGATGGCTTGTTTTTTCAAAAGAGGATCTTAAATCCAGGTGCTGCTTTGCAGAGTCAGCTCCAAAGTTCTGCAGGGCACTGTGCATGGCATATGAAAAGCAAGCCGAAAACAAATGTCCAACATGCAAGTTGTGATACTTCAAGTCAAAGCATGCGCCTGTGCTGGATTTCTGGATACTGAAAAGGTAGGATCTTCTGCTTGAAATCACAGAAAATCCCAAACAGACCAAAATTCACTATTGTTTTCCAAAGTCCAGGGTATTCAGTAGTTATGTGATAGAGATCACCTTGACTGTAATTACATTAGTCAAAATTAGACTAATCAAATAGTTCCTTATGATCCTTGTAGGTAAGATGCTAACAATCACAAAGCTCTAACAAATGTAAATAGTAATTTAACTGATTATAATGATGTATTCTAGTGTGACTATACCTTTTTAGAGGTGATATGTTATACTTTGCTTCTGCGTTGAAAGAGTTCAATCAGCTCAGAGAGACCAGCTGAGAATGCCAGCCCTGTGTGTTGCTGGACTCTACCTGTAGCTTATCCTGCGTGCTTTGGAAAGCAACCTGTCTTTTTTTTTCCTTTTGGAAAATGAGGTACAAACAGTAGAAATTGAAGTTGAGTATATTTAATAATTGGAGTAGTCTGAGAATCTTGGATTAAAAATGCTGTGGAAGCTATGGAAGCCAGTTTTATATATATATACTTTTTCTATATCCTTTGTCTGAAGGAGGAAAAAATGATGTGTGGGTAGCTCAGGTAGATGGTCTGGTAAAATGGAGAATGATTTCCACTTAAAAGAACTGACTAAAGATGTTTCTTAAGATGGGGCCATCACGTTGGATTAGTCTTTTGTACTTTATAGTGGCTTGCTAGAGAAAACAACCGTTGTGCAGTGTAAGGTAAAGAAAATAATGGTGGACATGTTGTTTTAATCTATCATATGAGTTTATGAAAGCTCATTACTCCAGTGTTAAAAATATTGCCAAGTAGCCCTTTTAAATGTAACCAAATCCCTCTTCTTCTGATGGCAGTCCATCAGTCTGAAGAATTATATTGTTTTTGATGATGATGAGAAAAAGAGTATGGAAGCAGAGAACTATTTTTTTGGATGACTCTGTAATTACAGAGTGAAGCTGTAAGTTACAAAAATCAAGGAGACAAAGGGATATTTCCTGTTTGGTTCCAACAAGAACAGTTTGTAGATTGTTAGTATTTCTCTGGCTATGGAGGATATACTGTAAGAGATTATTTTCTTACAGTATTTCAGGAAGTTGGCTTCTGGCATGGTAAGTCAATGGGAGTTGTACCATGGACTTTACTGGAGTGCTGCTTGTGATCAGGATATGAAAGGTATACAAGTGATGGGGAAAAGGGCAGCATGAAAATATGAAAAACTCTACCAAGTTCTATAAACCCCAGACTTTCATGTTTAATTTGCTCTCAGTTATGCCTGCATGCACCCAGTTTTCTGTGCTATTTTGAATGTCCATATGACACAAATGGAACAGTGTCATGAAACAGAGAGCTGTCTTTATAATATACTATTTGAAAGTACTACTATGTCTCCCTCACAAGGGAGTGAGAAGCAGAACTTTCTATACTTTTCTATGGGTCTTTCTTTTTCTTTACACTGTGCTAGAGTGAGACAGCAGAGTTGCTAATTGTATGTATGTTCAAGTGTGGCTTGGAAATCAAGTCCAGTTAAGTAAATGGGACTATTTCAAATGAAATGCAGTAAAGGATTTGAAATTTAAATTACAACATGGCAAGAATGTGATGGGGTCTATTCCAAAAGGAATTGTTTAAATGAGGAGTTGGTTAGAAGCTGGGACTGGAACTCTGGAGAGCAGGGATTGGGTCCTGGCTCTGCTGCATGTTGGCTGTGTGGCAAATCACTTCTGAACTTGCCATGGATTTCTCCTTCATTCTGACTTTATGCTCCTTGGTGTAGACACCAAGTCCCACTGCAAGGGTTTTGGTGTGGGGCACAGTGGGGCTTCTTCTCATCTGAGGTCTCTGAATGCACACATAGTTTGGAGGATAAATTATAGCAATAATCAATGTGCCTGAAATTCATTCAAGAACTCATCCAGCTGAGTGTTTTGGACTATCTGGAAGGATGGCATGCAAAATAATTTTCCAGTGAACGAGACTTTTAGCTACCCTGTACCATCCAACTAAGCAGCCAGAAATTAGTGCTCTCAGAAGGAAAAGGGGCAAAATTGGAGTGATTTGCAGTAATGACTAAAGTAAATGCCACTCCCATTCCAGAATACTGAGAAACTTTGTAGGACAGTGATAAATATGAGTCCAATTTCAATGCTTTGATATTTGTTTCCCATCCCTGTCCAAGATCTTTGTGGTGGTTTGACAGGAAATGTGTTTTCTGGGATGCTGTGGTCAGGCCAATGGACGTTCAGATTTTAATATTGGCATCTGGCCATTAGGACATTGGATCTGCTTCTGAGAACACGGGGTTAAAAGCAGGGCTCTCCCCTGGGAGGGCCCTCTTGGGTTTCCGGCGGGGGCGGGAAAGAGTTTGGGTCTCTCCCCCGGCACAGCCGCTGGCTGTGTGGGGGGAGGGGAAAGCCATGTGGCCGGGAGAGGTAGGCCTGAGCCCGGGGGTGGAAGGGCGGAAGAGAGAGAGAGAGAGACCGGGAGCCACCGGGCAGCCCCCCCTTAGAGACACAGAGAGAGAGAGAAAGAGAGAGAGAGCTGGTGCCTGGGACTGTTACTTTGAAACTTGATAAACAGGGGCCTGTGCCGGCAGCATGGCTGAGAAGGAGATGAGGGGGGGGGGGGGGGTGCAGCTGGCTGCTTGTAGGAGCTTTTAACTCCTTTTGAGACAATGAAAACTTTACAGAACATTGACCTTTCCTAGAAGAGAGATAGAGTGGAAGATGAAGAAAGAAATGGGCAAGTGTGAGAGAAGTCTGGGCAAGTGAGAGATAGTGAAGAAGGGAGAAGTATCTTAGTGGGAAGAGATGATGGAGTGGCTTTTGCTGGACTCTTTTTGTACAGCCATGGACAGAACCATGTTCCTTGTGATACAGAGACTGCATCTAGGGGGAGGCAATGCCTCAGAACTAAGAGGGTTCAGTGTTGGTACTCTTTGGCCACAGGGGGTGAAAAATATGGGGGGGACAGATGTCCCAAAAGAGAGACTGTGCCCTTTTTAGATCGAGACAAAGCATTCTTAAAAGGACAATCCTAGAAGCAGCTCTGGTCCATGTTCAGTGGGGAGAGCACTGGACATGAAAGGAAGAAGTCACAACAGCAGATGTATTCTGGGCGGTGCCACGAGTGACACAGAAACACACGAGGCTTCAGCTGTGTTTCCAGGGGAAGCCCATGGTACAAGAAAGACTCCTCTCCTCTTGATGAACTGAAGACTGATTGTCTGAAAGGTGGTGCTGGACCAAGAGTTGGTGATTTGGGGAATACATGTATTGTATTGGAAATTTGGTGGGAGGAGGAGGAAATGTATTTGTAAAGTTTTCATTTTTCCTGTGTGTGTTCCTTTTTATATATAGTTTTAGTGTAGTTAATAAAGTTTTGTTTTCTTTTCTTTCCTAAGTGGGAGCCTGCTTTGCTTATTCCTAGTCACATCTCACAGCAGAAACCAGAGAGAGAGGAAGGCACTGGCACTGTGCCAGTGTCAAACCATGACAATCTTGAATGTGAATGTCCATCAGATGCAGTCATTTTAATGTAAATATTCTGGCTTGACTGCATGGATAACCTCAAACTGCCTTCAAATTGTCACTGCTCATAGTGGATTAAATAATCAGGCCAAGGCCAAGCTGTTTCAGCACCAGCAATTAAAGATGATTAGTAAGAGTTTGCTGTAGTTTGAACTACAGGAGTTAGGAACATGATTGTCTTCTCTGGCCAGCAAAACACTTTCTCAATTACAAATATCAAGTAGTCTAAGAAAGAGGAGCATTTCTCATTACAAGGCTTGTTGTAGCTTAATCTCTGTCCATGAATCAGCTGTACTCTCACTCAAATAATTATTGTCTTTTTCAAATAGTAGTTGCTCTTAGTCTTGAAACAGTACTTCTTTCTTTATGGATTATTAAATTATTTATATGCTACTTTGCAACTCTACCTTGGTTAGCTTGAAGTTGTCATGACAGATTTATCAAGAAGAGGCATTAGATAAATCCAGTGATATTATCTAGACACATGCCTGACCCAATCCAACATGACTGGATAATAATTGATAACTTTATTTTTTTTGTGTCTTGTGTTTGTTTGCATTCAGTTTTATGATTGGTATTAACTAGTCAAATTTATGGATAAAGTTAATGAATTTATTTAAATGAGAGTCTGGAGGATTAGTCACTGTAGGGATTCTCTCTGCTCACTATTTGTATGTTTAAAGAAAAAAACCCTTGATAAAGTGAGTAGTTTTGACAGGCTCAGCCTCTAATGCTTTGAAATGTTGATGACCCTGTTGATCCTACATTATTGAGGAATTATAGTAGCCTACTCTTGGATGAGTAATTGAAATTTAAAAAGTGATGCTTTTGCATCCTTGGGCCATAATGGGTTGCCATTTCACAGAGAGATTAGTGAAGGCATTTATCCAAGCTGCCCAAAACAGACTGAGGCTTTGCAGCAAATCTGTGGCTTGTGAGGTTTCCTGCCTCCCCAGTTTCTGTTTCTGTGGGACGAAACAATAAAGTGATCAGAGTTTCTTTCTTTTGCTGCCACTTGGACCAAAATGTTGTAGTCTTCTAAATGTGGATGAATTTAGAGCATGCCCACATTTTCATCTTTCAGGTTAATGGGTGAGATTTGTATGGATTTATAGATTTATCGCAAGCTTAGTGGTATGTTATGAGCTCCTATGTGAAATCTATCCACAGTTTAAGATTAAAAAAGTTTTGTTGGCAGCAGTTGGGCTCTTCTATGAATTGTATTGCTGAATGGTTTGCTCCTTAAAAATCTGTCCTTGTTTAGGCATCTGGGTAGGAATTTGAGAGTCTGCAGTTGGGCACACAATTATGAAAATAAAGAGTCAAAATTTAAGAAAATTAAGAAAGGTTAATTATAAAGGAAAAAGAATCAAGCTTGAGGTTAAAGAAGGCTCAAGACAATAGGTAAAAAAGGGACAGAAATTGCTATGTAATCAGGAGTGACCAGTGCTTTTAAAAAGACTAGATTTTAAATCAAGATCTCTGAAATAGAAATGAGGAGCAATGCTTGCAAGTTTTAACTGCGTTTTCTGATTTTTTTTTTCTTTTGTGATAAAAGTTATGTACTATTGATTAGATTGTTTTAATCCCATCTGGGGTTAAAGTGACAAGTCCAGTGAAACCCTATTTTATTTTAATCATCTGTGTGGTGAGTTGGTTCAGAGCTTATTTCTCCTCCTTGTCCCTGGAGAGGTGTCTGTTTTAATATGCTTGTTTTTCCTCCCAAGTATGCTCTGAAATATGTTTTTTTTTCAGCATGGGCACATTTTTCAGTATTGCCTTGATGTCTTGATAAGATCAGTTTCATTGGTTAATCAGGTTGGGGAAAGTCATGATGTAGAGAAATGAAGCAATAGAAAACAGATCTCCCGTAAGATTAAGGGCTTGGCAAGTCCTGCTGTTTACTGTAATGATAACCAAAAACCTTTTTGTTCCCAGATTTAAACAAGATCCATGTTACTGCCACACTTGCCTCATAAAGATTATTTTTGCCACCATGTTAACTAGAAGAACAGTTTTGTAGGATTGAAAAGTAAAGTATTGTTTTTGTCACCAATTTATGTTTCATTATTGCATATTTACACTTTGACCCAGTTTGCTATCTTATCAGAATAGCTGAAGGACTAGTGCAAGGCAAGAGCATAATTTAATCTGAAACTATGGCTTAAGATATTTTTAACTTTATTAATTGATTGCCAGACAATCAGTCTGGTCACTGATGTACTCTGGAGTACCAGAAAAGCTCTGTTTGGACATGGCTGTGGCCGAGGGAGGTGGTGCTTTCAGTTGTGCACACAATGTGTACACCCCAGGTGTGTCCTTGACTACTGCTGAGTGGACAGGTAGCTTAAATGAGAATTGCAAATACCTGGCACATTTGAGATTTTGTTCATGGTAACATCTGAGGAAACATTTCTTCACTGCCTTCTTTTTTCATCATCAGCTTGAGGCATCTCAGTTCTGTGGACCTCTGAGAGTATAGATCAAGATTTAATGCATGTCCTTCTCTTGTGCTTCTCCAAACTGTGTTTTGTTTTGATTAAATACTTCATCTATAACACTGAAAAATAACTATATCAAAATAAAATAGCTTCCCTGGGGGGTCTTTCTGCTGCCACACAATGTTCTATAAGCTATCACTAGGAGAGCAGTGCCAGGATGATATACAGATCTAACAGATCAGTGTGATGAGGTGGAGCTGGAAGAGAGAAGGTTGGGTTTTTAACATTGTCTGTCTTCCTACATTCTGGTTTCTAGAATAATTTCTTTGTGAAGACCTGGCCAGTATGGTCAGATTTATACAGGGCTGTTAGGAGAAAAAAAGTATTCTAGATGCTTGAGTTTATTAGCATGGTAGGTTCCTGTGTAATTTTTTCCATAGCGATTGAGATGCCTTAGGATCCTTTAGATCCATTCTCAGCAGAGGTAAAGGAACTTAGTTTTAGTGACTTACATCAATGCACATAATTTTAAGCTCGTAATAGTTTGACTTCTGAAAATGGTACAAACACTCCCAAGTGCTTAAGAAAATATGACGACAATTCTCACTGAAAGTCAACAGGATTTAGAATTTCAAAAGGCAAAGTACCTTCTGAAAATGACCCAGTACTACTTCCTGTATTCAGGAAGCTATGGCTTACTTGTCAACCTGGTTTTGCTCTAAGAAGATCAGAAGTCACAGCAGCCCTCACCTGTTACCAGGTTTCACACATGAGGATGAAATGTAGAACATCCAGTTAAAATTTGGTTTTCATTTTCAGTGAAGTCTTATTTTAGTCAAAGTGAGAGAGGCCAGTTTGACCATGCATTTTCTCAGGTCACATTTTTTTTCAGATCAGTGGGCCTTTGTCCACCATCAGAAATCCCCAAGAACCACAGCAACCCTTTTATCATGACTATTGTAATCAAATTGTAAGTCATGTAAGTCATAACTACCTATTACTTGCATGAGGGGATCGAGGGTACCCTCAGTAAGTTCACAGACAGCACCAATTTGGGTGGGAGTGTTAATGTGCGTGGAGGGCAGGAAGACTCTGCAGAGGGAGTTGGATCAATGGGCTGAGGGCAGGGGGATGAGGTTCAACAAAGCCAAGTACCAGGTCCTGCACTTTGGCCACAACCCTGTGCAGAGCTATGGGCTGGGGACAGAGTGTCCTGGGGGAGCTGGGTGACAGTGGCTGAACATAGGCTAACGTGTGGCCAGTGGCATCCTGGCCTGTGTCAGCAAGCGTGTGGCTAGCAGGACCAGGGCAGTGATTGTTCCGCTGTGCTTGGCACTGCTGAGGCCACACCTTGAGTGCTGTGTCCAGTTCTGGGTCCCTCACTTCAGAAGTGACATTGAGGTACTGGAGAGAGTCCAGAAAAGAGCAACAGAACTGGTGAAGGGTCTGAACCACAGGTCCTATGAGGAGCAGCTGAGGGAGCTGGGGTTGTTCAACCTGGAGAACAGGAGGCTCAGGGGTGACCTTATCACTCTCTACAACTGCCTGAAAGGAGCTTGTAGCCAGGGGGGGTTGGTCTCTTTTCCTAGGCAGCCAGCTACAGGACAAGAGGACACAGCCTCAAGCTGCACCATGGGGCATCAGGAAGAATTTTTTCATAGAAATGGTTGTTGAGCTCTGGAACAGGCTGCCCACAGAGGTGGTGGAATCACCATCCCTGGATGAGTTCAAGAAATTACTGGATATGGTACTTTGTTCTATGGTCTAGTTGCAATGGTGGTGCACAGTCAAAGGCTGGACCCTGTGATCTCAGAGAGCTTTCCAATGCTAAATTATTCTGTGATTATGGCTTTAGGGATGAGCTGCAGACCAGTTTGCATTACTTCCTGCAATCCAGTCTGGATTGCTTTGGTTGAGATGTGGTGGCTGTTTGTTAAAGACCAACTTGCTTTGTGTCTTCATATATCAAAGAGTGCCAAATGGAAGACACAGATTACAGGAGGAGAGTCTGTAGGCGCACACACATGGAGAAGATCTTCTGAGCAAATGCTCCTGATGCTGACACTGTGGTATAATGTCATGGGCAGAGGATTTCCAATAAGCAAATAATGTAAAATGCTTCTTGTCATTTATAGTGAGATTAATCAGATAAGACGCTTTGCAAATTGAGGATGCCCTTTTCATGAGCTTTGAATCCAAATCCTGGAGCCTTAACAAATCTCACTGCAGGCAGGAACAGCTTTGGAGCACAAACACATCTCCACAGTAGATAAGATTATCTGATTAATTTAAGCTCATAAAACAAAGGTCCTGTTACTGTAAAAACTTGTCATGGTTGATTTTTTTGAAGGTCACTTTCTGCTATGGCAACAGAGAAACTGTGCTTGTGAAAGGAAGAATCATGTTTGAATGAGGAGGCTACACAGAGGCATAAAAAGAGGCATAAAAAGCTGCTCTGGCATTTGCTGAAGATACCAGCAGTCCCTCTAGAGAACATTCATGATGGACTCTTCTCCCCCATCTGATCTGACTTCTCTCTCTTGTTATGTTTAGACTTTTTTTTTTCTGATGAAGTTGGACGTTGCTCAAGTTAAGCACAAAATAATTGGTTAACCTGAAGGAGTTGAAGTATTTCCAAATCATTTACTATTCCTGGTGAAATACATAGGCAATCAGAAACCACAGTGCTTTGTCACATTGCATTAGGATGGATTACATGGAAGGGAGAGAGCTGCCCACTGATGCACCAGGGCTGCTGCTGGTAGTAGGTGTGGATGGGACTTCCATACAGGGGTTTTGTTCAGATATTTTTCCCAGATTTTGTGTAAGAGGAAAGCAATCCTATCTTGAAAGATACAGAATAAAGAAGAAGATGCTAGATGATCTGATGGTCTCATTAGATCCAATTCCAGACGTAACCCATGAAGAGCTGGGACACTGATGCAGATGAAACAATATTGGGGTTCTCTGTTGAATAATTCTCTTTATGGTGATCATATTAATGTCCAGAACAGGTTAAAAAACTGAAGGTTTTAGCAAAATGATTGCTATATATTATTTTAAAACAGAGTAAATAACACATTTTCCTTTACATTTGCCATCTATCTGACTACTCAGTTAAGGCCAAGTCACACTCTTGCATTTGTTAGGTGGAATTTCATACGTCAAAGCCCAGAGCTGATCCATAACCTAAACCCTGTGTTAAAGTTCCCTGCTAAAAGCATCATTCCTCTGATGATTTAAATCACCTGATAGCTTCACAGTGTAGTGGCTCTATTTACAGTGTGTTACTCTGTATTAGGTGCTGCCAGCCATCTCTAAAGTGCACTGCAGCTTGTTACCACCTGCTTACGGGCATTAAAAAGAATGACCGACCAGATTCTTCTTTATAGAAAAGCCCCTTTTTGTCACTCTGTCTGGTTTAAAGGGACTCTGAGCTGCAATTACTGTGCTGTATTTCTGCTTTATGGTCCATCTGTACTTCTGCATTGTGTAAGGGACCTCAGCATAATTGAAAATGAGGTCACTGGAATCTGCTCATGTTCAGCTGCAAAGTGGACAAAAGATCTCTGTAAAATATTAATAGTAATGGACTGGTCTATTGTGAACACCAGCCCTTAAATTTCTAATCTATCTTGCCTGCCTTGCAGATGAGGAACTCGGCACACAGAGGGAATAGGTGATGTGCCTGCAGTGTGGAGCAGAATCTGAGTCCTGTCACTAGAACCAAGCAGAAATATTTATATAATTTATGATGAAGACATATATACAGAATCAAGGATTTGAGCAGAAAGCAGATTTTTTTTTCCACTGAATTCCCTTCAGAGGGAAGTAAATCTGATCACAGGACCATCAGAGGACACAGTTGTGGAATGCTATAGGACAACCCTCTTGCTGATTCCCCTGCACTGCAGCCCTTGATGTCCTAGGAATAAGGGCATTCTACATGGCTGTTTGCTGTGGAAATTCTAGGGTTCTGAAGCCTGAACTCCCAGACAGCAGGGAGTGTAGGTGCTGCCAGAAATTTGCTAACAAACCAAGTTTTTGAATTTTTGAATGGAAATTGCCTGTTAGCTATAGTTGCATTGGCAAAACATGTCCATTTCTGCAAAAGATTCATTAATTTGCTGAAATCTGATAAAATGAGGAGTTTATCAAATTATCCTATTGGCACTGCTCTCAGCACTCACTTCCTGGACTCAATCACCCAAGAGTGCTCTTCTGTCTTTCTTGCTTTTGGCTCTTACATGTACTGAGGAGAAATGCTTCAGCAGATAACTGATTTTTTTTCTCCTGTCAGATGCTTCTTTATTTCCTTTATAAGATTGTTGGAGGAAAATTGCCAAATTTTAGCACTCACTTGTCATTACTCCATCATATCCCTCAGCTGCAGGGAACCAAACCCCCACTGTACTGAGTCAAGAAGGTTGTACGTGAAATGCTTTGACATGGCATTGCTGTGTCTGGAAATTGTTGCACACCTTGGTGACTGTGATTCTTGGGAGATGACAGCAGTGGGGTAGAAACTTTTACAGTTAACTGTGCACCCATATGGAGAATTCCCTGTGATGCTGCTGATGGATCACAGTGTGTCATGTCTGCAGTGCTTCACACAGCAGAGCACAGTCAGGGGACTTGGGAACAGCAGTGTGAGAATTTTGTTTTGTTTGTTTTCAAGAAGTCAGACGCCAGATCTGGAACATCTCAGGTTGGAGCCAGCTCACCCTGGCTAGGGAGCGTCTCCATGCCCACGCTGCCTGTGTGTCACAGCACTGCTCTGCCCTGCCTGGGGTGCAGGGGTCCTGGGGGTGTGCGAACAGAGAAGGGGAAAGGACCGGGCAAACAAGCAGAATGCACACAATAAAGCCCCCGTGCCTCATGTTTTTGCTCTCACTGTTGCTAGTGGTGCAAGTTAAAGCTGCCTATTCACACCACCCTGCGGGTGCCTTCCCTTTCCCACTGAAGGGTGCTTCCCCGGGCAGGTACTGTTAAGATGCCAGCTGACCAGAGAGTGCTTCTGCTTCAGGCTGCGCTCACAGTTCCCTCAGCCCACCAGATGCTCGAGCCCAGATGATATAACAGTTGCCTCACCAGAGATGAGAGAACTCTCCACTTGGTAAAATCCACTAGGGTTGACTGAGGACCAGGATAAGAACACAGCACAGGAACACAAACACTGCCAACGGAAGCCAAGGCTGGACAGCCCCGAGCTAGAGAGGGGCTAGGGTATATAACTGGGGAAGGGTAGGAGGGGTCAGGGTATAAGCAGTCCAATGGGGAGAGGGCCCAGGGGAGGAGCTGGAGTGGGGTGATACAGGTGGAACCAATAAGAGACAAGGGTGTTAGCTCATGGCTTCCCAGCCCTGTTTTCCTCATGGTCGTCTCCCACACCACTCCTTTGTCCTCACAATTTTTAACTTAGGGCAGGGCTGGAGAGCAGAGTGTGATCTGGTATTTTTCCTTGTTGCTCTTGCAATACTCTAATTATTATGTTTATTGTCACTTAATACACAAAATCAAAGAGAGGTAGGGGATTCTCTGTCTGAAAATGCCTATTTTGAAATAATAACATTCTTCTTCTGCAGTTGCCTGTGGTACACTATATTAAGGACAGCATAGAATAAAACTTCTCAGGACACTCATTTGGGGATACTTGTGTTTCAGCAGCACTTGAAGAGGCAAATCAAATGTTTGCAGTGATTTGGAAAGGCACAGAGAGTAAAATTGAAAATGTCACTATGTCACTGTATATATCTGTGATTCACACATGCTTTGATTACAGTGTGCTGTTCCCCTCATTTCTAAAGGGTATATTAAAGGTAGAAAACGTTCAGAGAAGGCCAGCAGGTATGGAAGTGTTACCATAAATATGGAATAGATTCTGTGCAAGGAGTGACTCAGAACACTGTCTTTTCAGTGTGGAAGAGAGGAGAGATAGGTACATAATGTCTGGGTAACTGGCTAGGTTGCCTGGGTCCTGCTGGTGGTACATGAAACCAGAATCTGCCAGCCCTGGCTGAAGTAGGGGATTGATTGATTGATTGGTTGATTGATTTCTTCTCTGTACTGAGGTGCCACAGGAAACACTGAAGTACTGCTTAGGTGCTGTAGCAGCTGGATTCCAGTTCCTGTGTTTGCAGAACTCCTGTAAAAGTGCAAGGTCGACTGCTGTTACAGCTTGTTCTCTGGCTGCTTGAACAGGGAGGTTATGGATATGAATTGTAGACACATCTGGAGGCAACATGACCATTTGTTTTTTTCCCTGTAAATTCTTTTTCTTTTTTGGTATTAAATTGTGCTGATAAGTCCCTGCGGGCAATTACACCTGTATGTGGGCAGTGTAAACAAAGTGGAAGGTCACTGAGGTGGAACATTAGGTCAGCTGAGACAGAGATATTTTTTCTGCATTTTACAGAAATGATTGCTTCTGGTTCACAAGGGAGTTTGGTTCTGGCTATAATCAGCAGTGAGCTTCTCCTTGCATTCCATTACCTGTCCTTCACAGCAATTATTTTCTTGCTTATTTCTCTTTTTGTTATTACTATCTGCATTTTTCAGCTTATGACTTGAAATTTTGGAATCTTCAAAGGTCCATGACTGCTTTTGCTGCATGGCCTGCCTCTCGGAAGTGCTGAGATTTAGAATCTGCTCTTGAGCCCAGTGGGATGTTTTGTTGCCCATCATTTCTGAAATGATGTTACTTCCCAGAAATTGTGATGCCTTCTGCCGCTACAGCATGCTCTGTTTTTTAAAGAGCATTTTTCCCATAGGAAATGTAGGTAGTAGTTACCCACAAACTTCCATCTCATGGTGTAGCAAATGACATTTATTGCTTTAGTGGTCTGGTTGAAGGGTGCTGCTCTCACATCTACTCACATCTACTCTCATTTCCCATGTTACAAACCTGGGAAATGTCTTGATTTTCCCTCAGTTTGAATGGTGCATCTGTATTTTGGAGAAAGCATGGGAAAATGGCTCAGTAAAAATAAATGTCACAGGAAGGGATGCATAATGTACAGGTAGGGCAAATCCAGCTCTCTTACCCCACAGCACATGGGACAGTATTAATTGTCACTATCAGGATCCATTGCAGGTCAATGCTATGCTTAGATCCTGCTCCATCCTGCCATGGCCAAAGAACAAGGCAAGCATCTCAGAGAACAGTGTCCAACAATACTGAAAGGCAGCTGGTCCCAGTGCTGCCTGTTTGATCCCTGAGTAGCAGCACAGCTTAGGAGCACCACATGCCTGCCATTGGGCACAAACAGCAGTGTCCTGATTGTCCCTTATTTTGCTTTTGACAGAGCAGCTGTCTCTTCTTCTGTCTGAAAAAAAAGCTCTTGTCTTGATTAATAAACATGCAGTGAAGCCACCTGAACATTTAGGAGGAATATCTTTTTTGCACTTCCACACCTGTGTCCCTGCTGCTTAACAGCATCATTGAGCTGCATTCTGTCCTTCCCCGTCCCTGTGCATCTGAAACAGCTCAGCCTGGGTAGCTGCAAACTTCTGTCTTTTCAGCAGATGAATAAAACATCATGGCCTTATGTCACTGTAAAACCTGCCTGGCTGTGCTTTTTTAATCCTCTGCTTATTTATTTACTTATCTGCAACATGCATCACTAATAGAATTTAAATGTTATGTTAAAGAGTGATGTTAGGAAGGTTTGGTTTTCCCCCCCTTTTGACTGGCTTCTGGATACCACAGGGAAATATTGCAGCATATATTTTATTATTCAAGATGATGCTGACATAGAATTTTCCTGATTAATCTTCTACCATTCCTCTGACACTCAAGAAATGTCTTGCCTGCAGCCAGTGTGATAAACCTTTAAAGAGTTACTGTTACAATGTATGAGATTATAGAAATACATTATTATAAACCAGTGATCTTTTTTGGTTAGATTATGTAACTCATGGTCTCTGTCAGAGTTAGTGAGTCTGTGCTCCTAGGCTTTGAAATGCTGAACACTGTAATTCAGAAGAGAGTTTTAATTGCCATTTTATTACCATTGTATCTCAGGTGAGACAAATGAATCACAATGAGTGATACTTAGGATGTGCTTGTCCTTGTCAACAAAGCAAAATGTGGTTCATCATGGCAAAGGCTGACTGACCCAAAGGCCTTAATCCCTATTTCAGAGCAGGATGATGAACCTGGAATCAATAAATAGTTGATGTATGTTTTAATGAGGGGGTAAGGCTAATGTCAGATGGAATCTCCTCTGGTTCCTGAATGCAGGAAGTGTACATGTTGTTAATAGTTTGAGTTAGAGTATTTTCATTTTTGGCTGAAAGTTTGTAAAATTTTGGTGGAATTTTTCTCTCTTGCGCTGTCCAAATTTTATCACCAGGTCCACTTGACTTCTCTTTGCTTGTGCCTAGGTCATGACAAAATTTAGAGAATGAGCTTCTAATCTTATGGAAATCAATGAAAACATCCTGTTGCCTGCAAAGATACAGATGTTTCACTTGTATGCATCTCTACATCTTACACCAAGTAATCACAGGTTTTGTTCAGCTATTTCCTGTAGTTTTCTTGTCTGTGGATTTTTGCTGTTTCTTTGTCATTCTGCTCATTTGATGTGTCTTAAAAGTATGTTTATATATTTTATGGCACATCCTGTGTGTTTTCAGGGATGTTCTAGTCCAGGTTTGTCCAAGATAGCAGAAAATTTAGGTAGGAGATCCAGTTTCAAAAACAACCTCAATTAGTAAAAGTTCAGGCTATACATGTTCCCATATGCAGGGTGGAAAAATCTTACTGAAACACATAAAGCTGAAAAAAAGTAATGATCTTGTCCAGGTTTGGGTCTGACCCCTCAAGGCTTTCAAAAGTGTAGTTTGTGTTGTTTTTGACACTGTAAAAAATGCCAAATATATATGCATATGCACACACACACACACACACACACACACACACACACACACAGATATACCTGTAAATGATACAGCTATAGATGGTATAGCTACAGTCAGGTTTTGGCCCTAAATATGTAAGGGTAATTTACCAAAAGGATGGTATTAACTTCTTTTGGAAATGCAGGCATGATCCAAACAGGAGCCACAGGAGGGAAAAAGCAGCCTAGCTGGTGGCTAGGCTGAGGGATCTTGCCTTGCTTCTGAAGTCATTTGGACATGGAGGAAGATTCCCAAATCCCTGTACCAACATTATGGCAGAGGCAATTGGAGCACAGCCCTTTTTGCTGGGTGCAGGCGCTGTTCTTTGTGTATGTATCAAATTGTGGAGTTTATTAATGCTAGACTTAGAAAACACTTGGCCTAGCAATGTGCTTTTGTAAGCTCGGGGGATATTTAAACTGAGGCCAAGCAAACAAGTGAAGTGCAGTGAGAGTTTTGTTGGACCAGGTCCAATTTGATAAGAAGAATGAGATGACTAACCATGTGCTGAGCGTTAATACTACTCAGTGCATCATTATTTCAGTTGTGTCAGTGTTTCCATTATAAATATCTCTTCTCAGGGGAGCTCAGCTGCACATCGTGTTTGGGGCTGGAAAATTCCATTTCGAGAATGCTATTAATTATTTAAAAATACATATTTGCTTTTTAGGTCAAGATTTTTGACGTAGTGATGTGTAATACTTAGCAGGAGACAATTCAGAGGCTTGGTTTTCAGGTGGTCACTAATGAGAAAAATAATCCTCCATTTCTGCCCATCCCATTTTCAGATACAGGTGCTCTGGTTAAATTTCTTGAGTATTCATAACTGCGTTCTATTTTTTCTTCCTCTTTTACTTCTTGATGATGACCAGAAGCTTGAGATGGGTTGATGGACTGATTTACTTCTCATTAAGAAATAAAAGGCCTAAGATCAGAATGTGAGTACTCCTTGGAATAATATTTGAACTTTTTGTATAAAATAAATGGCAATCACACTTATGTCCCTTCTGCTGCCATTTGCCACTTCTGCTTGACTAAGGCAATGCTATGTGTTTTGTTAGCTGTGTCCACTTGGCATGAGTTGTGCCAAAGACCAGGTTCTCCCAAGCCTCGTGTAGGTTGGTCAAGGCTTGTGTTGTTCTTCCAGAACTGTGTATATATCCATGTGCTCCCTCAAAAATGGGTGACTGCCTGCAGACAGCGCTACCAGCGCTGAGATTTTGTACCTTCTCACCTCATTGTCTTCCAGACCAAAAGGACAAGCCTAAGAAGAGAGGGGAATTGTGTAAGCCCTTGCTTCTGGCAGCACAGCAGGTAGCTGGGCACATGGCAGCATTGCTAAATACCAGAGTCTGGTCAAACCATTACAGCTGGTTAGGTTATCACGCTGTATGTAACTGGAGAACCATTTCAGTGGCTGTGGGTGAGCAGGAAACCCCCTGGCAGACAGCAGCACTGTGGGATAAGCTACTAACAACTCAGTGGAACTGATTTTATGACATGCATCGCATATTTTTCCCAAGCAGCACTGAAAGGCTGTAACCCCAAACCATCAGAAGCAGCCCAGGCGGTGGTTCTTTGCGTGCAGCAGAAGCATATTAGCAGATGGCATTTTCTGTCCTTAATCTACAAAGCACATTGGAAATTCAGAAACAGATCTATGTGCTGACAAAATTGTGCCTGGTAAAGCATCTGTCTCTTTGCTCAATGGCATTTACATAAAAGAAGGTGCTAGAAAAAGTCATTGTCCAATATTTTTAGGAGCAGCCCCATCCAAAAGTTCAATACACTAGAAAAAGTTCAGGGGTAGCTGTTAAAGAAATATTTGTAGCTTGGCAGATAAGTCTGTAGGATGCTATTTTGCAGTGAGCTTTCTTTTGACCAGAGTAGCAGTGTGCTTACCCCATACTGTGAACTGTGCCCAAGCACTGACACACAGCTGTCTCACTGTTTTGTTTTTTTTTTTTTTTTTAATGGCTTTAACAGTCTACTATAAAACTAGCAGTGAGATTTTATCAATTCTGATAATAAAAATAACACATGGGTTTTTGCAGTGTGCTCCTCTTGTCCCCAGTGTGCATTCTGGAAATCTGTCTGTAGCAGCATCCTTTGAGAACTGTGGTCAGGGAGACTTTTGAGGCTACTAAAAGATGGGTACTGTATGATTTGTTTCTTGGGCAGTAGCTGAGATAGACTGATATATTTTCCAAATCTAGAGATTTCCTGTATTTCAAAGTAATACCTAACAGAAAATGCAATCTATTGGTCATCATGGGCAGTGTGTTATGTTAAGCAGTGTGTCAGGGAAGTGCAGGATGTCACTCCTGGGAATGGCAAGGGGCTGATAGGCAAGACCTGTCTCAGCGTAGGAGCAAAGGGGAAGCTTGAGTCAAGACAGCTGAGGGCAATCCCATGCACAAGGAAAGAGGTGTAAAGTCAGCTCTGGGGAGGTGGGATACATTGCTATCCTTTGTCAGTGGGAACAGGTTAATGTACTGAAAGTCCTGAGATCAAAGCCCCTTTCTTCCTTCTGGTCTTGGTACCTTTGACTCTCAGTCACACAGAATGTGAAGAACACAATGTAAAATGCTGTTGCAGTTTATTATGTTGTTAATATGTAGACTAGAATCGTTTGTCTCAACCAGCAAAAAAACATTTGAAGCAGAATAATGAAGCTAATGCTATCTACACCCTTATGAGCTTGTCTCTCCTAAATTTGAATTAGCATTTCTCATTTTAACTTGCAGGCCACTTCTTTTGTTATTCCTGAGAATAATTCTCTGTATTTAGGAGGCAAGTCTCTGATTTTATGAAATAGGAACTGGTTTTGGGATTGGAATGGCAAATCTCTGAGATTTTACTTGAAGGACATTCCAGTCTCAGTTTTCCAGATGTAACCCAATGCACTCAGAGTTGGAGAAAATTTATTTTTATCTTTAGTACCAGAGGTTTAGCTAGCCAATGCAGGTTTCAAACTGCTTTATTCTTACAAATGTTCAGCAGGACTTGATGGCTTGAACTCTCCTCATTTTGATTTTGGTGGGTTGTTCTTTAACTCAGCAACATAATAAAAATGATCAGCTGCTTGATGATTTTTCTTCAGATGACCAGTTTGGGATTAGTCCTGTAAAATGTTGTTAAGAGAGAGTATTCTTATGCTATAAATCATATAAAGAAAAGATGTCTTTGTGGTGCGAGGCCCATGTTTGCACTGAAAATTGTCAACATACTTTATATGCTAAATGCATTATTTATGATTGTAACATAGTTCTTGTGGTTTGAGAGTGCATTTATTTAAGTGATGCATGTAGAGCTGTAACTCCTGAAAGAGACTTTTGCCTAAGCAAGGCATCAGAGGAAGTAATTGCTGGACTGAGCAGTGAGCCGACCATACAAATCAAAATGAAGAACTAGACATGAAGTCTCTTCTATTCTCTTTATCAGAAATGGATGAGAGGTGATACTGTGTGAGACTGGTGTCTGAAGCAGTGGAGCAGGTGCTAAAATTCAACAGAGGCAAATTCATGGTCCTGCACCTGTAGAGGAACAACCCCAGGCACCAGCACAAGCTGGGGGCTGACCTGCTTGGGAGCAGCTCTGGGGAGAAGGACCTAGCAGTCCTGGTGGACAACAAGAGCCAGCAGTGCCCAGGTGGCCAAGAAGGACAAAGGTGTCCTGGGGTGCCTTAAGAAGAGCATTGCCAAGGAGGTTGAGGGAGGTGATTCTGCCTCTGCTCAGCCCAGGTGAGGTACATCTTGAGTGCTGTGTCCAGTTCTGGGCTCCTCAGTACAAGAGAGATGTGGAGCTGCTGGAGCAGGTCCAGTGGAGGGCTATGAAGATGATCAAGGGATTGGAGCTTCTCCCTTCTGAGGAAAGGCTGAGGGAGCTGGGCCTGTTCTGCCTCGAAAAGAGACAATGGAGAGGGGACCTCATAAATGTCTGTCAGTATCTGAAGGGAGGGTGCCAAGAGGAAGGATCCAGGGTGTTCTCTTACCAAGCAACAGAACAGGAGGCAAAAGGCAGAAATTGATGCACAGGAAGTTCCACTTGAATATGAGGAAGAGCTTCTTTACTATGAAGGTGACTATGCACTGGAACGGGTTGTCTGGAGAGGCTGTGGAGTCTCCCTGACTGAAGATATTCAAAATCCTGGACACGATCCTGTTCCATCTGCTCTGGGATGACCCTGCTGGAGCAGGGAAGTTTGCCTAGATGACCCCACTGTGGTCCCTTCTAACCTGACCCCTTCTGTGATTCTGTGTGATTTTTGTGACCCTGACCAAAACAAGACTGTGTACATATAAGGTGGTGTTCCTGTGGTTTTCACTTGGCTGCTGAAGTAGATAACTAGTTTCCCCAGAGAGCTGGGAGCTCTGGGATTGCTTCTGATGGGCTTGAAACACTGGAGAGGATTTTGGAAAAGAAAAAGGTGACCCTAAGGAACTGTTTCCAGAGAACAAGGTGGTCACAGTACCCCAAGAAAGGCTAAAACAACCACATATGCAATTATCAAATGATCAAGTCTAAGTAAACTTAATCTAGGAGACAAGTGGGAATGGTGGAGTCCTGATCTTGTCATTCAAGAGTAAAGACATCACAAAGGGTATGCAGAAAAATACCCAAACTGTGGGCAGCAGAGTGAGAGGTATGGGAAATTATTATGTTTTTTTTCAGATGCAAGGAGAATGCCCCAGGGAGGGTAGCAGAGAGCACCAGGGTCTCTTCCAGTGCTGTGTGGCCCCAGCAGTCCTAATAAACAGTGACTGTGGGTTGGTAAGGTGTGAGTGACTAAGGACAGAAGCCACCCTACAGGGTGGAGAAGCAGCAGTGTTACGCAGACCACCTCCTGCAGAGACTCCTGTAGAGAACATCCATAGGATACTGAGAAGGAAAGGCTTTTGGGAAGAGCTTAGAAAATCTCCAATTTGCAAAGTTCGGCAAATTACTGGATCAGTGTCTTATTTCCCTGCTGTTTAACGAAGGGAAAGATGGACATTGATTTGGTATATTCTTGTCACATGTTTTTGATAGATATAATATGGATCTTGAAAGATGGCATGACCCCAAATGAATAATTTTGTATCTAATTTCCATAAAAGTAAGTAGAAGTCAGACCCTTATTGTTTAGAGTTAATGTGAGAGTAATGCATTCCTTCCACACTATTTACCTTAGTCATGCCTCAGGGCAGGCAGGGGCCATCTCAAAGAACATGTTTGTCAAGGCTACTCTTATGTGTTTTTAGTGTCCTGGATGTGATGTGGAGGCTGGAGAACATCCTGCAATAAAAATAAACCTTTATTAATAATAGAAAGGAATTCTGCTAAAACCAAAGAATTCATGAAAGATTAAGCTGGTATTAGTGGAGAGGGTGTGTCTGTGCTTTATGTGCATTATTCATGGAGACCCTCACCACAGAAGTATATGTTAATTATTCCGAACTTTTCTCAGAGATTGGTTTTGCTGTCTTATGATAAAATCTCAAGGTCAGGAAGGAGGGATTTTAGTGATGCTCACACAATTGGCATTGTAAAATTTTATTTCTAAGTGAGGTGGTGCTAGTGGAAAGGGTGATAAATTTTAATTTCTATTAAATACTGGTGCACTGGCTGTAACTATCTAGTAGCACCTGCACATCACTGTTGACAGGCTTGCTAATGGATTAAAGGGAGCTGATGTCATGCTAGCTACAGAGTGAAGACATAAGCAGAACATGTAGCTTTCTTGTCCAGTACACTGGGGAGTGCAGACACATTGCCAAAATTCTGGAGAAATCTGAACAGTTCATCAGTCTGATCACGTTTCACTCACACATTTTTCAGCTTCAGGACTATAGGGCCTGATCCAGCAGAGAACAAAAGGAGTGTGACAGCTGATCCAGACAGGTGTGTAAAGTTAAACCCAAAGGAAACAGTCATAGAAAACAAAAGCAAGTAAGATTTCAAGTAAAGTAGTGCAGCTGGATGTGTGTTAGGAGGTGGGAGCTTGAGGAAGGTAAAAATGAACTGCAAGTTGTCAGCTTTGAGACAGGGAGTGAGCAACTTCCATGAGCTGTTTCAGCACAGCCCAAGTGGTGGGAGCTGCCAGGGGGCACATCCAGGACAGAAACTTCAGGGAGCTACAACTGTAGGTTCTCTGTCTTTGTTAACAACAAAAAAGTTCAGTTTTTTTGGTGTGTTTGCTTTGGTTTATTTTGTGTGTCCCCCTCACCTTTTTCATTTTTTTTCCTTCTGAATTCAGTAATGCATAGAAAGTAATTAAGCTCTTTTGCAAAGAAGCACAGAGTAAGAGCCTGAATGAGAGATGTGGGACTCCAGGCGGCTCTTCAAAGTTTGTTACGTCCAAGACGTTACCCAAGCAGTCCAGGGTTGTGGGCGACAGAGCCTGTGCCTACAGCTGTCAGCTCCAGCTGCAGGCAGGCCTGGAGACCCTTGGTTTAGGTTACTAATGCATTATATACTTTTCTTTGCTGAGCATCTTAATATAGTAGAACCAATCTATACCTTAACTTTTATCTATAGCATATCATAACTACTATAATTACCATATTCATGTTACTATTCTCCAATCACTAAAAGTTAGTACATTACAGTTTAAGCTAGAAGATGTTTTTCAGTTTTCTTGCAGTGGAAAATTCTGAGACCTTTCTTCTACTTGCAACATCGGCAGGCTTGTTTGCTTGTGCTATTTTTCTGCTTGATAAAAACATCTTGTTTGAGGTAGGTTTATCCTTTGCTCTAAGTCATAAAAACCCCCTTCTAACTAACAAACCCTTTGCCTCCTTGGTTATCCACTAAGATTGGCTCATCAATTCTTTTCTTCTATATCAAAACTTGCTTTCATTTCTATTCCTTCTTCAGATTCTACATTCAAAAATCTTTCTGCCAAGCATATGTATCTTTGAGACTTGTCAAACTTTCATCCTTCCCAACAGCACAGGACTTGGAGATGCGGGATGTTAGTTTGTCGCTATTAGAAAGTCTTTTCTGGGAGAACTGGGCCAAGGGATTTTTTGGAGTGTGTGCCCTGTTTTGCATATGGGGATAGCAACACCACTTAGATTTCTGGAGCAGGTTAAACACTGGTATTTGGGACATACTGTGCTAGTGATGAGTGAGTTCTTTCCCAACAAACTTTAATTCTCTTAGATTTCAACTGTCCATTTTTTAATGGCCAAGAGGCTGTCTGAGAAGCATTATGATGCTGATTTGGACTACTTGATAAATCACAGTGTTTGGGTTTTCTGTTAATAAGAGAGAAAAAAATGTAGGTCTGTCAGATGATTGTGGTGCTTAGATAATTTCTTCCTTTGCTGTTCGTCAGTGCAGTGTTTTAATCAGTCTTTTGCATTTTTCTTGTTTAATTCATCCCTCACTGCATGCGTCTTATCATGCACTAGAAGTAAGTTGAAACATTAATTAATTTGAGCCATTTCAAAGAGATGAAGGACTCGTTCAACTATCTTTTCCCTTTGAATTCAGAGGCCAAGCAGATAGTACCTACTTGCTGCCTTTGTGTGAGAGCAGCCTCGGGCAAAATTCTTCACCTCAAGTGAACTTGTAGACGTGTAGTTTCTTCTAAATTCTCCATCTAGAAATGCAGAAGTATTCACTATGTATCCTTAATTGTGTATGGATTAGCATCTGTGTCTCTGGATTCTACTTACACTCCCTTAACATGTTTCATAATTCAGATATGAATACAGTGTTTTTAAAAACTACCATCAACCCCCTATATAGTGTATTTTATTGTAATTTCTTTATTTGATGCTGAGTATCTTCTTCAAGCATTTCCATGGACATGCAAAGAGTACCTGCTGTTCTTACAAGATCAGTTTTTCATCCTGCCCGCATTATGGATAAAATCCTTGTTTCAGTCAGGAAAGCATCCTGCTGCAGATATTGGCCTCTGTGCCAAATACTGGGTTATAAGCAATCAATGCAGTATGGGAAACAGAGGTGTAATATGATTTTTCAAACCAAGGCAAAATGGACACTCTATAATCTGACACATTGAGTCATCAAGATCTAATGAAAACCTAAAAATGAGGAGGGGAAACTTTGAAAGACATTCAAATACCTCACAGAAAATTCAGATACAAATTCTTCTGTCTTCCTGTTCAGATCTGAAGGGACACTCCAGCTCACTTGGCCTTCATCCTGTCTAAAACAGGTGTACTCACAGCTGGCTATCAAAGCCATGCCAGTCCCAGTGTAACCTTTTCTCCTGTTTTTACACCATCATAAAGAGCTGCAAGGTAAAAGTCACTGGACACTTTCCCCTTTAATATTAATTTGGTTGTCCGCTTCTGTTTTCATCTGTGGCCAGTTTCTCATGGCTGTTATATCCAACTCAACAAGTGCTGACATTGTTCCCCCATTCTTCAGACAATGCTGTGAATGGATTTATGAAACTGTCTCTCCTGCTTTGTGTCTTATTTTATATCTTGATGGATGGGTCAGTTTTCAGAATTATGGGATCTGCAATGATACTGGTTTTAGTTGCCATTTTTTTCAGGTCTCCCTGACAAAATGCAGGTGAGTGTTTTGTAGTCAAAAGGATTAGGACATTCTGCTGACTGATTGCTTTTAAACAATTTGATTATTGCTAAATTCTGTGGGACTCTAGTGAAGTTAAAGGCAATGGAGAGTGTATTGTTATTGGAGTAGCTTTGTGTTTAGCATGACTTGCTTCACACTTGACTGCTTTTTAAATTTGGTTGTCTGGAAAAATACTCTGGGTAATTTCTGATTCCTCCTTCTATGCTGTGGGAAGTGAATAAAAGTGAATCTCATTTGCCTTGTGCCAGTGCTCAGTGCCACCCACGTGCTCGTTGTCTGGAAGAGTTTTGGACCCAAGTGTCAAAATTATCATCTCTGCAGAAATTTACAGGGTCACAGGGAATTTTTCCTTGTTCTGATAATTCTCATGGCTTACAGCAGAACTGTTTACTGAGCCCTGCACTGCAAGGTTAAGATGTCCTGTGTGTTTGGGAGTACATAAAATGTTAAGCCAGGGAGTCCCCAGTATGGCAGGCAATGTATAATCCACCATGAAACCATCCTCCCAGCATGTTTTGTTCCCCTTCAGTTATTTCTTACTGTCAAAATGAAATGTGTCCTAATGAGGCTGGAACACCACTGAATGATCTCTCTTGATTCATACATTACACTCTCATTAATGCAATCTGATGTACCACTTCCATGTGCTGGACAGCTTTGCTAAAGATGGATATTTACAAACTCTACTTGCATTACTCCTCCTTTGCTGCTGCAATAAAATAAAATGCAATTACTTTAGCAGTCCCTGTAGCCTGAAGAAGTCATTAAATGTTAACCAAAATAGTTTCTTTGCTGTCTTTAATACAGATCTGGAATAGTTTTGCCAAGGGAAGAATGCTGTTGTTTTTCTTCAGAGCTGTGGTTTTGCCTAAATAAAAGCACTAGATATGACATCCTTAAATTTGTGTACCAGAGTCAGTTTGAAATTTAAAGGATGGAACAGATACCTCTTTTGATGGGAAGAAACAAGTGCCTGGTCCTGAAACTGGGTGTTGCTGAACTCTAGGAAAGGTTTGTACATGGACATGTAGCTCAATTTGAATTTGCAGCTCAACCCTTCTTTATTCTGTACAGAGCTTCCTAACTAATCTGATGGCCAGCTTCTCAAAAATATTCGTCATTTGCTTTTGTACAAAAAGGCCTTCATTTGGAACTGGGAATGTGCAGTAAAGAGCTTGACTGAGTCACTTGGAAAGCCAAATTTAAGTCCTTTAATCTTATATTCCAAAGTTTGCCTCACCCTTCTCCTCTGAGCTCTTTGTCAGCTGTTCAAAAGAAGTTTAAAGTAAGGAGATCTGTGGATGTGAGTGAGAGGTCTGGATTCTGAAACACCTGTGCAAGCTGTAGAATTGAATCTGTTAATCAATAATTCAGAATTTGACTTGCCTTATTTTGCTAGACTTTTTATTTAAAAAAGCTGGTGTAATTTTTCCCTTCACAGTACCCTGTATGAGGAGAAACTCAACTCATTAATAAGGGTGAAATGCCAATGTATCAGTGCAAAACAAAATCTGAAGAGCCATGTCTGTGCTTTGTGAACGTAGCAGATGCCTTGCAAGTGTGGAATCCAGTCTTGCACTTCTTTGGCATTCAACACCCTTCACTGTATTATACTACACTTTCAGATGCAGGAAACCTTTCAGGCTGCCTCTGATAGCACCAATCGAGTGATAAATATTCCATGCTGAAAATACTGTAGGTGCTTCTCATTCATCTTGCTTGCAGGAAGCAGATGGGATAGTCAGTGCAGGTTTGGCTTCTCTCCTTCTCATCAGCACCTTGTAGTTTTTAACAGCTGCCAAAATAGTGAAAAGCTTGGTCAGAATGAGTGAAATAGATAGGGTTGAGAGACTGACAAAGGAGTCCTATATACAACCGTTAAATGAACCAACCAAAGTGGCCATAAAACAACAGTAGGAACAAGCCCTGCTTCTAACTTACTCATGACCTGACCCATTGGTGTAAATTCTCTGCTTACAGCTGCAGCACATGGCTGGGCAGTTGGGTTGTTTCCACAGGTGCAGTCAGGATGTTCTGTTACTACACCAGACTGCTTGACAGGGCCTCCAGCTTAAACATGGCAAGGCTGGCTGCAGTACCTGGAGACTGCTATTCTGTTATCAGGCAGCTGATAACAGAAGGGTTATAAGCTAAAAGCTTGCAGTCAGTGAAGGAAATAGCAATTCTGAGCAAAGATCATTTGCTTAATTACTTTTGACTTTGTCACCTTCAGTCCTGATGGTTTTTTAAAATTTGCATTGCTTTTTCTCCTATCACTTATTCTGGTATCTTCCTTTAATTAATGAGAAAGGACAAACAAACTTCCCAGTGGTTGCCTGCTTTCATTTATTGCACTGTGCTTGCCAGGACTTGCAGGTGTGCTGCCCTTACCCTTGGCTGAGAGGGAAACTCTCTGTGCAGAAGGGGACTGTGGATTCAGGTGAATCCTACATATACCACCATTGGAGAAGGACTGAGCTGGAAACATGTTCAGCATGTGTAGAACCTAATTTAAGGAAGTGTACTGACATAGTTTTTTAATATGGTCTGGTTTCTTTTCCTAGCATGTTGCTTGAATTACTTGAGACACTTCCCTCCTAGAGTCACAGTGTAGTTTCAGGACTGGCGTAAGTGATGTCCTTCCCCTCCTTCCCCTCCTTCCCCTCCCTGTACAAGTAATCATCTGTTTATTACTATGATGCATAATAACTATGCTCTGAAAAATGGAAGAAAATATGCGGAAATACAAAATTACTGGGAAGCGCTCAAAAGAAGTTAACAATTGAAACTACAATTCTATCATTAAATTTCTAAGGTTTATTCCTAAAATAAAAATTGTCCTTATAAACTATTTCCAAATGATGAGTTCTTCATCTATCACATTGAGCAGTGAAACCATTTGAGAAGCTCAGAATGTGCAACGTAGGAAACAGCTCCTCTGGAGCAAAGTAATCCTGTAGTACTACTGCAGTCACCCATCATGGATGGAGGAGAAGTCATCCACTTTTTCAAATGGTCTAGAATAGATGTGTGAGTAGGTTCAAATTCTTCACAACCACCTGCAAAATTTGAGAAATAATTTGTGTTAATGTGCTGATATGTTTCATTTTTCATCCACCTGACTGGCAGCTGATCACAGAAAAAATACAGCAACTTTTCACAGTCCAAGACATGAATAGCCATGACTGTGAAAAGATCCATGGAGGAGTTCTGCAATATATCATTCACCTATTGGATTTATTTTGCAGCCTCATGAGAGGTTTTGCCTGAAGCACTGAGTTCAGTGGGTGATAAACTCCCAGCATTTTAATTGGAGTTGGATAAAACACACTTGGTGCAAGACTCAGGATGCTGCTCCTCCTGAGATGTAGTTCCTGCACAAAACTAAAGTTTGCATGTATTCTCCCTAGTATATAACTGGAAATAATTCTATAGAGGTTTTTCCCTTCCTCACACTCTTTTTGTATCTAAGTTTCTGTGTACCAGCTAGTGTGGCAGGGACAAGAATGTGCTGAGAAAAGATCTCAGCATGGTAAACTTGGCTTGTTGAGGTTTATTTAACAGCTGGGATTGCCTTATACTGTGAGTCATGGACATGATGAGTGAAAGGAGGCTGCCCTTCCAGAAGGAGTATATGGAATATAAGACTTGGAATATAATATCCTTTCTCTTGTAGTGTCAAAATGATCCACCTTTCAAAGGAGGGATTTGCTTGGGTACAGTCAGACCCTAGAGTACACAGGCCAGTTCAGAGAATGGATTTTCTCTCTGTTTCACTCCTGTATTTGCGCGGACGGCACTGGGTGTCCAGCACAAGGCATCCTTGCTGCCTGCTCAGAAGATTTCTAATAGAGATACTTACTTTGAACTTCAATATTTTCACTCTGGAAGCCTCCTGGGGCCAGGATGTTGAAATCATTGACTGAACTAAAAAGTGTATACTTTTATAGTATTACATGCCTGAAAAAAACTCTGTGAAATCCACTTGGCAGATCACACATCCAAGACTGAAGCCTGCAGCTTCTTGTTTCTTGTCAGCATTTCCCAAAGTGTGGTGGTGCAAGAAGTACTTGCAGCATGAACCTAAAGCCATGCAACCTAAACCAATGTGGCTAGCACTTGAATGATGATGGCCATGAACAGCAGAGCTCATCTGATGCACGGCGGTAGAGGAGTAGGTAAAACACACAGGCAGCACTCCTGAGAATCCTGAATTTCCCTGGATTTGATTTTGAAGTCAGGCTATGGGCACATCTGTGGAAAGACTGATAAAAATGCAAGATATAAAGTAGATACTGAAACTTTATGCAGTGCATCTTATAAATGAGCTTAAAAGAGACATCCAACTTGTCTTAAGTGAGAATTCCCAGTGGCCCTGCTCAGTGTGACTCCTGCACGGCCACATTAACTTGATGGAGTGTTCTGGATCCCTGTGGCATTCTCACACCTGCTCATGTGTTACTGTCTTCTATAAAAAGGGAGAAAAGAGGAGTGTTTCAAAGATGGCTTTTAAATATCTCAGAGGATTTAGTCATAAAGATGTGCTAAACTTCAGAAGGGTGTTATTTCAGCACTGGTCTAAGCTGATCTGAGACCATGGTGTTTCTGACAAGGGTGGCTTTGGTCTTTGTGAAACATCATTGGGGGTGCCTAGATCTTCCTTGGGTTGGAAGGGAAGACTGAAGACTCTGCAGGACTCCTGTTGTAGGTAGATGTGGTGCTGTATTTTGACAGTTCTGCCTTTCCTTGGACCCTTTATTTGTAGATTTATTTAACTTGTTTCCCTGACAATCAGGTTCTTAGTGATGCCTAACCATACAAATGAAATGAGTGGTGGTGTGAAAATAGAAACAGAGACCTGAAAAGAAGGCCATCCTAATCTTTGTTCAAAATCTAAGTACTCTAGTCCCTCTTTTCTGCAGCAGCCTTTGCTAGTGAAGATTATCCTGCATCTAGAGGATATCTGCTAGGGCAGAAGAGATCAAAACCCCCCAAAATATCAGAGAACAAATCTATCTATACTCTTCTTAGAGGAGGAGAACAAAATTAGAGTGTCCTTTTGAATCCAACTAGATTTTTCACCTAAACAGAAAAACTTTTCCCACATAAAGAACCTTCAGGGAGTTAGTTAAAATCTGCTAAGATAAAATATATACCGCATCTCATTCTCAAATAGCCTTGTTATGTTCATTCCTATTAACTCTCTCCTCAGGGTATTTTGTGTGTCTGCAGAACATATTATGGCCATTTGGTTCTGAATGGTTTTGCAGGACTGTCACTGAATTTAAGTCGAAAAACGTCTAAAACTGTGAACATTTCAAAAATTATAACAAGACTGTTTCAGTAATATATAAGTCAGCAAATAGAAATGTCTCACTAATTCCCTGTCAGGCCAGGCACAGTCAGAGCTTGAAGGAGAAGGTAAGACATATTTTATTTGATGAATTCTGATAGAGCCATATCCAAATGAAGCTCTGCCAACATTTTCACTTTAATTTTGCCTTGCAGAACCCTTCTGAAAGTTGCCTCACTGCTGTTCAGTCATTAATTTCTTTCCAATAGCAGCCCTTTCACACTCAAAGAGAGAGCTGGAAAACTGGCACTGACTCTGCTTTATGCATAATTTTCACTTATTTAGTCTTGAAAATCTATGTGGCATCTCTGTGAATATCCAGCTTCCTCACAGGTAAAGGCTTTATTCATATCCCTGAGGAAGCAGAATGGGTGATTCTTCTACCAAGGAAGTACTAGAGGGTGAGGTAAAACTTCTTCAGGGACACCTGCAGTGGAAGACTTAAAAGGCTTTGTGCTTATTGACTCAGATGGCTTTTATATCTGAGTAGAAATCCTTTCATTTTGAAGTCCAGTTCTCTTGCAAAGCGGAACATTTTATCCATGAATTTCCTACTGGACAAAGAAATGGTGAGCTCCTGTTTCTCAGGAAAATGAGTTGCTGGATTCATTGTTGTCAGCTCTGTGCAAAGTGGTTTGCCAGACATTTCAAGCATAAGGTAAAGTCCCTCCTGGGCCTGTGCTGCAGCCCGCACAGTGGGGGAAGATGAGCTTTTGAAAAAAATTCAATTTTTATTCATTAGCATGTATAAAAACAGGACATTTGATCCATCCCAAAGCAAACACCCTGCGTGTACTGTGTCACCCAGCAGGAGTACAGGAAAGAAGGGCAGAGATGCAAGACAGCAGAACCACACAGTTTCAGAGCAAGGGTCACCTGCCCCAAGGATCCTCTGTCAACAGTACCCACTGTCAGACGGTTGAAGGACAAGCAAATGTAAGATTTTCTGCCAACTTTATTATTTTTTCACATCATTCACATCACATTTTTCTCCTCAGTACATCTTTCAAAGTATCTGGTGTTTTCTTGGACCCCTTAAAATTATTTGGAACAACAACATTCCTTGGCAAGGCTTTCCACACACTGACCACCTGTTGCATTAAGAACCATCTCCTTTACCTTGCCTTGAGCCTGGCCTCCTTCTCCTTTCATTTTATGGCCTTACATTTTGGATTAGAAGAGATGGTGAGTAATTGATGCCTCTCTGTTTGATCCTGGCCACTTTTGTTTAGTGGATCAATGTCCTACTTCCATTAAAATAACCTCTTTCCAAATCATAGGGAGCACAGGAAAATCCTTCCACATGTAGAAGCTGTTCTGTAGCTGAGGTCATTGTACTTGCCTTTTTCTGAATGTTTTTTGTTGTAATCCAGCCTTCCTCAGATGAGGGAACAAGAACTACAGGCTATATTGAAGATGTGGAAGAGACATGGATTCATACAATCACATAATTAGATTTTCTGTGTTGTTCCTTTGTTGTTGATAACATGTATTTTGTTTTCTTCTGTTTTATTTTTGCTATTTTGACTCCTGTTGAGCTGACGTTTAAATTGAGCTAAAATTAGAATATGCTTATGATAATTGTTAGGTTTCAGTCCATAGTTTCCTGTGTGAAGACTGTTTTTTTCCCATGTGCATTATTACCTAAATTGTCATTCTTTCTCATATTGCCCTATCACTAAATTTTGCATGGCCCCCTAGCAATTCTGCCTAGTCTGCCCTCATTCTTACTGTCTTGAATAATTTTTTACCAGCAGAAAACTTTCTCACCTTTTGCCATTTATTTATGAGTGAATGGAATCTCAGCACAGTTCTCTGAGGACATCGGCTGATGATCTCGCTCCACTGTGAATGCCCACCCTTTGTTTTTTGTCTTGTAACCAGTTATTTTTCTTTGAAAGGACCTTTCTTTTACTCCTTAACCATACAACATTTGCATAGCTATGACTAAAAAGAGAAAAATCAGAATAAATCATCATCAGAAGCCAGATTTGTGCAGATCAAAAAACCTCCAAGCTGAGCCCAAACAATAAATGCAGTCATACAGCAGTTGTCATCAATGTCCTCCCAAGAGAATAATTGAAATTCACACAGCCTGATCTCAAGATGTGATTTGTCATCCAGTACTCCACACAGGGCATCCGCTGGGCCATGGAATAAACTGCCAAGCATCTGTAAAGGGGCATGGCTACCCAGCTGCAGAGAAGAAAAATATGTGGGGGTTGTTGAGCAGTTTTGGGAGGGGGGAATTTTGTACAGTTTGTGGTTTTTGTTTTTTCAGTGTTTTTTTGGTTTTTTTTTTTTTTTTCTTCTGTGTGTGTGTTGGGGGGGGGGGGGGGAGGGTTGCTGTGTATTTTTAATTTCCCAAAACCATCTCCCTGCTTCAGATCTCTTAGTACCAACCTAAAGAAAAATGCCAAAGTCAGATCCTGATTCTGAAACACAGAAATTCTGCTGCCTCCTCTTCTTATAGCTCAGGGGGTATTTCTCAATTGCCTTCTTAATTGTCTCTTCCAGCAGCCTGTCCCCTTGCTGTCCTCTTGGTACATCCCGTTTTCTCTATCTGTTCTAGCAACCATTTTTCCCATACTGATCAGGGAGACTTACTAATCCAGATGTTTCAGTCATCTATACAGTGTCACCCACAGAGTTTTAATTAATTTAATAAGAAGTTTAGTAATTTAATTTGGCATTGGGTCTGGCTATAAGCCTTCGAATCTAGTAGGCAGCTAAGATCTAGTGGGGTTTCCATAATGAGGGAGATAAAAGCTGGACAGACTTCCAGTTTTCTCAACCATAAAAGCTTGTGTTCTAATGTTTAAGAAAAAATGGTTTGTGTTGAATTCCTGCAAAATGTTTGAATAGCTGCAAATCCTACAGAAATCATCAAGCAGAAGGATGCTGAAGACAATGTAAGATAAGGAGCTGTGCTAAATATGCTGGTGTTGTAACAAAAGCCAGAAGCAGAGTGGGGGTGGGGGGGTGTTGTGAACTGGAGTAGTGGCCACAGTCTGCAGTGGAGGACTGGGGAGGGTCTGGGGGAGCTTTTTACACTCATGATGTGGGAGAAGAGTGTGATTCCTGTGCATAGACCTTTAGAGTAAGTGTGCCTAGACCATACATTGCTTGCAGTTTGTTGGTTGCCCAAGTAAATGTGGAGATTTGAGCCTGACAAGGCTGTGTTTTGCAAGCTTTAGACCAAGGCTGTTCCGTCTCTGTTTAACTGCTTCCCAGTAAAACTCAATCTGGCTCATATTTAGCAGAGCTGTGCCGTGTTCTTGCAGGTCTTCTGCTCAGGAGTTGAGGTGGGTGGAGCAGAAGGTGGATGTGTGTCCTGATTTTAGTTGGATTAGTAAGACAAGGTCGTGGCAGAGCTGGAAGTGGCAGCCAGGCTGCCTCACCTATGGTCAGGCTGGTTGTGGGCACCAAGCTCTCTCCAGTCAGGCAAAGCCCTGTAAATCTGCAACCAGCTGGAGTTTGCTGGTAGGACAGACTTCTGCCCTGCTCAGTCCCTATCCTGATTTCCACCCTCAAGCTAAAAACATGAGCACCAGGCAGAATTTCTTGTCCAGATGAAGCTACAAATAATAGCTGTGTCAGTCACAGGCTCTTTCAGCTGTTTATTTTTCTGGGGGAAGCACTGGAGTCTCAAAAGTGTTGACTCTTACAAGAGGAAGTACTGGGCATGCCTGTATGAATAAGTGATCTGTAATTTTGTGCCAGTGCTTCTACTGGCTTCAAGTGTATTTTTGCAGGTGCCCCATCTGGGGAAAAAAATGGCCATGAATGAGACCCTAAATCATGCTAACTATTGCAGACAGCATATCTGTATGAAGTATTTAAAGATTAAAAAAAAATCCCGGATTCTGAATTTACAAAACACCATTTCCTCCATCTGCACTCAGTGCTCATAATTTTGTTACACAACCACTTCATTCCTTCTCTGTTAATAGCTCCCTTTGAATGCTGAATTGCCTCATTAGGGTCTTTTATCCCATGAATGAAATTCTTCCTCTGAGTCAGACAGGCAGTCCTTTATTTTTCCCATTGATTTTTTGTTAAATATATCAGTCTGGTTCCAAGCGTTCAATAAAGCAGTGTGGGAAGACTTCTGATCTTTGAAATTGTGTGGAGTAGATACACCCTTTTGTTATAATGCTTTTATTTCATGAAACCTGGTGTTTAGTGGAAGCTCTTTGCCCTGGTTTAAGTGTATGGCTATGCTGTTTTCTTTCATGCAAAGACTCCTTCCTTTCTCTGCAAGAGGCAATGGCAATTCCAAACCTCTGATTCTGACTTCAATATTATCTTAGCAGAGTCACCTCTAATGAAGGGGGTCACACTTGTGTCAAACAGCTGGATGAGTTGGCAAAGAGTTGGATTGATTTGCTGAATGTCAGTTAGTGGAGAAGTTAGGAAGAAAGCTCTGCCTCATACTTCGATGTGCTAGAGCTTCTGAGCTGTTAATAGGAGCTAAATGACCCCTGTTATGATGATATCGTCAGCTGTAAATTCATCTCCCTAATTGATCTGTTGAGCAGACTTCATGTTTCTAAATATGGGTTTAAGTTGCTTCCTTCTGCCTCACTGTTCAATAGTTTAAGTAATTGAATACAGCTGTTTTATTGCTCCCTTAATGAATGTGTAGAAACCATGGATGAATTTCTTAGTGTATCATG
Organism: Molothrus ater; assembly: GCF_012460135.2. NCBI lineage: Eukaryota > Metazoa > Chordata > Aves > Passeriformes > Icteridae > Molothrus > Molothrus ater. The sequence continues at coordinate 18,135,123 of NC_050480.2, forward strand.
TCCCTGTTAAGTGCAATATCTTTCGGGACCTGAAAGTCTGGATTTGATGATGAAATAGTTGTACTGTGTTGGATAAGCTCCTGAGAAAGGTGGGCCAGAAGACTCTTTGATTTACTGCTCATGGCTTTAAGGAGAGGTGAAGGAACTCAGATTATGGGTACATCAGAAAACTTGCAAGGAAAGTTCAGGCCATCTTCAGTCCAACGTGTTATAGAAGAGAAGAGCAGTTTGTTCCAGTATTAATTTCTGAATGTGTTTCTGATGTGTTTTATGATGCTACATAAATTACTTATCCATCTATGCTAAAGCTGACAGAAAAGTTGTAAGATGCCCAGTCATTAACTAGAGTTTCAAGCAGATCTTGTCTGTACTATCACTGAAGAAATATGTCAGTCTTTGCTGTGATGTTACTCAGGGACTACATCTGCTGACCGAGGTACCTGTTACCATGCGGTATCTGAACTTGGAGGAACAATTAGCAGCCTTAGGTCTGATGATGGCCAACCCAACAGGGTCATAAGGCTGTGGTCAGGGGACTAGTGCAGCTCCTTGGAGTGGCATTCCCTGTCCTTAATAAAAAGCCCTTCCACAAGAGCATTTTGCTTTTCCAGACCTGGGATTGATGCTTCACATATGAGTCAACAGCTGTTGAGCTGAATTTGGAGCACTCCAGCCTGTGCCAGCAAGCTGGCAGTAACAACATCATATCCCACAGGCAATGGAAGCAAAACAGCAGCGGGTTGGAGACCTGGCAAAAGGGGGGCGTTGCTGCTGTGTAGCCCAAAATCAGAGGCCCAAAGTTAATATGTGCAGAAGTGTTTTTTTGCTAAGAACACTGTAAACACTTACAAGTACATATGGCCTCAGCATGCTGGACATGTGAAACACCCCATAATTAAAGTCAAGTGGATTCTTATGGTTACCCAGTGCAAAAGAAAACCTTGGAGCTGGCTTCCCAGCTGACATAAAACAAATCTGGATGGGGTTATTGAAAAAAATGTGCATTGGACTGGGGGAATCAAATGCTGTCACTCAAATCCTATCTTTGTGGGTGGCCGTGTGGAAGCCAAACTGCTTCCTGCTTGCAGGCTTTGAGTAATGACCTCACCTTGCCGGGAAGGGGGCAGCAACACTGGAGTCAGTTGAGCTACACCAGTTTCCACCTGGGGATCAGGAGGGTGGTGATTGATGTATTTACTGCTGCCTGGCAGGCATGAGAAGGGACATTTGTGCTATTTACAAAATGTGAATCATATTTGCAGAGTATGATTTCCATTACTGTTCAACATGATAACTTTCTCCTGTGTGCCAAAGCATGGTGGGCAGTGCCAAGGGACTGCTGCAGAGGCAGAGCTTCGGTTGATGTAACATTGCTTGGGGAATGGAGGGCACAGAGGGAAGAGGGAAGGAATAGGAACTGCTTTTCAAGGCAAGCAGTGAAAACTAACCTAAAGGAGAGTAAATACAGAGCAATAGGTGAAAAAATGAGGGTAAAGAAACAGATGAGTCTGAGATTAGGTCAGGTTCATTGGAGTTTTGAGCAACCTGTGTTGCTTGTAGTGGAAGGTGCTCCTGCCCATGGCAGGGGGTTTTTAATTAGATGATTTTTAAGGTCCCAAACCATTCTATGATTCTGTGAGATGAGACTGGTTTGATGCTCAGGACTTTGCCATAATCACTTATTCTGTTATTGCACCTTCCTGCCATAAACATGCCTTGTCTCAACGTGTCTGGGGTGGAGACAGAAGGGAATGGATTGGCTTCCTGAACTTGTACATGGATTCTTTTATGTTAACTTGTTTTTACAGTGAAGAAAAGGCCTTCAAAACCAGCTGACCCCAGAATGGTTGTTTGGACGTCTTCTGAGGAGACAGAAGATCAGCGCTGGCATCGACACATCGACACATTCACATTTTGTAAATAGCACAAATGTCCCTTCTCATGCAGAAAGGTTATTTCTAAGCTTGTCAATCAGTCCTATGCATGAGAGGTCTTTTTCTTGCAGCTGGGTCTAGGGTGCTTCAGAGAGGCCAGAAATATAAGATGATCCAGTGAAGAAAGTACTTAAAGGCTGAAGACTCACTAGTCTTAGAAGTTAGTGAGCTGCTTGGCATGGGTAGGTAGTGAGCAAACATCTATTTTGCCTTTTTATAACCTTTGACGTCCCTAAGCTGTATTTATGTGACTGTCTTCTTGCATGCTTTGCATTAGCCTGATGGCTGCATTACTGTGCAGTGCCTCTGGTATTCCCCAAAGTTCAGGATCTTTGGGAAACCTTCCCTGTAATCCTGGCTCCAGCTTGATGTGGCCAAGCAAAAACAGGGAAGCTTGTAAAAGGAACCTGACTTCAGCAGAGAATCCCTCTGGACAAAAAGAACTGCCTGTGAGCAAGTTTAAGTATGAAGGTATTTCAGTGTGGTTAAAACATGCAAAATGGACCTGGTCCATTTTAGTTATACTGTAAAAAATGGTTGTGGCTTAAAATGCTCTGACACTGAGGTTTATTTGTAGAAACGGAGTTTGCTAAAGCTATCCCCTCTCATGGTGGCCTGCTGAGTTGTGAGGCAATTGCAGTTACCTACACAATGTATAAATAAACTTGCTCCCCTGACTGTAAACCATGACTCTTGGAGACTGAGCATTTCTGCAAGCTGTGAAAATAGCTTGGTCAGTTAGGGATCTTTTTGCAGTTTGTTTTCATGAACAGTAGTTGATATAAGGAAATAGTATTGGCTTGCAGTTTAGAAAATCTAGATTTGGTAGGAAAGTTTGGAAAGACTGTTCTGTCTGCTGTGCTTAAGTCTGGGATCACTAAACAAGACTTCCCTCTTTCCAGATATCATAATGCTGCCCCTTGTAAACACTGTTGTAGCAGGATGACCCAGCTCCTTCTGGAGGTCTGCAGAGTAGGATTTATTGTCCCCTCTCTGCTTGCTGCAGCAGCACTTAAAGTCTTCAGGGCTTATGTCAGCTTTGTGTTCATGTTGTGCCCCTTGAATCCCGAGTGAACATTTGGATGGTTCATACTAACGAAAAGGTTGCTTCAATGAGAAAACAACGAAGTCACCATTGCATAAATACATAGATCTCTTCTCTTATGTTTCATGTTGGCCTTTGGCTTGCACTCATCACTGTGCTGTCTGAGTGCCTGGCAGCAGAACATTAAATTGTGTGGGAGTAACATATCAGGTGATCAGTGGCTTGGCTTCCTCTTCTTCCTCATGCATATGAAAAGGACCACTTAGAATTTGTTATGTAAACACAGAGTTATATGTTTATCTTCAAGAAGCAGTTTTGGTTTTGCATTTGGCAGAGAAATTGATGACATTTGCAGTTGTGTGGGTCATTTCTTATGAACTCTGGTGTGAAACTTGTCCCTGGTTAAATGAAGCTGACAAAACCCCCTAAGCTACTGGCCTAGCTGGCTTTAGCCTTCTGTATATCTCATTGGCTCCCCTAGTTTGGAGGACTTGATCAAGGAGGCAAAGCCTCCCCCGTGTCTCCCCATCCCCCTTCTTATTGTTTCCTGTGGATATATTGAAGGGAAATGCCATTAAAAATCATCCCTAGGAAACTTTCCACACCTTTACTTCTTCCTGCAAGCTTGGCCACGGAGGTGGATGGAGCCAATTCAGCTTTCACCATGCCCTTGCTCAGAGCTGTGCCTGCCAAGGAAGGACCCCACAGGATTTGACTTTTGTGGAGTAGATGCATTACTAGGAAAAAAGAGACAGGTTTTACGGGAGTGAGGCTGTATCTTAACTACTGCTCAGTCACTTGGGAAGTCTGTAAAAGCTTTCTGAAAGTACCAGGCTGCTCCCAAAGCACCACTTGATCTAGTGTATTTTCAGATTCAAAGCTGAGTCTATAAAACTTATCCCTGTACAAGGACCACCCAACACTAACAGTGTGCAGAGAAATTTCTTTTTATAGTTTAGCACAAGCATCAGACAGCTTTGCTATGGTTCAGGTTATCCACCCAAAGCAAGCATGCTTTTTTCCTAATCATGGGATGCATTAGTTCTTTCTATTACTCAGATCTCTAGACAGAACATAAAATAGATGGCATGAAATAGCATTAAAGATATTAAAGATGGGAGGAAATTAAGTCTTTTCTGTCTTGCATTCTTGAGCTATAGAGTAATGGATTTCTAGTGCAAGCTCAGCTGCTAATGCACACATAAGAAGGGAGGGCAAGCAGTAGAAACCTCAGACTTTGTCCTGTAGGATACAGAAAACCCAGTCAAGCAAAAAGCAACACAATATAAATTTGCAATATAAATTTGGTGATTAATTTCCTAGCAGGCAATTAGCTTTTATCTACTTTTAGAAAATGTTAGTAAACTGGATTTAACTTAATCTGCTTAGAATTTGTGACCCTGCCAGTATTTGGCATATTGCAGGATTTTCTCTCTTTGTTTGAGAATGACCCGTAAAACCTTAAATCTGTATTCTTCCTTTTTCATATTTAAAAAAAATGAATTCCTGTTCAACTTCTGCATTCTGTGGTATCATCCGTCTCTGTTCAGATTCTATGGAATGGCTAGGGGATTAAGAATAACAGACCTCACACCTACCTAAACCAGAAAGAAATTAAGTTTCCCTCTGTTTTTTGAAAGGCGTAAATTCTTAATAATGGATTCCCTCAGAGTTGGGATTAGATTATTTGAAGGAGTGCCTTGTAGCATTGTGTGTTTTTAAATTGTAATACATTTCCAGCAGTCAGTTTTGTAATATTTCTTATTTTGTACTGTTACAGCATATTTTATTACTGAGGGATTGTTCCTTTCCCTCCTGTGTTATTGGTTTTGCCCCAGCTGTCCATCGCTCCAAAGACCTGCCCCTCTGTTCTCTGTTCCTCCTCCTATTGAATGTCAATCCCTCCCCAAGCCTGCCTCTTTCTCTAGAAACTTCCCTATCAATTTTGTATCCTTCAAAACCCCATTGGTTTGTTTAAATTATTCTCCTCCCCTGCAGACCCCTATTGGTTTAAACATTGTATTCCCCGCCTTGTGTTCCACCCCCAATTTTAGAGACTGCTTGTAAATATACTGTCTCCCTTGAATGCTTAGGAGCACTTGTGTTTGGATTCCTTTTTTAGGAATACTTTTTCCACTTAGTAATTAATACTCATCCTTATATAACGCTTGTGACTGAAAGCACAATGCAAGGGTATAAAAATGGGCAGCCTACCCTGTTTAAAGGAGGTCTGATGGACCTGCTCCCTGAAATTCTTTAGTGCAGAGGAAGTTAAAAGTTATGTGTCAAATATAATACTCTTGGTCTGTTGCATTCAGTGACTATAGCCAGTCTTTTAACTATTAGAGAATTTAAGGCTAAGTATTTTTAGCAGTTTTTATTGATGGCTTTCTTCAACTTCTCATTCAGATGTTTTGTGATCATAAAGAAAGATGGAATGAGTTTCTATCTGATTAGTGAATAAAAATTCTCATATGATCATGCATATGCATGCATTTAGGGCCAGTGCATTATTTCCAGTAACTAAAGGTTGCCTGACTTTCATGATTACTCTGGAAGTCAGAACAACTTCCCATTTGTTGGCTGAGGAAAATGAATATATTTCATTTGAGCTGGATTCAGTCTTGACATGTGATTTATCATTGCCCAGGTATTTTTTTACAGTTAAATTTGTGAAGTCATATCAGTAACATAAAAGCTTCAAGTAATGTCTCAAATGCATGGATATTATTTTACATCTACAGGAAATGCAAAAGAAAGATGCAAAATAATAGAGATGGAAAATCCCATTACTTGACTTACCCTCAGCAACAAAGTAAGTTTCCTTTCTTTTATTAGATGGATGTAAACTCAGTCCACAATCTAGATTCTTGAAATACTCAGTAATTTTGTTTTCTTTATTTTGCTCTCTGAAAGTACACACCATTTATTGTAGCTCATTATGTGTGTAAAAGATACTGGGAAAGATTTGAGACTGAGTAATCCATTCCAGCTCTGATTTCCACATCAGGAAATTAGATGGGACAGAGCTGGCAATGAAATGTGGGATGTCTGTATTATCTGAAGTGGAGCATTCTTGGTTGTTCCTATCTTCAAAAAAAACCCAAAAACCAGGCTTTTGGAAGGGCAACTGTTTTTTCAGTATTTTCTTCTGGACATCCCAATATCTCTGTGTGTTGGCAGCAGAAGACTCTGAATGTCTCTTTTGGAGACCTCTGGCAGAATTCTGTTTTCATTGCAGGTGACTGAGCCCAGGACCAGCAGCATGAGGTCTTGGTCTCCTTGGCTGTGATTGAAGTATTGTGAGCTATAAGCCTCTAGAAGGTTAAGGAGGCAACTCTGCTCTTCCCTACACACTCCTCTGGTCAAGGAGTGCAGATGCCAGCACTGCTGCAGCTGGGTGCGATTCCTGAGGGAGGTGCAGCTAGCAGGGGAGCACAATATCAGGACAGCACAAAAGGGAGGACAGGTAGAAAGACTGGGACATACGCCTTTTCCTGATGGAATAGGGGAAGTTGTTCTGAGTGAAGAAGAAATTAACTTAGCCTGCACTCTCCAATGGCAGGTGACCAGTCTGTAGCACCTGTTTTTCAGCCTGGTAGTACCACAAACCAGCTCTGAAGAGATCCATACGATGGTGTGGAGTCAAACCTTTCCCTGATGTATCTAAAGCTGTTGAGGGAATGTGGGTTCAGGACTGAACATGCGACAGAGATCAGGGAATTCCAGGTGAGTTCATCTTGTGCCCCTGCTTGGCTGTGCTAAGGGTCCCTCCTGTTCTCACTTGTCCTCGGGTGACCAAAGGATTCTGGCCATCTACGTTTTTTCTGACAAACCCATTTACTGCTAGGAACAAGAAAGAAACCATTTATTGCACAGTAAAGAGAAGCTCGGCCCTCTATACACAAAATTATTTTACTATGCCTCAAAAGATAATCAGATTTGTGTTTTAAAGGAGGAGACTGGCGGAAGGCGTTTCTCTCCACAGCAGTCTCTACCAGGCAAGTACCATCTGTAGTCTTTTCCACTTCCAGCCCCTTCCACTGCTTTGCATAATGGATGGCGTTGTCAGGAACAGTTTCCTGATGTTGTATAGTACTAAGGAAGAGACGGTCTTCTCCGGTACTTAACCTTGGTGATTTTTAACCCAGCCATTAGTCCTCACAAATGATACTGTTTTCCTTTTTGGCATGAAGTAAGAAGGCCTTTTGAAAACCACAGCATCCATTGTAAGGATGGACATATTCATCACTTAAGCCTGGGGCTCAGCTGTGAACACAAGAAGAACTTCAGAAGCCAAAATATATTTGGGCAAACCTTTTTGTGTAATGGTTTCCTTAGAACTCCAAGCTCTAGTCAAACATTTCATTAAAACGCTCTGGGAATGCACAAGAAAGCTCAGGACTATAATGTTTGCCTAGGGAGTTTCATTTGAATCTTCAGCCTAGATTGTCCTTAAAGCCTACTGTATTGTATGAAAGGTAGCAGAGTACCTCAAGGGTACACAGGCAATTCAGATTCATGCTAGTGAATTCCTGTACCTCCTACGTGGAGCATTCCAGCAGCCACAAACTGAGGTGGATAATACCCTTATTACTCCATCTCCTCTTCAGCATGCATGCTGCAGCCAGCAGACACTACTTGCCCTTGTGTTGGTTATAGTGGCATTTCTGGTACATGTCGTCAGAAGCAGAGAATGTCCCTTGATGATTTTGTTAAGCAAAAGGATGCACTGATGTAATTCTTACTGTTGTTTCAGTTTAGTCACAGCCCTCTCTTACCAGCCTTTCCAACTGCCAGTTATACCAGTAACACCCGTCCATCTAAAATTCGTCCATCAATCTTCCCTCCTCTGTGGCACTCATCTTTTCTGACACTCCAGAAAGGTACAGGGACTTGTTCTACCTCATGTTTTCACTAGGACAGCAACATTTTATCCTCAGCTTCCCTTGGACTTCGTTCAGTGCAGATACGTGGTGCAGCACTGACAGGAGGAAACAGTCACAAAGCCAGAGCTCAGATGCAAGAGTAGGTCTTGCAAGCTCCAGCTTTTAGTCTGGCAGCACAAAGTTCAGTTTTCTGGTGACTATGTTAATGTTATGGTTCAGTTTTCTGTGACTATGTTAATTGGTTTATTAGTAACCAGCTCTGGGCAAAGCATTTAGTGTAAATTGATTAAATAATGGTATGCTGTTCCCTGGTTATCTCGGTCACATGATAGGCTGGCTATTTTCAAGTGACTTGTTCTTTCCCCTTAACGAGCAGAATAATTCAAATTAATTGCTTCCAGAAACAAGAGGAACTGTAGTGTCCCCAGTTATTCATACTGCTCTTCCATCTGAGCATTGCTGCAGTGGGCATGCAGTTGTTCTACACACAGGATATGTTTTCTTTCAGGATCATTTTATCCTTGGCAACTTGTCAATCTCCTGGAATTAAATCTCTGTTCCACTTTCCATTATTTCACTAATCATAATGTCTTTTCTAGATCCATAATTGTTCTTCATGGGTTATAAAGCCAGCATAATTTGCTACATTGAAAAACACCGATACTGATTTACGTGCTTTCAGTTATTCGCTGTGCATTTCATTTTAGGTCCAGTCTGGGGGTAGAAACCTCTCCAACCTGAGCATGTGCTGTGCACAGGATCTCTGCTGCTTTTCTCTTACTCCTGCTATGGAGATAAGTATGTTCACTTTCAGAAATGTTTCTCAGGCTTTTTTTTTTCTTGACACTATGCCCTCCAGTCACTTTATTGCCTTGTGGCATGCTGCGGCTAATTTCATGGCTTGTTCTGTGGTTGTGGAATATCTGCTGTTTCCCAGGATGTCTGTAAAACAAACTGACAAACCATCTTGGTGCTTAGCAGACCCCACAGTTTGCTTCTGTGCTTTGGCAAGTAGCAAAAGCTACTTTAGTAGCCTTTGAAACCCATTAATGTGCACCTCCCTCTGATCAGCCCTATTTGTGCTGTGTCTGTGTACCCCATAATCAACATTAAGTACAAATTTAATTCCATATTTTTGTGAAATTACTGCTCTGACTTGGAGATGGTGCTGCAAATCCTGCTTGTGTGGTCGCTCTTCCAAATCCTGCTTGTGTGGTCGCTCTTCCCTGCTGTTTCATAAAACCCAGTTCCTACCTGCCACCTGATCATTCCAATTTAGAGGTCGCAGTGGCACCATAGGGTTAAAGGAATCTTGTAATGCATGTCAAGATTTAAAATTCCTGTAAAACAACAGAAAAATATTGTTTCCTGTCCTGACATGTTACTTACTGCCTAATTGTCATGGTTTGGAATGGGAGGAAATTTAGGGAAGTGATGCAAAGCTTTTTGTGTAACTAACAATCTGTTGAACCACTGAGAAGCTGGACACGCCTCTGTGAAACACCTGTGTTAAAGACGAAAAACCCCGGGAACTCTTTCCTTTCCAGTTAGTGAGGAGGTGGCGGGCCCCGTTCCCGGTCCCCCGTCTCGGCCAGGCCAGGCCAGGCCGGGCCAGGCAAGGCCGGGCGGTTCTGCCGTGGGCTGCGCCCCTTCCCACCTCCCCGGGCCGTCTGCCGGCCGCCCCCACATCGGCTCCGGCCCCAGCAGCTGTCGGGCAGGAAGGCGGGGGAGGCTGCAGAGCCCTGGCCGGAGCTGGGCTGGCCGCAGCTGTGACGATCTTATCATCAAGTCCCCTCCCCCCAGCGCGGCTGAGACCAGAGACCCCTGCAGCCCGTGCTAAAAACCAAAGACCAGCCATGAGGGCAATCCTGCACGGCCAAGCCGCTGCTCCCCGCCACAAGTTACCGGCGGGTCAGGTAGGCCCTAGGCGGGATGTTAACCCTTTCAGTGCTTCAATCCTCCCTCGAGTGAGGGAAAGGAACAAGATGCAAGCCTGTAAAAGGACAACATGAAGACATCAAGGTCAGTGAAGAAGTTAAGTCCCAGATGGAAGGGAAGAGGAGATGCCTTGTTTTCTGCTGAAATCCTCTTGTAAGCTGTATGGAAAGGACTTTTTCCTTATGGCACATGAAACTATGGAGAGATGAAAGTGTTCAAATTGATATCGAGCAAAAGCCTCCATGCTAAGATAAGCAGATGTTGAAATAGCTGTGATCCCATGAAAAATTTCAACAGAGGAAAAGAGTAGTTCTGTGCCTCCAAGAAAAGAAGATGATCTCTGTTCCCAGAGATAAAGATGATTTTTTTTCCTCTTGTAGAGAAATCTCCATAATCTGAACAAGAAGGACTTCTCTTCCTCAGTGAACTGAAGAAAAACTATTTTAGAGGTGGTAAACTGACTGGAAATTTTAAGTTTAGATTCTTTATGTTGTCAGTGGGAAAGAAAAGGATGTGGGGTGAGGGGAAGTGTTCTGAAGGGTTTGTTTTGATTCTTACTATTTTTTTTCCTTCTAGTTACTTTTAATAAAATTTTCTTTATACCCTCTTGAAAGTTTTGAGCCTGCTTTGCCTTTCTCCTAATCCTATATCACAGCAAGAAGTGAGTGTATTAGTGATTAGCCAGCACCAAACCCACCACATTCTTTAGTGCATTAGCCAAGAAAATCTCAAAATTGAAGAAATCTTAAATTAGCAAACCAAAACCACTACACTAGTACAAATTTTTGTGGGCCGTGAGCATTTGCTAAGTTTTAGTCTCTGTGAAATCTAATAGGTTTGTTCAGTGTGGCTTTGGAAAATATGCTCATATCCTGCTTATTTCCTGAACTTTCCTCCTCCATGATGTAGTGCTTATCTCCCAGGGGAAGTGGATTGCAGAAAAACCTTTTTTTTTTTTTTTAAAGCACCATTTTCTTCTTCCAGGTTCTTGAAAAATGGCATTCCATAGACCTGGTTCACTTAAGAGCACATTACTGTTTTTGGGCCAAAATCCGTTGTGTTAAACACAATAAAGCTCTCTAAGGCAAGCTTTTTCCAGTAGTTGTGCTCCCGCAGGTCAGGAAGGCTGGATCCAGCCCTTTGATGAAGTTGGTGACTCCTGCCATAGTGATCTCTGCCTTGTAGATCTGAGTGAATCCTGAACAGCCCAGAAGTGAATTGGAAGCTATGGACATGAGACCCCTGGAAATCCTCTTTCTGCTTTTTTTCCCTTTTAATGTGTGTCTGGGCTAGGAGATAAAAATGTTTCTCAGCTGTCAGGGACTGCTGCCTCATATTTGTGTCTATGAAGACTGTGCTGGTCTGTCACTGAATCTTTGCTAGTGAATGAGGTGCTGTTCTTGTGACTATCTGGGCCTTGGTTTAAGCCACATGCTAAGCTCTGTGTCTTACCTGTGTACTCAGGCAGGGGGAAGGTTCATGTGCACACTTTTAAGTTGATGTCTCTGTTATTACCAGCTGTTTCCCATTTCTTGCATCAGAATAGGAAGAGGCATGAATTATTTAATGGAAAATGTTTCTGGATCCCTTACTTGCCTGAGATTATTGATTTTATGACCCCTTTTCCTCCCTCGGGGAGGGAAAGCTGAATAGTAGTGGCTGATAAATGGAAACTGTTTCTCTTTCATTCTCCCCTGTCACTTTCTCCCTTTTCCATTTTCCACTAACGCATACAGACAGTTTTCTGAAGCTTTCATTGTTACCTGTGTTGACATCTAGAGGCTCTACCTAAGTTCCTATACTTCTTATGCCCAGGTATACATGGGGAGCCTACGGACCGAACAGGACATAGACAGAGATGGGATGGTCCCAGAAAAAAGGGATCACTATTATGATTTTGTAAATAAAACACTGCCATAGTGGGGGCATTTTATGATGGATTATCCTAGTTAATTGCTGCTGTGATCAATTGTTGCAGACATCTTTTATTGGAAAATCCTTTCCTTAGGATTTTTCCTCCTGAGGAAGCTGAGAGGACTCAGGGACAAAATGTAAACAATCGTTATCTGCTGCTGTGGAATGCAATAGGTGGATCTGTGATTGGCCCATGTTGGATGTTTGTAATTAATGGCCAGTCACAGCCCAGCTGGCTCGGACAGAGAGCTGAGCCACAAACCTTTGTTATCATTCCTTCCTTTTCTATTCTTAGCTAGCCTTCTGATGAAACCTTTTCTTCTATTCTTTTAGTATAGTTTTAATGTAATATATATCATAAAATAATAAATCAAACCCTCTGAAACATGGAGTCAGATTCTTGTCTCTTCCCCAATTCAAAAACCGCTGTGAACACTGTCACAGTCAATAATTTATCTACTTGTCTGATGGCAATTAGGAAAATATGGTATGTACAGTAAGCTAAGAACTATGCTTCGGAAGCCATGGAGGTATCAGAGAAAAAACAGAGATTATATATGAACTTTTCTCATACAATTTTCCAAAGGCTGTAATACAATTCCCAATTCTAGCTCCAAACTCCAGAAATATGATGCTCCTGGCAAAAGGTCAGTTTTCTGTTTACAATGAAGTGTTTATCTCTAGTAATGGGACTGATCTGAGGTTGCAAACTGCAGGATCTCTCATCTGAAATTCCAGGGATGGAGGGATCAGGCATTCTGCTTGTGATGCTTTCTTAGTCAGACAAATGAATCAAAATAATACCAGCTTTTGAACTACTTTTGTTCCCATTCTCCTTGATTTTAGTTATGTTTCCTTCTAGACTTGAAAGTTTTTTAATTTGGAATGCTGGCAGATATCCTTAGGAAATTTCAGTGGTATCTAAAATATGCTTGAATCTCTTTCTTATTCCTTTTATTTGTGAGGGCTAGGGATGCTGTCCAGGATGGAAGTACTTTGAAATATTCCAAGTCTGAGATGAAACAGTTGTGGTGCTTTTATTGAGATTTTTCTGGGCCAAACCACTATAAGATGAAAAAAGGATCCTATAGGAAGAGTTATGTATTTTTCCTAACATTTCAGTGCTCCTCCTCCAGTACCACATAGCACCTATAAATTCAAATTTTCCTTAAAAATGGAAAATGGAACAAAGATAATGACCTCATGTAGGAATTTCACTACAGTGTGGACGAAATATAAAGCAAGGATGAACAGTATAGCGTGGTGCTGGTTCCAAAGGGCTCCTGATTTTTTAAAGGTTTTCTCCTGAGTGTTTGTCCTGATGACACAGCTCAGAATTTCAGCTGGATGTCCAAATTCTGTGCTTCTTACCACCAAACTGCATGTGTGTAAGGGCTGGAGAGTGAGTTACGGACAAGCAAAGGAATCTCTGTGTGGATTTCTTCCAGTGCTCCCCACACATCCTCTTGGCTGCAAATGCCAGTGGGAGCCCAGACATTAGCAGCTCCTCATGCTAGGCAACGCATTCCCTAAAAGCCTTCAAAAAACCTTGCAAGAGCAGTGCCGATGGTTTGCTTCACCCCCCAAAAGTCCAGGATTCACCTCCAGAGGGTGCTGCAAACTTGTTGTGGTCACCAGCCCGCGGTGTGCAGGAGGGAGCTGCTCAATAGGCATTTCACTGCGGTTAGGGGCCATCAAAATATGTAAGTAATATTTTGACTGTCACACTGATTGCAGAACATGTTGCTTTAGGTATAGCTTGTATGGACTTTGCAGTAAAAAAATCCAGGTGGCAGCTGTCTTCTGTTAACATGAGATTATTGTGCTTGTATCGTGAACATGATCTGCATCTATAAGCAACAAAGGGACAGATCCAAGTCAGTCATGAAAAGAAAAAAACGTTTAATACAATTCTTGGGGCATCTTGCTTCTCTTCTAATTTGCAGCTGAATAGATGCTGTACAGGCAAATATTCATACAGTGAAAATATACAGAACCAGAATTCTAAGGAGTGCTTACAACACTGTGGTAACCCTTTTCCTGACATTACTGAGAGACACTCCTTCCCTATCCTAAGTAGTGTCCAGAGCAGGCAGAAGCATACAGATGGGGAATTAAGGCATGGAGAAGAAGAGAATTTTGAGTGCTGGAGACAGTGGATAAGTTCATAGTATTAGAAAAGTGCTGCTTCTTAGTGTTGCTTGTAAGACCATGTTGGAAACATGTGGCAGAGCTACTGATCTTACAGAAGGACGAGTTTTAGGATGACACTAATGTCATGAGTGTTGCTGTGTTCTTTTGGCCTGCCCAAGGATTAAAATGGCTGCAGGAGAGCACAGCAGCTGTGAGGCATGATGTTGACTGCTGCCCTGCTGCTGGCCATGTTCCTCGGCACTTTCATGGCAGAAATCCTTCTGCCTTCATGACCCCTTGGTGTTGCTCTCATCCTGCTCAGTATGTACTGAGAGGCTTTGCCAGTACAGTGCTGAATCCCTGTCTCTGCACTGGAATTGCCCCACTCTGCATACTAGATTTTGTCCTCCTGGCTGCCCGTGGCTGTTGGTGACAGAATTGGCAGGAAGGGCTGGCCCTGTCTCAAGATGTGCCTCCCCCTCCAAGCTTGCTGGGGTCCCAGAGCTGGCCTGGCATACTGCATGCTGGCTGTGCTGTGCTGAGGTGTTGTTAGCTGTAGATGGATTACTGCACTCCTGTGGTTGTATCCCTTCCAGGTGCAGCCCCTGCACCTTCTGGGCAGACATAGTGGGGCTGAGCTTGTGAGATAGCTCTGAGGAAGTCCAGTCCCAGGACCTAAAAGCTGTTTTAGCCACAAACAGCTCAGCTGTGCTGGAGTGGGAATGGGCAATTTGCTCCAGGCTGTCTTGGTGTGGGAACCAAAGCAGTGCTCAGAAAAGCTTCCTGCTTGGGCAGGGCACTGCTTTTTCCCCAGTCCCAAATCCAAGGCAGGCTTGAGCAGAGCAGCTAAAGCAGTAAGAGAGTGCATTGCAGCCAGCCAGGGTAAGAGGTGGAGAAGCAGCCAGGAGGTCTTGGATGGCAGGTCACTGGGATGGTCATGCACAGCTTTTTCATTAGCTGGAATTCAAGTCCTGTGGAAAATGGATGCTTCAGTAGTTGCTTTTGGTCTAATGGCTTGACCAAAAGTGGATATTGAAATTTGTCATTAATTTATGACGTGTTCCAAATGGTTCATTCTGAAAGTCAAAGCATTTTATTTCAGCTTGATTTGACCACATCTGCTGGATCAATCTTAGTGCCTCAGGCTTCCCTTCTAATTTGTGGCTGGATTCATCTCCATGGTACACAGCAATGGTTCGGTGGGGATGACATCCTACAGCATCTTCTCAGATTAAATCCAAGCAGAGAATGAAGGGAAAGGAAGAGGTAAAGGAAAAAAGAATGGAAGAACATGAGCCATCACTTTTCTGAGACAGCGTTGTGTCTGAGGCAGACAGAGATTAATAAAAAATTGACCTAAAAAGAAGTGTTCTTAAATAGGACAGCTGAAGTGTTTCAATTCAGTCAACAAGACCTGGAACAAAAGCCTTCATTTTGGTTTTCTGGTTAAAATAATAATAATAAAAAAAAGACAACAGCATTTTTGTTCAGAAGGCATTGGAAGAAAATACCCAACCAGCCCTTCTGGTAGCACAGAAGGAAAGTTTCTTTCTCTGAGCTGGTGGCAAATTTTCCTACACAATTCTGATCTTGCAGATAAGATTCCTCTTTTGCCTTCTCGTTAATTTGGGCTTCCTCAGTGAAACCAGTGGCATGGGTTTTGAGGGAGACAGATACAATGAGATCTTGAGATGTTTTTAGCAATCCAGAGTACCCTCCCCTGCCATCTGCACTCCATCTTTTTTTTTTTCCCCCCCAGCTGAAAATACACATTTTCCCCCACATCTGCAACAGCCCTACTTTCTACATTTTGGTCCAGTTTTTTTGTCTCTAGCCTCGAGATTGTCCTTTGAATTAGGGGTCCCATCTGTTGTTATCCTGAGCAGCACAGAAATAGAAAATCCTGCCGGCAAATGGAGTGTTGCTTTGCAGGACCAGACTGAGCTCTACATCCAATTTAATGCTTAGTTTAAATTCTGTTGAATATGCACCTTAGATCTTTTTTTTCAGGGGCAATGTGCCAAGTAAATGGAAATTTATATTTGACAATTTCCTATTTTCCTTAAAAATAAAACACCTTAGTAATAAGTAAACTGGGTAATGGGTGGGGAAGCAGGTTTACTGAGAGGCAGGGATGGTTCTATCAGTGCATCTTTTTCTTCTGGTGTGTGACATTTTGTACTCTTAGATGCAGAACTGGAATCCCAAGGAGGCTGTATTTGTGAGCAGAACTGTGTCCAGCCAGGCACTGAGCTATCCTGTCTTATAAAACGCATCTGCAAATATTCAGCCTCCAGCCAATTTCAAAGCTCCTTTGAATAAATGTTTGTGTATGAAGTATTGTGTAAACAGTTCCTGGGCACAGCAAATAGGAATGGCATAGCTTGGTGCCTATTTGATGGCACGATTCATGAGGACAACTCACTTGTAAAGCAGTAATACACCCATTAGATGAGACATGTGACTTGGGAGTTAGTTAGGCAGGAGTTCCTTAATATTACAATTCAAATCCAGATCTGAATTTTATAGCCTCCCCATCCTTGCTAACAGCAGAAGAGTGGTTTTCTGTGGCTACTGACACATCTTTGGTTTTTTTACTACACTCTAATAGGATGTTTCCACCATCTCTGTGCAGTGGAGTCCATTGCTAAATGGGTGTGGGCTGGAAAACACAGCTGGCCAGACTGGGATTCTGAAGGACAGTGCTTTAGAAGAAATGTTTTTACCTTTCCTTTTGTCTGCCCAAGCTTGTCTCCAGTTAAGAAGGCCTACTTCTTCCATATATCCAGGTACCAAAACCTTCAGGAAGATCCTTTATCTTACAGTGCAGCAGTACCACCACTGAGTAGAACAATAAGCTGATTTTCAAACTGAACACTTACAAAAGGTGGGTCTGGACAGTAAAATCTAATTCTTGATTGAGATTCTCCATAGCAAGAGGTGTTCAAACCCTGGGCTTAGGTATATGCTGTTGTAAGAGACAAGAGCTGCAAAGTTCAGGTCAGGAGTTTTAGTGAGTTGCAGGGATTGTCCATGAAATAGTGGTTACTGTATCTACTGCTGAATTCAAATCAAGTCATTCTCGAGGAAGGCAACAGACAGTTTATCACTCACTCTGTTTCTTTTGAATTGGAATAAAACTTATCAAACTTCAAAAATGAAGCTGTGAAAACCAGCTACATTTTATGTAGGCTTCACACCCTTTAAAAATTCACAAGAAAGCAAAGGGCAGAGATTTTATCACTGGAATCTGAATCAGATTGATTTTCTGGATTTCTGGATTTTCTGGATTTTGTTGGCTCAGATCTGAATGTGATTTTAGATGCAAAGTCCCCAAAGTCTGCAAATCTAAATCTCTGTTGCCCTTGGATGCTACCAGTGTGGGGTAGTATTATCCCATTAGTATGAAAAAGATGAAGCAAACTTACTTTGCTCTTTTCTTTACTGTTCACTCTGAACTCAGGTTTCATAAAATGCTGGTAACTCTGTGAGGAATGTGGTGTACAAATAGTAGCAGTGACTATTTGTTGTGTTTTCCTCCTGTGTTCCCACTCTCCCTTATTAGGCTGTAAACAATAGAGAATGTGAGGAAAACCTGGTTGCTTAGATCCTGTCCCATCTTGTGGCATGGAATACTGGCATGGAATGCCTCAGTATTTCCAAGCTTGTGTGCAAGTTACAGCAGGAAGAAGGATGATAGAGAAGAATGTGCATTTTTGGGATACTTAATATACAGGTACATCCATGAAACCTGATCCCCTCTGGTTGCTAACCTTTGATTCTTTTTCACTGCAGGTCAGACATAAACACTGTAGCTGAAACGCTGTCATGATTTTATGATTGAGAAAAGAGATTTGTTGGCATGTGGACCAAGGAGGAAAGAACCAGTTCTCATTTTTTTGGGGTGTAAAAAGTCCCTCTGCAATGGAGAGAGAGAGAACTTTCTTTCCTTTTTGGGTACAGTGTGATCTAGTGAGCCTCTTGTCCTCCTCCACTGCACAAGGTGTGAGTAGAGCCTGCAGGAAGGATGACAGAGCTGTTGGGTGGCATTGTCACTTGGCAATTCTGTGTTCCCAAAGCATGGGCATGGCTCAGCTCTCCTGGCATGGCAGTGCTGTGAAGGTCAGAGCATGTTGCATTGGGAAGAGGCATCCTCCCTCCTACACTGGCTGATAGAAATCCCAGGGAGGATGCTAAGAGTTTATTTGAAAATAGATGAAAGCAAGCAAATTAATCAGACAGCAAAACGAAAATGATCTATAAGACTTCAGTAGTTTGGGTTGTGAGGCAGACCTGCAGCCAGAGGAAGTAGCAGGCTTGCCAGCATGAATACCCAAGAAGACTGTGGAGCAGGACATTCATGTCACTGAACAAGTCACTGCAGCAATGACTTCTGGTGAGTTCTCGTGTTTGCAGTCAGTACTAGGAGGGAGGCAACATGGATGTGCTGCACTTGATGTGCTGCAAATTCTTCCTCAGCAGTTACCATTCATCTGAAAAAGAAGACACACTGAAAAGAAAGCCATTTTTATCTTCTTGTTATTACTATTTTATATTATATTTCTTCTTATTATTATGTTCTTCCTCACTAAACCATTCAAATTATGGTGCTCTCAGAATGAAGCTGAAAATCTGCCCTTTTGGTGCTGCTGAGTGCCTCAGA
Source organism: Molothrus ater (assembly GCF_012460135.2). Taxonomy (NCBI): domain Eukaryota; kingdom Metazoa; phylum Chordata; class Aves; order Passeriformes; family Icteridae; genus Molothrus; species Molothrus ater. The sequence goes on from NC_050480.2 coordinate 18,153,639, forward strand.
TTTTAGTGCTGTGTTTTAGAGTGAGTGCTCACCCTAAAAGAGCTCCTCTGCTCTGTGTTAGGGCCACCAGCATAGCCCGAGCAGTGAGAGTGCTATCTAGCTGGGAAGACCTTTACCTCTGAATTGTAAGGTTCAGGCTGCCTTTCCCCTCTGCTTAATTTTTCTGCTGGTAATTTATGAGGGACAGTAGGTGCAGCCAAGAGTGGGTAAATTGACCTGTTCACATGGGAAGGAATACCATAATAATCTGCCTTTTCTGAGGGAAACAAACAAATTTCTCATCTTGCAGTGCTGCTGCTGAGAGGAGACTGTGCTAGCATCTTCATAGCATGGATTGGGTAAATGTAGGAGGCTTGGAAGTGGGTAAATGTAGGAGTTATGTGAAAGAAGGCTTAGAAATATGAGTAGGTATTAATGTCTCTGTTTTGACTAACTCAAACATGTTTGACAGCTCCTCCCATCAGCCTGGGAGAAACAAAAATGTAAGAATGTGTATTCATATTTTGTAATGAATTTGCTTGAATTCCATTTATTCCAAATCTACTTTCTGTTAGCAGCCTCCTTGACAGAAAGTCTCCTGGAAAGATGAATTTGAACAATGTAGCAGTTAACCCAGGAAAAATGAATTTTAAATTTTCAGGCACGTCATCTTGCTGTGGAAGCATAATGCCAAGAGCCACACACAGCTCCTTAAACCCCAATCAAAAAACCCCATCCCATATGACCTGGCGTTATCATTCCTAACTGCATTAAAGAATTCTTTCCCAAGGGTCTGGGTTTTTTTCTAATACAAACACTTTTCAATATCAAATGTCTTTGATAACTTTTCTGACTGTTTGTTACCAGGAAACATGCGAGCAGAGAGAGGGAGATTTCCTGATTGAATGAGATGTTTCACATTTTTTACCCACTGCAACTTACATCCAGCTGCAGGCCTCAGTCCAGAGGCTGAGATCACTTGGCAGCGGAGGTTGCATGGGGAGCTTCTTGCTGATTCCTTACCTGATGTCACTGATGGCTGTGGGATCTGTGGTGGAAGCCATGGCTCGATAGGGCCACAGTCTCAGCTTGTCCCTGAAGTACCTTGTTATTTTCCTTTGCAAAGACAAATGACTTTGCTCCACGCAGGACCCTGTCTGCTGCTAGTTGTCCCCAGCACTGTTTTTTCCAGTGAGGGGTTGGCCATGCCCTTGAAGGACCAGCAAGTTTTGGTTCAAGGGTTCAGAAGCAGCCACTGGGCAGACAGCTGCTTCCCTTAAAAGGTTACCAGCTTGTATTGCTCCTGAACACACCATCCTTCTGAGCACACCCTGAGAGAACATCCTCGCCCAAGCCTTTATAGGAGATCATTCTTCTCTGCCTGTCTGTTAATAAGCAGGTGATGTCAGCCTGTCATCCTTTCTTCCTCCAGGCAAAATCTAACCACAATGAGCAAATAATAGATGAGATTTGGGGAGGGGATGCTGATGGTATTGGAATGCTGGGTGACCCCAGGAACAGGCACTGTCACTGAGTCAGAACATGACATCAACACTCCTGCTCCGCTGACAGGTTTGCTCTCTGCAAAAAACACGGGCTTAGGCCTGTGCTCCTATTGTGTTCCAGTTAATGCTGGCATTCAGTGGCGAGCAGGGCTGCTGCTTGTTAATCTGATCAAACGGTGTTCAACGAGAGGGATCACAACAGTGGAAATTCTAAAGGGGTGATGCCATGTGCTTGTCTGCAAATGAAAGTGGGCTCAGGCCACAGTAGGGAATCTCTGCCTGCACGTCCCACTTGGGGTAGAGCAGGAATGTCCGTGCTGTAGGTGTCCCCTCTGGAGTAGAAGCAGCTTCTTGACTGGCTGGAACTGAAAGGTCACACTGGGGTTTACCTTCCTGCTGCTGTTTCGCTCCAGCTTTCCCTTTCCCTCAGATGTCAAGAGAAGTGTTCAAAGCATCAGGAGCAGGTGGAACAAAGTGGTCCGAGGAGAAGAAGGGGACACTTGTGTGTCTTCCATGCAGTGGCTCACCTGAGAATTTGCAGAGTAGAGAGTACGGTCCTGTTGGGAATAGTTTTCAGTGTGTATGTGAGATTTGAAGGATGACTGCCAGATGAGGAGCCCTCTTCCATAGGGCTTCCACATCCCTCTGTGACAGACTCTGCAACCTGCAGCATAGTCCTCTCCTCCAATCCCCTCAACGCAGGTTTTAATGCTGGGCTTGTCTCTGCTGGGAGTGTGGAATTCAATGGTGGCACTGTCCATGCTGCTGTAACTTGTAACTTGGGGCAGAGCTTAACCTCATCAGGGACAGGCTGACAAGCTGCAAAGTACTCTGACTGCAAGAATTTGCTACAAAAAGGTTTCTAGTGAGTGTTCTGGTGAAAACAGGCTCTGGGTTAGATTCCATATCTATCCAAGCCTCCTGTCCTCAGGCAAGTATGAAACAGAGGCTAATTGCTTTTGCTATTCAAGGTAGGAGAAGGGTAGAAAGTCAAGAACTGGAGATTACTGAACTATTAAGGTTTCCCTGGCTTATTCATTCTTCCACTACTAATCAATATGTTGCTTTGTAATTGCATAAGCCAAAGGTGAACTTTTCCTCATAAAACAATCTCCCATAAATCCTAGGTTGGGATAGCTGGAATCTGCTATATTAAGCTTAATAGCTAGCATAAGTCAGAATGCCCCTGAGGAGGATGCCAATTTTTTTAGAAGGCTAAGCAGGTATTACAATGTCCTTCTCCTTTGCCCCCTCTCTCTCTGGCTTTGGCTGTTGCAGAAGTTGTTTCAGTGCCACTTTTCTGCCACATCATGCATTGCAGTAGTGCAACACAGCCCCGTTTAGATTCACAGCAGGTCCATGGGGGTCTACATGAATCCCAAAGAAGTCTGAAGCCCATCCCTTGAAAACACATGCACCAATACTGAGTTTTATATAACCTTCTTTTACACATAGGCTAAAGCTAGCACTACCACTCTAAAAGAAGTGCACTCTCCTTAGGAAAAAAAAAAAAAAATTAATCCAGCCTCTTCCAGACAATTATTTCCAGGCCACATAGCAGGAGTGAATGATGTGGAATATTTCAGCAGCAGCCCTGAGCAGAAGGGTTGCATAACCAGGCACTGTCCTGTGTCAAATCTCAATCGATATTACTAAGAAGACAGGGAAATTTTACTCCCAGCTAAGGTAGGTAGTGTAGGAAGGTTTTGGGGTTGGTTACTCTTACAATCCATTTCATTTTGGCATCCCTGCTTATTGTAGGTGGGTGCACATGCACCTTACACCAGTAATTACCCTGTTTGTAATGATAAGGTGATGACTAGAACAGCTTACATCAAGTGATGATATATGAATTTAGCTGACTCTGCCACTGAATGTGAACACAGAGAAATCATTAAGTGTGATAATCTTGTTCTCCTGCATTTAATTTAGAATTTGTGACCCCAATCTTTATTAACCTCTTGGTCAGCTTTTCTAACTTTTCTGTGGGAGGTCAGTCCAAACATTGTTACAATCAGGAGGGTTTGTGTTACAGGGTCTTGGGAGTTTGAGGGAAAATAATTAGTTTCAGTTACATGATTGAGTCTGATAATTAGTGATCAAGCTGTGGCAGCCTCCAGTTTAGGAGCATAATCTGCAGAAAGATTCTCCTTGCCTGGTTTCCAGCAGGCTTTGTTTGGTATTGTGATTGTGAACACCAGAATAAGCAAACCAACAATTTTGTGTTCTGATCTCTCTGTTTCCAGGAGGTTTTAGAAGAATCTGGGAGAGGGTCAAAATTCAATTGACATCTGCACCCACATTTTAGTTTCTTCTCCCTTTGCTGCTCAGTGGTAGATGAAGTTATGCTTTGCAGCCAACTGCAGTGAGTTGATCCAGATCCAAAATCCGTATTTGGAGCTCTAAAAGCCAATGGTGTGTGACTGGTACTTAGCTTTTGTGGACCCATCAGTAATTAAGCTAAGATGCTAAATGACTAAGCCAAGTGGGGCAGAGACATTGAGCACAAACAGCATTGCCTCATTCTTTGTCTTTTATTGAAGTGCTCAGAATGTCTTGCCAGGTGCCTGGTTTATTATAAACAAAATGGCCCTGTTCTGTGGAACTTTGAGAATTCCTGGGAAAGGATAGGAAGAAATATATGTGTGTTTTTAAATACAGCTCAACTAGGTTACCTGAGGAAATCTGGCAAAGGGAGGTTTCCAGGGATGTTTGAAACTGGGAAATGTCCTTGTGCTGAGGTTGAGTTCAGATGTGAGATTAGGAATAAGGCATGGACTCATGAAACTATTGAACGGGTCTCTTAGTGAAGAGGCCAGCAAATACAGCAGTGAGAACTTTTGGGATTTGAGAACAACAATTTAGAAAGAATCCTGTATTATTTTGAGCTGTAGCCTCAAAAGCAGTGTCTATGATGCTGAGGGGTTCTAGAAAGAAACCTAGAACCCCTTTTCTAGGCAAATCCATTCCTGCTTGCTTGTGTGATGCCTTTTCTGTTGTACAGGCTAATGTATATCTTATAAATGAAGATAGTTGAATAGGTGGGATGAAAAATTTTCAATTTGTACAATTGGTGAAATGAACAGATATGTGGAAAGAGAGTTCTGCTTTTTATCTTGTGCAAATGGAGCTGGACAAAAGTGGCTTCTTCAATCAGCAGTACATTAGCTTTCACCCCCTCCTCTAGCTGACATCCTCCATCACTGAGCTGCTCTCCTCTTTGATTTGCTTTTTTTTGTTTCCAAACAGCTTTCTCTTTCATCAAGAAAGGTTGGCTTCTCCTGTGGGCAGAGCATCAGTAAACACACTAGAGAAAAATGGAAGAGATAATAGTATGAATTTATCTTCTGAATAAGTTCCTGTTCCAGAAAAGTGAGCAACATCTCTTTCTCCCATTTCTCTAATAATCATTTCATAGAAACAAGGCTATGAACAAAGGAATTTTAATAGCTTTAGGCTGTTGCACTATTCAGTCACTCTTCAAGGTGGAAGGATTTAGATGATACGGATCCCAGCTAGTCTTGGCATTTCTAGTAGGAGCAGTAATAGTTAAGTAACATATTTTAATATATTTTTGCCCTGGATGTTGCTATGGTATGATCGGATTTTCTGTTAGGAACTGGTATAAAGCAGAATGAAGTCTGTGGCACTCTTTTAAATAAATGTGAAAAGCCTTATTCCAGGCCTTTAAGTCAAAGTCAGTATTGGAGTTATTCCCTTCATCTATTCTTGAGAGAGAGAGAGTAATAAGAGGATATTACATCCCTTTCCCAGATAGGAGAGCTGAGAAAGCTGCAGGCCTGTTTGAAAGTGGTCAGTTAGATCAGCTCTGCTCTGGGAATACAACTCCTTCCATGGGTCTGCACTGTCCCTCCTGACCAGTAGGGCGGTGGCTGAATCCCGGGAAGTCTTTATAAAGCTGCAGACTCCTCCAAGTCATAAGATCCTATTTTAATTAAAAAATTGACATTATAAAATATACATGGCACAATAACTCATAATATTTAGAAACTCTAGGAGGAATTACATAACAATTTGTTATGAAATATTTAAAAGCTGTGATATTTCAGCTGGTTTGCTGCCATTGTTGCTGGAGAGTTCCTTCTCCAGAGCCTTCCTGGGCCACATCCTACTTGTGGCTATTTTCATAGCAAAGCTGTGCAGATATCTCACTGTGGATCTTATCTTTGTTGTCATCAATGGATGTATTGTGAACACCTCCCTTATATTGTAGGCTCCCTTGCTTCATCACATAGATGCGTGTGAAGTTGGTTATCCTGTGGATGTGAGCCAAGACTTAATACCTGGCTTGAAATTCATGAGTCCTGCTTACAGATGGTATCCTTCCTTCTGCTTTTACTTATTACATTTTTTAGTACATGTATTATAGTGGAAGGGATTATCATGACAGCTGGGGATAAAAGTGTCCTTGACATACAATCCTATCATTTCTCCTTATCATGTGGCAAAAATGTGGCTGGTTAATATGTGTTTTATGCTTTGTAAGGAACATGCCAATATTCCATAGAAATATTCTGACTGGGGATGGCTGAGGTTGATTGCCTCTTATTCCCCTGCTGTATTCCTTCCTTTATCATCATGTGATGGGAGCTGTGAAAACCTGGGAAGCACCGCACCTTTCTTGTCTCTTCTCTCATTTGGTAAATACAGAGACTGGGATAGGGAGTTTTACTTGTTATATGTCCTGGCAAGGGGTAAGGCTTAACAGGCTTTTTTTAGCCTCCAAAAATTATGATTGTCTGATTATTCCCATGTTTCCTCTATCTATTAAAGGATGACACTTCAGAGTACAACTCCAGCAAATCCAAGTCTTTGTAGGGAACACTGTTGTTATTCTCTTTCTGCCTGAGCCCCAAATACTGTGTTTTCATTATTTGGGCTCCTACTGACTGTGGGGAATCGGTAGTCAGTGCCTGGGGGCTGTCCATGTTATCAGTTGGTGCCAGGTGATACAATAGTAGCTCATATAGTAGGCACAGATTTTATGCATGAAAGTAACAGTTCCTCCATGTTCAATTTTTCATCATTGTCCCTGAAATTAGAAGCTGATTTTTGAATACACCACAGTGTGCAATACAATCCTTGTTAACTGCAGCAAAAGCTGATGAGTAAGTGTGGAGCTGGGAGAGGAGAAAGCCGTGGCTTCCAGTAAGAATGAACCAATGGAGTCAAAAGCAGTGGTACATGGGCAGGAAAGAGTGCCAGGTACAGAAATTATGTGTGTTATCACTGAGTTTTCCTCCTTGCCACTGCTGATTAAATCCCCAGCTGGACATCAAGACAGTGAGAAGCTGTGCTCCTTTCATTTTGTTCTAAGGTTTTCAGACTGTAGTGCTCTTCCAAGGAAATCTATGCTTTATTTCACTTGCTGCACAGCTGTGGAGGTTTAATGTCAGAGGCAATCATTGACCAGCCAGGTTTCAAAAACCCCACTGTCATTTCTTGCAGTCTGTTGAATAATTTCCTTTGGGAAATAAGACTTACTTAGGGTGTCTAACACTTGTCCCTCAAAAATACTGATTCTTTTGGAAATTTTGGCTTTAGTGATGTGGCCAGGGCCCTGGTCTGCTCTCCTTTCTCTGGGGAAATGGGACTGTGTGGTCTCACTCTGAACAGCTTGTCTGCATCTAGCACTGCAACCATCTACACCCAAATAAAGCAAGCACATAAAGGAAAAAGCAGAGAAATCTGTTTTTCTGAAATTTTAACAATCTTTTGTTATCAGTCTGTGATCAGTGCTGTGGTAATTGGTGACAGCAGCTGAGGAAATGCAGGTTATTACAGGAGGTGAATGTTCCTATCAGTCATCTTGAGTCCAACTTTCTTACCTTCGAATCAGAGCATGGGGTCATTTAAAGTAACACAATATTATTGCATTGATGGAACAGGCAGTCTGCTAAGTTCTCGTGTACCAGATGGTAAATGTAACTTGAGTTGGCAAATTGTTGCTCTTCTTCCTGCCATGCGAAAGCTTTTTATCTAAAAGTTTAATAAAACCAGAAGAGAAAACTGAGGAGAAATTCCTTTAATCAAGCGTGAGAGATTTCAAAGAAAGTAATAACAAGAAAAAAAGCAGACAATGGTACAAGAAGAGATTCTGCTTCATTGCTTTCTGATTTATTCCTCTTGCATGAGAGCTCTGAGGGACAAAGCCTGCTGATTTTATTCTACAGAGATCCCTAATGACCTCAATAGGAATTTATTTAGAAAATAAGGTACCACTGAGTATAAGTCTGTCCAGCTTTACCATAGTGGCTTCCTCTACATATATTTCTGAAGTTCAGCAATTTTACTAGAATAATGGGGAAGGACGAGAGTTTAAAAAAAAAGGATTAATAAGCAAAAGCTGATGACAGGACCAGTCATGTTGATGATTGGTCTATAATGTGAGACCCTTAAAATTTTAGAGTTACCTCCAGATACAAATTTTTTCATTCTAGACTAGCCAAGTCCTTGGCAGTACACTTTAGAAGCGAGTCCTGTTCTGGTGGGGGATTCATCACAGGGAAAGATAAATCTTTCCATCTCTAATTTCAAAAATCTAGGAATCCTCCTGGGGCCTTAAAAAAACAATTTAGAAAAAAAATTATAGTGCCTCTCTAGAGCATATAATGTGCCTTGAAATGCAATCATAAAACCCTCTGCAAATCTAAATCCTAAAGGCAATCAACATACTTTGCTGGAAATCTTAGGAGACTCACATTGCCTGGTCTTCACTATGCAAACAAATAAATGCCACTTGTCCTGTAATTTTCATCATGTGTGTGATCATATAGATGTGTGTGGGTTTATACGCTCTCGAAGGCTCCAATTTCTGTGAGTCTAGCATTTCTTTTCAATAGTATCACTCATGGCTGACTTCTGTAGTGCATTTAGACATTTTAGGGAGTGCTTTATTCTGTGAACAATACCAGGGCAGCCTCTGACTTGGTCATATCCAGATTTAAATGCAGAATCTTAAGTTCTTTGATTTGCCTTTTTTTTTTTTTTTTTTTCAGTAACAAGTGTTCCCAACATATTTCTTCCTGCATGAGTAGGAATGTAAGTAAATGAAGTAATGCACAGTAATTTGGACACAAAGGATTCTGTGAGGGAAGGGGAGGACATCTATTGAACTGCCCTCTGCCTCTTGCTTTCCATAGCACATCCATACCCTGCTCCCAGCCCCATGGATTTGTGCCCGAGATCACAGCAATCCTCATATACAGCGGGTCAGGTCAGAAGCCCTCCTACCTCCACATCTGTTCTCTGGCAATGATGCTAAGGCAGATGCCTCAGGAAGAGTAAAGAAAAGGGCAAGCATCTAATGATGCTTCTTCTACTCTGTAATGATTTGCAGGTCAGGAATTTCCTGAGCCAGAAAACGTATCCATGACTTTGGAAAATGGGCCGTGTGCCCCAGACAAGTGGTTTGTGATGTGATTGTCCCATTCATTGAGCTGGCACCAATTTGAGCATTTTGATCAATGTAGATTCTTGCCTCAAACTAGAGTGCTTATTTGAGTCCTGATTATTTATTGTTGTTGTGAGTTTTCCTGTTTGTGGCCATCTCATTTAATGATGAGTGCTGCAGATGGCATGTAAATTTTAAACTAAGTATGAACTGGTTGTGTAACCTCAGCTGCCTTGAGATTTGTACTGCAGAGAAAAAAAAGAGAAAGGCTTTCCTTGCTAGTACTCAGCAGACAATCACCGCTCAGTGAATGAAGGCATGGATGTCATTTTACATCAACTATACTTGCTTACATTCCTTGTGGCTGGCGGCAGAATTTAAGAAACCATTGAATATAGCTGATAGAAGGAGGTAATAAAACAGCACAGAAGGAACAAAGAAATGCAAACTTAAACAGATAATAGCCTCATGCTAAAATGTGCTCTTCCTAAGTCTGTATTTTTAGGGAAAAGAAATTACTTTCCTGTATTGTATTTTCTGCTGCAAAGACACGAAAAAAAAAAAAAAGATAGCTGTGTAGTCATAGTTTAATACACAAAAATCAAAGGGAAGTTTATGCTGTGAGATTCTCAGGATGTAATTTACCACTGTATTTTCCCTGCTGTCTATCTTCTTTGACAGCAGAGGGAACTTTGATGGATAGAGAAAACATTTTTTAAGAGCAGCTATGCAGCTCCTGACTTCCTTTGTAAAGACTGCCTTTTTGCTGCTCTGAGTGCAGATTTCTTGCTGGTGCTCAGTGGTAGCATTTGTGTTGAAGTCTTTTCACCATCCACAAATGAATAGAGGATTTCCATCATTCTGAAAAATGACAACTTGATTTCATGTCATGCCCTCATCACATTGTGGCTTCATTGCAAGGTCTGCTGGACAGCGGTGCAGACCTCAGTGACCCAGCAGCTCCTGCAGTTGTATTTAAATTGCCTGGCTTTCCATCAGCTTTTTAACAGGATCATGTTGTAACCCTGGAGCTGGCTTGGGCCTAAGCTACACACTAGAGGGTTGGGAAGAAAACAGTCCTTGGAGCTGCTTCACTGGTGATACAGTTGAAATTGTTCTCAGGTAGGAATGCTCTTCTGAATTTTGTAAAGAAGATGGCCTGTGGTTCTGGGCAAACTCCCCATGAACCATTGTGCATTTTCTCCTGTCTGTGTGTGATGAATTCTTTTGACCTTTGATTTCTTTCTGTAACATAGCCCCAGAACAACGTGTGCTTTCAGAAAATCCTCACAGGCTTTCAATAAAAATATTTGCTACTTGCAGCAAGAGAGTGAGGGTTACTTTAGCACTGTGTGTTTAGTGTCATCTGAGGATCTGTAGGGTAGCACCAGGCCTCTAGCTATCCCTGCAGAGGGATGAACCCCTCTCATGGATCTTGTGCTGTGTTTGCTAGATCTGTGGGGAAGTCTCAGATGCTCCAGGCCTCCATTGGGACGGCCCAATGCTGCTGAGTTAAGGCAGGCAGGTGAAAATAACCCTGGGCATATCCACTTATACTAAGATAGGACATGAATGTGGTGGAAGATGGGCAGATCCAGCAGTAGTGATTGTGGCATGGGCACCAACATGCGACAGGGAGGCACAAAACACCCCCTGCCCAATTCTGTGGTCCAGTCACTCTAAGCCTGGAGACCCCTGGCAGAGGGCAGCCAGCAGGCCACACCTAAATATAACACCGGGGAAAGTTTTATTCCTTTAAATAAGAACTGAACTGAAGAAGAAGTGTAAAGTCATTATGGCTTAGATCACAGTCATTCTTGAATATCCTCTGGCAGGCTTTTGCTGTTTTGGCAGCACAAAGCTGCTGCAGCTAAGCACAAGCAGCTGTAGTGGCTTGCAGAGTGCTGGTGAAGCAGCTTCAGTCAGTGATGTCTATTGATTTTCACCAGTGCAAAGTGGGTGTAAAACACCTCCCAATCGATCCTGTTCTTTCTTGCTGTGCAGAGGGGTAACACCCCAGGGAGGCTGATGGTTTAATGGATTTGCTTTAATGAAGTTCCTAACAAATGCAGTACGTATCCTCTTACCTTTAGGCTGACCCTAGTTTCTGTCTCACAAGACACGTGCTGTGGAGGATGGTGGAACCCATACCTGAGGTGGCCTCTGACTGAGAGTACACTTTATGAAAGCATTTCTGACTGCATGACAAATCCAGCCCCCTAGAACCCACCCCCCAAATGCTGCCTGAGCAGAAAGAGGCATTATAGCATGGGCTGGTTTGTTTCTGTGTAGAGAGCACAATGTTGTTGGCAGCTGATTTCTCATCCCAGGAACTAATTTAGCATCCCCTTCCCCACATCATTGAAGACAATAAATTACACTTTAATCAAAAACTTGTACATTATTTCTACTACAGTAGCCAGAATATTTCACCAATTCTGTTTTTCAGCATCCCCTTGGATCCTCTTTATCAGCTATATTATTTCATATTAAGTGAGTTATTTGGTTTACCAGGTAAGGCATTTATGCTCAGTGTGAAAATGAGCAATACACAGGTACCCTCCTGAATATTATTTCCCTGTCAACAGAGCAGATAGCCTAAGCTGCAGATTTAACTAAAGGAAAGAAACAAAGATGATGTGAGGAAGTATCCTGTCTGGAAGGTGTAATTTCCTGAATATTCTGGCCATTCTTCACTCATCAGCTTTCAGTCAGCCAAACATGCATTTGGAGCCCCTGTGGAAAGATATGCCAGACAGAGGGAATGGGGAAAGGAGCAGAGAATTTTTGTCACCCACCAGCTGAGCAGGGACCACAGCCTAACTGTGACACAAGTCTCTGCTGCAATAAGATTATTTATGGACAGGAGTGTATCTTCATCTGGAGATCTCACAAGGATATTCACCTTGAATATCCTGTAGCAGGCTGATCAAAGAATGCTACAGATCATGGAACTGAGGGCTCACCTGGAAGTCACTAGAGGAAGTTAGACAAATGCCATATTTCTTGAATGCCATATTTCTATTCAAGTGAATTGTCTAGACTTTGTGCTGTTCTTTGCTCAAAAGAGTAAGGAGAAAATTATGAATATGGAAAAAATTAAAGTGATGTCCTGGATTGTCAAGCAAATTGTATTCTATTCGCCATCTGTATGGCAGTTGTCTTCTGTTAAGTGGGCAGTTTTCCTTATCTCTTCCACAGCCACTCCTCCCTCCAGGGAGACATCTGCTGATAACAGGCTATTGAATGTCACTGCATTACTGATAAGAAATAGAGCATCCCATTGTGAGATGCTCCATCTAGAGGGAAGAGCCAAATATCCTGCCCAGATATAGCTTGAGATTCTGGAACACCAGCAAGGCTTTCTCCACTGAATTTTCCCAGAAGAAGAGCTGCCTCTTTCACTGGATATTCAGAGGAAGACTACACCTTTGTACAGGATCCCTGCTCCAACAGAACCACACCTGACACTGCAGGAGCACTGCAGCCACAATTCCAATTGGACCAACAGGGTGTCAGGTTTTGTTCTGACTCTGTCAGTGTTGTTTTACTTTGCTGTATTGTTTATTTTATCTTTTTATTTTTTTCCCTAGTTAAGAACTGTTATTCCTGCTCCCATATTTTTTGCCTGAAAGCCCCTTAATTTAAAATTCATAGCAATTCAGAGGGAGGGGGGGTTACATTTTCCATTTCAGGGGAGGCTCCTGCCTTCCTTAGCAGACACCTGTCTTTCAAAACCAAGACATGTGAGTATGGAGAAAATTAAAGTTTGGACCAGAGGCCATTGCCATCAAAGCTGGTCTGTACACTCATGTAGAAAGTTTATATAACAATAAACATTGCAGTGAAAACCAGTGAAGGCAGAAGGTTCTCGGCAGTCTCTTGTGGAAGAGATGGCTACTGCAAAGTCCTGGCAATCTGAGGAGAAAAACATGTTTTGATTCTCCACCAAGAGGCTGTGAAATTTTGGTCTGGCTGTCATTTGTCTGTGTTCACCTTAGCTGCTGTTGTACATCATATGATAGTGATGCTCTTGGGGCTTCCAGATGGCCACAGCCCATTTCATAGGAGGCTCTGAAATTATTCAATTGCAGTTGATGGAAAACCTAAACTACGAGGAATGTTGAAATGTTTAGTTTGGATCTGAAACTGTAGAAATCTTTGTCCAGCATGTTGGATTCATGCACATTCCAGGTCCTGATGTTGTTTTCTGTATTTCCTATTATTGGCACTCACATTTAATATAATCATACAGTTTCAAAGCTTTAATAAATTGAGGTGAAAACAAATAAACTGAAATAAGAGCTGTTCACTGTCTGTCTTGGATTGCTGGCTGGTAGAAGGTGCAACCGGACGTGATAAATCACCTGTGTTATGACTGGTAGCAAGTGGTCACCAAGGCAAGACATGGCCCTGCTGTTCATAGCTGGACAATGTAATCTTGTCAGTGTGAACAATTCAGGTTATTCCTGGATAGTGTATTGGCTTTACAGCATTCATCTTAACCAAGTTAAGCAAAAATGCAGATTTTTTTTCATATTGCTTTTCTTACTGCTGGTCTGATTTTTGCTTTCAACTTGAGACACCCACATTGATTTATATGAGCACTCTATCACTGATATTTTTTTTCATAGCAGAGTCCAGGCAACTTTGGTATTTTTGTTCTAAGAGAAAGAGCAGAGAGATTTGAGGCGTGTAACAGGAAATCATAGGACTTTGTTTTTTTTCCTTTCCTTTGACATGAATTTCCATATATTTATGTTATTGTATAGGTTTCTGCAGAGATAGTCTTAGTAAGCAGTGTTGCTGCGGTGCTGGGGTGATGAGTTTGCCCGGCTCACGTTCAGCCCCGATCAGCGGCGAAGGGGCGCTTGAGGAGCCCGGAGCTCCTATCGCGCCTATGGGTCCCGAAGAGATCCACGATGCGAGAGCAAAGGAGGGCGGCAGACGCAGGGAGGCGCAGGCAAGGAAAGGAGGACTCAGCCTTCAGGAAGGGTTGGCAGGTTTATTGGAGGAAGGTCGAAGGGGGAGAAAAAGCAGGGTGGAGGGAGAAGGACTGAGCACCGAACTGAGGGCAAGTAACAGCTTATAAGGGAAGGGGGAGGGCCAGGGAGGGGCAACACGACAGCAAATGAGGATATGAAAAAACTGATACATAGTTTGATGAACGTATGAGGCTAACAAATCAGCAAAAAACTGGGGAGGGGTCCCTGCCCTTGTCCAATCACTTGACACCCTGGGGAGAAGGTTCTAGAAGGAAAGGCAGGGCTGCCAAGTGATGGACAAAGGCCAGGGGTGGGGACAACAAGACACATCTGATGGATAGGGGAGGGGAAACATGATAGACAAATAACGATAAGAAATTGGGGATTTCCAGGGAAAGAGGGGGAAACTATTCAGGATGAACCAGACCAAATCAAACAACGTTACATCACACACCACCACATCTCCCCCTTTCGCAAACAACAAAAAAAGGAAAGGGGGGACGGGGGGACTAACTTATTATAAGTATCTGAGTTTATGTTCTCAAGGTTCGAATTCGCTGTCCTCATAGGGCAGTTCTTGGTCTACAGGCTCCATGCTGTCTCCTTCGTCAGGGTCCTCCCAAGAGTTTTCTTCTGGTGAGTTAGGGGGTGCTTGGAGTCGGAGGACTTCCGGAGAGGAGAGGGCTCGGTTAATAAAGTTTTTCAGTATTTTCCATAGTATTGAGGCAGCGAGTAACACAAGTATAAGGGAAAAACATAAATAAACGATTGGCTTCAGGATGGCCACTACCCAGTTTGAAAACCCCCACCCGCGGAACATGTCCCCCAGCCAGTCGGTGGTTTGCGCTTTAATATTTTCAAGATGATTTTGCATGCGCTCAATGGAGACTCTCGCGTCTTCAGCCCTGGATGAGAGGTTGAGGCAGCAGAGACCTTCAAACTCCTCGCACTTGTGCTGGTGTAACAGGAGGAGGAAATCGATGGCGGCTCTGTTTTGGAGCGTGGCTTGCCTCGTGACTTTCTCATCATAAAGGAGGTCCGTTAGGGCGGCTGACGTAAGATTGGCCTGTTTTACAACCCAACACTCTAGGCGGCCCAATTCGCCTAGTGACTTAGCGATCGCTACCCAAGGGAGTAAAACTGTGAGGGCAGTCGCTTTTGTACGGTCCCAATGTTCAATCACAGAGTCGCAGCCTTCATCTAGATTCTTTAGATCTCTTTTGGTACGTACCGAATTGAAGGTCGAGTTGAGGCTTGCGCTTTTATTTTGCCAATCAATAATATGGGTCAGGTTGGGTGTAAACAGGGACAGCCGGCCTAATGCACATGGTCCCCCGATAGGATTAGATGGGATTCCCGCCCAAGCTCGGTTTCCGCAAATTAAGAACAAACCATGGGGAAGGGTCACTGCTTTGTCATTCGGGGAGGTGGCTAGAGGGATTTTTTCAATGCGTTTGCACCATTGGTTCGGGAGATAGGAGGCATTGAAGGGGTTCAACAGGGTCAGAGAGCGTGAATACCGGAGTGAGGCAGAGGGGGGGTGTTGGGAACCCGGGGCTTCTCTAAAATATAGAGGATTACCGGGGCTGGGGATATATCGAAAAATGAGGCAAACTGGGGCAAGTGCAGAGCCGAGCAAATGGAGCTCTGGAGGGTTCACCTCAAGAGTAGGTTGTAAGCGGAGGTGGTCTCTCCAGGCGTTCCAAAAAGCAGTGGGGGATTTCGGGGTAGTTCTGAAGGAGTAAATATAATTGAAAGGGGAGGGAAGCTGGGAAGGGGGGAGCGGGATCCCCACGAGGCAAGACGCCATCGGGTCTTCTGCTGCCGCCGTGTTCAGGCAAAGGTGATCTTGCCCCAGGGCTTCCGCGAGGGTCCGCCAAACATTAGGTTTCGGCTGGGGGAGAGTCCATGCAGAGCAGCTGGTGGTGAGCGTGGCCCAAAGGAGGTAGGTGGCAACTAGGTGTGTCTGGGGCCGTGCCATACCTGAAAAACTAAAAAGAGGCAGTATCAGGGAAGGAGAACTGGGTTTTAAGAAACGTGAACTAAATATTCGAATGGTTCTGGCTCATCACTGAATAAAAAACAGATAGGCGGAAGAAGGGGGTCAGGGGGCTTTCTTCGGCGCCTCCAACTGGCGACACGGACTTGTTGCTCTTTCGCCCGGTGTTTCGCTTCCCTGGGCACAAAAGGCCGAACCCACTTTGAGGGCACCCACTTGGGACCAGAAGGAGTGAGGACGCAAGCGTACCCTCTCCCCCAGGTCACCAAGTCAAAGGGTCCTTGGGTCTGCCAAGTCTCCGGGTCCTTAATGAGGACCGGAGGTTTGGCTGTAGGTTGCAGCGCGTTGTGGCTCCCGAAGTGTCTAACCATGGGCGGGTTCAGGCTCTCAAAGGAACAGTTCAAAAAATTCAAAGTGAACATCGCCTTTGAGAGTCTGATGTGAGGGGGCTCTACCTTTGTGGTGGATTTCTGGTGTTCTAAAGTTTTCTTAAGGCTTTGGTGAGCCCTCTCTACCATGGCTTGGCCTGTCGGGGAATAGGGGATGCCTGTTCGATGTTCTATTCCCCATTGCTGCAGGAACTGGCGCAGTTCCCTGGACTTGTACGCAGGCCCATTATCAGTTTTGAGCAGCCTAGGGATGCCCAGAACAGCAAATGCCTGAAGTAGGTGTTTTTCGACATCCGCTGCTCTTTCCCCCGTGTGGGCGGAGGCGAATACCGCGCCGGAGAAAGTGTCTATCGAGACATGAACAAAGCTCAACCGGCCAAAGGAGGGAACATGGGTGACATCTGTTTGCCACACTTCACAGCTCGACAGTCCTCTAGGATTTGTCCCCAGGCCCAATGATGGAAGCTGGTGGGACTGGCACTGGGGACATGTCGCCACGATAGCTTTGGCCTGTTCGCGCGTCAGATTGAACTGGCGAACAAGGCCAGGCGCGTTTTGGTGGAACAGCTGGTGGCTTAGTTTGGCCTGACCGAAGCGATCAGGGAGCGGGGCCACCTGAACAGGAGCGGCAAGGGCATCAGCGCGCCTGTTGCCCTCCGCAATGAACCCCGGCAAGTCGGTGTGCGACCTTACGTGCATTACGTAGAAGGGCTGCTCTCGGTGGGAGACTAAATTTACAATTTTGGAGAGTAGCTCGAAAAGACGAACATTCGAGACGTCCTGGAGGATTGCTCCCTCCGCTCTGGACACTACACCGGCTACATATGCCGAATCAGTTACCAAATTGAATGGCTCAGAGAACCTCTCAAAAGCCCGGACGACTGCATCTAACTCAGCCACTTGTGGCGATCCTTCCACCACAGTGATGTCTGCCTCCCACCGCTGAGTTTGAGGATCCCGCCAAGTCATCACTGACTTGTGGGATGCTCCAGATGCGTCAGTGAAAACGGTCAGGGCATCGAGGGGTCTCTTGCTCTGTACTGACTTGATGGTAAAAATAAATTCTTGATTAAACAATTTATGGGCCGGCCGATCTATCGTAATTTGGCCCGTGTAGCTGTCCAAAGCTAGTTGTAAAAGTTCGTTCGTCTGAAGGACGTTCTCAAACATTGTTAATTTGAGGTGGCCCGTGCCAAATTTAATGGGAAGATGAATGCACGTCAAGTCCTCACCTGCCAGCTCCCTGATCCGTGATCTCGCTTTCCGGATCAGGTCAGCCACCAGCTCCAGTGGCGATGTCATTCTCTTGGACCTGTGGTGGCTCAGGAATACCCACTCTATGATCAAGAGAGGGTCCTTCGCCCCGCGGTCCTTGCTCTTCCCGATGACTCCGTCCCACTGGAAGAGCATGCCGTGAAGGTGTGGCAGTTTCCCCAGAACAATAAAACGGAATGGCAGGCCCGGTTGGTACCGGTGGGCCTGCCTGGCCGAGATTAAACTCTGAATTTTCTCCAGAGCGGTTTTGGCCTCCGGGGTGAGGGTCCTGGGAGAACTCAGCTCCTCTCCCCCCTTCAACAAATTGAAGAGAGGGGTTAGGTCTTCCGTGGGAATACCCAACCAAGGTCTCACCCAATTTAAAGAACCACACAGTTGGTGGGCATCTGCTAGGCTTCGGATATTGCTTTTTATTGCCAATTTTTGCGGAACAATGGTCCGCTTGGTAATTTCAAGGCCAAGGTACCGCCAGGGTGGCATCCTTTGAATCTTTTCCTGCGCCAGCTCAAACCCTGCAGCAACCAACGCAGTGGTTGTCAGGTCAAGCGCATGAGCCAACAGGTCGTCGTCTGGCGCACAAATCAAAATGTCATCCATATAATGATGGATGACGGCTGACTCCACAGCTGCACGAACAGGGGTCAGCAGGGAAGCGACGTACCATTGGCAGATCACCGGGCTGCACTTTAAGCCTTGTGGCAATACTGTCCAATGGTAGCGCTTGCCTGGGGCTTCACGGTTGATGGATGGAACCGTGAAGGCGAAGCGCGGCGCGTCATCAGGGTGTAGGGGAATTTGGAAAAAACAATCTTTTATGTCAACAACTGCCAAATTCCAATCTTTAGGGAGCATCGCAGGGGACGGCATCCCTGGTTGGAGGGGTCCCATATCTTTAATAACTGCATTAATTTGACGGAGGTCATGCAGGAGTCGCCATTTGTCTTTGTTGGGCTTTTTAATGACAAAGATGGGAGAGTTCCAAGGCGACATGGACTCTACTAAATGCCCTTTCTGTAGTTGTTCCTGCACGAGCTCGTTGAGCGCCGCTAATTTTTGTTTGTTTAGCGGCCACTGCGCCACCTGTACTGGTTCATCCGAAAGCCAATCCAGCTTCCAGGTGGGGCGCTCAGCAGTGGTCGCTGCCCGAAAAACCTGGGGAGCCACTGGTAGGTCAATTCGGGCTCCCCACTGGGCCAAGAGATCCCTCCCCCACAGGGGTTCCGTATAATCTAATACAAACGGACGAACAGAAGCCAATTGTCCGTCGGGCCCCGTAATTTGTACGATGCCTTTCGATTGCCTCGCCAATTGAAGCCCTCCTACACCTCTGATGTGGCCAGGGACGCTTTGCAGTTCCCAACGCGACGGCCAATCCCGAGAGGGAATAACCGTGACGTCTGCCCCTGTGTCCAGCAAGCCGCGTAGTGCGACTTGCTCTCCCCCCTTTTTTAATTTACAAATAAGTTTGGGCTTTTCATGCCCAAGAGTTTGAGCCCAGGCTACTGTGGGTATGTCTGGAGCCTGGGTTGCCGATTGAAATTCCGGAGGTGATAAATCGGAAACAGCATACGGTGGTGACACGACAAAGAATTGGGCCATTATTTGCCCCTTCGGTAGGAAGAGCGGGGGGTGGACACAATGCAGCATGAGTGAGATTTGTTCCGAGCCAGCGGGAAGCAGGCTCGGGACAATACTCACTTCTGGTGGGGTCGCCTTTGTGTCGCCTAGGACGAGGAGACTGTGGCTTTGACGTTCCCAGTTTGTTAGACCCTCCGGGAGGACAGCAACGTGGTGGAAACCGGCGGAACGGAGATGTAATGGTTCCGCAAGCTGCAACCTACGGGAGGAAACAGAGGATGAAAGAGCATGAGTATTAGTAGGTGGTGTTTGTGTCAGTCCGGCATGAAGGTCAAGTCCAGTTGGAGGCATTATCTCACTGTTCTCCCTCTTCTCCCGCCAGGACGGATGGTGTGAACAGGCCTCCGCATTTGTGTCCTGGCGCAGGGGGCCGCTGCGCTGTTTAATTAGTTTTTTTGAACAGTTTGCCCGTGGGTCCCCTGCACGGACTTTTTAAACTCATAAAATTGTTGTTTGAGGGGACATGCGGGCATCCAGTGCCCCAGCTTCCCACACAGATGGCACGGTGTGGCTGGAGGCTTGGGCACCGGGGCTGATGTTGGTGGCAGCGGCTGCGCGGTAGTGGGACAGACGTCGGTGGTAAATGGGGGCTCCTCGACGGTGGCGGCGGCAGGGCGGAGAGGTGTTCTCAGGCGGGAGGCTGCGGCAGGTGGTGGTCCGGTACCTGATGGAACTAATACCTTTTTCCCACACACCAAAAGCATGTCCCGCAGGGTGGGAGCTGGCTCCAGAGGGAGGCTGTTGATTGCATCTTTGCAAGCCGAGTTGGCATTGAGGAATGCCATCTCTTTTAACAGCTCGGCTTGCAAGTGTTCTCCTTCAACCTGATAGTTAATGGACTTTCGGAGCCGCTCCACAAACTCGAGGAATGGTTCCTCGGCACCCTGCAGGACTTTGGCATATGGGACCTGGGGTGTGGCCGCTCGCAACCCCAAGAAAGCTTTCTCAGCCGCCCGGGCGGTTTGCTGCAGAACCTCCACGGGTATGGCTCTGGCTTGGGTTGCTCCGTCACTCCAGTTCCCCGTCCCAAGCATATGGTCAATGGAAATGACATCCCCGTCTACACTCGTCCGGGAGTTCGGGGAATCCCATAGGGACGGGAGCACCTTCAAGGCCTCCTTTCTCCACGCTGCCTCCCAGAGCACTTGCTCGGTGGAATTGAGGAGGCAGCGGAAGACTCGGCGGAGGTCGGCAGGTGTAATGACCGACTCCGCCAGGACGGCCTGAAGGAGTCCCCGAAAATATTCGGAGTCCCTCCCGAACTCCTTCTGTGCTTTGCACAGCTCCTTCATGGACGAGTGAGAGAAGGGGACCCATTGAGCCAGGGCTGTCCCATCTCCCGCGGGATGAAAAACGACCGGGGCTGCTGATGGGACTGCAGACAGCTCCGGTCCCCGGCTCGGGACCCCCCCCCCGCTAGCCCCCAGAGCGTGGGAACCGGAAGGGAGGGCGTGGGAACCGGGAGCGGGGGAGGGAGGGTCCCGGCGTGGGAACTGGAGGGAGGGTTCTGCAGCAAAGTGCCTCCCCTTGTGGGAGGGGCCACATGACGTCGTTGCGGAGGCGGGGGGTGGTGGGAGAGGAGGGGAAGGGGGAGGAGTTGCAGGGGGTGAAGGCGGGGGAGGAGGGGGAGGAGTTTCGGGAGCAGGGGGCGGAGGAGGAGGGGGGGGGAGAAGGGGGAGGGGGAAGGGGAGGGGACGTGGGAGGAACCCGCGAGGGGGGAAGGGGAGGGATTTGGGGGGGGGCTCGGGAAGGAGTGGGGGAACTCTGGGAAGGAGAAGGGGGTTTTTTAGGATTGAACACGCGGTCCCCTCCATTTTGGGATGATTTGACGCCATCTTGGCGAGAGGACCGCGGAGAACTGAAACGAACCTTGGGTTTAACAACTGGGGTCGAGGGGGTGCGGAAAGAGGGAGCAGGAACAGTCTCCTCCGGAGGTTGGCCAGACCTTCGGAGGCTCGGGGACCGAGTCGCCCGCGAGGAGCTCAGGGACGGATGACTCCCTGGCGCGGGGCTGTCGCGGGCTGCTCCCCGCAGGGACTCGGTTCGGGAAGGAGGGCGCGAGGAACGAAGGGCAGGCGCATGGGGACGGGGAGAACTGGGGTATAACTGGGGGTCCGCTGGCTGGGTCCGGGAAGAGGGTTTAGCAGCGAGGGCAGAAATCAAAAGGGATATTAAACAAAAATGGCTCTGAAAGGATTTGCCGCCAGCTTGGATCTCTCTCTGAAGGCGGGATTGGACTCGCCTCAGGAATTTGGGATCCCGGACTGAGTCGGCATTTAAATCGGGGTAGGTATGGGTCAGCCAGCGGACTAAACTTTTAACTTCCCTTTTATTAAACTTATAATTCCCACCCCCCAGGGTACCCACAACTTGGTAAAAAACCCCTTTCTGAGTGGCCGACAGTTTAGCACCCATATTTGCAGATGGAATACGCAGGGGTCAGCCACTCGCTCTACCGCTAGCAACAGGAAAATCAAAAGGAATCTAAAATAAAACTAAACGGGGTCCCCACTGACCCTGACCTCCCCCTCCCACTGGCCGAGGAGAGGACCGGGATGCCTATGCCAGGTTTTCCGTGAGGTCAGGTGGTGGGCTGTACAACACAGCCAAGAGACTCACCCGTCAGGGGGACGAACCAAGGCTGCTGCTAGCGGGAGCTGCCTGCGCCGAAGGCGGCCTCTTTAGGGTGCGCTGAGAGGGTGTCGCCTTCTTCTCTCCGGAGCACCGCACCTCCCGAAACGAGGGCGTGCTACACGGAGAGCGGTGAGTCGCCCAAAGGATTAGAGCAATCCAACCCGCGCGTCGCGGGACTCCTGTTCCGAGATGCAGTCTTCCGAACAGTGTTCAGGATCCGCAGACTGCCTCAGATGCAGGGGTCTTCACGCCACGCGTTGGGCGCCAAACTGCTGCGGTGCTGGGGTGATGAGTTTGCCCGGCTCACGTTCAGCCCCGATCAGCGGCGAAGGGGCGCTTGAGGAGCCCGGAGCTCCTATCGCGCCTATGGGTCCCGAAGAGATCCACGATGCGAGAGCAAAGGAGGGCGGCAGACGCAGGGAGGCGCAGGCAAGGAAAGGAGGACTCAGCCTTCAGGAAGGGTTGGCAGGTTTATTGGAGGAAGGTCGAAGGGGGAGAAAAAGCAGGGTGGAGGGAGAAGGACTGAGCACCGAACTGAGGGCAAGTAACAGCTTATAAGGGAAGGGGGAGGGCCAGGGAGGGGCAACACGACAGCAAATGAGGATATGAAAAAACTGATACATAGTTTGATGAACGTATGAGGCTAACAAATCAGCAAAAAACTGGGGAGGGGTCCCTGCCCTTGTCCAATCACTTGACACCCTGGGGAGAAGGTTCTAGAAGGAAAGGCAGGGCTGCCAAGTGATGGACAAAGGCCAGGGGTGGGGACAACAAGACACATCTGATGGATAGGGGAGGGGAAACATGATAGACAAATAACGATAAGAAATTGGGGATTTCCAGGGAAAGAGGGGGAAACTATTCAGGATGAACCAGACCAAATCAAACAACGTTACATCACACACCACCACACAGTGTCTCCCAGGAGGTGTGTTGTGGTATTTTTGGGGTCCCCTGTGGCAGGAAGGAATGATGAATCTGACTCCATGTTCTTAGAAGGCTAATTTATTATATTGTGATATGGTATGATATTAAGAATGCTGTACTAAAACTATGCGAAAGAATAGAGAAAGGATGCAGACAGAAGGCTAAAAGATAATAATGAAAAACTCGTGACTCTCTCTTCCAGAGTCCCGACACAGCCTGATCGTGATTGGTCATTAAGTCAAAACAATTCACATGTTGGATAAACAATCTCCAACCACATTCCAAAGCGGCAAAATAGAGGAGAAGCAAATGAAATAATATTGTTTTCCTTTTTCTCTGAGGCTTCTCAGCTTCCCAGGAGAAGAATCCGGGCAAGGGGATTTTTCAGGAAATATGATGATGACAGCATGTGGAACCCCCTGTGCTGTGAGCCCTGGGATGGAAGGAAGGAAGGAAGGAAGGAAGGAAGGAAGGAAGGAAGGAAGGAAGGAAGGAAGGAAGGAAGGAAGGAAGGAAGGAAGGAAGGAAGGAAGGAAGGAAGGAAGGAAGGAAGGAAGGAAGGAAGAACCCATGGTAGCGCAGCCTGTTAGTGCCCATTGGGCAATGTGTCAGAGGGACTTTGGAGATGCACTGGCTTATGTCCTGTGTTTTTAAAATCAGTTTGAATCCACTTGGAGATGCTGTGCCACAATTACCCTCTTCTTCCTGGCTGCTTATGTGGCACACCTGATTTTTATATTAAATTGCAGATTCTTGAGGGAGGCAAGTCCTTTTTTTGGTTTGGTGTATGGTGCATAGTACTGCTGGAGTTGTTTCATGGGGATTTTGTCTGCTACTGCAATCTGATGATTAAATAACAATGAAAGGAATCTCTGGGGCTAATGCTGTGCTGAAGAAATGTGGATTTTCACTTGGAATTGTACTGCTTCATGCCTAAACCTGGGTTTCGCCCAGCTCAGGTAATACCATTTCACAATGAGAAAACTCCACTGCAGCAAGCGCTAAGGGATATTGATCACTCCCGGAAATTTGAAGAGAAACATCAAAATTAGAAAAAACATAAAGAATTTTTTTCCCCCAGTGATAACTGCAAAATGCTGAGTAAATAGGATAGAAAAGCTCTGGAAACATAATTCCAAAAGTGTGGTGTCCAGGTCTGTCCATATTATTAACTGATGCAAACAGCTCTGGGTCTGGAAACTGCATCTACAGAAGATACTTGCTTTTTTTTCTGCCTGACATGCTAAGTAGACAGTGGTTGGGTTGTCTGTCTTCCACAGCTGTGAGGCAGAAAGGTGGATGTCAGTCAGTTTCACAGCTACAGTGCTGAACGCTGCTCCCTAATGTGAGCACATGACTTTTC
Source organism: Molothrus ater (assembly GCF_012460135.2). NCBI lineage: Eukaryota > Metazoa > Chordata > Aves > Passeriformes > Icteridae > Molothrus > Molothrus ater. The sequence continues at coordinate 18,177,747 of NC_050480.2, forward strand.
CTGCTCCTCCAGAGCTGGAAAGCTTAGGTACATCTTGTGGAGTGCAGGGCTTTTGGCCTTCTTTGCCTGTGAGACAATGCTTTGCAACCTTTATGGCTACAACTTTTGGCTCCTTGGTCAGAAGCAAGTTATACTTTATTTCACTTAGCTCCATGTGTAAATCCATTGTTTTGTTATTTTTTAATGGGAGATAATACCCACTATTTGGCTAAATGTTGTCTTTTTCCCCTGCTGCTTTTCTTTCTCCCTCTCTTGTGTGTTAAGAAAACTGGAAAGACCTGAAAATAACTCAATTCCAATTTCCTGTTCTAAATAGGCAAGGTCCTAAGCATGTTTGTGTGCTGCTCTCCCACTTGTCTCAATAAGAACACACCATCTACCAGACCTATGCAAGACTGCACTGCACTGGCAAAGTCTCCAGTGTTAGCCGTGGAGAAAGGTAGCAGCTTCCTACTGGTTTGATATCTGTTTTTAATGATAGCTGAACAGCAGCCCAATAAGAGGAGAGGGATAGTGAGGAAACTCTCCTAAAGATGTTATTCAGGAAATGCCAGACCTGCACCACTCACATTTTACATGAGTACGCTATTTCCAAAGCAGGTACCACATAACCTGCAGAACAGAAGGGCCACTTTGTTATAAAGGCTGCATTTTAAATACATGCCACAGGAAAACTGACCTGAAATGGAGACAAATGTTCATTCATATTCTTACCACCTTCAGTAAGAGTGGCTTTGCTTTTCTCTTAGAAGATGATATGTTCCCACTGAGCAAGAGTCAAGGCTCAGGTGTAAACTCCTCAAAGCCCATGGCAGTCTTTGGACTGTATCTAATTTATTGGTCACTCTCTCTTTAGCAGCCAAGTGGAGGAAGATGTCAGACATTGCCCAGTTTCATAGTTAATGGGTTGAACTTGTTTCCAAAGTAAGTATTGGACAGCTTCTAGCTCTTGGTATTTTTCCATCTCTCTCCTTATCTCTCCCTTGATCTCTACAATAGTAAATCAGCTGCGAGGGAAGCTGTGAACTCCTACACTTCAACATGCTGTGCTCTGGACCACTCATGTGGAGTCCTGGGGCTTGCATGAGATCAGGTGCTTTGTGTGGATGAAGTCACCTCTAGTCCTAGATGCTTGCGGCACCGATCCACATTGACTGTGTTGTATAAACACTTGTCAAGTTTCTCGGGATACATGATGTTAGGAAGTGACTTAATGGAATCTGGGGATTGTTTTCCAAGCTCTGCTGCATTGTGAGTTTGAAGAGTCACTTCCTTCCACCTTTTTCTTCTCCGAGTTTTTCAGTGGCATCACTAACACATCCATGCTAGCTGCAATAGTCATAATAATTCTAGTTCTGGTGTTTGCAGAGTGGTTCTATTAATTTCCTTACTTCCTTATCTCAACACTTTTGAGGTACTATTGATGAAACATTTTTCCAGAATTTGGACATAAAATGTGCAGCTGAAATGAGGTCTGCAGATAGCCATGACTTTTGGTCCTGAAGTAGTGGTCCATGTTTTCTGTGTTGGTCCCTGAAGGCTTGGCTCTCTTTTAAAACATTATCAGCTTCAGTGGAGGCAAAGAGCAATGTAACAGAGGATTTCACACTGGCTATTTTATGTCTTTCTTTTTTCATGACACAAATTGTGCTAGAGGTAAAGTGTGATAATGTATAACGTTGGGGTTAAGAAAAAAATTTATGTGAGCAGCATCACACAGCCCTTGCCTTCACTTGTCCTGCTTGGACAAGGAAAGCAAGGCACTCCAATAAATGAAATTAGATGATGATATTTGCCAGCCTCTTACTTCTCAAAGCAGTCAAGAAAAAGCACATGAGCAACCATTGCTCTAAATGAATAATGTGCTCTGAATTCTGTGATTTTATTAAATAGTTAAGTGACTTTTTGCTTTGTTCTGCTTCACTGAAATGAAACAATACATGTTCATTCCAGTTTTTTGTCTTCTGATGGTATACTTTTTAATACTCTGAGTTGAGATAAATTTCCTTTGATTCCACAGAACAGATGGTAAGAGAGAGAACAAAAAAATTCTGAGCGTTCTGGTAAAAATACTCAGGTGAATTAAACAAGAAATCAGGCTTAAATCAGCCTATATCAAATTTCCTCTTGGTTCTGAAATTAGTAATTTCTCTTAGTAATTAATCAGAGGACCTGGCTCTGCAACAGCTCCTGTTTCTCATGAACACTTATTTGTGTTTTCCAGCCCTAATAAGTTACTTTTTACTTGCTGGTGCTGCAATTTCGTCAGCGTTTTGCAGGTGAGCTCATCTCCTTGTGAGGCAGGCATCCTGTCTTCAGTTCAGTGATGATTAAGCCAAGGCACAACGTTGCTGAAGGACACACAGAGCATGAGCCAGGGCAAAGCCACTAAGCAAACTCAGGACTCTGTGCCTTGCCTGACCTGTGACGGCCTGACAAGCAAGTGAGGTCATTTCCACAGGATCCTGAGTATGACTTGTACAGAAAATCGGTAGGTTTGTGTAATTCTTAAAAAGATTTAACAATAGATTTGGGTATAGTATGAGCACATTGTTGGATTTTAACCAGTTTCTTGATATCAGCTAAGTTTGAGCTTCAAAAGCAGCATCCAGAGGGACAGAATGTATTTTTATTTGTCTTAAAAAGAGCAGCCAGCATGACATCATCTCCTTCAATTCGGCAGGCAATGATCTCTGCAGTGGAGGGGGAGGGAACACACTGCCCCCAAATCTGTTGCTGTAGAGCTGGCTGAGTGGTTGTGAATAACAGAAGTGATCAAAAGGGAAAGAACTTCAGTCGGGAACAGCTAGTGATGTTGCAGAGGGGAAGAGTCTTGCTTTGGTTTTGCAGTGAAGAAAGAAGGGAAAGCTGCAGGAGTCATGAGAAACCAAAGCATGAAACACTCACAGGGAACAAATGGTGGGTAGCTTTAACAACCATTTTAGCAGGGTCAGAGAAGAGTAAAAGGACTTTGAGTATTGATTCCACTTGCAGAGACAGAATTCACACCGTGCTCATTTGGCTGGCAGAATGGAAAATGGCAGGAATCCTGGGAGTTAAAGAACAACCCTTGGGCTGCAGACACATGATTGCTTGCGAATGAAGAATACATTGAATTAGGGGCAGCAGAACAGAGGTAGCTCTACTTTGTTGTCATGTTTTGTCTTGGCCTTTATTCTGTCTGTTCTAGTTGCTTTTGGAAATATCTAAAACTTGCAGTAAGAATGTGATAGTTCCCTCCTCATTTCCGAGGCACACTTTTGAGGGACCTGCTGTTCCTCTGCTGCATGAAATCATGTTGAAGGATATTAACAAGATACAGGGAGAGGTTGAAACCCATTCATACAAGTCTAGTTATTTCTGAAGCTACTGAAATCTGTCCTGAGCAAGAAGCTTTTTCAGTTCAAAGCAAATTATCTAACGTTGCTCATGCTTGCTGCTGAGCATTTGTGAAGCAACTGCCATCATGGTTTTATTTAGGGTAGGAAATATTTTGGTATCACAGAGTCTATGCAATAATAGAGCCCTGTCTTAATGTTTGCTGTGTGTTTCCACTCTTTGCTGTATACGTTGCAGGAGACATAGATTTGAGACCCTTTCTGTGAAGTGAGCACCAGATTATCATAGCCTTCGTATGGGGGCTCGGAGAACATCACCAGAAATCAGTATAACTTTACCCTTAGCTTCTCATTGTAGATGATTGTAGCACAACCATGAACTGACCCTGCTTCCATCCTTGTGGAAAGTACGTGAACAGGGGCAGATGTTTGAATCTTGCTGAACTTCAGCTTCTGTGTCTTTAAGGAGGCAACTACCCCAGATTTAAATTGCTTGAAGCCTTTGTTCTGGATCTGTTGGAACTCCATTCAGAATGAACTATTGGGATATTGGGGAAACTGCCCAAAGACTTCCAAAAGCAGGAGGAGAAGAGGGGTGAAGAATAATGGGGTAATATGCATTTAAAGGGCCATTTGGATCCCGTTACAGATATTACAGTACAGGCTAAAGATCCTCAGTTACTTTAGCCAGGTACCTGAAATATCTCAGGTTATCAAGGCCGTGTTTTGCTGTCATACCTGAGACAGAGAATAGAGGAACTGAGAAAGTTGCTGTAGACAAATAATCATCATTCAGAGTTCAGAGAAGATGTACATTGACAATCATTAGTCTCACTTGCTAGCACATCTGTGTGACATTGAATTATTGCATGTGGGGAGTGTGAGCTGTGTTGAGGCCAATTCTCACCAACCTCCCAAATGCAGGTGCAACAAATAAGTGTATCCAGCATTTCCAGCCAGGCCTAGGACTTTGTTGCCAGTCACCTCTCACTTCACTTGCCCTCTAAAAGAGGACTTGTTTCACTGAGTCAGGTGACTTGGCTTTTTTTTTTGTAATAGGCAACCATAAGAAAAGGGCTATATTATTCTCAACTCACATTATAGACTCCTTGTAGTGTAGTGGGGCATTATAGCAAAGTCAGTGAGGGCTTTTGTTGCTAATAATGATAAGAACTAAAGTTTATATCTCACTTTAATTAAAGAACATGCTAAGATCAGTAGTGGGGGCACGATCAAAGGCTTCATGGGATCTGGCATATCGTACTGAAATTTTTTAGCATCTGCTAACCTTAATTGATTTGCACACAGGACAACAGATTGTCTGGGATGTTCTGAGGTGTCATATTGTCAAACCCCACCAGTTTTCTGGACATTTCACTAGGAATGTTTCTTCTTGTTTGTACATCTTTCATCATGAAAGACCAAGATGTGTAGAAACAAACCAGCCAAGTTCAAGCTGTGATCTCTTCTGCCAGGCTGGTGCCCAGCAGTCCTATTAATTATGTCAATTCTGGCTAGGGATAAAAGGGCTAAGCAAATGAACTTTGAAAAAAGGCATAAGGAGGGTGTAATTGTACAGGAGACAGTAATTGTACAACCATGTCTTTAGTTCAGAGCCATTCAGCTCCTGGACATTAGTTCTGAGTTAGTAGGTATGGTTTTGTTTCCATGTAAAACTATTTCTGGTAACTGAACTGAGGCAAGATATTTTAAAAAGTGTTTTAACAGCTTTTCCTCACAAGAAGCAGGGTTCCATGGCAAGCACAATTTATCCAGGCCTGGCAAATTTTGTTTTCCATTTTACCTTGGAATGATTGCCTCAATTGCCTTCCCTTTCTTTGCAGTGATCTTGCCCTCTAAGTATCCTTATCTCTTACATGAGAGCATGTAACACCCAAACATGATGCTGAGGAATTCAGTGGTGTTTTATGGCCACCATATTTCCCATAAGCAATTCTGCTGGTGACAGGAGAGGCTTTAACAGCACTTTTGCTGAATGGATTTTTTTCAAAGTGATGAAGGGGTCTTCCAAAGATTGCAAACTTCACTTACAATGTTGGGAACCATCAAAGAAAGCCAAAGAGCTCTTTTTGGTCTGGGAATATCATCAGAAGTCTTGCAGGTCTTTGGTTAGATGCAGACATTCTGTAATATTTCAGCACTATCAGCCCATGCCAAGTTCAAATGAAAATTCCCAACCAAAGCCCTTGGTGGATGTAGCATCAGGTAAGAAGCAGATGTTTCAGGTTAGATTGTTTGTTAGGCCTACAGCAAAGGGCTTCAAAGCTCAGGATGAGTTACAGCATCATGTTCTCCATGACTTTATCCATCCATCAAATTGAAAGGATTTTATAAAAGCTAATTACTGCCATCCCAATTAAAAATGAAGAAGTAGAAGCATTAGGAAACTTGCCAAGTGTAACAAAACTGGGAAGAGCTGGAAGCAGGGTCTGCAATCCAGGAGCTGGGTGTTACTCAATATCCTGGGGCCATATCACCTCCCATCATCGCAGGGGTGAAATTGTAACTTCTCTGAAGCTGTGAGAGTTTGACAGTTGACTTCAGTGAAGCAAAAATAAAACCCCATAGGATTATTCTGCCTTTATTCAAATTATCCAAACAGTTCGAGACAGTCAGTCTCTGTGGACTCTTTAAATGTCCCAGAGGCTTTGGTTTTTCCGCTGTCCTGGGACATATTTTCTTCAAAAGAAAGCCCAGTCTGGGCAGAGTGGTGCAGTCCACCTCTGCTGTGGTGTGGCCTGCAGGCTGTACCTGCTCCAAAAACTAGACAGGAGCTCATTAACTCCACTACATACATTGCATAAAAGCCCTTTACTAAATAATCTTATGTAAATGTGTATATTTTTAAATACATTAATTGCTTCATTTGTCTTCTTGTATTTTTTCTAAAGATGAAACAAGAAGAAGTGGGAGTGATATTAAGGAAAGTTTTCATTGCTTTATTGTGTTGATCAATATTGAGTATTACAGCAGTTATGAATGCCAAGAAAACAAATACATAACCATAACCGGGAATGGATACAAGCTTCTCTTAACTATAGCTCTAAAGATCAGAGCAGCCTGTATTTCTTGGACCACATTCTGCACACTTTATTCCTTTAGGATTATAAAGAATTGAAGATCTGAAAGCAACTATCTACTCATTTGTTTATTCAGTGCAGGAATATGTTTGTATTAGGCACCCATCCAAAAGCAACTTGTTCTATTAAAAGGGAATGGGTCACAGCAGGACACTTAGAAATTTTTTACTGATTTCTTCAGTAGCAGACTGCAAACACCCATTATTTCCAGTTCTTTTCTAAATTAATGAGTTTTTTACTCTCTGTATGTATTACTTAAAAGAAATAAAACACAAGCAAAAGAAGTCTTAAATATGTGAAAAGATCACGCATATGAACAAATAAATTTTCTTTAAATTTAAGTGTTAGGTTCCTTAAGTATCTAAGTAGGAAGAACTGTTCGATAAAGCTATAACTCCAAGTGAGCACAGAAACTAAATGTCTTGGTTTGAAAAGACAGATGCATGCTAAGGAAGGCAGGAGCCTCCCCTGAAATGGAAAATGTAAACCCCCTCTTTCCGAATTGTTTTAATTTTGAAATTAAGGGGGGCTTTCAGGCAAAGATATGGGAGCAGGAATAACAGTTCTTTAATAGGAAAGAAAAATAAAAATAAAATAAACAATGCAGTAATACAAAACAACACTGACAGAGTCAGAATATGACCTGACACCCTGTGGGTCAGGGTGTTGGTAGCAGTCCAATTGGAATTGTGGCTGCAGTCCTGGAGTGTCAGGTGTGGTTCTGTTGAAGCAGGGATCCTGTAGAAGGGTGGAGTCTTCCTCTGAAGTTCCAGTGGTAGTGTAGATGGGCCTGGTCTCCCTCTGGGAATCCAGTGGAAAAGGCTGTCCTGGTATCCAAAAATCTCAGATTATATCCAGTTAGGAGTGCTTGGCTCCTCCCTCTGGGCAGAGCACCTCACAATGGGATGATATAATTTTTATCAGCCATGCAGTGACAGTCAATGGCCCATTAACAGCAGATGTCTCCCCGGGGGAGGATTGGTTTGTGGAAGAGATAAACTGCCCAATTAACAGAAGATAACTGCCCCACCTCTAACAGATGGCAAATAGAATACAGAAATTACCTTGCAATCTAGAACACTAAACAAGCTGTCTCCCATATTTAAAGAGCATTGAGAAAGCAAGTTGGTCAAATAAGACAAAAGTAATGCTTTGGACTGTAATGCCACGGGACAAAGGGAGGATTGATCTTCCCAAGATTGTATGGAGCTGGAAGCCACCACCCTCATTCATCTTGAATTGCAACTTGGTCTTAAATCAGTGCTTTTGAGCTCAGTGGAACTGTTTGTGGAGTTACATGTCCAGAACTTCATGAGGGAGTGGGAGAAGGTTCTCAGCAGGCCCATCCCTGAAGGACATTAAAAATCTGGTTTTTGTGACTGGTTCAGCTGAACACAGCCATGAGCCTGTGGAAAAGAAACAGGAACTGGTATTAAGCCTAAATTTTTCAATGTGCAAACTTGCCAGAGTTTTACTCATGTTGCTTTTTATTTCTTCCAAGTTAAAGCTAGCACATGGATGGTTTGCATGAGCTGAGTGGTGGCCAGTAATGATAAATTGACTGCAGGTCAGACTTTGAATGCTTGGGGATTGGGAATGGCAATGGCACAGGATCTGGATTTTGCTGTCTTTCCTTGAGACAGTTTTCCCTTTAAAGGTCAATTTGGCAAATGTATAGAATGTGCTGTTAGCAGTTTTTGATCCTGCAGAATTGAAAATAGGTGTGCTAACCTGGAAGGCAATTGGCAGACTTTCAAGAAGATGTTTCAATCAAGCAGTTTTGGGTTTTTTTTAAGCATGGGTCTACTTTGTGGTATTGCCCATATTGGTCAAAAAATTCTCAGAGAAGGTGTCAGCCTCTATTAAATTCTCTGCATAAAGGAAGTGATAGAAGCAGAAACAATGAGAGAAACCCAATAGGAAAGTTTCACAATTAAATCCTTTTATAACTGCTGCTAGAAGGTTGTGTCAGATCTGATTTCCATATTCAACACTGGCTTGCTTAAACACAGTGAAGTCTTCAGTTCCTCAAGTATAATACATGTTCCTTTGCTCTCAAATTCTTATTTGTTCTTTGCAAAACATGTGGAATTCTTACATGAATAAGAGATAAGTGAGACCATATGTAGTATAATAGGTTGTATTCCTATTATGTTACTCTTGGCATCTCTCATATCCTCTGTGTAAGTAAACTGTGTCTCTTTCTTCCCCTTCTCATAAGAGCAGTTCTGCATTTGCCATTGAGCCAACAAAAAAATCCAGTTGTGATCCTATCTTCAGGAGTGTGGATGTACCTCTTAAAAAGTGATTAATTTTAACATGGCTCACTAGGGTGTTCAGGGAGAGAGAGGTGTCACAGCCCTTTTGTTTATTGGAAAGTCTAAAATGCATTTGGGAAAGAAATGAATGCATAAAGCCAAGTCTCTTTATATTTTTAACAACTTGCAATTTGAAGGAGTGTTAAGCTAGTGGGATGGTTTTGGAAATCTTAATCTGAAATGATGTTGGGGGTTCCAGTTAACTGGTGAAAAATCAGTACATCTAAGAACAAAATAACAGTAATACAAATAATAAAGACAAATTCACATGGGATCAGAGACATGAAACTGATGCACTGCATTGCAAGCAAAACTTTAAAGAAACTTATGTGTAACCAGAACTGGGAGTGGACTCAGATGGCAATGATTGAGAAATAACATGGGATGTTTTTTGTCTTTCTCAATGAATCAAACATGGTATCTTCTAATGGAACTGGAAACAACTGAAACAATCAAGCTCTAGGATGTAGAGGGCTATTTTAAAGATTAATCCACAACCACTGAAAAATTTGACGGTCCTCAGAAGACCTTACTAAAGAATTATATTTGTTCTCCACTGATATTTTTTACTTGGAAAGGGGAGGTGATGCAGGAAAGGAAGGAGTGGGTAGGGGGGAAGGGAAATCTGGTTTCCATTGGAAAGATTTTTAAATGGAAATTTCCAACCACTTCTATCGTTAACAAGGAAATAGAACATTTTGTTAAAAAGATTTCATTGGGAAACAATTTCCATTTTTCAACAAAAAGCTTTCCAGCCCAACTTTTCCAAGCAGCTCTAATTGTCTCATATAGAGGCTGCTTGGAAACCAATGGCACACATGGGAAAGAGAACAACTCTGCTGGCCTCAAGAGTGTCCTGGGATGGGGGAGTTTGGCCGAATGTGGGGCAGGATTGGATTAGGTGATTCTGGGAGCAGTTCAGATTGCACTCATCAGAGGGCTGTGGTGCTTGCACACAGTGACCCTCTCTGTTCTCTGTCAAAGGTTTTCACAATTTATTATACATGGCAGAGGGATCATTTCATGCACCAGTGAAATGCAGTCTGTTGTGGGTTGGAAAATAGCAATGGCTAGACTTCAAAAAAGGCTTAGATTCAGTTTGGAATACCATAGAAAAGTCAGCATTTGCTAACAGTTACCAGCCTATTGGTATATGAGACACCACATTTTCCATTTATACTCAGAGCAGGAAGTAACTGTGGTCTTTTCATATATGATAGCATGGTACTTTTTCTGGCAAATGTTCATTTTTTAATTGTGACCACTATATTTTCCATTGTTTGTGCTAAAGCTCTGTTTACAGCTTAATGCAGTTGCGATATTCTGTGTTAATCATTTATCCATATGGAAAAATGTGTAAAATACACTTTTAAAAACACTTAGGAAAATACATTGATCATATACAGAGGGACTAAAGAAAAATCTCCCTTCATAGTTTTCCTGCATCCTTGACTACATATATTCCATCTTCTAGGCCTGCTGATACATACTTTCTAAATTGTCCTCATGGTTCTGATGAGATCAGACCAGGTCAAGATAAAACCAGCTGATAGCTGTTCCCTTCCTCACAGGTCAGCTCACTCCTTGTAGAGAGAGGAGACTGCCTGTGCTGTGAAGTGTTTTTGTGGAAGCATCCACAGCTGAAGCCGTGACTGCAGCCAGCAGAGCTGAGATAGCAGCTCAGATAGCTCTGAGGCAGCAGAGCAGCACTGCCGGCCACTGCTGCCAGCTGAGTCACTGCACCAGCGCTGCAGAAGTGCCGTCACAGGGCACAGCTCTGCCCAGTTGATCTTTTACATGGGGTTTATGTCAAAGCCTTGTGTACAGCAACAAGCCAGAGCCACTTATTTGACCTCGGGCATCTGTATTTGGCCTAATTTGTAAGCACTTTTAGAAGCACAATGAATAGGATCAGGGAGGATTTAGTTATAACTATTTTCATTTTTGCTTGCTACAAATGCTGTGATACATCAGCTCAGCTGGGGCAAAGGAACCCACTGACATGACAACTCACAGGTGTCTCTGTTGCTCTGTTGTTCCAGTATTTAAAGGGTGGCTACAAGCAATATGGAGACTCACTTTTTATAGGGGGCCACATAGAAAAGATGAGGGGTAATGGGTACAAGGTACTCCTGGAGAGATTCCACTTAGACACAAGAGGAAAATTTTTCACAGTGAGAACAATCAGCCTTTAGAAAAACCTCCCCAGAGAAGTGGTGGATTCCACAAAGTCAGATACTTGTAAGATTCAGCTGGGCAGGGTACTGGACCATCTTGTCTAGACCATCTTGCTTTTGTCAGGAGAGGTTGCACCAGATGATCATTGAGGTCCCCTTCCAGCCTGATACTCTGTGATTCGATAGAATATAACTGTGCTGCCTTTCCTGTAAATGAATTAAGGGAGGATTTTACTGGCAAGGAAGGAGAGAGAGCTTTTTCCCCACCTAGGGATGGAGGGGTCTCAAAGCTGGGGCTATATTCTGTTCCTGGGACTACTACACTGATATGGTTTCTAGGGGAGAAGCTTGAACTCTCCCTGCCTGGAGGGACAGCCTTTCTCCTGTGGGAACAAACAAAACCAGTGATTGCTCCTTCACACAGACACACATGGGCTTTAAACCAGTGGAAAAGCAATCCCAAGAAAACCACCAGTAAGGCAGTCTATTTTGGGCTGTCGTGGGATACATGGTTGGTCGCTTTATGTGCAAGAAGATGAGTTGGTGTGGCAGGTCACCTTGGCTGAACAGGCAACCCCCAACTCAATTTGGTGAACAAAATAGTACTAGGAGGAGTTGGAAAAGCAGACAGGACATTGAGCAGAAATGTAGAAGCATATAAAAATATCTCCTGGGATTGCTGGGATGAGAACAGGCAGGCCCAGCCTTTTCTGGAGTTAGAACTGGTGAAGGGTATGAGGGGCAATGAGGGTGTTTCTACAGCTACACTGGCAGCAGGAGAGCTGTTGCGGACTGGTGATACTGTGATGAGGGACACTGAAAAGACCAAGGGATTCATCAGTTCCCCTATCCTAGCCTTTCTGGCAAAGTTTGCTCTCAGGCCTCCCAGGTGTCTTCATTGCAGCTCCAGCATAGTCCCCAGTGCTCCTGAGATGAATAGAAGCCCCATTTGAGCTGCTCATTGGCTCAGTGTATCTCAGCACCCAATGGTGGCCAGTTCTGACAAGGGGACGAACAGCACACAGATTGTGTTGGGTGACAGCCTTGTCTGGTGAAAGGGAAACTCCTTTTATGCTCCCAAAAAGCAGGGCAAGTTTGTCCCATGCTTCAGAGAGTAACAGATTTATCTCTGGCTGATGGTTGGATGATCACAATCCAGCAGCTGTTACTCACTAGGCAGATTTACAAGAACTACTCTCCCTTCTAGGCAAATACAGAAGGCCCAGATTCCACGTGGCTTGGTATTTTGCAGTCACAGGGAAATCAGCAGGAAGCTTGTATGGATCACACAGAGGCAGGCAGGACTCTGCCCTAGGGCTCTTGCACATGCAGGGTTGGTCTTCTGAAACTACAGAAGTTGCATCTATTTTATGGTATTTGAAGGATCTGACCTGTTATATTTATTTTGCAGATGGCTTCTTTGACCTGCTGCTGTTTCTATTTTTTTAATGAGGTTCTCAAGCAACATTTATCTGTTTAAATCAGGTCATTAAAAAAATTACATTTCCTTCCTGAGGTTCATAGTGGTTTTTCTGTCTAAGAAAAGTGGGACATAGAACTATCATTTCCCATGTGCATGATCACAGAACAGTATCAGCAGAGACCAGGGTCATTTTTATAAAATGAGCATTGCTCCCTGCCATCCTCAACTTGATAAATAAACAATGGGCTTCCATAACCTGAACACAAACTAAAGTCTCATCAAACCAGATATTTCAATCAGAAAGAAAAATCTGACTGAGTTTTCATGTTTGTTTCTTTTTTTTTCTTCAGTTTTCAGGAGGATTTTTTTAGTTTTTCCAAATTATCCATTATTTGTTGGACTCTAATTGTATTTGGAGCCCAAATTTAGGTCATGTGGAGTGCTTGTCTGCATGAGCTCAGAAGTAAGGCATCAGCTTTTCCAGTAGATGACTCTGGGAGATCTTGGGAGGACTTTAAGGCCCTGCAGCACATTTGTGAGCTGACTGCAGTCAGAAGCAACACTGAATGCTGAGGGAACTAGAGGCAAAGGCTCATGCCCGTGTTGTAAGTGTTTTTAACACCTAGGATGTGTGTCCTAGCTTGCTTCACAGCAGCAAGGCTGTGGACAAATTGCTTTTTGGGGGTGTTCTAAGAGATTGTGTTTGTGAGAAGTAGTTCCAGAAGCCAAAAGTGTAACAGGGAATATTTAGCAGCCTAACTAGTTATGTTCCACTTCTCCAGACTCATTCTAGGCTCTGAGCCATTTGCTCATGTAGAGTTTATAATTTTTCTTGCCTGCAACACCAATTCACTGAGAGCTGATCCTACCATGCACTGAATACATTTAAATTCCAACACACTGCCTTTGCTATGGGCAATGAGTCTTCAGTACCATCCTGGCTCCAGCTCTAACATGTTCTGAAATGAGAATGCTGGATCTAAATGGGTTTTAAATGAACTTAGGTCATCATTGTGGCTTGAAGACCCGCCTGTTGGGACTGCTGAGGATAAGGGTGGCATGGCGTTGGGCTGTAGTGGTGCAAGTCCTATTACTCTGCTATTCTGAGAGCTGTGCTTTGCAGAAAATCTGGGGATTAAATTCTGAGTCTTTCCTTTGATAAACCCAAGAGTCAGTGGATTTATCCCAGGTGTTGTGAGCACTAAAACTGAAGGCAATCTGACAAATTTAAGCTCAAAATTTCCTCAAAATCTGACAAATTTAAGCACAAAATTTCCTGAAGCTCTCATGTTTAAAAGTGAGCAAACCAATTCTTGCTGAGGCAAAGCATTGCTGGAGTGATTGGCTTTTGCACATCTTGTGGAGGTTTTGCACACCTTACCTGATGTGTAGGGCATGCTTGATATGCCACTGCAGTCCCCTCCTTCCCACCAAGAGGTCGTTGTGATGTGAATGCTGATGATGCTCAGCAGGCTGAATTGCCAATACCCTGTGGCGAATCTTCTGTTTGTACTGCTGCAAGCACAGAAACAGGTGTCCTGGACCTTCCTGGCTCTGGTGCTCCAATGCTTGCAGCAAACTTCACAAGTGACAGTATCTTACTTAGCATCTCCCACCAAGTGGATGAGCTCCCTGCTGGTTACTGTTTGTTCTGTTGGGCCAAGACCAACAAGTGCAAAGACTGAACCAGGACAAAGTGACCTGAAAAAGGAGACACATCCCACAGTCCTACTTAGCTTAAGGTCGCTCTTCCGTGTGGCTCTGTCTTGTGAGGGGAGAGGCTGTGCCTCTGTGATTTATCACTTTCACATTTCCCCTTGGTTTGTTTTCAAGAGACAAATCAATAGAGGATTTGCTGAGGTGTGAGGAGGCTGCAAAATTCTACAGCCATTAGCATAATAAATAGGAGTGGCAGAAGCACAGGTGCATTGTGCAGGTTATACCAGACAAGCAGTGATAAAACTTTTATAGTCCCATCCCATATTTTGTGCGTGTCCCATCTTTGCCTGGCTTTATTGGGTCTGGGGTTTTAAGTTTTTATTGAAAATAATTTGTTGTTATGGAAACGACTGTATCCATTAAACTAGGTGGAGCTTAATGACACCCTCTGAGGCTAAGATCAGTTCATCATTTAATTTTAATGATTCTCTGTAACATTTGCTGCAGCTTTGTAATTTTATTGTGGTTTCATCCATCCCTCCCATGCCCCTTCTGTTTTCCCGACCTCCTCATTGTCTCCAAGGGAAGGATGTAGAGAGCTCTTTTGGGCAGGGGCTCTCAGCATTTATAGTGTCTTCTAAATAGCCTCAGATATGCTGCTGAATTAATCTCATACAATATCAATTTGGTTGTAAGCAAGCTTTGTTTGGTCAGAGAGAGGCACAAAAAGAGGCACTACACAATGTCTCTGTAGTCATGCAGTTGAGCAGTAGTAGAGAGGGATTTATACCAAGACAGATACAAATAGCTAGATTCTATAGCTAGATCTCTATAGCTAGATCTCTATCTCTTTTCAGCCTTCCTCACACCCCCTCAGATCTTAGACCACTGCAGTTTCCAGATTTTCTGATTGTGGAGAAGAAAAATTTACCTTATGGTTACTTCTGTTCCTTTTTGGTGTAAAAACACTTCTGGTACTAATTCTAGAGGATCTTTTAAAAGATAAATTGAGAGTGAACTCAAGGTTAAATTGCAGTTTTTATGATAGCTGCCATGTGATTTGGACCTGAATTTCTTAGTACAACAGCCAGGGTGAATGTGGATTTTGGAAGGGCAGATCTATTCCTTTTGGGTATTATACTGGACTCAATTTCTTGTTTGCCAAAGATAATTCTGAAACGATTGCAAACATTGAGTCTCACTCTTTAAACATTCTATACTTAGAAACAGAGGGCTGGGGAATAGGGATTACTTTAGAAGGGGGTGAGCTGTCATTGACCATAGAAAGACAATATGTATTTATCAAATGCCTATACTCTAGGGGGATAAAATTATACAGAATTTTTTTTCTCAATTTTAGAGGTAGTCATTTGGGAGGTGGAACACAATGATAGTTAAATAACATTCAGCAAAAAAAAATCTGTGGCCTCTCAAATGATTTTATGACTGGTGAATAGTTGCATTGAAGAAGAGTAATTTTAGTTGTGTGTAAAGAAATACATGTAGGTATTTTTAATGAGTTTGTCAACTTTGATTTCAAGCGGAAATTCATCATGCCCAAAACATGGCATCTTCCTTGGGATTTTCTAACTAAGTGTTGCAACTTAAAGGAATGATTTAGAGGCATGTAATGTGACTGATTTGGGACCAGTTTATAATCTTGCTGTTGCTATCATGTGTCTCACCATGGACCCCTTCTCCATCCTCGGACAGAGCACAAGCTCAGTGAGCATCAGGCCAAGTGTCTGGCATTTGTGAAGCATCTTGTGTCCCGGCATGTGCTTTTCCCCAGGCATCATTCATTACTGGTGGTGTGGCTGGGATGGCAGGGGCAGCCAGATGGGCTGGCACAGCCTGCCCTCATGAGTGTGAGGTGGCAAGTAGAAAAAATATTGGTTAATGCACCAACATCAACCTCAAGATGAAGAGCTGTGGAATATTTTCCTGCTCACACAGTGCTGTGTGTCATCCAGACTCTGCTCCCCTGCCAAGTTAATTACTCTATGTACAGCTTGTAAATGGTTTGAAATTGTGAATGATATGTTTCTGAATAACTGTGAATGTTTTCATGGGTATATCTTTAAAATTTTCCACAGATGGTTCAGTGGTTAGTCTGTGATTTATCAAATATTTGAATCATTTCCTATGGAGAAAGTCAGAATATTGTCGTGAAAAAAATATCCTAACTTTCTAGTGTTTCTTCATTGTTCCTTTCAATGGATGGGGTCAATTTTGTTATCACATGGAACAAAGAAATTCCAAGGCTGATGACACAAATGTTTATGCTTGTAATTTGTTGCTTTTGGGTGATTGGGATTTATTTCCTTGGACAGTTGCTGGATCTAATGTTAAGCATTCATCAAAATACCTGGAGACGAGTAAGCAATGCTGAGGGCGGTTGCTTGAGGCAGAGCAGCTCATGGGGGAACTGAGTGACAGGCCCAGGGGGTGTCCCACACGCTCTGGGCAGCAAGCATGGACACTCTCAGTTGTCCCTTGCCAGGAAGCATTTGGGAGCTCTGGATAACGCACCAGTGCCCCAGTGCCAAACACAGGTCCTCTCACCAGCTTCTTTGCAGACATTTCATCAGTGCTGTAGCCTTGACATGCTGATGTACCAGACAAGCTGAATGCCTGCATTTCAGCACTCTCTTATCTGTCACCTCTCCCAGAGAGAGCTTTTCCTGTCGATTCCAGCTCTGCCCTCCTGGTAGGACATGGCTGCCAAGTAGAGGTGTGGTAGGGAAGAGCTGGGATGTTAAATTTGCCTGGCCCTGGTTTTCTGGGGTGGGGGCCAACATTGTCCTTCTGTGCCTAAAGGCCCAAGCAGAGCTATAGTAATGCTGCTCCTATTCAGCCTGTCCGGCTCCTGCTCCCCCAGAGACTTGGAGTGCAGCAGAACTGTGCATTAATGGGGGAAATGGTGGCACTGGGAGTCCCTCTGTCACCCCCCACACTGTGTTTCTCAGTCAGGCTGGGAGCCAAGCTCTGGAAAAGAAATGTCCCCTGCCATGCAGCGGCTTGTGAGGTGAGGAGCAGGCACAGGGCTGTGGCTCACCTCCAGGTGCCCAGTGGGACCTGTGGCCACCCTGGGGTATGTTTGTCATCTGGAAAAGGGTACCACTTGTTTTATTGTTTTAAAGGCTGTTTTCACTGACTTGCTATTTTAAACATCCCTACTTGCAGTCCCTTGTTTAAAGGTGTGGGTTAGGCACTGTCACTGCTCCTGGTGCGAGCAGACAGCAATCCCCAGCCATCAGCTGGCTTTGCTGGGGAGTCGCAGTCGATGGATAACCTGTGAGCTGCAGGCTGAGGGATGAGAGGAACCAAAGGAATTTTTCCTTTATTTATTTAAAAATAAAAAAAGGAGAGACAAAACTGAATAACCATGTTTCTCAAGTCTCATTTAAACATGAGCTGCTTATCTAAAGCATTGTTGCCTGTAAACAGATCCTGGGTCTCCTCTTTTAATAATATCTTACTTGTCAGGGTGACAACTAAGCTGTCTGCTGCAAGAAAAAGAAACAGAGAAAAGACCTCAACTTCTCAAAACCACTTAAGTTTTTCCTTTATGAAATACATTCATAAATATAGCTAGTTCAGCTAGCACCCTGCTGGTGTTATGTCTGAGAGCTGTGGCAAGCTTTCAAACAAAGCCAGCAAAATCTATATTTAGAAGCAACCCTCAGATTTTCATTCAAAGCACAGAAATGAAATGGGAGTGATAACAAAAGGGGGAGGCTGGTGGCTTGCCTACGTGTGTCTGCCAACCCAGCTGCTGTGTCAGACTTTGCTGTGAAAACCCTTCGAATCGTGATTTCTGGGAATGCAGCTGTGTCTGTGCCTCCCTGTGCACCACCACGGGTGTGTGCCCTCATATGTCTGACCTTTTCAAAAGTGTGTTGACATGTTCAGAAATAAACTTTGCGATGTAAAGATAACATATTGGGTTGGGAATAAACAAATCAGCCCTAAGAGAGCAGGTCCTTTAAAAGCCATGAGGAGCTCTTGCTGGGGTCTGGATGCATGCTCACTTCTGGCAGCTGAGCTGGCATCCTGCTTCTCTTGTGTCTGCAGGACTTTTCTGGTGCTTATCCCTGCAGGACTGAAGTACCCTGTGTGTGTTCATCATCTTATCCTCACCTCAACTCTGGTGGTAGCTTGGGGGAAAGTGAGAGAGGGGAAATGAGTTCCCCTTCCACTCCTATTACCTCAGGGAGATTGAGTGACTACCCAGCTGTGAGGCTGCTGCTGCAGCTGGGAGACCACCCTCTCCTGAACCTTGGCATGGGGATTCACCCCATCAAGTCTTGTCAACCTGTGTGGTTTTTAAAGCCTCAGATGCTCCTGATTTCTTCTTCACTGTCACTGTCCAAAGTAAATGTAGCACAATGGCTTTTCTGAAAGGATGGCACCTTTTTGCAGGCACTCTGTTTCTTTTCATCAGGCTGGTGTTGTGAGGAGAGATAAGCTTCTCTATCAGTTCACCATAGCACCAGGGCAAATAAAATAGAGTTTGTTATTTCCTTGGATTGCCTGAGTGAAGGCCTTGTTTAGTACCTCATGCTCTCTGCAGGTGCCTGTTGGGGAAGGACTCCAGGTGTGAGCACGCTGTCCTCCACATCACCATGGGCCACATGTCAGCAGTGGCTGTTGGCACATCTCAGCTAACCTGGACAACACTACTCCCTCATGTATCTTCTGGACTTCCACCCTGGTTTCATCAGGGAGGGGAGGTTGTCAGGGGATTAGAGTGCTGGACAGGTACTTAGAGGTTAAATTCCTGCTGTGCCACTGACTTCTGGTGCTACTTTGGCCAAATGTACAAAACATGGCCTTGCAGCCCTTTTAATCACGCAAGTTGGTTTTAGTCCTTGTAACATCTTGAGATGTAAATGGGAGTGGCTCTATTCAGTGTTTCCAAAGATCAGCACTTTTTATTTTGCTCAAGAGAGAAATACCTAAATCCCTCAGGAGGGTTGTTTAAACTTTTGCTGGGTTTGGTTGGTAAAGGATGGATGCGTATGTTGGGCTTTTTATAATTAAGATCCTTGCTAACTTGCTTGCCTGTAGTGAAAGAATTTAACTAAGTTAACATTTAACTAAGAAGTTAACATTTAACTTCTGTAAAATGAAAAAACTGTATGGTCAAGCCTTGATCATTTTGTGCAACTACAGAAATGGATAATTCCTGTCATGGACATATGTATCTGTTTAGTAATTTACTGAAAAGCTTTCATTTTTCTGTCAGGCAAATGGGAAGCCACTGCTCTGAGCCAACAGTTGTGTGGATTTCTCCATGGGACAGCAACTTCTTTTTATTTCACTTTTAATTCATTGAAGAAAGAGTTTGTCAAGCAAAGCCCTAAATGAAACACTTAAGCAATATTTAACTAAGTTTTTTTCTCCTAATTGTCTTAATATTTTCCTGCTTTTGGAGTAGATGTAATCTGATCCTGACAGCTCTTTTGAGAGAGATTTTCAGTGCTCTTTAATCAAGAGCAAGAAAATAGAAAAGTATCAGAGAAACACATGAAGATTAGAAGAAACTTGCTATCTCACTTCAAGAATTGCCATTGACTGCAAAGCAGCTGATGAACATTTTCTAATGTAAGCTTCACTATTATAGCTTTGTAGGAGATTTATTCCAAACAGTGACTTTTTCAGTAATTTTCTGACCTAGCTCATTAAAGGCTAAGCTGGGAATGCCACACTTGGCTCACTGCTTTACCACTTTCTGCTCTCTTAGCTAATTGCTGTTCTTTCTGTTGCTCATTGATCACTGAGTCAGAGAATGATTCAAGTGTTGTTTGAACAACAATGTTTGAGGATTGTTTATCAGTGACTCCACGTCTTCAAGAGCCACATGTTGCAATATGTACTTCACATTTTTTCTCTCTGATGATCTGGAGGCCTGGTGGTGTTACAGGTCTGCTGGCTCACCTCACCTCTATGTGACTCATTCCCTACGGATCCCACTCTTACCTAAACTCTCCCAGTGAACTGCATTAGCAGAGGGTTAATATTGCTGGGCCTGGGAGCAATGTGCTTGCGTTTAAATGTAGATCAGACATGATTCCTGCCTTCAGAAGCTGTAATTGCGAGGAGTCCCACCTCCTTGCCGAGAGGAGTACAGGATGGAGTGGAACATCAGTGGAGAAGGCAGGCAATGGCAAAGGATGAGGTAGAGTCATTTTGGTTGTCCTCATTCTGTCATGAAATGTCTCGTGAGACATTAGCCTTGGAGTAGAAGCTCACAGTCACTTTTCTCCTCTGCTGGGGCTTTTGCCAGCTGCTGGTGTAGCTGAGCCAGGGCCCCAAGGTGTTGATTTCTCTCTCAGCAGGGCGAAGGGCTGTGTTCACCTTTTCAGGAAAGGGCATTGCCAGAGGTATTTTCTGTGCACTGTCACTAGAAAGCCACACCATCAATCAGGCTTTACTTTGCGGGGTCTACAAAAGAGGAGTGTGGTGTGTACAGCTCTCCTCACTCTCCTACACAGGAGTTGGGTCATGCCAGTCCATGTAACCCAATAGTCACCCCGTGGGGAAGCAGTATCAGTGTCATATGCCATAGGAGAATGATCTGACCTTTCTTGTTTATATGGTAAGTGTGGCCAGGAGGCTTCTTTGTCAGCCTGATAGTCCCAGCTGCCAGCTCTTAGTTTGTCTTGTGAGCTCCAAAGCTCTTGCCAGGGCTTTGAAGTTAACAAAGAGTTCTTTGGAGTTGCAGGGTTTTATTTCATAGAGAGCCCCTGTGCATGGCTCAAATGAAAATGTTCTCCTGAGTCAGAACTCACACATTCAGCAGTGCTGGAACAGCACACAGTAAATTCATGTCAGTTTATCTCTTTCCAGGACCCAAACATCATGAAGATAAGGTTGTCTTGATAGTTAAGGATAGACTTTAAGATTTTGCTGTTGTTAAAATCAGCAGCTCAGAAGCTCAGAAGTTTGCATTTTAGTAGAACATGCTGGTAAAGAGCCTTTGTGAGGGACCACCCCTCTGATTCAGCTGAGACTGTAGGGCCTCCTTGGGTTTAATGCTAGCAAAACATTTGAGTGATGTCTACTCTTCTCTGAAGAGAGGTTCAGTTGTCACAGTTTTCCCACACTGCCCCAACATCTGATCTCCATGGCTCGCTACAGGAGGTGAGTGACTAAAAGAGAGGTCCTTAAGAAGGATGTGCTCAGTCTTGCCCTATTTGGTTCAAAAATGTGGGTGCCCTACCCAGTAGATCTTTCTAGTTCCCAGGATGCTAACATGCTACAAAATATCTAAGAAAAAGCCTCATCTTGATTAATGTTATACAAGCAAATTTTTTATGAGACAGAACAATATAATTAATCTATCAAAGCAGATTTTCTTCTTAGGATTACAGAGACATCTCAAAGCCCTTAACTGCTTTAAGGTGCCCTAACTTTAATGTGCCTGTGTTCTGGCTGTTAGATGCCTGCACACTGTCAGAGACTCTTCCCTGAACTGATAGGAGTAACAAAGAGGAGGGAGAATCCCTATTGTACAGGATAAAAATGAAGTGATTCACTCCAAGTCACAGATGAGGTCTGGTAAATCTCGGAACAAAGCTCTAATTCTGTCCAAGTCTCAGGGTCTTCCTTGCAAATACTCCCTTGCTTTATTATGCTTTATCTCATCCATACAATAAAATCATGCTGACTGTGTGCTAAGGGAGCCCTTTGATGCTCTTGGTGCTGCTGGCCAAATGAGATGTGAATGTATTTGAACAATAATTGCAGATGATTAATTATGGCAGCAGTGTACGTGACATCACATCTGTTACTCTGATGCTGTGCTTAGCCTCAGTCAGGGGCAGACCATGCTGGTATAAAAGTGCTCACTGGGATTGCCTGAATGTGCATCTGTGCTTCTCACACAGCAGAGCAAAAGGCAGGCATTTCTGCAATAACCAAACCAACAATCTCATGAGCTTTTCTAGGTCAGGGTGGCTCTAAACCTGAGCAAATCCCTTTCTTTTGTGAGTGTCCTGCCAGGGGAGCTTAGGTAGGACTGGGTTGCTGAAAAGATGGGAGGAAGAGGCATTTTTTGTGTGAGCACAGGCCACTGAAGCCACCTGGCTGGGGGGCATCAAATGAAGAACCTTTCAATGGCACAGTCATTGTGTCCTTTCTGTCTCCTCGACACTTGGCTGCTCAAAATAGTCCTATGTTTTACCCAGGACCTTACAGGAAATGGTTCTCTATCTCATGCCAATATTTTGCATTATAATTCTCATTTCACTCTGGGCTTAACCTGAGACTTTTTGTGTTCTATTCCCCATACAGCAAGCATAAGGCCATCCATAACAAACCCATCAAAAAGTGGAGCTGGCATCTGCTGGAGGTGGAGAAGACAAAGGCTGCAGTCTATGCCTTCAGGAGTCCAAACCGAACATCTGACCTGAGTTTTTCAGGACCAGATATGTGTTAATTTGCTAGGCTGTGGGCTGATCTGGGAAGAAACCATTTTTGGTTTTGGCAATTCTTTATGTGTCAGAATGTAACTCAGTGCAGTCCTGGATGGTATTCTCTATTCTCAGGAAGTTTTCTTACAAAGGCCTTCACTTAAAAAGGCCTTACTTTGTAAGGGAGGAGTAATAACACTGAATTACTGCTGAAAAAAAGTTTAATTAACAAGTCTGAGAAGTGAGTCAGGCTCTTTTCATGAAACCTTTCTTGTTACAATTAGATACAGAGAAGGTAGGTAGCACTCAGTGTTCAAGATTTCTTTATCTTTGGAAGCTCTCAGGGTCTTCCTCCCAGGCTTGGATTGCTGGCACAAAACTCAGCTAATTTAATTGATGCATGCAGATAGTACTGAAAGAAACAGAAAGGTGTGGGTTGATGTATAGCTACTATCAACATTCATGGGGAGTGACTGGGACACTTCTGCCTTTGCAAGCCTTCCCTGAGAAGTGCCAGCAGACTGTGTGTTCTCTCTGCACCAGGTGTTGCTGAAAATCTAAGCTACACCCAGCAGCAGAAGTCAGAAAAGAGGGCAGGTGAGGGGGACAGAGAGTGTCAAACCCACTGTAAAGGCTAAGGGGAAGTTTTGAGAAGATGCTTACATTTAAGGTTAAGCTTTCAAAGTTTGGCCCTTAGCTAAAGGACTCTGTGGAAACAGTCCCTTTTTAAAAAGAGCTGCACATCCATTGAAAGCAGTGACTGATGATTTTGAAGAGCATCTGGAACCCTAATCTTTCATTCAGACCACACTTTCTGTCTAGCTAAGGAAAATAAATTGCATGCTCTTTTTTATCTTTCCTCCTCAAACGCTGAGATATTTGAAAGCTGCAAATGTAGAAAAAGCAGCAGAAGGAAATATTTTCTTCCACAAAAGACATGATTCCCTTGTAAAACACAGGAATTCAGCAGGGTTCAGGGAAGGGAGGGAATTTTATGGTTGGGCCTTAGAGGAATTATGCAGCCCAGCTGTAAAGGAAAGCCATGAGTTTGATGTCTGTGTTTCTGTGTGTATTTGAACATCACATGCTGCTGGGGAACAAGATGGTTCATGTATATTTTAGATGTTTTATTTATTCTTTTGGTTGTAACAATTGAGTGTGAATATAATGTCACAAATGAAGAACAAAACCCAGAGAGAAACTTGTGCAGCAGACATGTGCTCCTGTATTCTTTCCCTTTGGACAGGAGCAAACAGAGCCACTGGATTGCAAAAAAGGAGTCATTCTTCTACATGCTGTCATCTGTGTGAGTATGGCTAAATTTCTGTTCATGTACCCCACAGATAATGTTTAAATGCCATTAAGTTCCTATACCATGATTAATGCAATACCAGATGAAGGCTGCTGAAAATTACCTCCACTGTGTCAGAACTGAATATTTCATAATCTCTGGGTGAAATGCCACTTTTTCATACTCCAAAACTATGTTCTGGGAAGGGAAAATGTCTACTGTATGCCTCAAATTGTATGACTTCTATTTTCCCTAGAAAGAGTGAATGTCTTTTGTAAGGGCTAGTGGTTTTCTCTCTGTGGTATGATATATACCTTTCCTCTTTAGGAACCTCTGCTAGCTCACAGTCATGGCTCATTATTCCAATTTATCACTTATGACAGTAATACTCACCAAAAAAGTTAATACGTATTTATTCCAACAAGGCTGAGCCAACACTCTCATTCTGTTTCTAAGTGACTCCAGGAGAGTTGGCATGTCAGATTATTGCTTCACTACCCACATTAGTGGGGTGTAAGTCTAGTACACCTGTTAAAAGGAAGTTGCTCAGTGATTCCATGTAAAAAGGCTTGAGTGAATTCTCAGAAATGTTTAATCTGTCAGTCAGATGTGGGGATGACGTAAGTTTCCTCACCTGATCACCCACAGCATCGTGACCTCAGCTAGGTGGGGCTGGTTTAAGGAGAATCTGTACACTTTATTACATCTTAATTTTAATGTCTCTGTTGGACCTCATTGAGGAGTGGCTTGGATCTTTGCATTGACTTCAACAAGTCCTTCTGTCATGCCTGTCTCTCACTGCATTTGCCATGGTGGCTATGAAAGCAGAAAACATTTAGTTTAACAAAATGACCCATTTTGCGCTGCTTGCAACAGGTTTCCCTGGATAGGAAGTGTTTCTTCATCTAAGCAAGTCACAGGGAAGCTCAAGCAGGAGAGAAAATTGTGGCATCCCACTCTTGAGTTTCCAGGGACCCCCACAGTAAGGCATGCACCTGCAAAATGCCTGAGGGATCACTGAAAATTGTGCTTATGTCTCCTCGTGGTACTTGCTGTCTTCAGTTTGATGCTTACCTCTGCCACAGTTGTCCTTCTGTTGTCACTCCCCTTAGGTGGACAAGCTTAATTAGGGTGGAGTATGGGACAACAAGTGGTTTGACTCTTGATGTTAATAAGAGCTGTATTTGGTGCTGATAACAGCTGTGTTTGGTGCAGTAGGGTATGAGCTGCTAAATTTCTAAGCTGTCTGTATCAGGGATGCTTAGAGATCTCTTTGTAGCTGGATTGGAAATTAGGATGTAGGTATCTTGAATCTAGAGGGACTCCCAAACAAAATGCAGGGGCTCCCATTCCAGGTGCAGGTGTCAGCCTACCCCCTTTTTATAATTCCCTGCTTTTCTAGGTTAATGGTCACTGATAGCCCAGGGTGGTTTTCAATGGTTACTGCTGAGTTCAGATGTGGTAATGCTACTTTTCTGACATAGTTCATTGTTTGCCCTTTTCTATTGCTCTCATAACCATTTGTAAGGACTTTCTGCCCTACTTCCTTGCAACCTCCAGGTGAACTTAGTGCATGTCTGGCAGCTGCAAATGTGGCAACAGAAATGAACGTTTAAAACTGGTGCATTGTGCATTTGTAGGCCCCCTGTGGCTCATTCCCTGTACTCTCAAATTAATTGATATCATTGCTACTTCAGCTTAATACAAGCACGGGTTTTGACCTGTGTGACCTTAATGTCCTTGCAAACATTAACAAAGCACAATTGCCTGCTCTCAGATGAAATAAAAAATCTTTATGGATGTAAGGTATGTGTTTGTTCAGCTTTTAAATATGGAGGTTCAAAAAGTACAACCACCAGAGATTTTTCTATTCCCTCTGATTTAAACTGGAATGTTCTCAGATACTCTAGTAATAAGTAACAGCGTAAGTTCTGAAGTCAGACAGATAACTACTCTTTCAGACAAAGAAGCTTTGGGCTTTTATTTATGTCTGTAAGCTTACCTCTTCCATGCTGAGACTTTCAGGGTGTCTAAAAGGCATCCAGTCCACTGATATCTCCATAGGGTGGTAGACAATAGCTTCCAGGCAGTGCCTGCACCATAGATAGGTGCCCACAGAGCTGGTTCAGCTTCGTTTTATGTAGGGTTGGGGATCAGTCTTGATGTGGTCTGTTCCACCAGGACCCTGCATGCCCTACAAGTTGCTTCACCCATCTGAGGAATACATTGCTGATTGTTCAGATTATTCTGTCTCCTGATATGGTACCAAACACCTGAAATACATAAATATTGAAGGATACTGTAGTGATGGAAATTTGGGCTCATACCAAGAGAGAGTGTGTTTCAAAGTTGAGTGCACTCAGCAATGCTCAAGTCCTTTCAGTGCTCCATGTGCTTTGTCCTTTGGACCATCAGCAGCACTTGCCCCAGCGTCACTGGGGCACTGTTGGAGAGCCTCCTCCTGATGCTTTCACTCAGCTTCCTAGAAAGTTACTATTCAGGAAGAAAAGCTTTGTCAAGTTCCTGCAGCGACAGGCTCACTAGGGCTGAAAGTGACAACATGAGAACTTTGAATTGATACACAGCAGAAAAGTGTTAAAATTGACACCTAATGCACAGTTTTGGTTTCAAAATTGGAACCCAGTTCAACATTGTACACTTTCCCCCACCCTTCCTCTCTGGTCCTAATGTCTAAGATTGTTTGGGTTTGTTTTGATTTTTGGTTATTTACATTTTTTATTTGAGGGGTAGGTAAGAACACAGAAGCATAGTAATTTCCCCTCTGAAAATCCCTCTTTAGGTTAAAATTCTTTGAAGTTTCTGTGAGGAAAATTGCATTGATATAAACTGCAAGTTGAAAAATAAGAAAATGGACAAAGGAGAAAATCTTTGTTAGGTATTATGCCTGAAAATGCACTGCACTGTGAAGCTTTCTTATGATTGTCCCAGACAGCCAAAAGCCAGGGTAGCACATGCAGGTTCATTTAATCAGCTGTGTTATAATTTGGAATTTCTTTAGAAGGAAACTCTCAACACTCTAGGAAAGCCTCAAAGCAACTTGTATTAAAGAAGTTTTCAATAATTAGATCATTTGATGTCTGTAAGCAAGGCTTTGTGACATAGGGTGTGAAAATTCATTAGAACTTTCAATGATTAAGTAGTCTTTTTTATGTCTCGAGAATGACATTTCTTTCCCATCAATATGAATATAGGGAAGAAAATGTTTTCTGGCTGAAACTCACACATGTGTTTTAGGGTTTCTTTCAAAGGGTTTCTTTCAAAGAGATTTTGAGGGACTCATAAATGGTTTTTGTCCTTAGTGCCTTCACTCATGTGGGTGTAAACATGGTGTTACTGCATAAAAGGGAGTGTGAATGTTGCCATGTATCTGCTAATTTCATTACTGTCTGTATAAGATCTTGTATTTGGTTTGTTGATGCCACTGTGAGAATGAGGTTTTCCATTTTTTCTGAAGAGAAGAGTAAACATACTTATTTAATTTTCATGTGAAAGCTGAATATTCATCAAAATATTTTATTTTCGATACTTTTATATTTCTCCAAGAAATTACACAAAAAGCCATCACAAAAGGGAAAAGGAAAATTTTACACTTGGCCTGTCCTGGAAATCTGTAGACTGATACTTTTTTTCAAAATGAAATGGTAATTGGAGCTGACACATTTCACTTCCAATGAAATAGCATTTCCTGATACTGCACTGGAAGGCTCTAACCAGTGCTAATTGGGAGGCTCATTTTGTATGCATGGGCAGGACACAGGCTTCACTGGATGAAATCATTGACCTGTGTTTTACTAGGAGTCAGACATGATCAGTGATCCTTCCTGATTTTAAAGTCTATGAAAGATGATGAAAAGATGTCTTTCTTTTGAATCAGTGATAATTTTTAAAAAGAATTCAGGTTTTGCAAATTGCTTTCAGTTTTTACACAGAAATTAACATTTTATAGTTGCTTTCTGCTCTCTGTCTGTGTTGGGAATCACTAGTCTCTGGGAGGCAGGTTGAGGAGGCTTCTTTAAATGAGATATAAGCCGCTCTGGCTCCCTTGCAAAGAGGTGAAGATGTTAAAGAGCATGATAGGTGTGGTAGTCATGTGTACGTCTGGAAAGGGCAGGGGCAGGGAGTAAGACCAAGCTGCCCTGCTGGGCACTGGATTGCTGTAATCTCTGCAGAATCTGGCCAAGGGTTACAGCTGCTAGGCAGGAGATTTGGTCTTGCATCCTACACTGACCATCTGAAGGCTTCTGGTGATAATTGCAGTGGAAACGATTAGGTTTTTCCTTTAAGATCCAGCACAAAACTAGCTTATGTATGTGAGGTGGTGATGGAAAGGATTTCAAGTGTTGTTTCTCTGCAATGACTTGCCATTTAGAGAGAACAGTGTGGGATCTGGTTGGGATTTTATCATGAGTGCTAAAATTGCTGCAGGCTGTGCAAAGGAAGACAGTTCACTGCTGTGGCCTTAAGTTGGGAGGAGCTCTGTGCTCCTCAGTGTTTCTCACAGTAATTCCCATATGGAGGAGGAAAGCATTTTTCACAATTTCACTAACAGGTGGCTAAACTGACTAAACTCCAGATCCATGAAGATTCAGAGCACCAAGCTCCCACCAAAACTGGATAGGCTAGTCAGGCATCCATAATACTGTGAAGAGGTCAGCAATAGGCAATATGCCAAGAGGTAGTCTGTGATGGAGCAGGACACTGATCCAACATACCCTCATCCTTACTTTAGCCTTCTAACTGGCCACTATGGAAAATGCCTCTCCCAAACAATCCCTGGACTGTAAAACTGCTTGAACATCTGAATCGGGTTGAACATATGTATTAATGACTCATCTTCTGATCTGTTCCTGAAGAAGCAGGAGCTTTCCAGCACTCTCCATTGGTTGATTGGTTGCCTGACAGGGTCACCACTCTATGCTGGGAATAGTGTGTGAGCAGAAAAGTAGGGTAGATAATTCCAACAACCCACATTTCCATTTTATTGGGAAATTTGGCCTTCACACTTCTTTTGGCAACTAGTACCACTTTTTCTTTTCATGCCTTAACTTGAGGCTAGATTCTCAGCACAATCCAGCTGAACGGAAACAGCTGTTGGCTGAAGTCCTCTGGAAAGCACTCCCTTGAGCTCTAATCTGACCATTCTTGGCATGAGCTCCTGCAGACAACAGGTGATTCATTTTGGTCTGGAAAGCGCAGCCATATCCTCTGCTGTCTTGTCAAATACTATAGGCAATTCATAGAGCAATTCCAGCTTTGCCTCCTCTCCTGCTAATTGAAGAGTAGTTCTGTGCTTACCCTCTGCAAGAGAGCCAAACCAGTCTGGAATACACATTGGATCCAGATTACCCTTTTACTCTTTGGTTTAAAGTAACACACAAACAGCAAATGATCAGGGCTCCCTGCCAAGAGATTCAGTGTGTGAGTGATGGCCACTTTTTAAAGAGATACTTAATTAATAGATTAAAATATCTCTGCTGAACAAGACTCCTCTTGGGTGATTGTTGCAATGCTCAACAGATTTTCAGTCCAGAAGCACTAAGGAATTTCAGAAACCCACCTGAAACACTAAGGAATTAATGAAGAAGGCTTGAGGGTGGGATTTTTTGTTGACCCCAATTGACCTACCCCCTGCTAGCAATGTCTCACAGTGGAGGCAAAAAGGACAAGCTTTTATGTATCCTGATTTATAACAGTGTTTTCCAAAGTGGCTTACTGAAATTGTAAACAATGCGTTCACACAGTAAGAGGGAGGAAATGCCAATATATTAAAATCAATGGACCAAATTGTATGCTATCCTGAGAGTACTTTTGGCCAGAGGATGGAAGTGACCTGTGTTTGGCTGAACAGGAATTGATTCTTGCTATTTATGCCAGCACAAATGTGCAGCACATTTAACGTCAGTGCACAGAGAACGGGCACGAGCACAAGGGCAATTGGGCCCCTAAGGTTCTTGTTTGATCATCACTTGAGGCAAGGGGAAGCTGCACCTACGAGGTGCTTCACCTCCTAAAACAGGCCTTCTGCAAAAACTCTATGTGTAGTCTCAAGGTCCCATGACAGCACAGTCCTGAAAGGAGGGAGTAGAGAATGAGGAAACTTGGCTCAGGCCCATTTTGAATAAAAGTCACCATTGCAGATGAGCTGAGTTTACCCCCCAAAAGTTCCTCTTTTCATTACATTTTTCAGTTGGAAGAATCAGATTGAGTATTGGCTTTCTGCCTTGGCCATGTGAATTCTCAGGGGTGGTTCTTACTGTTACTAAGCTAGTAAATATCCAAGAACTGGAAGAAAATAGGTTGAGTTGTCAAAATCTTTTTAATCTCTTCTGAAAAATATTTCCTCTAGGAACACTTTCCCATTTGGAACAGGTGCCTAAATTTTTTTTTTAAACCCTGCAGAGGTGACATCTGCAAAACTTTCTTAAATCTGGCTGATCACGTGCATCTCCAAATCCCCACAACTAGCACATCTTGTTGTGACTCTGCTGCTATGGTCACTGAGCCCATGTTCCATGCCAGCTGTGCTCTGGCTGCTCCTGCTCCTTGATGGTTTCTGGTGTGCTATCACCCTTCAGAACACCTGAAGGTGTAGGTTTGAAGTCAAAGTTCAAACCCATCTGCCAGGCAGAAGGGAAATGTATATGAAAAGCAGGAGTTGTATTTCTCTGCTGTTTCCCATAGCTGTGTGGACATCACTGCTCTTGTTGCTGAGGGAAGCTGGAGGACAGCCTTTTCTGTGTCCCTGGCACTGAGCTGCTGTGTGAGATCCCAGCTTGTGGATCATTTGCTGGTTGCTCTCATGGCAGGCTTTGCAGACACTTTGCACTGAGGCTGGGAGCTGCAGGGGAGTCCTGCTGCTCTGAGAGGCAAGAGAGGAGTTCTGGCCTGTAGCACTGGATTCTGATGGTACTCTCTGCTGTTTCTTTGAGCACAGAATTGGATTTAGATTCAGGGTGGTAAAGGAGTTGTTGCACAGCTCTGGCCTGGGAAGGTGCTAGGATGATGATGGTGATGATGGCTGGCTGGGAAGCTGTGCCTCTCCAGCAATTGTGTTGGGTTCCTGTTGTGGGGAGGCTCTGTTCCATTTGGAACTGCTTGTGTCTCCCCGTGGGATTCTTTAAGCCAGGAGAGCAGCAAACCTGTGCTGTGAAGTGGGCACAAGACCTGGGCTCTGCCATCTGTGCCGCTTCAGTCTGTGCTGGCGTGGACAGTAAATGAGTTGATTGCCTAGTGCTGTGAAATTGAGCCCTGCTGCTGAGGATGGGGCTCCTCTTCCAGCTGTGTCTCTAATCTTGCTTGCCCTTTAATGCAGGCTGGTGTATGCGCCCAAGCCATGAGCTTATTTCTGCATGGGTTTCTGTGCAGCAGCCCACACTTTCCAGAATGACTCAATATTTCTCAGCATACGGGTCTGATGGTGGCCACCAAGCCTTGTGATCTGTGTAACTCTTATCTGGTGTGAGCTGGTGAAATAGTGGAATTTCTCCTGGTTTGCCAAAGGCTACTTTGAAATGAGCCCTGAGGGGCTCTGATGGCAGGGGCCATCAGAGCCCCAGCAGCCCTCCAAAGGACAAGAAGCCCTTCAGTACTGGAGTGCAAATAGCAGCTGGTTTGCAGTAGCAAAAGGAGGTGAGGTCTACCCCTGCCTACCAAGCCCTTTTTGGATGTATGACCTTCCACTCAAAGCAAGTCTCAGCACATGTGAAACATTCACATTGTTTGTTCAATTGTGTGTGTTTCTGAAGACTAAAATCAGGAGATCTTTTCCCATCTTGGGAAAGAGATGCTCCCAATCTGGATGTTGGGAAACGCTGCTTGAAAAACTCATGGGTTTGAGAGCTCAGTTGCAGGGATCCCCAGCTGTCTGTCTCAGTGCCACTTTCACAGGCAGCAGAGTTACAGCACTGACCCTGCTGATTCATCAGACAAATACTCAGTTCTGGTTCCTTTCCCTGAGCACTTCCTTTTTCCCTCCCTCTTTTTAGCTTGAAATAATCAAAAATAAAAAATGCTAGATTCTGCTTTGTCACAGTCCTCTGGGAAACTTGTAGTGGGGACACAGAAGTTTCATCAGTACCTTTAGAGAAGGGCCCTTGCAAGTGGCTGGCCTCTGGTGCATAGTGACAATGCAAATAAATAACAACACTCAGATGGAAAATTCCACACATGAACTTAAATGTTTTCTGAAATTCCTTTCAAAGTGAGACAACAACTGTACCTCAGTGGAGAGCATGCAGTGAGGGGATCCATTATGCTTAAAGGAGAGCAAATGGAACATCTGTGAGTGCTTAATTCAAATGCTGAGGGTCCAGAAAACTTGGTGAGATTGTATTTCATATGATCTGGAAGTGTACCAAAGAGTAATGAAACTACAGAGGAAGCAAAAGATAAGCTCTATGTGGATACTTACCCTTTATGGCACCTGAATTTCCTGGGTCGCTCAACTCATCATGAAATGTGAGCATCAGAAATGAGACACACTCACATATGAATTCTGGATTACACTGTTATTGCCAAATGTTACATGGATGCCGCAGATGAGAAAAACCTTCTTCCCATACACAGAAATACTCATTATGATTGAAATGCAGTTGTTTTTTTCAAAACATGATTAGCAATCCACCAGAGTTTTTTTCATTTTTGTGTCCATCTGGGGATTGCCACCTACATCCTTGCATTTTCATTATGTGAGGAAATAATAGTTTTCATATGTTGAGAGAATGAAAATTACCTCATAGGACTTTTCTGACACATGTGGCAGATCATACCTTCTCCCTTGGTGACAGAGTGAGTCATTCTGGAGTAAACTTCATGCTTTGTAATGGAATGAGCAGGGAATAATTTTTGAAGCAGCCTGAAAATGAGCTCAAATTAAATAAGAAAAAAAGAGTTCAGCTGTTTGCATCATGGCTTGTTTCTGTTCCATGGCTGTTCCAGCAAATTCAGCTGGCAGCAGCCAGCCGTGCCCCCTGACCAGTGCTTTACATCAGCCCTGCTCCTGCTGGAGCCTTGTGATCGAACCCTGCCCTTAAGTCTGTGCTCACCTCATGAAACTTCTAAAAATTGCAGCCAGACAATGGGGGACTGAACCAATCCTGTATGAACTCTGCCACAAACCTTCAGAAGTGCTTAAACTCCCCAGATTTATGGTTTCAATTCTTATTTTACTGCCTTTTTTTTCTTAATACCTACATTGAAAAAAAAATCACAAAAATATTGGTGAGAGGAAGCAACTAATAAAATTTATTGGCACTGATTTCAGCCCTTGTGTCCATAGTCCCAGATTTTACACAAATGGGACAGGTATTTGCAGGAAGATCCTTGTGGCCATGTTTTCAAGCTCCTGCTTGAAGCACATGGGCATGGTTAAGTGTTCCAAAACACCTCCAATCCCTTACATCTTCACAGTGAAGTTTATAAAGGATTTGGAGCCTGCTCTGCCTGCTTTTTAGAAAGCTCTAGAAAATAAATTTTGGAGGCTAGGTCTCAACTGCTCTTTATTTCCTGGACTTGCTTGGGTTGCAGAATCCTCTGGAAATCCTTAGCCACAAAGATGTCCAGTATACAGATTCCCAGCCTATCTGCCTGATCTTTACTGGAACATATGACATGAAGTTCATCAAATAAAAAAAGAAAATGCAGAGACTTTCACGAATCTTTGCATTTTGCAGGCAAAATGTTTTGATCAGTGGAATCTAATGCTTCTTAACATGGAGCTGACTAGGTGCTACTGTCTGTTTTGCTTTTGCTGGTTCACCTTGAGCAAATTATTTCTGTGTAACTGGGTCTCCTCTTTCATTTCCTCCTCATGTAAGGGAGGGATGCTGGACGTTCTTTGTAGTGAGGTATTTAGACATCATAGAATTCAAAACCTTTAGAAAGTTTCTGGAGAAGAAAGGATGAAGAGCAGATTCAGTAATGCTCAGATATGTGCATTTTCTAAGTGTTTTGGGTATTTTGTTTAGAAAAAAAATTTTGTAAGTATTCAAGGAAAGAAAATTCCTCTGGAGTTTCAAAATAAAACACTTGAATTTTTTGTTGGAAGTACCTTGGTTTGCAATATTCTTTAGAGTAATTCAGATATTAAAAATTCTTTTCAATGGCTGGAATGAAAACCTGTTTGATCTTAAATATGATTCTCTTAAACTTCTTCAACATCTTTTAAACAAAGCCAGACTTCTTCTACTTGGAGGTGAAATCCCATTTTGTCAAATCTTTCATAAACGAAGAGATCTGTTATCGCTGTGGCTGTGTCCATAAACTCACTAGAAATATACACTTGCTGTACAGAAACAGTTGTTCACTGTAGAAACTGGCCATTTAATTGGCCTGTATAAAACTGAAATCAGACACTCTGTCCTCTGGATTCCTCATAAGAGTGATCTGTGCAATTTACATTTTAAGAAGTGAGGTGAACCAGAGAGAGTGGCTGCAATTGCTTCTCATTTCAAAGATGATGCT
This sequence comes from Molothrus ater, assembly GCF_012460135.2. Classification (NCBI taxonomy): domain Eukaryota; kingdom Metazoa; phylum Chordata; class Aves; order Passeriformes; family Icteridae; genus Molothrus; species Molothrus ater. Next base: position 18,211,956 of record NC_050480.2, read on the forward strand.
TTGTTGTCAAAAATTAAAGCCTGGGAATCTCTCATCACCTGTTTGCAGAGCTGGGTTGGGTTTTTGTCTCCCTCTCCAGGGCTGCACCCTGGACACAGTTGTTTCGGTGAACCCTGAAATTCCCAACCTGCTTTTATTTTCTGCAGAGTGATGCTGTCATGATTTATATAAAAAAATCAGCCCTTGGACTTTGTTTTGCTTGGCTTGCAGACAAAGAACTACAACCCCATTTTTTAATAGAGAAAGTTTAGGTGGGAGGCTTTAAGCTGTGCTTTCTGAGTGGAAAACTTTGCAGCTAAATTAAGAATAATATTTTTCTGTCTAAACTGACCTTTATACTGATACATCCTCTGTCACTTTGGTCTCTTTTAAACAGTGTTTCTGCAGGTTTACAGTTCTCCTTTATCACTTGCAAGGGAGAAAAATGTCCTAAAACCCTGTTCAGAGAGAGATACTTTTGTTCCTCTTTAAAATAAAATGGGACTGTGCTTTGGCCTGGCTTCCAGCACCACCTGTTCTGCTGCTATATCTCCATGCTGCCCTTTCAGCATGGTCTCATCTGGGCATGCTGCATCCACCTGTTCTGGGTTTCCTGAGGGCACTCAGCACATTTCTTCTCCTTGGCACCTCTGCCATATTTTGCTTGGCCCATTCCTTGCTTTTGGCAGAACTGGGACATTCAACTGCTTGTCTGAGGGGAGGGAGTTGCAGGAATAAATGAATTTGTGATGCCTGAAAGGGAAGATGCTTTCTGTAGTTTGAGGAATGGATATTTTGAAAATAATATAGTTCACAAAAAATAATGGAATTAGCAGTAACATAGTGGAGGGAATTCAAAAGAAGACTAGTAATATGTCCTGAAGCAGATTAAAAAAAAATTCCCTTTCTCCCTAGTCTGAGCACTTGGTAATGACACAAATAACAAGTATTTCTCACCATAGAGTGGCAGAGTGGCTCTAACTGTTCTGCATTATTAACTTCACGCAGACCATCGGAGGCTATCCCTCACTCTAACAAGGTAACCTTATCAGTGGGCTGCGTTTTTTTCCTTGTTTGTTTTTCAGTGGCAGTACTGTTCAAAGATGATCTGATCGTTTGAGTCTTGCAATTTCTTTCTGGAAAGAAATGGATTCCAATGCCAAGCACTGGAATTGATCCAGAAGCTTGGCACCACTTTTGCTTTTCTTCCACATTAGGAAGGGCAATTAATTAAAATGCTCTATCACAGAAAATGGTTCTGGAAAAACTAAAGTGGGCATCTACCATCTTCCATCAGGGCTGCAGGCTCCCAGCCCACCAGCTTCCCAGGCAGAGGCACCCAGCTCCAGAGCCCTTGGTTGTGGAGCAGCAGGTCACGGATGACTACAGGACTAGGATTTATCCTTTGCTGGAAATATCAAAATGCTGGGCTTTTCTGTTTAGTGCCTGTTTTAAACCAAAGTGAAAGCATATTTCAAGAACACATGAAACACTTGGAATAACCAAAAAACTGGAAAATGTAGGCCAGAGATCATGCTATCTCCAAGGTTAGTTTCTGCCTGCGTGACCCTGGGTCATAATTCTGTGTGTGTGTGTTTGTGTGTGTGTGTGTGTGTGTGTGTGTGTGTGTGTGTGTTTGTGTTCAGGTCAAATAGTCTGAAATAGTGTGTGTCCTGTCCCCCCACTCCAAGCAGTGTGCTTTCAGCAGCAAATAGGAGGTGGATGAGGTGGATGTAGCATGAGGAATGCTGGGAATGCCTGAGGGCTCCAGGCTTTCTGGGGGTGTTTTGGGGTTCACTGTAAGGAAAAAGATCATTGCTGATGTCACATCATCCATCTTGCTGCTGGGGAAGCAGCCTTTGGAGTGAATCATCTCCTGGAAAATGCCCAGGAATTGCCTTTGAGCAGTCCATCCAAAGCCAGCTGTCAGTTGAATGATGTGGAAGAGGAGGGTCTGCTTTTCCAGCTCTGATTCAGCAGTACTGCAATACCCTCCTTACTGACGGTGCTCAGCCCCAGGAAATGTTTCACCACAGCCCTGAACCAGAGCTGTTTCCCAGCTGAGCTGGCAGCACTGAGTCCCTTTGGAGCACTGGTGCAGTGGGGAAGCAAATCCCCAACTCTCTGCTGTGTTTGTATGGTTAACAGAGCAGTTCTCCATGTGCAAACAAGAGTCTTACAGGAAGAAACCCCAGTGGAAGCTCTGCTCTGTACTTTCTGGCATGAATTTCCCCCACCTCTGAAATCCAAGCCTTTGGAAGCAAGTTGTGTTAGCTGAAGTTGTCTGTGTTTCATGGTAAATCACATCCTATTATTTTGAGTTTAGAATCCACTGTTCTTTGTTACTCACACCAAAAGCTCTTCCAGATGCTTTAAGAATGAACAGAGGGAAGGGATGATGGCAATCATGAGGGCTTAGCTGTAGAAAGTATTTCCTGTTTTATCTCGTAGAAATGGTTGGGGAATCCCAAGAAGCAAAAGGCATTCCTGCCCCAGCCCAGATTAATGTCACAGGATTCAAGTGACCCCCTTCCTTTAGATTTTTATTTCAATCCCTCAATCCATAATAGTAACTGTGCTTGTAGTTGTATTACAGATTTATAAACTCCATAAAGCACCACTGAAATAATTAGTGTGGATCACTACCAGGAAAAAGCACCAAATCAATTTGTCTATATTTGGAAGCTTCCAAGCAGCCTTTTCCTTCTTATTTTCCCAGCACAACTCACTTTTGTGAAACCTGCTTCAGAGCCTCTGAATTTTAGGCCAGAATCAGAAAGGACTATATAAAGAACAACTTCCATTTGGATTGCATCTCAGCAGACAGTTTGCCTCTGTGAGGTTAATCTGACCTGGGCAGCTCCAGCAGGCTAAAATGTTTCATAAAAGGATATTAATCAACCTATCTCAATCAATTTTTGAGATTAGAAACCAACTTATCCCATCCTTCTTCACTGTACAGCTTAATTCTTTATCTGTTATATCTGAACAGCTCTTATTTGCATCAGCATAAATTGAGAATGATTCACATTAAGCTAATGTAGTTTCAATTACATGACAATGGTTCAAAGCAGGGAGACTGAAACGTATTGGGATTCACATAATGTTTTGAAATAACCGTAAGTTTGATTTTTTAAGGTTAGCTATATGCATCTCCTTTTGTAAAAGAGATATTCCACCTTTTGGAGTTAATTTATGTCTCCGTTTTCAACGTGATTTTCTTAGCTATTAATCAAAACATTTGAACTGTTCCTGTAAACACTTCAACAAGGCTAAATCTTTCCCCAGTGCATTTTTTCCTAACTGGCCCTCTTGGAACAGTGCACATATTCTCTGGATCACCTGTCTGAGCGCTAATGTGTAGATACATTTCCATACCTTCTGTTAATATATATGGGAAATTGTTTTTCTTGTTCTGGCCATATGAAAAAAAAATAGACAGAACTCATGGTTTGCAGCGCTGTTCCCAAGTCCTGTCCCACTGCAGACTTTGGTTTGCCTGCCTATGCTTTGTCTATTTTTCTCCTTATAGCTTCTATGGAGCGCAGTATTTGGGGTATGCGTGCTTGGGTCCTGAGGGAACTTGGGTGTGTACCTTTCCCAATCTCCCCTTTTTCTTTCCCTTGACTTCTGGTGGACCTGTGATCAGCTGAAGTAAAAACAACCGTCTGGATGGCTGCAAAATTCCCTGATTGCCAGTGATGACTCTCTTGTACCAGCCCCATTCCTTCTGAGGAGTATCTTTTCCCTCCACAGAGGGATGGGGAGGCCAGAAGGGATGGGCAGCCTTGCACCCCATTAGCCAAGATCACATGGAAAGCCCCTGGAGACATTTACATGGCATGACTGGACAAAGTTGTGGGTGGCCTGCTTCAGTTGTTGGGCTGGGCTAGAGACCACCAAAATTCTCCTCCAACTGACATTTCTATGAATTTATGACATAATTTGTTGGAAAACCAAAAAGACAGTTAACCAAAGTAGCAAATAAATAAATAAAAAGTACAGAAGAGGTACAGTGTAAAGTAAAACAGAACCACACAGGGAAAAAATGATATGACGGTATGTCCAGATTTTTGCAATAAATTCTAATGACCAATTTAAGCAAAAAAGAAAATTACCAAAGACAGATCTTTGAGCATCTTAAGGGAAATAAGTTATTTATTGAAGTTATTGTTGAAGTTAATGGGATTCTACAGCAAGAAGATTGCAGCAGCATCTGTTGAAAGATGCAATGATAGACATGGTAACAAAACAATAGCAGAGAGGTGAAGGAGAAACAGAAATGTGTTACAGCTGGGGCAGATGGAGCATGAAATGCGTAAAACATAATGAAATGTTGCAAAACTTTTGTTCTAGCCATTGTCCAAAGATGATGTTTCACCATCAAAGACCCATATCTTTGAAGACAAATCCTTTTGGCCAAGGAGTCCTTGACACATTTCCATACAAGTGACATGGAGGGATATGCCCGTTGCTGGGCCCCTGCACATACTCTGGAGATCAGCTCCAGGGAGTTGCCATCCTACTCTGCATCAGAGAGTGGTGACTGGAAGGGCAGGCTGGCTGCACTGCCAGCATCTAACACCCTGTGGGGCAATGGCTGTGGTCACTGGTTGTCTTCCAAGGGCAGAAAGCACTTTTCCTGAGAGCTATAGCCAGGAAGTGTAGAACAAATGTTTTGGGTAGAGGAGGGAGCAACAGTTTTGGGTAGGGGAGGGAGAGAGCATGGCCCTTCCTCTCCCAATTGAGGGTAGAGGGTGGAGTAATTCAGATGCATTCTTGATGTTATTTTGGACTCTAAGAAAGCCAAGTTTCTCTTCTCTTCCTCTTCTATTAATTTACTAATTTTTGGTTGCCACACCCCAGAGAGGGCAGGCTTCTTTCAGCCCAACCCTGGTAGCTGTTGAGTGAAAATTATGTAAATCCTGAGAGCATTGTCTGTGTGACAGAAGCTGTTCAACAATGATCTTCCTCTGGTATGACAAGGATTCATTAAATGTAACTGCTTGTGGTCCAAGAAGGGCAAAGCAACAGGTGGAGGCACTTCAAAAAGCAGCTGTAATGTGGCAGCCAATGTCACCCAAGCCTTATTTGCTCCAATAATGAGAGGCACAGTGATACAAAGCCAACATGGCATTTACAGTCATGGCATGATAAATGTTCCCCTGTGCTTAACAGCGGATCACATAGTTTTTATTCCTGTACATGTAGATTAAAATAATTTGATATGAGCCCTTGCTTTGCCTCATCCCAGTAATGGCCAGGAAATCTTTGTGATTTGGTCAAGTGCACAAGTGAAGCAGCTGTCAGACAAAGCCCCTGGAGTGGCTGTCCTTTGCTCAGCTGCCCACTGTGATGAAGTGATTTGGTGTAGCTATGGACACAGCATGGCAGAACAGGAGCCGTGTGTGCCACAGGGAGCACGGGACTTAGCGGTTTCTTTCAGCGGAGAGATGATCTCCTCCTGGCCAGCTGGCAAGTGTAGGAAACCAGATGATATTAATGTCCTGCAATGGCCATGGGCAGGTGCATTGCTTCCAGGAGATGGCCTTGATTATTTCATTGGAAGAACAGCAAAATGAACGTTATCCAAAAGCCTGGTGTCCAGGAGAGGGGAGAAATACCTGAATAGCTGTCCTGTAATGTGACCTCCAAAGCAAATGCTTGGAGCTGGCAGTATGTGCCATCTGTGACCAAAGGGACTTACAACTTTCCTGAGATTATTTTGATGAAGAGCTTGTGTCTAGTGAATTGTTCTGTGAAGAAACACTTGGAAAAGTAAATGGTTTTGAAATTGACGCAAACTTTGGAAGGAAAAGGCATTTGGCCTTCATGGAGGAGCAAGAAATAACCTAGGGATGCTGATTTTACCATTGTGACTTAAAATAAGTCAGTTTAATTCAGTCTGGCTGAGTCTTAAACCTGGCATACATTACTGACTTTGGTGAAAATTACCTCTTCTGGTGAAGGTACAAGGGGACACGTTGTTTCAGAGCCCCAAAATGTTGGCATTTGTGTTTGTTCTGCTTGAGCTTAAAGTGGCAAGTGCCTTTGCAGGGGAGAAGGACAGTACAACAGGAATAAAACCCCCACAGCAGGTATTGTGTGCAGCACTGCCTGGGGAGTGCTGTAACAGCTGGCTGAAGAAGTAAGGATTTCAGTCTCCTGCAGTTGAAAAAGCACTGTTTAAAAATAATTAATTCCCATGTCTGGAGCTAAAGTAGCTGATTTTTCAGACTAATGCACAAACTCTTCCAGTGCCAGTGGTCCCATTTACCCCAATATTTACTGCATGTAAACTTTCAGGACACTCTGATCACAACTACAAATGGAATAGAAGGGCAATAAGTCTGTGGTGTACACAGAGCTGGGGAAAAACAAGCGATCATAAAATATTTGTGGTTTGACACACCAAAGGACAGTCTTTGCTTTGGGATATTCAAGTTGAGCATATTGATTTCTGAAGCAATTAACTCATGGTTCTTCATGATCCATTTACTCTTCCTACCAATATACATTCAGGCAATGACAGTCCAAAATCAGAACTGCTCTGGCTTTTTTTGTAGTGAAGATTTTAGAGAGAATAAAAATTATCATACCAATTTCAGACAGCGTAGCTGAATTAATAAGCACCATATAAAAAGTGAATTTATCACTTTTAGAATGAAGCTGAAATGAAAGGAAAATGTATTGAGCTAAAGTGTAAAGGTGAGATATGGCTAAGGAGCACAACTGGTATATAACACTAATTGTTCCACTGCTTTGAACAGACTTGAGTGAGAATATCAATGAGAAGAATTTTATCCTTGAAACATGAAATTTTCTTCAGCATGGCCCAGGCTTGGAATCCCAAGAAAACAGGCCAATGAAAGATAGAAAGTTTAAGTTTGGGGTGACATATAATTGGAATTATGGAATCAGTCTTCTATAATAATATTGAAAAATGTATTTTATGGAAGTTATCTATAATATTGTGTTCTATTGACCAGGCCTTGCTGAAAATTCACTAAAGTAAACTGCATTCTTTGTCTTGATGGGACATCTTAAATGTTTTGTGTAGAATTATTTGAAGTTTATATGGTGAGAAGAACAAAAAAAAGAAATATTAAGGTGTTAATTCTGTTAAAGATTGTCTCTGTTTTCAGGTTTCTCTAGCATACTATGGTGCAAGTAAAATCACAGATGTCAGTTGGACAGAAAAGGAGATCTGACATCTCTGAATGGCTCTGTACGCAGAAAACAACTTGTACAACCAATAGGTTGCACTCTTTGAAACTATATTTATAGGCACTTTTCCCCATGGCATGGGAGACAGCAGACTTTGAAGGTACAAGGTCATCCTCCTCCTGTTTCTTGTGTACATTGGCAGTCATCTTCCAGCACAGAGATTTGAAGATTCAGCTGGGTCATGCCCTCCAAACAGACTGGGATTCAGCCTCCTTTCAGTCCTCAGCTTTATTTTTCACTTAGGGAGTCATTACTCCAATGGAGGAAGATAAACAGGAGCAAATCCCCTTATTTTTCAAGGCTTTTTTCCTTTCACCAGCTATAGGCTGTGAGTAACCAAGTATGTGAATAAAAAAAAGGAAGGGAGAGGGGTTAGGGAAGGAGGAGAAATAGCACAGTGAGTCACCCTGTCCACTAGCTGTCTGAAGATTTATATGCTCCCTTCTTAAATATAGAAATGATTTCATTCCATTATTAACTCTTGCAATCTAAACTGAGTATGAAGGGGGCTCCTGGATGCTGATTCATAGTGATGGTTCTTTAAAGGAAAAGTGGAGCAATCATGTATAATCTCTGCAATAAATCTTGACTAAAGCAGAAGATGTGTATTTAGAAATGCTTTTATTCAGTGCCTGTCACTTCTATGTCCGTTAGGCTGTCAGAAACACTAATGACAACTGATGGGTGTGCTTCTACAGAGATTGTCTTGTGGATTCCAGATCCTACTCAAGTGATGGCTTTTAAAGGATAACAAGACTTTCCTTTAACCTGTGGAAGCTTTTTATCACCCACATAATCCAATGGGGGTTTAATATTCCATACTTGGAGGCTCATCTGTGCCAACTGCTCTTGATAGGTTGCTTTACTCAGACTGCTTATGATTTCAAATGGTGTCTTGTGACTATGGTCACAAGGGTTTTCAGGATGAAGAAGAGACGAGAATGTTGACTCCATGATCAGAAGGCTTGATTTATTATTTTATGATATATGTTACATTAAGACTATACTAAAAAGAAATAGAAAGGAAAAGGTTTCTTCAGAAGGTAGCTAAGCTAAGAATAGAAAAGAATGAATAACAAAGATCTGTGTCTCAGACAGAGGGCAAGAGCCAGCTCTGTCATGAGTGGTCAGTAAATCCAAACATCCACAGGAGACCAATCACAGGTCTACCTGTTGCATTCTACAGCAGCAGATAACCATTGTTTACTTTCGGTTGCTGAAACTGCAGCTTCTCACAAGGAAAAATCCTAAGAAAGGATTTTTCATGAAAGATGTCTGCGACAGTGTCTCACTCACCTGGGCAGAGGGGCAACAACCCCATCTTGAAATCAGATAGAGACACAACCCAAAGGTATTGGCCACCAGGTTTTTGTGTGGACCTGTGGGATTAGCTCATCTCACTGAGCTGGTAAATGGAAGCACATACTTGTTGGATCCTTGCAAGGATGCACACTGGGAAATGTTTCATTAGAGGTGTTGAAAATGCCACTGTGTCAGCAAGGTGATGCAGGGAAGTCAGCGAGGCTTTGCTTTTAGTGGTTTCTGCTTCTCAGGGAAGCAGGATAAAAAAGGGACATGTTTTGATAAAAACAGTTTGAGGGCTGCATTGGAAGATTGAGGATGGGAAAAGGAGCTGGGAAAGGCACTGCCATCTTCTGGGTAAATTAATGCAGAGACACGAATTTGGACCAATATGTTCATTAAAGAAGAAATTCAAATATCTGAGCTGTCCTAAATTTCCATGGGAAGAGTTTTGAAGCTCCAGGAAATTTCCCTATTAATTTTAGGCTCTGAGAGCTAGGTGGGAGTCAATAGTGGAAAATATTTTATTTCATCTGCAGAAAACAGATGACTTGGCATCTATCTTGTAACTGTGATGGTGAAGGCAGATATTCAGTGTTCGTCTTCCAGACTGGTCAAGCTCTTGGTTGCAGGGGATCTTAGATACTGAAATCAGAAATCAAACAATGCATCCGTCACTCCAAAGCATTGTGGAAAAATATGATTGCGTTTTGAACAATGTATGTTACTCTGTTCCTTTTTACTTTGTGCAGGCCAGTGATCCATGTCTTTTCTTGGTTTTCAGGAATTATAAGCATTTGTTTCTTCTTGTTTGCAAATCTTCACTGACAAGTGCAACTTCTTCATTTTGTAGTGAACCTGTTTCATATATCCAGGATCAACTTTCCCATTGATTTTCAGGAGATAAAATGCCATGAAGACAGAGGAGGGTGTAATAGCTCTGGTTCCCCTTAAATTAGAGCTCTGTGAGCTTCTACCAAGCCAGGTTAATCCAGGCTCCTTTATCCATAATCTCCTTTAATTGTTTCACTCCTTTTCCTGGCTGCTTACCTGCCTCCTGTTCACTGAGGTTTCTTTGCCATCAGGGACTGTGATTGAAAATGGGAAAGCTGCTTGGCCATCAGAATACAATTTGCTCCTGGGAGGAGATGAGAGCCCAAAACCTTCTGGAAGATGAAGTGGTGCAGGAGTTGTGGTCAACCTGCCACTGAGTCCTGGGTGATGGGGCTGTGAAGCAGGGACTTCGCTTTCTCTCTCTAATGCTGTTCTCCTTAAAGAGGGAAAATCCTCACTGGGAGACAAGGGAGAAGAAAGACAGTGAGTGGGAATAGGTACAGGCAGAAAGGCAGAGATTGCACACAAATGCCCAGAACAAGCTGCAACACACAAAGGTGCACTCAGCCGAAGAGTGGGGGGAGTGGAGGCAAGGACACCATGTCCAGAAGGAAGTCTTTAAATCTTTTGTTCCCCAAATGCAGCCAAAATAAGCGAGAGAATATTGGAGTGTATTTACCTTAGTTATTTCGGGGACGAGCCTAAATCCACTCTTGCCTGCAAAGATATTAAAATCTCTTTTTCAAAAGCCATTCTGAGTGAATGCATGAGAGAATGGGATGTGTTTGCACTCATACTCTTACTTACTGAGATGCAGATTTGTGCAGTGAGGCAATTATGCATTGATTCTATTGCCCAGCAGTGTGAAGCATGTGAGCATTCCCTCACCTAACCACTGGCATTGACTTAGCAGGTGTGTCTTGGACAGCAACTATAGAAAACCACTGTCATTTGCACTGCACCCTCCTGTTATAAAAGAGTATTCTTAGGCAGGGAAGTGAAGCAAAAGTAATCTGATCTTTGCAAGCATCTATTTTGGACAATTATTGCTGATTAAATTTATTAATAACTGCTTGGGAGCATACAGCTCACACTTCAGATTTACCTTCTGTGGGAAGGAGTGCTTTGGCAAATGTGTGTCTCAACTTGGAATAGGAAAATGAACAATATAAAAATTTGGATACCGTTTATCTCTTAGGATTCACAAAGAATTTCCAACAAACCATGGAAACACTGGGGCTATTTTTTTTAGCAAGGGAGCCAGAGAAAACAGTTTCAACTTGGAAGTTTCACAGCCAGCACTTGATTTTTAGAACATGTTGTAGTTGTACTCAAGGAGGAGCTGAAGACAGAAGTACTGACCCTGAAAAGGGTAACCACGAACTGTGAATGATCAGTGCAGTCTGATTCATCTCCAGCATTTATGTCTATCTATGGAAAGATAGGACATCAAGCACTACATTCACCCAATAATGCCGATTATTTGTTGACTAGATTTGTCATCATCATTACTGGGGATATATTAGAAAAGCAGTGTCCCAGATGAGATCAGGGTTTCCTTATCAAGATGAAGCACATACCATTGGCTTGCCCGAGGTAAAATGGAACAGATTAACATATGTTTTGCAAAGTGCAATCATATTTTTCTACAGTCTTGGTACAAATGGACTGTAAATTCTTGCCTGCTTGGACAGGTTTGGATCAGTTCTAGTTATACGTACATACTGGTCATGATCAGATATGTGTGTGTGTCCTTTGCAGGGAAACAAGAAATTGGATATCCCATACTCCAGACTGGCTTATCTGAGTGCTTAGGCAAGGTGAATATGGGCACTTGATTACCTCATCCTCTTTGGAAAAAAGCTGACCCACAGAGAAATCACAGGCATGTGCTGTTTGGAGCCCAGCCTCAGGCAGTCCGGCTTCTGCCATCTGGAACTGGCACCAGGACTTCCAGCCCTTCCTCAGCCCCCAGAGCCTGGGTGGTACCCAGAGCTGCTCCCTGCACTCCTCTTCACCACGCTCTAACATGTGGGGCCAAAAAGGGGTTTCAACAGTATTTTGAGAGTGGATAGGGCCAGAGATACTTGTTCCCATCTGTATTAGTTGTGTACTGTGACGTGGTGAGGCACTGCCACGAAATGCCCAGAGAAGCTGTGGATGCCCCTTCCCTGGAAGTGCTCAAGGCCAGGTTGGATGGGGCTCTGAGGCACCTGAGTTAGATGTCCTTGCCCATGGCAGGGGTTGGAACTGGATGAACTTTAAGGTCCCTTTCAAGTCAAGCCACTCTATGATTCTAGAATACAATCCTATGATTCTATATAGAGCAACATTTTAAAATGAATTGATGGAAAATGCTTACAAAATAAAGTAATTAATTAAGGGCCCAAATTACTCTACCCCTGCACAGCTGCAATTTCCAGTGTGTGGAGGGGAGGAAATGAAGGACTTGAAGGTTGGTTTTATAAGAGGGGCAGGGCATTTCCAACTTGCCTTGTTTGAGCTCAGACCTGAAGCTATGCCCTTCCTGATCACTTTTTTTCTGCTTGGTGCCATCAGCCTGAGTGTTTTCTCTGAGGAAGGCAATAAATTTGTTTGGCACACTAAGGAAAGTGAAACTTGCTCCCTGCAGGCAATCCTGCACTGTAAAGGCTGAGAGAACTTCTCTTAATTGTTTTTCCTGCCCTGTAGTAAATGGTACACAGTCAGTTTATGCAGTGAAGGGCTTTGCTCATCTGGCAGAGCCATCCCTGATGTTACCAACCATGAAGTTATTCCCTGTATGTATGTACCTGCTTAGCATGTCCCCTTATTTATTACCTGCTATGGTGAGGTATTCAAATCACAAGGACACCACTATGGGAGCAGCAGCCATCATGAAGTAGGTCTTGTGCCCATGGTCCTGCAACCAAGCCCAAGTTAACAAGGAGCTCCGGCTGAGCTGTTTATTCTGTCACCTTTGTGTGACTGGCTTAACTGCCTGATAACGAAGCTGCTGCTTTCTGTGTGCTGCACATCTCCTCAGGGCTGTTGGGGCTGCAGAGAGGACAGACAGACTTTCCAGGCCTGTTACATCACTGAGTGCCAACCTAGGTGTCCCTATGGAGCCCTGTTGTTGTGCTTTCTTTTTATTAACCTTGCAGTCTACGTGATCTTCTGAAGTAAAGACTGGGTCATTTGTTTGCTTGCTTGCTCTTTCTGTGGACAAGCAATACTGCTCTCCTCCCTCAAATCTGAGAAACAAGCTGCTTCTCCAGCTCCCCCAAAACCACTCCTGAACTCCCTCCTTTAAAACCAGAGGGAGAAAGAACTGCCTCAGCATTTAGAAGTAGTTTGAATGGGGATTCCATTTTGCCTCTTTAAAGACATGGAAGAATCTCTGAATCAGGACTGGAATGAGGCCTGTTTCTCCAGTGTGACTGAAGATTAGGTCCAGAATTTTCCCCCAGGATCTGGTCTGTCCCTCTAGGGTGACATCAACCTGGTAAGTGCAGGTGTACTTTTTTGTCCTGTGAAGGAAACAAGAATAGCTGCTTTGTATTATAGGGAAAAGGACCGTGTTATATTGCTCAGATCCCACTGATTTGCAGAGAAATCATACATTTGATGCAGGGAAGCCTGTGTAACTTGTCCCTCTCACACATATGAACCCAGGTGGCTGAGATGAAGCCTATGAAGATGTAGACAGTAAAAGATTTGTTAAAGTATCATATGGCAAGTGTGTATTATGTGTCTGGCTGTTGTGCTGGTGAGGGAGCCAGCAGATGAAGTCCTGAAGGATCAGTTACTGTGTGTATAACCCTTCTGCCAAGGCATGACTGGCAGCAACAGCAGCCACAGTCAAATTTCACCCCGTTTGAAGGCCCTGAGCTTAGTGATCTGTTTTTCCTGGCAGAAACAATTGCCTGAAGAAGCAGAATTTTGTCAAGGCAGGGGAAACAGGAGACTTTCCAAATAAATAACACCTTGTTCCTTTTTCCTAAAGAATGCCTAAATTAAAAACTTGAAACAAAGTTTCCTTAAAAATCTAAAGAAAAATTTTCCTAAAAATCTTTAAAATCTGGAACAAGCTCCCGCCCCCCCCCCCCCCCCCCCCCCCCTTCTCCTTCCCTTGCCTCCTACTGGCTGTCTATTACTGCTGTACCCTTAATCTGGAGGTATCTGGGAGACCCATTCCCCACTGTGTGGCACCTGGGGCCATGGTTTAGTGGTGGACTTGGCAGTGCTGGCTTAACAGTGATTCAAGGATCTTAAAGATACTGTTCAATCTAAATGATTCTATGGTGAAAAGAATTCACCACAGCCTTTGCCCTGTGGTGAAAGTAGCTGCAAACTTTCTGTAGCAGGAGGCAATGCAGAGGCCCCTAAGCAGTAAGATTCACAGAGGAGTACCGGAAACAAACCCAAAGACCTTGCCTTCCAGGAAGAAAGTTTTGCTAGGTTTTGGTCTGGGGTGGGCTTGAAGGAGAGAGAAAAGAGTGAGAACAGAAACATCAGGAAAAGTAGCAGAAACAGCTATGAAACACTGACGCCAAGAAACAAAGAAACCCGCCTCTGCGGGTTTTGGCAACAGATTGCCTCTGGTGCATAGAGAAGCAGGCCTCTGCATATTGTCTCCAAGTTCTTCAAAGGTTTACTCCTTTCGGTTTCTCTTTGTACAGGGACAAAGAGAGTTTGCCTGCAGCTGGTTAACGTGTCCTCCTGATGTTAAGGGACTGGAGTGAGAAAGGAGCGAGAGGTTGGGAATCAGAGGGAGGATGTTGGGGTTCAGCTGAGCTGAGATTAACCTGAAGGGAAAGGATGGTTAGAGGGGAGAAAGGCACAGGGGCTGGAAGACTGTGAGTAGAAGGTGTGGGGCTGGCTTCTGGGGGCTCGTCCAATCCCAGGAACAAGCACAACTGGCTCTGCCAGCTCCACTGGTGAGGTGAGGCAGGCTTAGCATCAGCAGCAGGCATGGAGTCAGGCCCTGGTTTCTGTTCAATTTGGAGCTCTGCTTGTTTGGGAGTTTTAGAGGAAAGCAGATCTTTAATCCATACATTCTACTGCTGTCCTTTTTCATCCTTCAGAGATTAGGAGAAATGTAGTCTGGGCTGAGAGCACACCTAAAGTCAGGTCTGTGCATGACTGTGCTGTGCAAGCTGCCTGCACCAGATACTCACTCAGCGATACCTCCTGCCTGCAGGAGATAAAGTTTGGTGGCAGTGCTGTGGCAGGGTCAGGGATGCAACCCTGCAGGCATTTAACATCCTGGAAGCTTGATTAATACTGAGGAGAACACTGAGGTGCTTTAGCTCACTGCCGTTTTCACTTCTCATGCATCAAATGTGTGGAAGCATTCCTTGAATGCACAAAGAGGAATATTTAATAGCAATGATGTAATACCGTGGCACTGGCTCAGTGCTCTCTGGCGTTATTCAACACATCTTTCTCAGCAGAATGAGGGTAGTGAAATGAGATTTTACTAAGAGAGAGCAGCTCAGTGTATCGTTAAACATTCAGAGCAACGGCATTTGAAAGGTGAATGGTACTCTTATCTAATCAATATTAATAATTCAGCTTAGTCCAAGAAAGCTTATTGAAGCTTGTTCTTTGATGCCAGAAAACCTTTACTAAGGTTTTCTGGCATCAAAGCATTCTTTCTCAATTTAATTCATAAGCTCCTAATAAAACCAGTCCAGCCAAAGTATTTTAACCTGACTCCTACAGTTAAAAATGTAGCTGAAATTATTTCAGGTGGGCTGTGGTAAATAGCTAGTGTAAATTTTAGTAGAAATGTACTTTTTCACTCTGTTTCTGAATCTCAAGATTGTCATCCTTGGAAGAACAGAAATCATATGTATGCAAACACACTTTTCCTTCCTCTTCTTCTGTGTGCCTTTCTTTTTTTCCTAGCTGTCCTCTCTGGTGGAAATGCTGCTGTCTGACATGATTGGCATAAACAGAGGTGTACAGGGAGGGTATTCTTTATACTAGGAGAATGAAAGGTCATGCAAGATTTCCAGAGTAACTTCCCATAACACTGAGACATCCCAAGCCACTATTACAGAGTCAGCACAATTGCTAGGAGACAATGATCTCCTGTTCTTTATTAAGGTAATAATGGAAAGAATGCACTGACTGACTTGTCCTACCAAAACTGCAATGTAGAGAAGCTCCAGGGAAAGAGAAATAATTTTCTAGCCTCCACCTTGCTATGATAGACAAGACTCTCCATAGGAGTGCGTTACCAGGTCTGATGGTGCCATACCATCAGAAATGTTGATGTTTATCTCAGTATGGCCCATGACACCTGGTATGAACAGGGAACCTCTAAAACCAGTTATTTCTTTGACACCACTGTCCTTTCTAAGAGAAGTTACTGGAAGAGAATGAATGGATTGCTGTCAATAATATGCCCAAATTTTCATGTGTTAATTTACTTCCTTCCACACTTGCTAATTTCAGAGGGATCAAGGTGGGTATTTGTCTTCTGATGATGTGGTGGGAAGAAGTTGGAGGTACAAAAGGAGGTTGCAAATTGGAGTCTTTAGAGGTCCACCTGCCCATTTCCTGCAGGGACAGTATGCCAAGGATACATGTTGAGATTCTTACTGGCTAGACTAAGAGAAAGAGCTTTCTTTTTCTATTCAATCCTTTATAATTAGTACCGAGATTTTCAAAAGCTGGGAGAGTCAAGGGAGATATTTACTGTTTGAGCATCTGCAAAAATAGTCACTCCAAAATATACAACAACAACAAAAAAGAGGAACTTTTCTGAAAGGAAAACAAAAGGGTTGTCTCTGCCTGAAATGCCTAATCCTGCAAATGTGTTTTGTGGGACCACTGTCATTCCTTAGAGGTATCATAAAGTTCAGGTGTTGGAAGCATTTTTACCTTATCTGTGGAAAATGATAGCTCTGGTGAATATTTCTTCATCCTTTCCGTTTCAGGACTCTGAATAACATATTCACCTATGGTAGTTGAGAGAAGTAATTTCTATAGGCAGTAACACCCTCTTTGCATTTCTCAGCTTTTCTATCTCTCAGACTGAGAGTATTTGCAAACCCTGTAGATGCATTGGAAAGGTCACTGGGTTGTAAAGTGCTGTGGTACATCAGGATGTGAGATGCTGCAAAAGAAAATACTTTTTCTTTTTCACTCCCATAATATGCCCATGAGTGTTCTTGCTTCACTGTCATCTTGATTCTGGGAGTCTTTTCACTGCTTAAAAACAAGTAGTGTTTTTTATTCAGGCTTGATCATTTACCTGCCTTCAAAAATTTGTGATTGCATGTTTTGGGTTTGAAAAACATTTGGCTGGCATTGAGGAAATGGTAGTTTTGTGCCAAGAGGGGAAATAATACATTAAAATGATCCTTGCAGGTAACACAGAGACAGAAGTAGCACACAGCATCCTAGTGAAGACAGCAGAGAATTGGCACTTAGGTTTCCAGCTGAAGTAAACCCACATGGCACTGACCGGGTGCTTCCAGAATCCATGGTGTCCCAACTTCCACAGCCCAGTTAACACCACATGTTTCGAGTTCCCATCTCCTCCCTTCACTGTGCTCTCTACTGCTGTGTTTAAGTCTTTGCCAGGTTTTAAAGTGGATCATTTGCCAGCTGAGCCATTTACTTTAGCCACTCAGAAATGGCTGTTTGTGTTGTCCCCAGTGAGGTGGAAACCACCAGAGAGAAGGCTGGAGCTCACTGGTGGCTGGCACTGCTCTCCCTGCCCCAGGAGGGAGTTTCTGACTTAGCCAGGTTGGGATGCTCTCAAACAGCTTTTCATAGTGGATGACCAAAGTGCTTTTTTTCTGTTCCAAATCAGGTGGCAGGGACTTGAGCCAGGGTCTCACAGATGTCAGGGCAGCATTCCATGCAGCAGTGTTGGGACACACTGGTTATTATCCAGTTTAGCCATGCTTTTCTTTTTACTGCAACATTTGTTATGAAGTTTTAGAGAGTTCATTAGCTGCGTAGTAGCGGTCTAAGTATTAAACATTACTGTGATTTTTTATCCTTTAGAAGAGTCTAGAAATAGGTTTATTATAGGCTGTTTAATGGTGTTCATTTCATGTTCATCTATTCAGCATTATGCTTCATTAGCTGCAGGCTTGTTGGATGACGACATGTAATCAATCAATCAATCAATCAATCATGTACCATTTGTGGTTATTTTGCTCATAAAGCCAGATTTATTTGTTTTGGTATCCAGACTGGAATGCATTTTTCTTGTGCTTTTCCAGTGCTGAACCATAGATAAGACCAGTTGTTAGTCTCTGAGAGATCTGTCTGGTCAGGAAACTGTGTGAAGAAAACAATCTGCCTCCTTAATTAGAAGGCTGTGGCTGCTCCTGATTTGAATGACTACATGTCCTCTTTCTCTCACATTAATACATTATTAGTCACATGAGAAGTCAGATTATTTTTGGTGGGAATTCCTAGTTAGGGCTGTGTGGGTGGACCCAGCAGAAAACCCTGGTTATCTTTGCAAAGTAGTCTTGATGGAGGCCCCTTGGCCTTCAGGAAAGGATGAAGTGCCATTTGGAACTCTGGCAATGGTACTGGAAATGGCTTTGGAAACCCCACATCCAATGTGAGGGATGGCACTGTAAGCCCTTTTTTGAAGATGAAACATTAGTCATTCCTTATGGCTACATCTTGTGAATAATTTATAAATGTTATGGCTGTTGGGAAAAAAAAAATGTGTGGCATAGAGTTCGGGAGAAAAGAAGGAGGAGTGGTAAGGTCACACAGAGAAAAGATGTAAGTTAGGAAAATTGCTGCTACTCCAAGAAATCCCTCCAACCCATAAAATGCAAAAGTTTTTTACCTACCTACTCCTTTGCATGGTGAATTTATTTTCCTGGGCACATTTTTGACATTTTTGAGGGCTGGAAAATGTGAGCGCAGATCGGGAAGGAAGCTGTTGGAGTTCCCTGCAACAGGCAAAACCAAAGGTAACTGGTGAGCATAAGCATGAGCTAATCCAGAGCCCTTGGTTCATTTCAGTCCTTACTGGCCAAGAGCAGCTGTGAATAGACAGAAAATGATACAGCGCTGCAGCCAGGGCTTGGGCTATACATGCATTTCATCATCAGGTCAGAGAGAGCTGCTCTTCTGCCATGGAGCTGCATTCTTAGTGCTGCTCTTTGCAGTCTTGTGACTTTCTCTTTGTGCTGAATAACAGTTAATTATTTTGTTAAATCCGTGTGGAGATGCATAGAGTCCTCACAGCTCAAGAGTCATATGATGTTGAGCAAAAAGCCAACAAGTTTGCTGCTGGAAGATGGGGCTGTGAAATACAGCATTATTATCTGAAGCTAATAGCCCCACTGGTTTTCTATTTGTGTACATGCACACATGACCTCTTTTGACTTAGAAGTGTAGTTGAAAAGAGAAATCCATTTGAATTTCTGTCATGCCTACAGAGAGAGAGGGAGAGAAGGATCCGTTTCAGATAAACCTGGTAGCAGTCACTACCTAAAAAGTAAAATTGAAGTAATGGTCAAGTTGAGTGGGGACAAGTGGGGAGGTAGAGTTGTTCAAGGTCAAAGGGAAGAGGTAACATAAGCAAGGTCTCCAGAGTTGTGCCTGGTAGGAGAGCTGCTAGGCCATCATGCCTTCCTAAGATGTGTTTCATCTGTTCTGCAGCCAATCCATGGGATCTCTTAGACTGTGAAGATCAGCTTCTGCACCAAATCAGGTGGCAGAGACTCAAGCTGGGGTCTCAAAGATGTCAGGGCAGCATTCCATGCAGCAGTGTTGGGACACACTGGGTATTATCCAGTTTAGCCATGCTTCAGCCCTGTGCTGCATTCATACCGTATCGGTCAGCATGACACAGGAATATTTCAGATATGTGGGGGAGAAAGGGGAACAACACATGGGGACATGACATGGGATGCTGCTTTCCACTTTGATTCAGCATCCCTGGTTTCTTTCATTTTTGCTCTGGTATGGTATTTACTCCTCTGGGTGGGTGGAAATGGCAGCTTCATGTCTTAACCAGCAGCTTAATCCTGATAGATTTGAAAAGTCATTGGTGTGCACAGTGATAGACAGGTGTAGAGTCATCCGAACAGTCGTCCATTGGCTGTCTGGAGAAGAGAAATGCTCCATGTTATCCATAGATGTGTTAGTTTAGAGAGAAACTCTGTGGTTCAAAGAGTAACCGTTGCTCCATCTGAACAAGAAACTGGCAAATGTCCCTAGTAGCAGCATGGGCTTGGTCAGGAGACTGGAAGATGTAAGATTTATGAAGTAAAGATACCTGTGTGTAGCACAGATACACTGACCCACCATTTCCCCCAATATTTGACCAACTCTATTGATGTGAGCTGACCACAAGTGAATGGGACAAAGTTTTTGGCTCTCCCTGTGCGTGTTTTGATCAGCTCCACTGGAAAAGCTTCTATGAGCTATTTGCTGCTAATCATTCTCAAGCAACAAATGAATGGAAAAGAATCTTACTAGAATGATTTAGTGTTTGTCACACATAATAAATGAATAGAGTTATTCACTGGCAGTCACACATCTCTGGCTAATCCTCTTGAAGGTCACTTGTACCAGTCACCAGCCTCTCGTCACAGCTACTGCAGGAAAGAGCAATGTGTTGAGAATTGGGAACTGTTTAAAAAAGTGAGATCATGTCTGTCCACCACTTTGGGTTTGTTCTTCACCCTGATTCCTACACCTCACATCATCAAGGACTAGCAAAGGGAAGACCAGAAACAGATGAAAATGCAGTAACACTGTTTGAATTATTAAATCCTCTAAGCCCAAAAAGAAAGAGCTGTCAGTGTTAATCGTTCTCTAGGGAAGTCAAAGCAGAACAGTTTGTTCTGAGATGTCCTCTCATGCCCAGATATTACACTAACCAGGTTGCAGGGCATCTGAACAACTTCCTCTTAGTGCAAAACCATCTGATTGGAGGAGAACTGTATTGCAACATATTATTAGCAGTTTTATTATGTGCTACTTCGAGTTCTTAAAAAAATCCCCTAATTTGAATTCTGTGTTGTAATTTCCTTCCTCAGTTCCTGAGTCACACAACACCAGAGAATAACAGCAATGTGACCTCACCAATGAGAAACATCCAAGGAAATGAGGCCATTGTAACGATACCTGGTGTACTTGGGCACTGCTCACTCCCTGAGAAAAGATACTTAAACTGTGTTACCACCCACCTCTCACAACTACAGCAGAGTCTGCTGGTGACTGGTCTCTGCCTGAGTGGGTCGGAGAACCACAGGAAGTGGTAAATGTATATGGATCATTTGCAATGTACTAAAATTATACCTTGTGTTTAGCCTAAAGGAGCCCAGACTGTATCACCCACCCAAGGGCATATTGCCTGCCAAGGTGTGAGATCTACAGGCACAGGGCTGAGAGCTGTGGATAGTGACACGAGTAACACCTTGTCCCAGCTTGACAAGAATTTTCCCTGCCAAGGTCTGTGTGAGTCATCTGATGTAGACAGGCACAGAGCTGCTAGAAAAGGCCATATTTCTTTCCCATTTCCAATTGGTGTGAGTTGATCAAACCACTTGAAAGACACAAGTGGGAAACTCATCCTTCCTTCCTCCCTTCCTCCCTTCCTCCCTCCCCCCCTCCCTGTTATCAATCCCCTTACTCTAAAAAGAGACAGACTTTAATTACAGATACTGAATATTCTGGTTTGACAGCAGGCCCCTGTTTAGATATATGGACAAGGAGAATGGAGTAAATGGTGCCTATTTACAGCACAGAGGGCTTTAGTCTTCACTAACAGCACTCCTGTTGTCAGTGGGACTAGAAGCCTGCTCATAGGGGTGAACCTGATGCCCTGGGACTCCATGAACCCACTTCATATCACTCTGGAGCAAATCCATGTGATTGCAAATGGCTGTTATCTATTCCAGGAGTCTTGGTACACTTAACATTCTATGCTTCAGAAAGTAAATACAGGGTGTTGGCTCATGTATCTTATTAAGGACTGAGTGAGTCTACCTTGAGAGGACAAAAAATGTACAGGTAAGAAATATCATTCTTGCAGAGGCTGCGCCTGCTGCACTAAATTATTCTCTTCTGTGGGTTAAAGTCAGCTCCTACATATCTCCTCTCCTGGAAAATTTTCCCAGATATCCTGGGGAGATTCAAGCATGGGTCGCACCATGGGGGTTACTGATTTCCCTCCTGTCCTGTCTCTGGGAGTGTGTTTGTACCATGAGTGCTGTACTGGTGAGTCCAAAATGCAGGCAAATTTCAAAGGGCCCATGTTGCTGCTCTGAAAGATTTATTTTTGGCAGGCTGTTAATAAATAAAAGGACAGTAAAAATACAGGTCACAGAATACAACAGTATCCACTCATGTTCTTCTCCACTGGGCTCAGTGGAGTGATGGTAATTTGGCCTCTTTCTCCTTCCTCTGCAGCCTTCCATCAGCAGTTTTGCTCACATTCAGGTTGTGGGGACGTGGGAGTTAAATTTGCTCACTTGGCAGTTCTGAAACCTCACAACCCCTTCAGAACCAGAACCAAAATCTCCTTTTCTGTTTCCTCCTACAGATTCCTGTTGTCAGCTGTGGGGAACAAACCCCTGTGCATTTTTAATTATTTTTTTTTCCCTGCACGAAAAAGACACCTTCCCTGCCCTGAAAGTCCTAATGATATTAAAGCAGGCAAGGAGCTCAATGCCTTGAGTCCTGCTGCACACACAGACCTTGACTGTGATGTCAGCCAAGCTGATCCCTGCAGCTGTGCTTCAGAGGCTTAGCTTGTTGTTATCAGGGCCCAGCAGGCAAATGGCACCCTGAGCTTGGCTGCTGCTCAGCTCCAACTCTAAAATCCTCTTTCTCACCTACCTCCAAGTTAAAACAATTCCAGCTTCATGCTAATTAGGAGTGCAGGTGGAGGAGATGAGAAGTTTGGAAGTAGGGTAGACTATTTCTTCTTACAATGTCTAATTGCCCTCTGGAAGTGCCCTCATTGTGCTAAGTCCACATCAGTGTTGTTCAGCTTTCCCATGGCACCTGGCTGATCCTTCTGCATCAGTGGCACTGTCCTTCCCTCCTGCCTCCCTCCTTGCCACACTGTGCCATTGTGACTTAATTTGCTATCAGATATTCTGGCTGTTGCCTCTCGCTCCTGAAATCCTTCATACTGTGGTATTTCATTATATGGTACAGTAAGAGAGGAGACAAGCTGAAGGAAGGAGTGAATTTTGGTAGGAAGGGGTGATGGCAGAAGCCCAGGTGGAAGGAAAATATAGGACAATGGGACAGAGAGAAGGAAAAGGAGAACGTAATTGTAACCTGCCACAGAAGTGACAGATAGAAAAATCAAGTAGGGTCAGGATTACAGTGCAGCCAATTATTCTGCCAGTAAAGATATGAGAACAACTAATAATCTTTTGCCCCAGGGTTTATTTCTCCTTATTTATATCACCATTAACAAGAGAGACACAACATTGCAGACCAATTGCTGGCTTCATTTTGGGACCATGGAATGGTGAGTTGCTCTGAGGAGGAGGAAGAATCCTGAAGTGGATTATGAAAAATTGGATTTTTTCAGCCTGAGTGAAGGATAAATGTGATTGAAAGAGTCTTAAGTGGACACAATAACTAATTCAAGATAATGATGTTGAAAGAAGCACTGTTTTTCCAAGTGATTTTTGTAATGAAGGAGGCAAATCCATGCCCAGTCCTGGAATCTCTTACTTAGAAACCTTCTAAATCGTCTATTACTGACAATAATCTTGGTTTTGCTTATTTTAATGAGGCATTTTCTGGTGAATGGTTGGGTTTTATTTTCTTATTTGCTTTCATGGCAGAGTGGTCTAGATTTTTCCATATATTGAATTTTCCATAGGAAAATTGTTATTTATTTATGCTTATTAAAGAAATTCCTTTACAAATTTCAGGGTGGTAACTGAGAGCCTCTGATTTCTATTTTGAACAGGAAGGAGTGAAGAATATTTCAGATATTCCTCAGCCTCCAGGCAGGATAGAACATTAGATTCACCATGTACTACTGTGTGTCATTAACTGGATGTTAATGGAGAAGCTGGAGAGTGCAGACAAACCCTGCACTCATTTCTAACACTGTTTGGGCATTCATTAAAACACTTTGTGCAAAAATGAATTCTTCTAGGATGTCGTAGCTGGTGTCATTCTTCCTAAAGACTGTATCTGTTGACTACATGAAGCCATGGGGCAGCTGGACCATCCATGACTCTGTCCTTTCGGATCATTTTGTTATTTACTGGAGGGTAAATTTTACTGTGCTAATGTGTAGGAAGTTCATTCTTCTCCAGGCAATTTTACAACTGTCTCTTTACAGAAATGATACCAGCTTCAAAGTAATTTGTTCATATTTGAAGTAATGCTATGAAAGAAGAAGCTTTATCAGCTCTATTACAGTGGCTGATAAACCCAAGTCAGTAAATTAGTAAATTACCAGTTGTAAATTAGTATGGACTGTATAAGAAAAGTAAGACCAATGCTGAATTGCTAGAAACCAAGTTCTATCAGATGTCTCCTGTGCTTTGAAGAGGATGCCTGTCTGCCCCAAGTGCATGTCCAGTTTGGGACTTAGGAATCCAGGATGAAACTTGATTTTTCAAATGCTGAGTCTCAGAAGCTCTCGTGGAATCCTGGTGGAACTTGCAATCCAGGCAAAACGTGTTGAGTGATGAGGTTCTCTTTTTTTCACACTTTCTAAAGTTCTCACATCTGATTTTAATGCTCAAGTATTTAAGTACTTTTCACTGAAGAGTGCAAAAGACCACCCAGAATATCCACCAGCCCAGTGGTTAGGAAACTCATCTGGCTCTTTTGGCATGACTCCTTTTCTCTGTTTCTGATTTTGAGAAATAAATCCTGAAGCTGGAAGAATATGATCAAGTCTTACTGTGACAAATAGCATCCAAACATTGTAATGAAGAAGGTGCATGGCAAGTTTTGATGATGGCAATGAAATCAGAAGTCTCTTTTCTGCAGGGATTGCTCAAGTCTTGCCCACAATAGTTGAAACACTGTAACTCTGCTGCAAGAGGCAGTATGTAAATGTCCTTGCAGCTATACCATAGATCAGTAAATTTGCTGCCCAGTGTTAGTGACCTGGCTTCACAGGTCACCAAACAGTTGATTCTGGAAATCAAGACACCTCAAGGTGGCCATATTGGTATGATGTATTAGTGCAAAGAGGGAAAGTTGATCTCTGTGGGTCTAAGATGTGGCAGTTGGGCCAAGATTCACAGAATCACAGAATTAACTAGGTCAGAAAAGACCTTTGAGATCATCGTATCCAACCTATGACCAAACACCCACTTGTCAATAGACCATGGCACCAAATGCCACATCCAGTCTTTTCTTAAACATCTCCAGGGATAGTGACTCCTCCACCTCCCTGGGCTGCCTGTTCCAATGCCCAATCACTCTTTCTGTGAAGAACTTCTTCCCAATGTCCAGCCTAAACCTCCCCATATGCAGCTCATGTCCTCCTGTCCTGTTTCTTGATGCCTGGGGGAAGAGACCAACCCCATTCTGTGCACAGGAGGCTCCCTGATAGAAGAACAGGCAGAGGAATTAATGTTGTTATGCTGAAGTGCAGCTTTACCATCTGCAGTCCCCTACAGTGGGAGAAACCAAATGGTGCAGATCACTACCATGATTTGTAAGGAGCAGTCACATGTTGTGCTGGAGATTATCTGTGCTGCTTCCTACACTGTTCTTCCCTTTCTTCAGCTCTCCTTCCTGTAAATCATTCCTGCACACATTTCACACCAACCCAACATATATGGAAATAATGAAAACTTTGGAGAGGAAGTGCTTCCTGTGATAAATTGGTTCTCGAGCACTGCGGATAATTGACAAAAAATTGCCTCTGACAGGATTAGGGATCCCTGGTGAGGGATTGTGTGGAATCGTGAGAGACACCTGCCACCCCTGCAGCGCTCCTCTGGTGCCCCTGCCTCTCGCAGCACTGCCTGCTTCCTCCTGTTGAGCAGCATGAAAGCAGCTTAGCAAAACAGAACAAATGTTGTGTGAGGCTGCAAGGACTCGCTGAGCACCAGCCAATGTCAGAGAAGGGTCATTGCTGGCTGTGCCAGTGCAGGTCGAGGTGCTGGCCACTGCTATTGGACAGAAATACTGCTTTTGCAGGCTAAGTAAAAAAATTCCATTGAGTTATGGTTTCTACATCTATAGCAGTGACAGACCTTCCTTTCTTTTTTTTTTTTTTTTTTACTTTCTAAGCCAGAGTGTTGGGAACCTGAAGGAAACTGTCAATAAAGATCAATAAGACTCTGTGTGGGGAGAGCAGCTAATTTTATCACAGTACTACCCTCCAGGTCCATCTTTATGCACTTGTGTTCAGCTTTCTCTAACCAGCAGTGCTGGATTTGGATTTTTAAGCCTTTTTTTTCCCTTTCTCAGAACTGAGCTCTTCTTGAACAGAATCCCACTGTTTGTGTTGGATGCCTCTCCTTTATGAAGTGAGACAGGCTATAGCAAAATTTATTAGACTGCAACATAGAGGGGGTTATTCCCTGGGTAGATTTGAGTTCATATAACCAAGCAAGAGCTGGAAGGCAGTGGCACTATCTGCAGCTTAATAACAGCCACCTGAACCCTGGAATCACTAGCCACATAAGGCTTGCAGGGAAATAAAGGCTCATTGCCCATCCCTGTCACATCTGTGACAAGCTAAGGTGTTTTAAACCACTGGGTTGCTCCTCTTTCACTATTTGCAGTATCTCAGTTTTGGAGCTTGTGACCAAGCAGTCTTTCAGTCTGACTGAAACTTACTGCTGGCACCATGATTTTTTTGATGTTATGGGCTTGTTATGATCCTGATGCTTTTAAACCTGCTGATTCATCCAGGTTCTTTTGTACCAGCAGAAAAAAAAAAAAAAAACAGTGAAAGGCCTCTGTCCTCTGCAGTGGTTATCTTAAGCCAAAGTCTGCTCATTTTGGCTGAGTTTTACCTCTGCAGCTGGACAGGTCCTTGAATGCTGGCCTGGCTGTGGGAGGGCAGCAAGTGGTGTTGGGTGAGGGTTGGTTCCTGCAGTCTATTTGGGCCTGGAGAGTGAAGCTGGGACTGGCATTGTGATGTGGAAACAGTTACTGTGCGTGATGGCTTTGTGATACAAGGCCCTATTGCCAACCGTTTTCTCCTTGCATTATAGTTTTTAAAGGCTTAAGGTCTGTTGCTGTTGTGTTTAACTGGATACATGGCTAATGTCTTAGAAAACTTGGGGACAATATTTCATCTGCAGAGGCTTCACCTGCTGAGCCTCTATTTTAGATGTTTACTGTAAACTGCTGGGGCATGTGCAGCCAAATCTGGAGCTTTGTTTTCTTTCAGCAGTGCCAAACTAATACATTTGTGTGTGTTATGCTTGAACTGTGGTTATTTACTTCTGCTGAACAGATTTTGCTTTGCTTTCCTTGCTCTGTAATACTTCCTTCTTGTTTAATTAGCAAACCAAAGTCACCTTGGGTGCAGTGTAACCAACCCAGTCTGTGTAGAATTGAGGTTGACGAATCTGCCAGGTTTTCCTGGGGTTAGTAGTTGCTTGGTTTTAAAGTTTGTTAGAGAGAGATACTACTAATAATTTAAAAAAGTTGTCTGTACCAGCTCTGCCACCTGTGAGAGCTGGAGGGCCCTGATGGCAGTGGAGGCTGCTCTGAGGGTCCCAAGTTTGTGGCTCCTCCATCATCCAACCCTTATTTAAATAATAATAAATATTAATTTAAAAAAACAAAAAACATCTCCTAGAAGCTATCACTGCAGTGGACTAAATCTGGTGTTTGGGCCTTGTGGCTTTGTCCTCTGTTATCTGTCTCAGTATTGATGCCAAATGTAGTGTTTTCTTGACTGAGACTCTATCCTGTTACTGGTGGATTTTTCTGGGGTCTGATGAAGGTTAATCTTGCTCTGCCTTTGGTTCAATGAGGAGGTTAAGTATTCCTTTTCCTCTTCCCTCCCTCTAATATAGCTACACTTTTTTTTCTTTTTTATTTTTTTTTTTTTTATGGAAGGTGCTGGGGCTTAGTATTTCTGGAAGCATTTCACTTGTTTATAAATATTTGAGGGGTTCAAAACTGACTCAGTGAAAATATGGGAAGTTGAAAATATGGGAAGTAAGAAAAACTGAAAATTATATTGAGGTGCTATTGGGTACCAGTGGGAGGTGATATCTGAGGGTCATTTCTACTTTTGCATTGCAGAAGTCCCAGCAGAAATACATTGGCCTCTGTAATGAGGAGCTGGATTTGCTGGTGTTGGCCCCTGTGATGACTGTGTGATAAGGAGGAAGACTCTGCAGATAAATCTCCTGTAAGTTAATTTTTGTTAGGGTGTTTTGTAGCTCTTGTCAGGTCCTGGATCCTGTTAGTCCTCACTGAGCAGTGGACACAGACTGGAATGGATCTGTGTGCGGTTTGACCAAAAAACAAGAAATAAACTTGTAACATTTTGGAAGAGGGCCACAAATGCAGGGCTGAGGCTAGAGAACATGCCTTCTTGTGGTGAAATCCAGGAACCCAGCCCTGACAAAGGGATCATAAGTGAAGGGGTGTTCTGAGGACAGTGATGGATGGTAACTGGGGGGAAAGCAATGAGGAAAAGGTAGAATAGGGGCCAGTACCTGGAAGCTGAACTCAGCAGAGTAGACATCAGACGTAAAGAGATAAGAAAGCAGCTGGCCACTGGGATCAGCTACTATGGAATTTGTGGACATTTTATCTTGTTCTCAAATCATGAGTACCCCTCTAGCCAGAGGATGAATTTTAGCTTAATCTGTCTTTGGAGATCAAAATCAGTGTATCTGTTGTGAAGTCTGAGAATTTTTTATAGGCTTGAGGTAAATGTCATGAGCTGATAGCACAGCTGGATTATTACAGGCAATTATTCCATAATAACATGTCTCCTATGTTCTGCTGTTTGCATGGGGTGACTGCAGTTACTCCAGAGTCTGGTTCATGGTAGAAGAATGTTCATGGGCCATGAAGAGGGATGTCTTCCACAGCAAAATACACTGCCATGTTTTTAAATCTGACTGTTTTTTGCAGGGTAATACTTGACAGCAAATGAAGTTTTAGCTAGTCAATAGAGTCTGACAAAAATCTGTATTTATGAATTCCAAGCTTGTAGCCTTATGATCAAAATTTCAATTAGAACAATGCAGATTTTTGAGAGTGTTTTGTGTCTGAAAGTCCTTATGTTTGAAGGAAGAAAATGTAGACCAGAGAAGCACAAGCACTCAGGTCAATTCATCATGTAGTTCTTGCTTCTCTTCCCAAAAGAAAAGTGGGAAAATTGAAAACATGTTAACATTTGCAAAGGATTTCTGGTTTTGTTTTTCTTGCTTTGAAAATACATGTTCACTGCAATTTAAAAGAATTAACTTATCTCAAGTAAAACTTTCCTTTTGGTGTTTTGTAAACCTTTCATTTCATCTGGAGATTAGGATTTCTGTTTTAATCGCTTTATCTGAGAAAAGGATTAAACTATTGTTTGGGGGGAGTGTATCTGGATCTTGAAAATGGAGAAATCAGATTTTTTGAACTGCTTTATGTCCAGTTGTCATTTTAATTGCTGGCAATTTCTTAAAACAATTTCTTAAGGCTTTTTTTCTTTTCCAAAAATAAAACTATTACCAGGAAAAGGACCTGATTAGAAGGATATTAGTCTTGGCATAAGCTACTTTTGATTCTGAAGTGCTGAAAAGTTACTTTGCAGGGCTTTGTTGCATTTTCACAAAACTGAGATGAAATATGGTCCAAGTACTGGTATGTTGTGCTGTCATGGGTTTACTTTAATTGTAACATCTTTTTTCCCCTGGTTTAATCAGAAAAGAGATTATAAAGAACATTTTGGAGTAGATCAAAGTCTGTAGCGCTACATAGTCTGTAAAAAACATAAAGAAGGCAATTAAGGTCTGCTAGTCCTGGTTTTTTAAGAGTAGTTTGGCAGGAAAGCTTATTTACATAGGGAATGGGATTTGTGGTATTGAATTCAAATGGCTTTCATGCCACCTGTGGTGATTCAGTCTCAGCAGGCTGCTCTTAGAGTAGTAAATATTGGTTTGATTATGTCCCTTGGTCATGGCAGAAGCAGAGTTTATCAAGTCTGTGTGAAACCCTGGGTGGATTTGAACAGGGAGCATCCCATGGCCTTTGGCAATGTTGGCTGTCCTTGAGGCAGGACTTGGAGATGAGCTGTAGCCCTGGAGAAAAGAGTCTGTGTGCATCAGGCTCTGGCTTCAGATAAAATATCCTCCTCCTGTTGTTAAAGTTCCCTTGCTCAGTGTGGGCTTCATCAGCAAGGAAACTGTCCACCATAAACTTCCTGCAATCCTGATTTCAGATGGTGGTGTTATAAATGATAAATGAGGTCCCATGTCTAATTTAGTGTCGTGGTTTGAGAGGAAGTTTTTTTGGGATGCTGTGGTCAAACCACAGGTGCTCAGATTTGAATATTGGTGTGGCCACTGAGGACATGGATACGCCTCTGAGAACACAGGGGGTTAAAAGCAGAGAACTCCCAGGGGGAAGCTCTCTTGGGCTCTGTCAGTGAAAGAGGTCAGAGCTCCCGTGCCCGGCTGTGGGCTGGGTGGGGGAGGGGAAGCCATGCGGCTGGGTGAGGTAGGCCGGGGCCTTGGACAGAGAAGGGGGGTGAAGGCCCCTGCAGGATGGAAGGGTGGAGGAGCACCGAGCGCATCGGGCAGCCACGCCCACCCCCCCAGGAGAGAGAGAGAGGGAGAGAGCCGGTGCCTGTGCTTGTTGCTTGTGCCACCTTGAAATGAAGGTGGCCGGGGGGGGGGGGGGGGGGGGGCAGCCGTGGGAGTTCTGGACAGGCAGAGCCTGAGATTTTTAACCCTTTTCTTGGATGATGGAAACCTTACAAATGCTGATCCTCTTGGAGTTGAATGAGAGGAGAGAAAGAGACAAGATGAGAGGAAATGGGCCACGAGAGAAGTTGAGAAGAATCTTGGGTGGGAGGAGGTGATGGAGTGGCCTTTGGCTGGACTTTTCTTGTATAGCCATGGACAGAACCATTTTTTTCCTGTGACACAGAGACTGCATTTAGAGGGGAGGCAATGGCTTGCAGCCAAGAGAGTTCAGTGTTGTTAAATTTGGGGGGGGGACAGGTGTCCCAAGAGTGCATGAACAGAGACAGTGGGTAAGGAGGCTGGTGGTGGTGCCCTCCGTCTTCCGGGAAGAAGAAGATCTCTGTTCTTGAGACCCCTCGGCCCCAGGGGGTGATGTGAAGAGAGACTGTGCTTTTTTGGAACTGGGCAAAGCATCCTTAAAAGGGGAACCCTAGAAGCAGCTCTGGTCCATGCGCAGTGGTGAGAGCACCGGGCATGGAAGGAAGATGTCACGATGGCAAATGATCTCTGGGCAGTGCCACGTGTGACAGGAAACACACGAGGTCTCAACTGTGTTTCCAGGGGAAGCCTATGGCACAAGAGGGACTCCTCTCTCCTTGATGAACTGAGAATTGGTTATCTAAAGGGTGGTGATGGACTGAGGGTTGGTGATCTGAGGGATGGATGTATTGGAAATTTGGTGGGGGGTGGAGGAATGTTTTTGGAAGGTTTCCATTCTTTCTGTGTGTTTCTTTTTACATATAGTTGTAGGTTAATAAAGTTTTTCTTCTTTATTCCTAAGTTGGAGCCTGCTTTGCTCTATTCCTCGTCACATCTCACAGCAGACACCAGGGAGAATGTATTTTCATGGGGACACTGGCATTGTGCCAGCGTCAAACCATGACATTTAATAAACCACAAACTTAAAATTTAGCAGCAGTTTTAATTGAGATAAAATAATACAATTAAATATAATCTAGTAGTTACAAAAAGAAATTTGGCAGTGGTTCAGATAAAGCATAAGCAAAAATCGATCAATCGGGCTATGGGGAGGGCTTCCCACCCTGCCTCAAGTACAAAAGACAAAAGGATCCAAACACAACTTATGTACTGTATGCTAATACATATTCATCAATGTTTTCTCCTAAATCTCCTCCTATTTTAGATTATTGAAATCTACGTCACTATACTGCGCAGCGCATGCTCCTGTTGTTGCTAAGGAGTCTTTTGGCTCTTTGGTAGTTTTCTTGGAGGAAGGCCGACAGTCTTCCTCGCTGTCCTCTGAATAACCTGGCAGGTTGTGCATGTGCCCCAAGTCTTATAGTGTTATAGAAGCCAGCATTATATTCCAAAAATAAGCTTTATTATTTCACAGATATTTGGAATCATATCAATTTTGTCCATTTCAAGGCTGACTCTCTAATTATCCTGAGACCTATTCCATTTTTGGGATGTTACTTATCTCAAACTACAGCTTGCATCCTGTTGTCTCATGAACATCTGAAAACATCTATTTTGTGACACTAACTACATATCCTTTTCCTCTATTACTTTTTAGCAAATATTTTCTAAAATATTGATATAGTTACAATTGTTAGCACAAATCACATTCATTTATCACAGTGGCGGATGGTGAAATAAAAAATGGTGCCAGTGGAGACCATGGTTAGAAACAGTCATGCCTGGCAGGAGGGAGTTTGCCCTTGGTCTAGAAGAATCAAATTAGGTTGTAAAATATTGAGTAAATAAACTGAGTGTACAGAATCTTTCCCCAGAATGATCTTTCCTGTGCTGTACAGTGTTGTTACCCCCTGGACCTTGCTCCCATCTGCCTGCTGAGTCTGTGGGGACCTGGCATCAGTGCTATTGCATGATTAACCTGGGAGTCTGTCCATCACTCCTCCTAAAGCCATTAGCTGCCCAGAAATCCCTGGCCCCACAGTGTCCTTCCTGTTATGGTGCAGAACAGCTATAAGCACAGCCTGACCTTAAATCAAAATGAGAAGATTCACAGTTTAAAATAAAGGCAAAGGGCTGGGTGATGGGTCCATCCTTTGCTACCAGATTGGTGCCAGGGCTCTCTGTCCTTTGTGTTTGTCAGTGCCTGGGTGTGTTGTGTAATGAGGCACTAATGCATGGATAGAAATTACTAGAGGCTGGTAGCTCTGCTGGGTGGAAAAACATGCTGTTAAAAGAAGGGTGATAGCAGCCAGTGACAAACCACAGCAGGCAGAGTATTCAGCAACCTGGGCTCCCTGCTGTGCGAAGGGGTTAAGAGGCAGGAGAGATCATTTATAAAAGGGCAAGAAGGTCTTGCTTGCTGGTAGGTAATTTCTGTCACATAGTTTCACACGGGCCATACTAGAGAGCATAGCTAAACTACAGTGGAAACAATAGATGAGTGTGGGGTGACTGTGCAGACCAGGTACTTATTATTCTCACTTCCTCTCTCCCCCTAACTGTGTCTCTGAGGAATGTGGACATCTACTAAAACACTGCAATTGATAACTTCATTTTTGGTAGTTAACTGTATTAAGTACCAGTGATATACACTAAGTGCTTTCTGTTATTCCATTTATTTGAGCGGGGTTTGAAGTATTTTTTTTTTGCATCAAGGCCATAGTTATCAACTGTATTTAAGATCACATCATAAAGCTGGAAGAAAACTTCTTCATTGCTGTACCTGAATTTTCACTTGCCTGACAGGTTTATCTCACAGGTTGCAGTCTTTTTCTCCTACTCTGAAAGCTATCCAATTGTGATTACACCAATCCCTACCCTGTACTTTTGGTAAAATGGGTGCCCCGGGTGTCAAGTAGCTTGGGAGGTGACAAAAACACCAGGCTAACAGAAGCAGCTTTGTCAGTAGCTAGAGCATTTTGAGGCTCAAAACCTTAATTGTCATGGCTAGAGATCAGCTCTGCAATGCTCTGTGCAGTGAGAGGAGTCAGAAGTGTCCCTTTCAGGATGTGCCTAATGAGTTTTGTCTTGAACCACCTGGTGAATGGTGCTCTGGAGATGAGTCAGAGTGAGTTCCCCATGTGGGTCCCTCTGTGGCATGGGGTGAATGAAGCAGGATATTATGGGGCAAAAAGCCCCTGCAACACCCACCAAAAGACTCTTGGAAATGCTTCAAAGAGCAAGCTGGGAAGTGGCAAGTTGCTTAGCAAAGAGTTGAAAGTGTAGTAGGATGCTTCTTTTCAGGTGAGTAAAAAGTCACAGTTTAGAGGAAGAGGCTTGTGTTGAACAGAGTTCTGCCCTTTGCACATGTGCTAGTTGGTTAAAATTCTTCCACAGCACTTATGGAAAACTTTGGAGAGGCAGAAACCAGCCCTGCTAGTAGTGTCCCTCCACAGAATGAATGTATTTGTGGTGGAGGCTTCTTTTGTGTTATCCTGTTTCTCAGTTTTCATGCCATCTTTTTTCTGCTTTCAGTCCTTTATGCTTTGTTTTTTGTTTTTTTGTTTTTTTTTTTTTTAATCTGCTTACACTCCCCTTGGTCTTGCTCTGAATTCACCTCTCTTTAAGTGGAGATTTGTTCTTGGGTATTGCTTGACCTGTTTTACCAAGGTGTTTATCTTCTGCAAGGCAGATACCAAACTTCAGTTTCATGTTTCCCCAGGCAGTTTGTTGGCTGAGGCAATGCATGGGGAGGTTCCTTGGGTAAGTGCGTTTGCCTTCCCTGACCCTTCCACAAATTTGGAGAGAAAGTTGAGGGGTGCAGTAAATTAGACCAGGAGGTGGGTGGAGAGGGGAGAAACAAGCAACTTTGCACTAGCAACAGGCATTGTGAGAGTCTGCTGCTTCATGAGGCTTGACATGAATTCAAGTGGGTGTCTGTTACTGGTGAACAGAAAGCTAAAAAAATACTTATTTAAAAAGAAAAGAAGGAGAGGATTTTATTGCTCTTGGGTTGTGACATTCCATGATGACTTAGGAGAAATTGAAACACTTGCATCCAGTGGTGACTTTGAACTGTAAGGGGAACTTCGTATTTCATGGGGTGTAGTTGTGAAAGCATCTTGTATCCAAGCAGTCAACTCCTTGCAAGAGCTTTTAGCTTTATGCCAGAGTCCCTTGCTCTATAATGTTGTTTCTCCTCATGGAAAAAGGTTACAGGGAAATGATGTAACGTGTCTGCAAATCATTGGTTTGAGGGGCAGTTGTTGCAATTCAAGTCGCTATTCCATCACTCAGCCCTTCACATTGCATAATCCCTGTTTCATTTACTGCTGCTTATGATAGGGGAGCTCAGCCAAGCAGTCAAGGATGAGTACCTAATCAAATCTGGTCATACAGATCCCTGTCCATGAGCTGGGCAGAGCGCAGAGTGTTCCAGGGCTGCAGCAAAACTGGACTTGCTGTCCTCTTCCTGGTCTCAATAGCAGCTTGAAGAAATGGATGCCCAAGTGCATTGCCCCTGCTGGTACACCTCCCCTCTACCCTTGCCCCCTTCTTACAGGGTAGTGGTGGCCCAAGTACAGCATCTCTGCTGTGGGGCTGTTCTTCCCAATTATTCTCCCCACAACAGTGTGTGCAGTCAGGCAAGATGCCTTGGAGAACCAAAGAAAGGTTCTAGGGACCAAAGAAAGAAGGAAAAGGGATGCTTTTTGCTTTTGGAGTTTTGCATGGCTTTGTGACGATCTCATCCCAGCTCACAGGATGCCAGCAGGAGCAAAGCTTGGGTGACCTGTATCTCCTTGCTCAAACTCCTGGAGAAGGACCTGAGCCACTGCCATGCCATGAGTGTCTGAATTACATTCTTTCATTGGCCTCCTATACTGTTGGAGTGAATACATCTTTTAGCTGGTCATTCTTAATTTCTTTTTGGAGTGGGTTGGGAAGAGGTTTGGTCTGTGTGTGTCTGGGCCACTGAAGTACAGCAGGGACGAGCTAAAGAGAGCAGAAGCCTACACAAAGCCCTGATCTCTCACTGCACTCTGCGCACCAGGAGAAAACTGGACCCTTTGGACTCTGTGGCATTTGTAAGTTCTCTTAAAGTTGTGGCTTTACGCTGAAGTCTTGGAGGTTGGGTTCTCCTCCAAACCTGATGTTGTTTCAGTCCCCTGCAAGGGAGCTGATCTGTAAGAAGTGCTGGGTGCTGTGAGCAGAGGGAGCATGCAGCAGGCGGGAGATGAGAAGGGATACGCCCGGCTCTGGGCTCTTCTTGTGACGCACACTTTGCCTAACCACAGCTGCTTTGTTCTCAAGGCCACTGCTGCGAGTTTAACCCAGTCTGTTCACAGCTTCTTCTGCTCATGTGTCCTTCTGAATACTGTTGTCTGTGCTGTGCCCCAGCCTCAGCTGCTTTGCACCCTCCTGCTTTTCTCCAAATACTGGCAAGAGAATGTGGTGCTGAGAAGGACACTGGGGTAGAGTTAGGAGCTGCAGAGTTGTGTGTGACAAAACTGTGTGTGTTGGCTATCCTAAGTGTTTTCTTGAGGCAGGTGCCAAACAGAGGATAAAGCCTTATCAGCTGACGCCACTCCCTGGGAATATCAGTGCTTTGGTCTGTCTTAGTAAGCTGAGTGAATGGCAGTGAATCGGAACGGGGCATCTCTATTGCAAAAGTATGATACCCCAGCAGGGAGTCATCATATGCACCTTTCTGCATCATATGCACCCTTCTGCTCCAGACTATTTCCCTGGCTGCAGAAATATCAGCCCTCTACCACCCATCATCATCTTCCCAGATCTTGTCAAGCCTCTGCAATGAGGGCTTCTTGAACAAACTTTTTTTGGCCTTTCACACCCCCTCTGTGCAGTGTAGCTCTACAGCAGTGCAGCTCTACAGCACTGCAGACACTCACTGAGAGCTCCTGGCAGTGACAAACTGCTGCTGTGTGAGGCTGGCCAGGAAGAGAATGATTCCCTTCAGAGAAGAGGAGTAATAAAGATTTTGAAAGAAAAGGCTGAAGTGGGAGACTTTGTCAGAGCTTGGGAGTAGAAACCAAATCTACCTTTTATGTAGGGATCCTCTTATCTCCAAAATTATTCTGGCTTGCACTGGTTTGTTTTACATAATGTAAATGCTTTGACTGATGCTTTGACTTCACAAATTAATTTTTACTTCTGTATAGGTAGTAGAACCTCTGTGACCTTGAGTTGTATGCTTACAACTGAACTTAGAGCAGTGTTTTTGCTCGTGTTTGAGGATCATGCAATTACAAATTTTATGAAAAGGAAACAAAAAAGGACAGAAGAGAAATGTCTCATGGGTATGGAGATAATGAAAGTAAATACGGAACTTGAACATGAGTGTTAGTGGTGGGGGGGTTTGGTGACAGCAATGATATTTTAGGTCAGGAGTCATGGAAATTGGGGCCTTCCCTACAGTTGTTGTTGTTGGTTTTGTTTTGTTGGTTTTGTTTTCTGCATCCTTCACCAAACTGAACAATGTCTTGTTTTGTATGACTGTAACAGTCTTGGTTTGGAGGTGATTTGTACAAGTAAGTGTTTGTCAGAGGAAAATGAGAAGCTGTGACATTCTTGACTGATGCTAGGGCTTCACCTGACCTCCAGCATGGAAGATGATGGATGTTTCTTCCTGAAGTTTTTTGGGGATGAATCTTCTGCCACCTGCCCCTGATATCTGAAGTATCTGAGGTGATATGAGAACATGACTTTTCCAGGCTCTTAGTTAAGTGCTCAGACTGGACAAGTGTCGATGTTGATGAGCAGCTAACTTTAGTTTATGTGTGTATACATATATATGTGTGTGTATATATATACAAAAATCAGATAGGCATATTATATTGAAATACAATTATTATTAATTTATAGGTTATTTCATTAATACAATAATAAAGTCTATATTTTTAAAACATAAAAAGTTCTCCTCCCAGGCATGGGAAACTACTGCTTTTGCCTTTGGTTCATTTTTAATATATATCAGAGTTTCAGGAGTTACTGAGGTAGTTACTCCTCGGATCAACAAACAGATAAATGGATCTTGCCCTCTTTGCTCTTAAATTTTTGAAATTGATTTGCAAAATACCACTTTCTAATCTGGCCCCTTGATCCGAGCTCATGACTGCTTCAGACTGGCTTCTGATTCTTTGAATGATCAAGTAGGCTTCCTCTCTTTGTTCCCCTGCTAAGAATACAAACTCTTCAACAAAGCTGCAATTAATTTTTTCCAGTTGTCATGTCTTTTTCTTTATCAAGGCCTCAGGTGAAGCATGGATATTCAGATGTGAAGAAGGATATGTTTTGTGATTTTTACCCTTTTGGTTTGATGGTAGTTGGGTAGGAAAAAAAAAGGTATCCAAAAGGGGAAAACTCAACAGTGGCATAATGTTAGCAAGTCTTTTCATTAGATGATGTGTTTCCTGGGCTTTTTAAAAATCAGAAATATGAACTTCTGGAGGCTTTTATTTCTGAGGATGGTGAAGATTAGCGCTCTGGGAAGTGATTCCTCCTCAGTGTAGCTTTTTTAATTTGCCTGTCTGAGTCCTTTAATAATGTTACTGCATCCTGATTGGAAGTCACTTGAAGGCAGACTAGGTTTTGATTGTGATTGATTTAAGAGATCCTCATTGTAGCTGGTTTTAAGAAGCCTATCTTGCCTCAGTGTGAAGCTATTAATATGCTCTGCTGAATATTGCTGGTTCTTGGAGGGAGTGGAGGTACAGTCCTCATGATTTAATGCACGAGGCCCTGCTGGTGAATCACAGGGCCCTGCTGTGTCTTGTGGTGGTTTATTCTGAAGTTGGATGGTGTCTTGGAGGAGAGGGCAGAGGTTTGTATTGTGGGAAATCCCTGTGAGGTCAAGAACCGCAATGCCAGCAGCCACTGCTCTGGGACCTTGGATCTGGAGGGCCTCATAGCTACAGCCTCCCATGGCCCTATCTGTCACTAGGGCTGGATTTGCTTATCTGGGGTGAACCTAATGGCTATCATGCTGACATGTAGTACAGTCAGGACCCTCTGAAAATGCTTTTTGAGACATGCTTAGCTGGTATGTCCCTCCTCCAGGCCTTTTTGGACTTAGTATATCTGTAGATTTCCCTTGGACACTTTCCACCAGCAGCAATGCAGTTGGCATTACAGCGATGTAGAAAGGGTCAGAATTTGGCCTATTTGCTATGTATAGAAGGAAGGTAGGAGTTACTCAGCTTCCCTTTCTCCACACCCTACTAGAACCCAGAACATTTCTTCACACCCTATGAGACCCCAGAACATTCCTGTTTGCTGGCTCAGTTGAGCTGCAGCCTAATGCTGAACTGCATTAATTTTAGTTTTTAATGGGAGTCTGAGTATTGGTCAGAGCCACCATGTGATCTCTGATGGGCTCACCTTTTGAAGCTTAAGACCAAGGCATCTTTTCAGAAACCCCATTACCGATTCAACAGCAATGGATATTAAAATGCCAATCAGTTTCTTTTAATTATGTCTGTAGCAACCTGGGACAGCTACTGATTTGGTTTTGAAAATGCTGACACTGACAGTTTAGAAAGAAGCCTGGGCTGGCAGGATGCCTGACCTGCAGAAGCACCAAGGTGAGGGCAGGCTTGCTGGGATAAACTGGCCCTTGCCCACTGTAGTCCATTGCTCCTGGCCCAAACTTGGAGTGGCTGCTACCTGAGCCAGCACAGTCTAAAGGTAAAGACATTTGTTACCTTTTGTACCTTGTGGGGACAGGGATGACCCAAGTCCCCCTTTTCTTGGGGTGACCTAATGTAGCTGATCTCAGGGGATGCCACCCACACACTGTGGACCAGCTCTGACCCTGGGTGTGAGACCCAGAGACCTGCACTTTCCCTTGTGTGACATGAGACATGCTGTTTCAGGGATGTAAAATGCTGCCTGGCCCCATAAGCATGTTGTTTATCAGTCAGCTCCCTTAACAGCTTGCTAAAGCTCATTCTGTTTTATTTTCCAAGCAAGGGAGTTTGGTTTCTCATGATGTCAGGGAGCAAACAAGTTGTGGGAGGATCCTGGTGCTTACCTACAGATTAAGGAGCATGTCCTGGTCCTCGGGAGCCTTAACCAGGTACTTCAGCAGATGTGAGATTCATCTCTGTGTCTGAGCTCTGATGCACTTCATGCTGGCAGTTGCAGAGAGATTTCCCTCACACACATCATGAGTTTACACTGCTTGGCTACACATCACACTTGTAGTTGTTCCTCTTCCAGCTGTCACAGAGCTCTTGTGCGGTACCAGCTCCTTGGCATACTTTTCCAACGTCCCTTTGGAGAGGCTCGCATCTGTCTGCACTGGCTCTTTTGTAATGGCACTAAACAAAAAAGTGCTGAGTCATGGGATAATGGTAACAAAAATGTTATTTGTGCTGGACAAATTGATCCTGTGTTGCCTGTGACTGACCTCCTGCTCAAAGGTCTGTCAAAGGTAGTAAGCGTTCTGCATGCTGACATGGCCTCCTTGCCCCAAAGCAGGTCCTGCAGCATCACACTGCTGCCTGTGTGCCCTAGGTGGTCACAACCAGCATGACCAGCTGGCTCGGGAGCTGCTCCCTGGGGCTTGCTGCTGTGGCACTTGCTCAGCTCCTGACAAAGGGTCCTGGCCACTTCTGCCACATCTGTGCTTGCCCTCCTCTGCCTCTGTCCTGGGAGTTATCTCTGCTGCCCTGGAGATGAGTTTCAGGGTGAATCACAGGACTTTATGCTCATCATTCTGGCTGGATACAGGGTGGAAAGATGCTGCGAGTTCACCAGCAGCATTATAGTTTGTTTTCTGTGAAAACAGTGACTGGTTTCAGATGCTCCCCACCAGCTTGGTGCAGATGCAGTGTCTCAAAACACTGATCTCTGTGTCCTTGGGGGTGGTGTCACCTCTAGTCCAGCTCGTTCCCTGGTACTAGATAATCAGATGACTCATGATGGAAAGCTGATTTTACAGCTAAACAGGGCTGGGAGACTCAGCCACGACCATCCTATACTTGCATAGGATGTTCCAGCTGCTTGCTTGGAGGCACAGTGACTCAGTCAGTGCGTCTGATGGTGCAGGAGACCCAGCAGCCCCATTACCACAGTGTGACTCCATAGGTGTGGCTCTCTGTGGGGAACTTTGGGATGTGAGAATTTGGGTATGTAGAGGGCAAGGGCAAGGGGGTCAGGCAAGGTTAAGATGTGAGCAGTCAGGGAACAGGTGGGGATGGGAGGAGATCAGGACAAGGGTGATGATGTGCACCCTGACTGACCAAAGCTCAGCCTCAGAACAGATACCGGGAGCTGGAGCTGGCAGACCTTGCCCAGCCACAGGAAATGCAGGTCAGGTGAATTGGTTAAACCTGAAATTGGTGAATTGGTGAAAGAAGGACATTAGGCAAAAACTAATGCCTCTAAGGACAAGAGTTGGCTAAAGGTGCTGCTGAGACATGAGGCACAAGGGCCAGGCCCTGTCCCACCCTGCATGGCCCTGATGCACCAGCCTGGGCACAGGTATCCTGAGTCTGCAGCTGGGTGGGGCAGGCAGCCAGGTGGACATGGCGGCTGCTCTCAGCACTGTCATGGCAGGGGGACATGGAGAGCTCTTGGGAATGCGTTGCAGCAGGGCTGGGAGTGAAGCAGCAGTGTATCCTGCTGATCCCCATGGCTGCTTCTCCCTTTCTGTGGGTCTCTGCTGGCTTCCTCCAGGACTGGGATGTAGCCTGGTGAAGGAGACAATGCTGAGGTCAATCACCACAGCCAGGAGCAGACAGTGACAACTCAGTCACATTCTTTGGATTATGGTGCCAGGGAGTACTTGTTGGGTTTGCTGTCTGCATCTGTGCTATTAAACCCAGCTGGCATTTGAAGATCAAGAAAAAAAAAAATAAACCTGGAAGTGCCCCACAAGTATAGGTATTTACACAGAGGAAATAACATTAGAAAGAAGTGCCTGCAAATGGTCTGAGTGCCAAAACGTTCACATGAATGAGCAGAGGTTTAAGATGGACTGAAATGAAGAGCTTGTTCCTCTCACACTTGAAACAACTCTCCAAACATAAAGGAGTGCCTATATACTATGTATTTGTCAGCAATAAGACCAAAATCTTTACCTTTTTGTTGAATATGGAGTCAAAATCTTTCTGCTTTTCCAAGCTTTAACCTTCTTGCCAGAGACATGCTGGGTCACCAACACCACATTCTGTGCAAGCACCTGAGCTTCAGGACCATCTTCCTTCCCAGGAGCCTTTGAGCATGTAAAATCCCTAAAGGTCTTCAGTTTTTATTCTTTTTTCTTCTGTTTGGTTCTGTGGGTTTTGGTTTTTTTGTTTTGTTTTGGGGTTTTTTTTTTGTTTTTTTTTTTTTTTTTTTGTGTACAGGCTTATTTTGCAGTTATGGGCTGTGACTTTCAGCATGGCTGTGCCCTGGATTGCCCAGTGCTGGCGGGAAGTTTTCTACATGAATTGCTCTGTATAAATAAACCCATGACAACAATGATGAAAAATGCAGGCTTTCACTGTAAAAGTGCATCAGCTGCTACTTATTCTTAAAGAATCCTTCCACCAAATCATCACAAATCACAGTAAAGAGAAAGGAGTGATGTAGTCTGACAATAGCATTTTTTTTAGATGGACAAAAAGATGTTGTGTAGAGAAAAGCAGTAACTATACAGGATTCAAAAAGTCTGTTGAGCAATTGCCCCCTGGAAAAAATAGCTTTACAGCATATGCACAGAAGTTTTAACTCTTGGCTGCCCTTTAAACTAAAATAGTGTATTTGGTATCACTCTGACTTCTTTTGCCTTTTTCTAGGATGCTGAAGATCTGCTTTTATCCTCCCATGATGTACATTGGCACAAGCTGCTTCATTGCACAGTGGTGCCTTAGAGCCAGAGGGGAAAACTGAGTATGGGAGGGTGTTAGGCTGAGGCTAGAAATAAAGGTTGTGTTGGTAGCTTGGGGTGTTAGGTCTGGAGCAGGATCTTGGTGCAAAGTAAAATATGCAGCATGCAAAGAAGGTCTCCATGACTACTGGTTGGGAAAGGGCCTCAGCCAGGCTCCCCTTGTCCAAAGGTCTGGCACCTGGGAAGCAGCCAGGTAAGGGTTGGTGTTATCTGTGGCTGTCAGTGCATGTAGCACATGGTTCTCTTTCACTGCTGAGGGCTGAGACAACTTTAAGGGTACCTGGCAAGAGATGTTTATGCCTTGCCTGGATCCAGCATCCTTCGTCAGCCCTGTCTTAACACCTGGAGGATGCTGACACATGGCACAACTCCTCTGTTCAAGTGCTGCAAGATTTACTGGCTCTCCAGCTGCTGCTAATAACGATGCATTTGTCATGTGCCATTTAATTAGCACAGAGCATGAATCACAATGAAGAAAAGTGAGGTACATGTCGGTTGATTATACCAACACTGTCGCTGCAAACATAAAATAGGTCCATATTCCAGCCATGCAATACTGCAGTCGCTGTTACTTCAGCCTGTGCTGAATGAACACAGGGAGAGCAAGGCTGCCTTTTCCCTGCAGGCACAAAGAGCAATAGATTACCTGATCTTGGAGGGATGGATTTCTTTTTTCTCTCTAGACTTGACACCTGCCTGACATTTGATACCTGTTATCTCAGGAGGACAAACAAAAAGCTCGTTGCCTGTCTTGCAGAAGCAAAGCCAAGGGCAAAGCCTGCTGTCATCTTCCTTGATGTGTGTTGGCAGTGCTTGATGCCAGCTGGATTAGCTTGTTTAATTTGCTCCCTGTGTGGCTTTCAAAGTGACAACCACATGAAAATGACTGGGCTTTGGTTAATACCAAAGGGCTCCTTATTCTGACATGTTGATTTGGGATACAGGTGCTCTGAGGGGTGCACGTCAAGCCCCTGTTAGCTGTTTGGCTTGCTGCTGGTCACAGATGTGGTCAGAGATGGTCCCTGTCCGATGCTCTTCAGGCAAAGATGAGCAAACTTGCATCCCTGTGCTGCAGAGATGATGGGATGAGCCAAGTGCCCTGATGTCACATGGCAGATTTGTGGCAGCTGTCTCCTGAATCCCAGATGGACCCATGGTTATTTTCTGTCCACGCACCTAGCATGCCAAGTGATGTGGGTGTCTTGTGGCTTGACTTTGACTTGTCACTGTGCACAGATCCCTGCTGTCTTCCTTCTCATTGCTTACAGCATCCAGGTCAGGCCTCCTGCCTGCACCTCTTTCCCTTTCCAGGTCAACTATGAGAGAAAAACTCCTTGACTTAACAGCTGAGGAGCAAAGTTCCTGGTGGTCTTTGTGCTGGGATGTGTCAATTCAATACTAGAAAAAAAACTCCCCGAAATGTTCAGGTGAGAGTTGTGTTGATGAGCTTTGCATTGCTGATGACTGGTGTGTTAGCTGGTGCCTGCACCTGAAAATGCTTTGGTTTTGCATAGAGGATGACTTTGCATAAGAAGAAAAAGTAACAAGGTTGCTGCCAACCTGTGGGTTTCAAAGGGCTTTAGGAAATATTGCCTTCTAAAATGACAGACGAATACTGTGGGTAAACTGGCAATATTTCAAAAAAGCATCTGAGTGAAAGACTTAAATGTTTTTCAAAGTATTTAGTGGTGCTATCTTATAAGTGTAGTACTCACTATCACTGTAGTACTGAAGACATAATACTACATTAGTGGAGGCTAAATATTGTCTATTCAAGGAGTCAGTAGGCTCTGGTGAGGCTGTACCTTGAGTATTGTGCTCAGTTTTGGGCCCCTCACTACAGGAAAGACATTGAGGGATTGAAGAGAGACCAGAGAAGGGCAATGGAGCTGGGGAAGGATCTGGAACAAGAGTTCTGTGAGGAGAAGCTGAGGGTGCTGGGGGTGTTTAGCCTGGAAAAAAGAAAGCTTGGGAGGACCTTATCACTCTCTACAACTGCCTGAAAGGAGCTTGCAGCCAGGTGAGGGCTGGTTTCTTCTCCCAGGTAATGAGCAATAGGACAAGAGGAAACAATGTCAAGCTATTCCAGGGGACATTTAGATTGGATATTGGGAAAAGTTTCATCATGGAAAGTTGAGTTACCATCCCTGGAGGTTTTTAAAAGATGTGTAGATCTGGCACTTGGGGACACAGTTTAGTTGTAGCTTGGTAGTGCTGGGTAAATGGTTGGATCTGATGATCTTAAAGGTCTTTTCCAACTTAAATGATTCTATGATTCTCATTCAAATCCTGCCCTCTGTCTTAGCCTTGATA
Organism: Molothrus ater; assembly: GCF_012460135.2. NCBI lineage: Eukaryota > Metazoa > Chordata > Aves > Passeriformes > Icteridae > Molothrus > Molothrus ater. Next base: position 18,256,245 of record NC_050480.2, read on the forward strand.
CTGCAGCTACTTATCTCAGTACAATTAATCCCGATTTAGCTCTGTGTTGCATGGTTGGAGACATCTGAGATGTGTCACCACCTTGGGGAGAAGTAAGGAGTGACTTCATTGCATGCCCATTGTGGTACTCCATGTGTGCTACCTTCTTTCTTGGCTGGTATGTACAAAGCAGATCAGTGCTTGCTTTCTGTCTCTCAGGAGCAAGTGTGTTCTGTCTCTCAGGTGTGCTGAAGTTATTTTTCTCATCATTTAGCTTCATTGAAGACCTTTTAAGCCTATGCTGGTGTTTATTTGGTTACACAAAGAATATCAGAGAGCCTTTGTTAACTGTTTGCCCACTGCAGCTTTTCCTCTGAGGGGGCAGCTCTTGGGTGTTGCTCAGCCCAGCTTTGGGCTCCTGCAGTGCTGCTCTGTCCTGGACAGAGGTGTAGAGCCCTTGCCTGGGGTCCTTCAAATCAGAAGCACCTGTAGCCAAGGGGCTTTGCTTATGGGCCACCCAGGGAGGCTGAGCTGCCTATCCTCTTGTGGGGGTGCATGGACAAAATCATAGGTCAGCTCCTTGTTTTGGGACTTGATGTCCTGCCAGTAGCAATTAGAGAGCTCAGCAGGGATGGGACATTTGGCCTTTGTTCTGTGGTGCTGACGGGATGCCCGATGTTTTGAGACAATGTTCTCTGCACGTTGTGGTGGTGCTGGTAAACACTGAGTCCAGCCTGAATAGTCCAAATACTGTAGCATGCTGCAGAACACTTGAAAAATGACATCAGGTACAAAACAGTGGCCCAACTGGGAAGTTAGACTTTGATTCTGGCAGGCAAAGAGGCCAATGAGACAAAGCACAGGAATGAGCTTTTAAAGAATTTTCTAAGCAAGACTGGCTTGATTAACCAGTTTTGCCAGGGAGGATCCTTTTAAGTGTTTCTACTTGAAATATTTAATAATCTGATTTTAGTATGAAATCGCTTGCTGCTCTGCATCATGTTCTGTCTTGGTCCTTTTAATGCCATCAGGAGTGTGAGAAGGGAAAAGCTTTTCCGTAAGTTCTTTATTTAGGCTGCCTAGTCTCCTCTGCAGGGGTGGGCTGGGACTGTCCTGACTGCTGGTCTATGTCCATGTAATGACTTGCTGAAGGATATCATGGACAAGGTCTGTTCATAGCTGCCTTGGGGCTGCAAAATCCCACCCCTGAGGACTGCACAAATGGAAAGAATTACCAGTGAGTAGGTGGCTGACAGCCTCCTCTTGCTTCTAATTCTCTAGTCTGTGCTCAACATACTTCCAGTTATCATTATTCATAGGTAGCATGTACAAACTCCACAACAGATTTTGTTTAATTTTGGGCATATGGCTAAATGCTTGTACTTTGTCATTGCCATAGCCTATTGCCCTCCAGTTCTTTCACAACTAATTTTTTTCTCTACCATGTAAGAGATTTGGAGCAGGGGTCTACTATTTTTCACTGGTCATAGAGGAACTTTATGAATTTTCATATCCAATGTAAATTAAACCGCGCTCATGCAAAACATGGCTAAACACAGTCATGCAGAGGAAGAAGGGGTGAAACCGCCCACTTCTCTAGTAGAGAATTTGTAGTCCCCAAGAGTAAACTCCAGTGAAAAGGAAACTGAGCTGTGTGAAAAGCCATGAGTGGGATGGGGCATAAACCATTCAGTCTGTTATAATCCTAGTGCTTTACTAGAGCTGATTGCCAGGTCAAACCTGCTCAAGAACAAAACAAACAAAATGAAAACATAAAGAAGAAAAATGTCTGTTGTGCATCCAGCTGCTCCACAGCTCTTAGTTGCTGTAAAACCTGCCAAAATCTACCCAAAGAGACCATATAGCACCTTCTAGTAGCTAGAGAAAGCTGTAGAGGGACTTTTTACAAGGGTAGGTAGGAATAGGACAAGGGAGAATGACTTTAAACTGAAAGGCAGTGGGTTTAGATTAGGTATTGGGAAAAAATTCTTGACTGTCAGGGTGGTGAGGCACTGGAACAGATTGCCCTGAGGAGCTGTGGATGCCCCATCTGTGGAAGTATTCAAGGCTAGGCTGGATGGGGATTTGAGCAACCTGGTCCAGTGGAAGGTGTCCCTAGACTTGCACACCTTTCTTAGTGTAGTTGCCTTGTAACTAGACTGTCTTTAGGGTCCTTTTCAACCCAAACCATTCTGCATTTATGCTGGGGATTGTACCTGGGATGTGTTGGGGTTAAAAATGAAACAACCCCAAACAACACTGAAAAAATATCAGAACTAAAAAAACCCTTTTTTTTCTTAATCAAAATTGTATTCCTTCCTTTCATTGTTGTCTTTTGTGTGGCCAGGCCAAGAACTACTCCATGACACATGCCTGCCCCATTGGAATGTGTGATATCTGTCAAAGGCACTGTGAGAAGGCATGGGAGGGTGGTGGTGTGATAAGCAATGTGGTGACCTCTGATCTCTTATGTAGGTCCCAGTTGTCATGCAGCATTAAAAGGTCCTTCATGGGAGTCCTGGACTGGCCCCAAACCCTTCTGGGGCATTGAAGAGCCTGTGGATGGATTAAAGGAAGAATCTGACAGGAATATATACTACTGTGGGGAAAAGTTACGAGACAAAATTAGTGCTAGAGTTAGGCATCCTACAAGAGTTTCACAAATTCAAATTACCATCTTCCCACTCTGCAGGCTCTCTTTAGCTTGTGATCACAGGCGTGATAGGTGAGAGATGCTGTATTTATAGATTGAAAGTTGATTACTTGGGGATGTGCCTCACAAATGGCACATCTGCTAAAAGGTTTGGGTTCTTAAGCTGAAAATGTAAATACTTTAATAAAAGGGAAATAAAAAGAAGTGCATAGATACTGGCAGCATTTTGTACCCGCTCTGTCTGAGTGTAACTTATGTTTTCACTCATTTGCTGAGGCTTTGCATCAAGCAGGCAATCTTGAGCTTGAAGACTGCTGAAGTCACTGGTGTGTTACCCATACTCCTTCTCTCCCAGACTTGCTCTTCAAGCCTGTTCTTTCATCTCAAAGGGAAAATAAAATAGGTATTCAGAGGCTGAAGAAGGTGCTTAAAAATTCCACATTGACAGGGTGGTAGCTGCAGCAGGCAGCTTCAAGGGGAGGCTTTGGGTCTCTCATCCAAGTTGTGACACCAACCCTGCCCAGACAGGCAGGAGAGGGATCATGAAGCCACCTCTCTGCTTCTGGGCTGATAAGCTTAGGAGAGCAGTTGGTGTCCTTGCAAAATGTCTGGGATCTTTGTACACGCAGCACTGTTGGGACTGGTGGTGACTTGGCTGTCAAGACCTTGAGGTTCCTTTTGGCACAGCATTTTCTTCACCCTACTGTAGCCAGCCCTGTGGTCCATGTGGCCATCATGGCCAGGCTCCCAGCAGAGCTGCCAGGATAGCTCACCACATATTTTGCCAGGGGCATGGCTGGCTGGGCGTGGTGTTGAGGGAAACCCCCAGCCCTCCTCCTCCTATAGAGCTCATCTCCTATTGTCACTCTGCCTTTTCTAAAAGTAGTATAAATCTGTTTCTTTTTGTACAGACTATAGTCTGTATAAAAAGAAAAAAACGGCAATGGAAAATACTGTGTATGCAGGGTCTGTAATCTTACACATCTTTTGGGTTTGTGAGAGTATCTGTGAAAGTACCAATCCTACAGTGAGTCAAACACTGCCCTCTCCTCCTGGGCAGTTCCTTACTGGGCAGCAGGTATTGACTGGGAGGTGTTTCTTGGATGCAGATGTGCCTCTGAATTAAGTTCCTCTCATAAGGTCTTCTCAGGCTACTCTCTTCTCAAAACACATGAACTAATCTCCAGCCTTTCTCTTCTATTACTGGGAAGAAAGGGGAAAGAATAGAATCCCAGCAGAAATTGTGGATTCTGGAACCATATGATAGGGCAGCACTCATGTTTCCTTAACTGTTGCTCCCATGCTAGCCTTATGCAAGTGTGACTGCTCTTGAAGACAGAAGACCACATATTTATGGCAGTGCTGTCATATTTAAAAATAATGGTGTAAAATTGTGTATTGGATTTGGGAGCTCAGGCTTATTCACTTCTTATATAGCTTTTTGCTTTTTATGATTTCATGGATCGTATAGCAAATTTAGTTTGACTCCCTAGTAAATATAAGTCTGTAGGAATTGTACTATTTGATTGTGTTGACTATATTTCAGAGAGATTTTTAAAATTAATATGCTTTGGCCTAATGTGGTTTCTGCTTACATCAGCAGCAGAAGCCCTCTCTGGATTTCAGCAGTGGCGGGGAAGGGACACTTCTGCTTTTGCAAATCCAGTCTTTAAAACATCAGTGGAGAGTAAATATCCACAATTATTCTTAAACTAATGCTTTCCCTATGTTTGTGCCATGACCACTGCTGTAGCTCACTTGCAAGAACTTGTGGTAAAGTGCTCTTTTTCTCCAGCCTTAAGTGTTGTAGGTCTCTCTTCCTTTCTTTTCTCCCCCACCTTAACCCGTACCTTGTTCTTTAAGTCACACGCGGGTTTTTTCTCACCACACAGCTGCCATACTGGTCACGTGACTTTTTTGTTTTTCATATTTGCTCTGATGTTTTCACTGAGGGGTTAAGTAGCAGACACCTCATGTGTGGCACTGCTTTGCCAGTATTGCTCAATAAATGCAAATGAGGCTCAGAAGTCAAAGTGAAGCAAGGTTCTTGTGGCTTAAATCAATAGAACTTGGAAGGTATGTGGCATGTGTCATAACTCTTCAGGGTCCTTTATTTCGCCTTTGTGAATTTCAGAGCAATAATGCTAGAAATACATTTAGGGATTTCCTCTTTCTTCTCAGGTTTAGCAAATACCACTTTAGACACAACACTGCAGATCTGGGCCACAGGTTTTAAAAGGGAGTGGGTGTAGATTTGGATATTTTTGAGTTAAGTCTTAGGTATTTTTTTGTTTTATCCTGCAGAAATATTTGTGCTGGCCATGTAGCCCAGCATTTGGTTTCTGACAGCAGCAATAGGAGTGGTTGCTTAGGGAGAATAAGTTTGGCTGCTGCTCACATTCCCAGCTCTTATACCCTTCCAAGGGTCACAACTGCTGGGTTAGAGCTGTTGAGCCTATTAATCCCTTTAGGACCTAATATCCTTGACTCTGTGAAACAAGCCTCAGGTACCTGAGCACTACAGACATAATTTTGCACAGTCATGCACTTGAGTGGCTGGTTTGAAGCTCTCTGATGTAGAAGCCATACTTTTGCATTCAAAGCTCACATTTTATGTGAAGTGTAGCTGCACAGCAAGTGTTCTTGGTGTTAACAGTCCACTTCTTTCATGCACAGTGGGTTGCTGACAAGTCCTCCTGCTGGTCTTTCAAGGGAAATGGAAGAGATTAAAGTTTAAGTATTGAAAAAACCCCACAGGCTTGGAATATGTGAGAGGTGGCAGTGTTATTGCAGAGCACGGATTCAGCTTATGTGAAGGAGTGATGATGTAATGCTCTTACTTTCTGGTCTGGGAGGTGACAGGGAGTGAGACAAGTGTTATTTGAAAACACTCATGAAGAGCGAACTGGCATAGCTCCTGTTTCATATCTCCTGGGTGATGAATGAAACTATTTACAATATTTGTCTCCCTTCTGCACATGTTTCTGGGGTTCTTCCCTCCTCTACAAAGATGGTCCATAAACCAGCTCTGGTAGCAACACTGCTTAAAATACTGGTTGAGGTACTTAGGTGAGCAGAGGGCTGCAGTTTTCCAGCCAGCACAAAGTTTTATGTGAATAAACAACATGTATCTTGAAGAAGCATTTGCTCAGGACTTGAGTCCTGGTTGCTCCTCGTGGTCCCAGGACTTGAGCACTGGATCAGTGCTCCCAGGTGGGCAGAGCTGAGGTATGAAACTCAAGTTTAGAGCAGAATAAAAACGTATGTGCATCTTGGGCTTTGTTAAAGACTCCGTGGAAGTCTAAGAGGAAGTTTAGATGTATGCACAAATACATCTGTGTTAAGTATTTTTCTTGTCAAATCCAAAGGAATTAGAAATTTTAATGTGTAGTTTTTGTCATTCTTAGATAACTGTTTCTTTAATCTTTTTGTTTTGGGCCTGCTCGGAAAGACCATTTTAGGGTCCTTTTGCCTTTGACTGATTTTTGGATTCACTTTCTAATGCTCTCTCAGTGAAATGGGAACTAGAGCGTTCATGAGATCCATGAATGTGCTGGTGGCCCTATTGTGCACTCGTACATGTAGTGGAAGGTCACCAGAAGCTCCAAAAGCCAATATTTGAAATACATAACCTTGGAAATTCTGCTACCCTTTGCCATCTGAGAGTGAGCAGTGATAACAGCATATGCAGGTCTCTAACAAAGCTATGGTTAGCCATGGTTATTCTGAGCGTCATTTTCATTTGGAGAAGGATTATTTTGCAAATTGGCAGCCTTACTGCTTGTCACAATTCACTCCATGGGGTCTTTTTGGGCTCTCACATCCTGAACAATCACCACCTAAGTAAGTCCTGCTCACGTTAGTCTAAGTGGAGTAGAGGAGGGTTTCTCATTGGTACTCCTTTGCAGATTGTTTTCTGCTCCAGGTTGATCAAGTGGTAAAAGGGAGGAAATATGCTAATAGGGAATAGAGAAAGGAAGAGGAAAAAGAGTTCCACAATACCTTACAAAATCAGTTTTTCTGCCCCACAGAATACCCTTTTGCTGGAAGCAATGATGAGGGATTAGTGATTCATGGCCTGGTCTGATCCTTATGCCATCCCCTAGGTGATACAGTTATGTGTGTCAAAACACATGCCTGATTAGCATCTTTCTTCAAGCTAGGAGAATTCAGAATGACTCTGTCAAGGATTTTATTTGAAAATGAAAAGTTAGCTGCTGTTTTCTTCCCTGAATCTTGAGATACTGGTAGACTTGATACTAAGCATGACTGAACAATAGACTGATTTAAAACTTTAAGTATTATCACACCAGCTACACTGGAATACAAGACTAACTGACACCACTTTCAGGAATCTTAATGAGCAGGCACAACCAGAAGGGCAAACAGAAACAAATAGTGTAGGATTTCTCATTCTGGAAACAAGCATCATCACTTGCTGATGGTACACAGTGTTGGCTGAGCTTCTTGAGCTGGCTCAGGTCCTTGTCACCAGCTGCTAAATTACATTCAAAACAGATTAAAAAGATGTTGGAGATATTCCTTATGTTAGTTTCCATATAAGCAATGGCTTTTCCAGTTTGCTGGGGAGAAGCTGCAGATGGCACAGAGATTGATAGAGGGGCAAGTGATGGAGCTCTGGAGAAAAGTGATCCTTTTTTACAGAGGACTAGGACTTCAAAATTTGTTGTAGATCCTTATGGCTGGAAAACTCTGGATTAATATTAAATTCGTAACTTTTTACATTTCTCATGCAGGAAAGCAGGGATGAAGCCCCGTCTAAGATCTGTGGTTCTTGTTTCCACAATATTGTGCTCTTACATCTTTGTTGGAATCAAGCTGTTTTTCCAAAACATTTCAGTTACAGAAACTCTATATTCCAGTTCAAAATTATTTTCCTGTCTAGTACTGGTGAATTAAGCTAAGGATTTTTCAGCTACACTAAGTAGTGTGAATTACCTTTTTAGTGTGCCCCAATGAAACAAAGAATGTTTTTGCAGTCATTTGCAAAGTAATGAACACAGATAAATGCAGACAAACCTTACAGAATGACTAATAGTATTGTGGAAAGTAGTAACCCTTAAAAGGATATAAGGGGTAAGTGAACACAAGCTCCAATCTGGTAATGTGGCAGAAAGTCAAATGAAACTCTTGAGCATATACACAGGGAAATTAAAGAGTAAACAGCAGTGATTTATGATAATAGAATGGTTTGAGATGGAATAGACTTTAAAGATCACCTAGTTCCAACCCTCTGCCATTGGCAGAGGTATCTTCCACTAGATGGGGTTGCTCAGAGCCCCATCCAAGCTGGCCTTGAACTCTTCCAGGAATGGGGCTTCCACAGCTTCTCTGGACAACTTGACACCTTCACAGTCAAGAGTTCCCTCCTAGTATCTCACCTGAGCCTGCTCTCTTTCAATTTAAAGCCATTCCCCCTTATCCTATCACTACCTGCGCTTGTAAGTCCCTCTACAGGTTTCCTGTAGGCTCCATCAGGTACTGGAAGGTGCTCTAAGGTCTCCCTGAAGCCTTCTCTGCTCCAGGCTGAGCAACCCCAACTCTCAGCCTGTCTGCACAGGAGACGTGCTCTGTACCTCTGGGTCTCTTTATCACCCTTCTCTGCACTCATTCCAATAGCTCTACATTGTTCTTATGTTGGTGGCCTCAGAGCTGGACACAGCACTCCGGGAGGGGTCTTATGAGAGCACAGTAGAGGGGGAGAATCCCGTCCCCTGCTGGTCCCACCTCTTTTGATGCAAGCCCTGGACTTGTTTGGCTTTCTGGGCTGTGAGCCCACCTTCCCAGGTCATGCTGAGCTTCTCACCAACCAACACCCCCAAGTCCTCCTCAGGGCTGCTCTCCATCCATTCTCTACCCTGGCTGTATTTGTGCTTGGGATACCCTGACCCCAGGTGCAGGATCTGGTCCTTGGCCTTGTTGAATGTCACGAGGCTCACACAGGCCCTCCTCTTCAGCTCTCAAGGTCTCTCTGGATAGCATCCCTTCCCTCCCACATGTTGACCACACTGCATGGCCTGGTGTTATTAAACCCACTGAGGGACCTTGGTCCCATTCTCCATGTCACTGATAGAGTCATTAAACACTGCTGGTTACAATTCCACTCCTGAGGAACACCACTTGTCACTGGTCTCCACTTGGATATCAAGCTGTCAATCATAACTCTGTCTGATCATCCAGCCAATTCCTTTTCCACTGAATGGTTCATCCATCACATCCATGTCTCACAAGTCCAGGTGGATGATGTCAGTTTCTCTTTTCTTATCTACCAATGCTGTAGCTCCATAATACAAAGTCACCAAATTTCTCAGGCACAAATTGCCCACAGCAAAGCTGTGTTGGCTACCACTAAAGACTTCCTTATTTTCAATGTGCCTCAGGAGTTTCCAGGAGGATCTGCTCCATGAGCTTGCTGGGCACTGAGATGAGACTGGCCTGTAATTCCCTAGGCCTTCCTTTTTTTCCTATTTTAAAAAGGGAGTAGTTACATTTCTTTTCTTGTCAGTGGGAACTTCACTGGACTGCTACAACTTCTCAACTATGATCAATAGTGGTTTAGCCACTTCATTTGCCAGTTCCTGCAGGATCCACACATATGTCTCATTAGGCCCCATGGACTTGTGTTCCTTCCTCCATCCCTCTTAAGGTCCCTTAGATGTTCTTGAACCTGACCTTCTCCTCCAATGGGTGGCTCTTTGTTCTTGCAGTCCTCATCTTTGCCTTCTGTGACTTGGCTGGTGTGGCTGGAGCACTTGCTGGTGAAGGCTGAGGCAAAAAAGTTGTTACCTCAGCCCTCTCCATATCCCAGATAACCAGGTCTCCTTTTTTCTTCTGGACATGGCTTTCATTTCCCCTAGACTTCATTTAATCACAGATGTACCTAGAGAAGTTTTTCTTGTTGCTTTTGAGATCCCTGGCCAGATTTGATTCTAGAAGGGCTTTAGCTTTCCTAACCTAATTGCTTGGACAATTTCTCTTTATTTCTCCCAAGCTGTCCCTCCTTGCTTCCACCCTCTGTAGGCTTCCTTTTTGCATTTGAATTTGTCCAGGAGTTCCTCATTCATCCACCCTCCTACTAGTTTTCTCTGACTACTTCTCTTTTGGGCTCCTCCTGAGCTTGGAGGAAGTGATCCTTGGATATCAACCTACTTTTCATCCAACCCCTCTTTCATCATGGAGTTTATCCCAAGGTTTTTACCAAGGGAGTCCCCGGTGAGGCTGCAATCTGCTCTCCTGAAGTATGGAGTCCTGCTTGCTGTGCACTATTCTTGCTGCCGTAAGGATCCTGAACTCCACCATTTCATGGACACTGCAGCCAAAACTGCCTGACAGGAAGGGCGACTTCCAAATCCTTGGGATCATACCTTGTTTTTGTGTAGCCTCAGTACACACCAGACATGCTTTTCCTGGTGAACCTCCACAGTCTGATCACCTGCTTTCATCACTGCTGGTTAAACAGCAGGCACTAAGACAGAAAAGGGTAGACAGCAATGGGTGATGGAGACTTACCCACCGTGACCTTAAGACTTGCAAATGATGTACTGCAAAGAGTCAGGGAAAGTGCTGCTGCCTCTTGGGAAAAGGACAGAGATGGCATTGTTTTATGCCTCTTGATAACTTACCAGTGAGTTTTATTAGCACCAGTCTCACTACGAGATCAATAAATCAATCAATTTCCATATTTGCAGCATATTTGCCAGAAGTGCCTGAAAGCACTTTCCAAAAATACAGATGTCCCTGTGAAATCTTTACATAAACAAGAGGGCTGGTGAGGAGAGAATCAATGCAATTTTTATGTATGTATTGATATTTCATACTACACGTTATCTGTAAATGGGTAGACAGATTTTATATAGTATGTATGACCTTATAAAAAGCATGTAGCTGTGATGCAGCCTTCTACTTGCCCTTTCTTTTCCACCTGCTTAAAGGTCATTGTGTAATTGCTGAACTGCACAAATTACACTTCCTCCTGGCTGGAGAAAGCAGTGGAATTCTTACCTCTCAAATGTCCTAATAATGATGCAGTAAAACAACATTTAAATCTTTAAAAATGCTCATCAAATGGCAGACTGAAGTCTCAGAGAACATGCCAAAGAAAACTTTATATTCAAATTATCTGTAGAGTTTTTAACCAAGGCACCAGTATTCAGGAAAATAAGTCAACTGGGACTTGAAGTAATTCACATTTGTGAAAAATAGTGGACTCATACAGGAGTGGAACAAGAAACTAAAGGAAGAGCATTGGATTCAGGCACAGGATGATCCTGTTTCTTGTGAGGTCTCAGTAATATCTATCATTGCGCATTTCGAGATTCCCGAAAGAGGCAGATGATAATTGAGCCATATATAATAGTAACAGGGAGATGAAGAATAAATTCTATGCTCAGTCAAGCATGGCTTAGTTTCTGCCTGAGTTTCATTTTCAGCAATTGCCAGACAGTCAAGATTGAACTCCAGACAAGCAGAGGTAGGACCTGGATTGCATCAAGAATTATGTGTGAGTCATGAGAATTACAGCGTGATCTATTATTAGAGCAACAGAAAATAGTCTTGTGAAGTAAAGGAGAGGCTGAGAAGCAGAGAAACAAGACCTGAGATGGATCTCACTGTGTCAAAATAAAAGGAAAATAGCAATTTTCCCTTATGGCAAGCTGTCCAGGTTTAGAGCAAATTTGGGAGAGAATCCCCAAAGGGGCTCCTCTAGGAAAGCAAATTCAATCGGCCCCTCCCCCCAACCGGTCTGGGAGAAAATACCTCCTTGGAGAAAGGTGGAAAAAACCTGTTTATTAAACAATAAAACATAAACACTATCAAACAATAAAATCCCTTGCCACTCCAAAAGAGATGACAAACTGAGAAAGTCCCTCCCCGAGTGACTGAGCGGCTCAGCTCACTCAGTCTCTTATCAGTTTCTCTGGTGCTAGAAATGTCGCAGGGCAGGCCCGGCCCGGTGGGCCACAGATGCAGCTGCTGGTGCTCCCCTGGGTGTTCAGTCCAGAGCAGGTTTCAAGAGGTCCAAGGAAAAGGGAAAAAAAACCAAAAGTCCAGGGAACTTCTTTGCCTCAGCTAGCTAAAACTAACTAAAAGCAAAAGAGAGCTCTCTCCCGCTGTCTGTCCATCCGCAGACAACAACAGTCCAGGAGCAGGAATGTGCATGAGTGAGTACAGTGTCTGAAAAAAACCTGCCGCTTCTTCTCTTCCCCTGCTTCACTCTCTGGAACACTCTTAAAGGTGCAAAACTTATTATTCAACATAAACAGAATGAGACGACTGGGGATAAAAGCATCATATAGTCTACCCAGGACATTCCACCCCTTAGCCCCATATCGTCTGCTTACTACTAAAACTAATATAAATTCTAACTCTACAAACACATACATTATACATCCATTATACAGCTATACACAGACAATGGTAATAACATTCAGCAAACAGTGATATTTACACATAGGTCTCACCCAACAATTAGATCTCCCTGAGGTACACATCGTGTTCTTCCATCTTTTTGCTTTATCCACCATGTGCAACCTGGTCCCTGAGCAAAAACAACCCCATGAATTGGTTTGTCTGTATTCCAGGCAGAATTAATCCAAACTGTCTTCCCTAACAAACCTCTGACATGTACCACTGGGACTTTGTCTCCATCTACTCTGTGCAAAGGCTCATATTGGGCAGGGCTCACTCAGTTAGTAGAGCCTCGGGTGTTAACTAACCAGGTGGCTTTTGCCAGATGCTGCTCCCAGTTTTTGAAAGATCCCCCACCTAATGCTTTCAATGTGGTTTTTAACAGTCCGTTGTACCTCTCCACTTTGCCTGCAGCTGGTGCATGGTAGGGGATATGGTACACCCACTCAATGCCATGTTCCCTAGCCCAGGTGTTGTTGATAAGGCTGTTCTTGAAATGAGTCCCATTGTCTGACTTGATCCTCTCAGGGGTACCATGTCTCCACAGAACTTGCTTTTCAAGGCCCAGGATGGATGGGCAGTGGCATGAGACACAGGGTAGGTTTCCAACCATCCAGTGGTGGCTTCCACCATGGTCAGCACGTAGCGCTTGCCTTGGCGTGTCTGGGGCAGTGTGATGTAGTCAATCTGCCAGGCCTCCCCATACTTGTACTTGGACCACTGCCCACCATACCATAGGGGCTTCACTGGCTTGGCCTGCTTGATGGCAGCACACGTCTCACAGTCATGGATGACCTGAGAAATACTGTCCATGGTTAAATCCACCCCTTAGTCTCGTGCCCACTTATAGGTGGCATCCCTGCCTTGATGGCCTGAGGCCTCATGGGCCCATCGAGCTAGGGATAACTCTCCTTTATGTATCCAATCTAAGTCTATCTTTGACACCTCTATCTTTGCAGCCTGGTCTACTTGCTCATTGTTTTGGTGCTCCTCATTAGCTCTACTTTTGGGAACATAAGCATCCACATGGTGGACCTTCACAGGCAGCTTCCCTACCCTGGTAGCAATGTCTTTCCACTCACCAGCAGCCCAAATTGGTTTTCCTCTATGCTGCCAGTTAGCCTTTTTCCACCTCTCCAGCCATCCCCACAGAGCATTGGCTACCATCCATGAATCAGTATAAAGGCAGAGCTTTGGCCACTTCTCTCTCTCAGCAATGTCCAGGGCCAATTGAACAGCTTTGAGTTCAGCAAGTTGGCTTGATCCACCTTCTCCTTCAGTGGCCTCTGCGACCTGTCGTGTGGGGCTTCATACGGCTGCTTTCCACTTCTGGTTCATTCCCACAATGTGGCAAGAGCTATCAGTAAAAAGAGCGTATTGTGTATTTTCTGCTGGCAGTTGGTTATATGGTGGAGCTTCTTCAGCCCGTGTCACTTCTTGTTCTCCTTCATCAGCGAGACCAAAGTTTTCACCTTCCGGCCAGTTTGTAATTATTTCCAGAATCCCAGGGTGATTCAGTTTTCCAATATGGGCATGCTGTGTGATAACAGCAATCCATTTGCTCTATATAGCACTGGTGGCATGGTGCGTAGAGGGAACCTTTGCTTTGAACATCCACCCCAGTACTGGTAGTTGGGGTGCCAGGAGGAGTTGTGCTTCAGTGCCTATTACCTCTGAGGCAGCCTGGACTCCTTCATAGGCAGCCAAGATTTCTTTCTCTGTTGGAGTATAGTTGGCTTCAGACCCTCTGTAGCTTCGACTCCAAAATCCTAGTGGTCGGCCTTGAGTCTCCCCAGGCACCTGCTGCCAAAGGCTCCAGGACAAGCTATGGTTCTTGGCTGCAGAGTAGAGCACGTTCTTCACTTCTGGTCCTGTCTTGACTGGGCAAAGGTCTACCGCATGAACAATCTCCTGCTTGATCTGTGCAAAGGCTTGTTGCTGCTCAGGGCCCCAGTGGAAATTGTTCTTCTTACGGGTGACCAGGTAGAGAGGGCTTATGATCTGACTGTATTCGGGAATGTGCATCCTCCAAGAACCTATGACGCCTAGGAAAGCTTGTGTTTCTTTCTTGCTGGATGGTGGAGACATTGCTGTGATCTTGTTGATGACATCGGTGGGGATCTGATGCCATCCGTCTTGCCACGTCTTGCCACATCCCAGAAACTGGATCTCTTGAGCAGGTCCCTTGACTTTGCTCTTCTTGATGGCAAAGCTAGCTTTTAGGAGAATCTGGATGATTTTCTCCCCTTTCTCAAACACTTCTGCTGCTGTCTTCCCACACACAATGATGTCATCAATATATTGCAGATGTTCTGGAGTTTCACTTTTTTTTAGTGCAGCCTGGATCAGTCCATGGCAGATGGTGGGGCTGTGCTTCCACCCCTGGGGCAGTCGGTTCCAGGTGTACTGCACACCTCTCCAGGTGAAGGCAAACTGAGGCCTGCATTCTGCTGCCAGAAGAATGGAGAAAAATGCATTTGCAATGTCTATAGTGGCATACCACCTCGTTGCCTTGGACTCAGGCTCGTACTGGAGTTCCAGCATGTCTGGCACAGCAGCGCTCAGTGGTGGAGTCACTTCATTCAATGCATGATAGTCCACTGTCAATCTCCATTCTCCTTCAGATTTACACACAGGCCAAATGGGGCTGTTGAAGGGTGAGTGGGTCTTGCTGACCACCCCTCGACTCTCCAGCTCACGGATCATTTTGTGGATGGGGATCACAGCATCTTGATTCATTCAATACTGTCGGCGGTGCACTGTTGAGGTGGCAATTGGTACTCATTGCTCTTCCACCTTCAGGAGACCTACTGCAGATGGGTTTTCTGACAGTCCAGGCAAGCTGTTCAACTGCTTGACACCCTCTGTCTCTACAGCAGCTATTCCAAATGCCCATCTGAGTCCCTTTTGGTCTTTGAAATACCCACTTCGGAGGAAGTCTATGCCTAAAATGCATGGGGCCTCTGGGCTAGTCACAATAGGGTGTTTCTTCCACTCATTTCCAGTCAGGCTCACCTCAGCTTCCACCAAAGTAAAATCCTGTGATTCCCCCTGTCACACCAGCAATAGAAACAGACTCTGTCCCCACGTCTCAATGGGATTAATGTACATCGAGCACCAGTGTCAACCAAAGCGTTGTATTCTTGTGGTTCAGATGTGCCAGGCCAACAAATCCACACAGTCCAAAAAAACCCACGGTTTTCCCCAACCTCTACCTGGCTAGAGGCAGGGCCCCTCTAAGCCTGGTTATCCTTCTTTCCCTGGGCATATGCCTTGGAGGGTCCTCAAAGGGGATCAAAAATATTGTCATTATCATCATATGTGACAGTTCGGTTACTGGCCACTGGAGCTGCTTCCCTTTTGGAACTTCCTCTCTGAGTCTTCAGTTCATGCACCCGTTGTGCCAGAACAGCAGTAGGTTTTCTGTCCATCTCACCATGTTTTCTCCACAATCACGCAGGTAGAACCACAGCTCAGCTCATGGGGTGTACCTTCTCTCGCCATCTGGGCAACGTCTGCCTTGGATACCAGAACCTCTGATCTGTACTGCTGAGATTTGGAGAAAGCCCTCTTTAATCTCCTCCCTCAGTTTCTTGTGACCCTCCTCCATCTTGTCTTCTAATTTTTGCAGATGTGTTTCCACCGCTGCAATTCTGGCTTGTGCTGGGCCATGTACAGCATCTGCATATGCTCGGAGCTTCTTTGCCTTATCAAGCACAGTCTATCATCTCGCTTCATGATTGCTAAAGCAGAAGCATATTCTTGTGGCCCAAGTCGTACAAGTTTTCTTCACATCACAGATGTGCATGGTACCAAGTCTGGATTTACAGTGTTTACATCATCTGAAAAGACAATCTCTGCCACTGCTGTTTCCCTCAAGCATTGAATGCCTTGTTCTATGGTTTTCCACTGGGTTTGCTGCATATAGAGATCGTTTGTGCACAGGTATCTTTGTGCTACACTTCCTAGGACCCCCGTCCAGAGGCTGTGTGGATTAGCCCCCCTCATCATTCCTTGGGATGGGGAATGATGAGGGGGGCTAATCCACAGGGATCCTGTGACAGGGATCCCAAATGCTTCGCTTTGATGCCATCCAGAATTGTAGCCTTGCCTGCAGCATCCCAGAGACGGACTAACCAACTAATTATGGATTCATCAGGTTGTTGGGTGTAATCCTTCCAAAGGCCACGAAGGTCCTTCAGGGAATAAGACTCAATACTTGCTTCTGATGCTGTGTCAGATGCATTAACTTTGGCTTCTGTATCAGTTGGTGTTGAGGGTCCTTCTCCTGGATCATCATTGTCAGTCACTAGCCGATTGGTTTTGCTTGTGTGCTTTTTACCTGCAGCAACTGCCAGTGGCTTAGGCTCACTATCTGGTTTAGCTGCTGGCTTCGAGCCTGGGGTGACTGTGGTAGCTGCTGCTTTATCTCCCTGCCCCCCTGCCTCTGTCTGCTGCCCTACAGTATCTAACAGAGTGCGATAAGCGTAGGCTAGGGCTTAGCTTATTGCAATGAGCCTTTTCTCCTTAGAAATGTCATGGCACTTCTCTTTTAGGTATTTCCCCACCTCAGCTGGGTTCTGAATTTGTTCCCATGGAAAATCCCAGTCTATAGGATCAGAAAATTCCTTCAGGATTTGGCTTAAATTTTCCCATTCTTTTTACCACTCAGGATTTTTCACACCTGCATCTGCCTCTGGGTCAGGGGTCTCACCAACTCCTCTGGAAATCTCAGCCCTCATTCTAGAGAAGCTGCAGACCATATAGAGGAAACTTACCAGATTAAATACCAGAAAGATGGTCTCTTTAACATTCAGCAGAAACTGAACATTCTCAAAAAGTGACATAACAGATCCAAAGGAGAAGAAGGAAAGGAAAGGCTGGAAAGCCTTATTCCCAGCTCCTCCTCTAACAAACTGGGTGCCATTACTAATAAATTCCCAAAATATACTACTGGAATTGGGATACAGGGTAGGATGAAGAAACCATTAACCATAAATATCATAAACAGACGCCAGTATCTTTGTAAATGCCTTATAAATCATTATCACCAAGGCCAACACAACAGCTATTCCAATCCGTACCCCTCTACTGTAAAAATTACGCGTTATGGACAATAATCCTAGTGACCAGAAAGGTATTGAAACCTCAAAAAGGTCTAGAGCCCAGAGCCGCATGAAGGCCTCCACCCCAAGAGACATTACCAATTCAAGCAGCGTGTCTACTGACTGCTTTAACTCACTCGAGAGCAAGCACAACCAACACACAATCAATAGAGCTTTTTTCCACCTTCTTGAGCACTGCGTTGGGTGACAAAAGATGTATTTGTCCTGGTTTAGAGCAAATTTGGGAGAGAATCCCCAAAGGGGCTCCTCTAGGAAAGCAAATTCAATCGGCCCCTCCCCCCAACCGGTCTGGGAGAAAATACCTCCTTGGAGAAAGGTGGAAAAAACCTGTTTATTAAACAATAAAACATAAACACTATCAAACAATAAAATCCCTTGCCACTCCAAAAGAGATGACAAACTGAGAGTCCCTCCCTGAGTGACTGAGCGGCTCAGCTCACTCAGTCTCTTATCAGTTTCTCTGGTGCTAGAAATGTCGCAGGGCAGGCCCGGCCCGGTGGGCCACAGATGCAGCTGCTGGTGCTCCCCTGGGTGTTCAGTCCAGAGCAGGTTTCAAGAGGTCCAAGGAAAAGGGAAAAAAAACAAAAGTCTAGGGCACTTCTTTGCCTCAGCTAGCTAAAACTAACTAAAAGCAAAAGAGAGCTCTCTCCCGCTGTCTGTCCATCCGCAGACAACAACAGTCCAGGAGCAGGAATGTGCAGGAATGAGTGAGTACAGTGTCTGAAAAAAACCTGCCGCTTCTTCTCTTCCCCTGCTTCACTCTCTGGAACACTCTTAAAGGTGCAAAACTTATTATTCAACATAAACAGAATGAGACGACTGGGGATAAAAGCATCATATAGTGAACCTAGGACACAAGCATTTTTTTAGGCTTTTCTGGTGAACTTGGAAGTCTTAGGTTTATGGTTGGACTTGGTGATCTCAGAGGTCTTTTCCAGCCTAAATGATTCCATGATTTTGTTCTGCCAAATGCTGCCTCAAATAGGAAGGAACAAATAGGAAGGGTCTCTTATATCCAGATGTCTCTGGATTGCCTCCTCCTGGGGGTGGATGGCCCTGACCTTTGCAGGTAGGTGAACATGGATTTGTTCCTTATCCTTAGAGGCATCAACTCCCTTTGCTTGGGAGTACCTCTGTAGCCTGCTCTTGCACCTGGCCAGGTGCCCTGTTGATTGAGGGCCAGGTCCTCACCCCTGGACTCAACTTTCTAGCTTGACCTCAGAACAGCCTTGTTACTTTGGATTGACTTGGTGGTCTGGACTCTCTGCAGACCCTGGTTGCAACTCCTGCGTGGTTGTTTTCAGGGCTCGAGGGCCAGGCATGTTGTCCTCTTGGCCTCAGAGGATGCATGGCTCACTGTGTGTATGGGATCCTCCAGCACTGTCCTATGGACAGCAGTGACAATGTACTGGGACATGCTGGACTCACTGTGAAACCACCAGCTCTGCCAAAACTTGTGCTTGCACAGGTCAGCACAGGCTGCCCCCAGAGCTCCTTTCCAATTTATCTGTACCTCTCCAAAAACTGCTCCCTCTTCTAAAGTGAAACGTTTTGGTGGTATTTAGTTCAGGCCTCCAGCATCACTGTTAAGTTCACTTTCATCAAAGGCCAGATAGGCCAAAAACCTTGACTTTGTGTTAAGCAGTCTTTGAGTGTGTAATCACACATGTGTGTTGCCAGCATGCCACTCCAAAACTGAAGGCTGACCTGGCACAATGAACTTGTCCAGTGTACCTTTGTAATGGGAAAGAGTGCACTCAGTTGTGGAGTTGCAAGTTGGTGCTTTTTGGGGTGTTGGTTTTTTAAAGTAGAACATCATCCTTTCTTACTTATAGAAACTTATAAATAGATTTTTGACAACTTTTGCCTTGGAATGGGCCAGGAGTTTGCAGTCTGATATGGGTGCTGTTGTAATGAGTATCTGCTATGGACCTCCAATTAGGAAGAAGTAACAGATGAGGCCTTCAGACAAATGAAAGAAGCCTCATTTCATAGGTCCTTGTCCTCACAGGGGACCCACATGATAGCTGTTGGAATTATACAGCAGGGCACAGCAGCCTGGGAAACTTCTGGAGTATCCTGATGACGTTTCTGGCTCAAGTCAATAAGCCAACAGGGAAAGGTGATTTCCTGGACCTGATACAGACAAGGAAGAACTAGACTAGAACATAAGTCAAACTCAGCCTTGGCTGCAGAACCCTGGGATGGTGGAGTTCAGACTGAGAAGGGGGAGCAGGGCAACAAGTAGCCCGTGGATTTCTGGATAGCAGACTTCAGCTTAGGAGAGCTGCTTGGAAGAATCCCATAGGACATGGCCTTGGAGAGACAAGGGGTCCAGGAGAGCTGGGTCCTATTCAAGGATCACCTCCTCCAAGCTCAAGAAGGGACCATTCTGAAAAGAAAGAAAATGAAAAAGGGCAGCAGATATTTTTGCTTCAGACTTAACCAGTAAAATTAGCTTTTGGGAACCCCAGGCCCCTGAGGCTAGAGGAAAAGTCTGGAACAAGGGGGACTTACCCTCAGTGAATTAGGCTCTGGCTAGGGAGCATTTAACCACACTGGACATGCACCCCTGAGAGCTAAGGGACCTGGCTGATGTCATTGCAAGGCCATTGATTATCTTTGACTATGTCAAATGGTCATTATGACTGGGAGAGGGTCCTAAAGATCCTTTAGAGCTTCTGTATTAAGAAAGGCAGGAAGAACCTCTGAGAAACTGCAGGCTAATCATCTTCACCTTGATGCCTGGGAAGGTGAAGGAGAAAAACTTCCTGGAATGTATTTCCTAACACATGAAGGGACAAGAAGTTCATTTGGAGTTCTCAGCATGGATCGATTTATAAAGATGAAATCACCCTTGACAAACTGTTTTGCCTTCTACAAGGTTATCACTACCTTGGTGGACAAGGGGAAAGCAGTAAATGCTTGGGGTTTTTTGTTTTTCTTGTTGTTTTTTTTTTGTTGTTGTTTTTTTTTTTTTTTTTTAACTGTGAGAGTACTTAAACACTGGGACAGGTTGCCCAGAAGGGTTATGGGGTCTCCATCCTTCAAGATATTCCAAACCCAACTGGACACGGTCTCAGGCAACTTGCTGTAGCTGGCCTTGCTTAACCTTGGGCTTGGGCTAGATGTTTTCAAGAGGTCTCTTTCAACTTAAGCAATTCTGTGTGAATTTATTCACCCTGTGTAGATTTTGCAACTGAAAAATGTCTCAATCTATATTGTGACAGTCAGCAGCAACAATTAATTAAATAAAATAGGTTATTTTCTAAAGCGATTATTCAAATTGCATTGAAGTAATTATAAAATCCCATTGATTTCAAAGGGCTTTGGCTTAGTTCCAATACTTCTTTTTAAAATAACTATTTAAATGGCCTGATTTTCACAAATATAGGGAATGCAGCTGCTCCAGAGGGCTTCGCTTGGCTTTGATCAGACTCTAATTAGTTGTACTTGTTTAAAATGTTTTTAAAAAGTTTGAAAATTTGGTTTGGTTGTTTGGTTTTTTTTTTCCTCCTCACAGCCAACAAACGCAATAATTCCTGGAGGGGTATAGCTTAAACTTTCCCCAGAGCTCAACCTTTTATATAAAATAACTTCATACAATGTATTGCTACAAAATACAACTGTGAGTATGAAAAACCAGCAGCATGGTAGAGAGACTGTTCTGTAATCATAGAAACAGGCCAAGGATTTTGGTGTACCAGGCCTGTAAGGGCAAAATTCTGGAGCAAAGAGGGTTGGAGGGTGTCATCCAACTATGTGTTCCATGTCAGGTATCAAGAGATGGGAATGACTGGAAATTGGGAGAGAAGCACTGGATCCCTGTTTCTTACAAGTGACAGCTGTGTGGGAGACTAATTCCTGTGATGGATGGTTTTGCCTTCTACTTAGTAGGTGCACAATGTGTAAAGGATATGTTTCTGAAAAAGATTGGTAATATAATATTCTAGACTGACTAGAGATCTGAGATTTGTTATTGAAAAAGTCATATGGGAATGCTGAAACTGTTTTCTGAACACCAAGAAGCTGAGGTGCCAGAGGGAAAGTGATAGTAGTGACATTCTGGTGCAGTGTTCATCAGCTATTCTCATACTTTATTAAAACCAATGAATTAAATACCCTCAACAATTACAGCAGTTATTAACAGCTTAGGAATGTGAAAATCTCATCCTTGAAGAAGGTCACCTGGGCAGTGTTTCCTGTTTTGCTACCAAAATGGGTGTAATATCTGTGTAAATTGTCTCTTCTACATCTGAAATTATTCATTGCTTAAGTGAACTATAATAAAAACCAGGCCTTTTGCTCACAGGGATATATTGTTATAAACCATACTGTTGTTCCTACTTAAGAGGTCAACATTTTTCTTACATAAGTACAAGATGCTATTACTTGGGTTTTTTTGAATACTTTATGGACCTACATTCTATTTCAAATTATTACCACATCTTAAGGTTGATACAGCCAGAGCCTCTTGTGTGTTGTTGATTTCTTCTATTGGTGAGCATGGCTCCATCTATATTTCTTCCCTATCTGCTGCAGAAAGAATAAAAAAGACTCTGATTGATGCATATGACTATGGGGAAAGACAAATGGGGAATATCCACCCTGGTTAAGTGCAAACTGGAAATACCAAACCAGACAGCTAGCTAAGCAGAGAGGCAGATTAAAAAGTTATGGATAGACACAGAAATACGCTGAGAATTACACTTAGCTCAACTGAGGAAAGACACTAAAAAAGTAATGTCCCTCTTTAAGGTATCTGAATGTCTAGGCATAAGATAAAGGACAGAAAGATATGTCTCCCCTGCCAACGTTTTTTAATCTCCTAGTGAAAATTCAGGGTGTAAAGATAACCCTAAAATAGATAATTGTGGGTTTCTGCTGTAATAACAAGAAGAGGAAGAAATAACAAATGCCAGAAGAGGAAAAGGTTTGTTCTTAAAATGGTTAAAGCAGATTGTGGTGTGACTGGAAGGTTCTAGCCAGAATAGTGGTGAGCAATAGTGAGTGCTTCCTTTTCCCCAGCGACCCCCATCACTAGAGAGCCATGCTGTTATCCCACAGCAGGTTTCATCCGAAACCCACCCTGAATTCATGTGCAGCAGCTCACTGAAAATCCACGTGGTTTGTTGGTGTAGCTTGAGAAGTCACTTCTGAGCCTTCTCAAGAGAAAACATGTTCTGTGAAACAATTTGTTCTTGGAAAAAAACCCGACAAAATGCCAACATTCATCATTTTTACCATTGCAAACTCCAATGAAGCTATACATGTTTCAAATTTACATGAATATCAAAGAGGGAAAGATACATTTTTGGCTCACAGACTTTAAACTTGTTAAGAAGGCGCAGATGCAATGACTGATAAAACTGAAGCCTACGCTTTCTTGCTTTGCTGTGGAAGAGAGGAAGTGGCTTTTCATCTAAAATGTGATACCACAAAGAACTAACTTTTTCCATGCCTGAGTTGTATAGTGTTCTTTGCAGCTAGATTCTGGACGTCTATGAAAATATGACTAATAAAAGGACTGCAGTTGAAGAGATATGTGCAGGATCCAGCTACTAAAATGAAGTAACCTTCATCTCACTATGGGCATTCCTCATCAGAATGCTTCTAGGTTTCTTAAGAAGGAGTGTTCCTCCTCTCTACCTGGTTTAGCTGCTGCTGAGGTGCAGCTGCAGGATATGACTACATGAGGGAGCTGTCAATACCTTGAGCTGCCAGGAATGCCTGAATCCACAGGGTACCTGTCTGCCATAAATTTCTGTACTTCCATTGCACCCACTCACCCCAATGGAAGAGTTGGTTCTGTGCGCTGGCTTCTCTTTTGAGGAGCACGTAGGATGTCTTGTGGGGTGAAGCTCATGGATTTAAGGAGAAAGAGGATGCTGTGCCAGAAGTTTTTTGCTATGATCCTGTACCTGAAGGTAGTAGCTTACACAGAAAAAATTTCCAGGGAGGATGGAATCTCAGATGTAGCCTTCTTTCTGCCCTTTGGCATTGGGAAAGGGTGGGGGTGCATGCGATTTAGGGAGGGAACCACAGAGCAGGGATTGCTTGGGAACTCTGTCTTAGCTCCCAGAACCAGCAGAATTCACCTTGATTGCTTATAGCAATCCCTACCTGCTGTGTGCTTGTGCTTCTCATCCCCCTTGAGTGATGCCTTCTTCCTACATATTGTGGTGGACTGGAGCAGTTGAGCTTCTGTTCTGGCACAACGACTCAGAGGGCCTTGGCTGAAGAGGGGGGCAGATATGCTCAGCAGGTGCCCTGTGAGCCTGTTTGGCACATGCTGCAGCTGCCTTTGGCCTCTGACTGGTTTTCTTTCATATAGAAACTAAGCTGTTGAGAGGGGATAGGAGAGAAAATGCCACATACTTGGGCCACTTATAGCGTAGAGGTGGGTCATATAGCAAAGTCTTGCAGTTTAGATGAGGCCAAAGGGTAGGTAACATTGAGGCCTTTCATTTAGTGACTGAAAACCTATTAGGTCTAATTTTAATTGTAGTAAGGCCTCATTGCACTAATAAGAAGGGGTAAAAAGATACCTTTTAATGGCATAAATTAGTTTCAGTTTTAAAGCACTACTTGAATTCATTCTTCAGTGTTGAAGAGCGAAGAAGAATTGCATTGGCTTCTTGATATCACTGCTTGGTATATTCAGCCCATCTATGTGCATGTTATCATAACTGAGCAATGGCTGTAGATCTTTAGCATTTAGCAGCAGAACTATGGAGTCTGACTTGAGGCTTCCAGATGACACCAGGTCTAGGATTTTGTCTCTGAACATCATTTTAATTGTCTTCTAATTGATGTTTTGAAAGAGAAAGTTTTGAAAGATGCAAATTGAAACTTTCTGGAAGCAAAAATCCCCTGAAGCCCCATACACCGTTTCTCAGGTTACCTGTGTGGTTTCTTATACCAGCCTGCTGAAATAAGGCATTGTAAGAGCTCTCTCCCAGTTTCCCTTCACTACCCCAGCCCTTACAGGGGTCTGGTGATGTTTAGTATTTTGAAATGCTTTAAGATCCCTGATGAAAGGTGTTGTAGAAATGCTAGAACTTTGTGTATGCTTATTGAGAGATCTTATTCCCATGCCCTAGCTGCCCAAAGAATTGTTTTCCCTCTGTGGCACTGGGCAGGGCTGGGAGAGCAAGGTAGAGTCATATTGCTACAGCTGTCTGTATGATTCAAAGAGCAATGAACCTCTTTACAAACAGCACAAAACCCCAATCTCACCTCCTCCAGGTGCAAGGTTTGTGTGTGTAGGTGACTTGCTATGCTAGAGCCGGGTGGGAATGAAGGGCTGCATGTGGCTGGATTGCAGCCGCCAGGTGCCTGATCTTGTCCTTAGTGATGTGCTGCAGTTTGCTTTGGCTTTGTCTCAAGGTTGGGGGGACCCTCACCTGGTGTGGTGGCATCTCTGGGTGTCACTAGCTGGCATTGTAGCCAACCTGCCAAATAAGCAGGGGGTTCTTCCAGATGGGCAAAAATACATGTGGGGAAGTGTAATATATCCAAGATGTACCGTGCTAGCTGGCAACAACTCACAGGAATAACCACTCTGGCAACAGCCTGAGTGTGCACATCAGACCTTCACGTACCAGAGAATGATCCTGAGGTGATGGGGAAAGACAAAACAGTGGGAGACATGTTAATTGTCTGGGTGTCTTTATGAGCCCTTCATCCTTGTAATCAAGAGACCCAAGGGTTCCTAAGTATCTGCTGGTATCTGGCTTTCTGGAAGTTGGGGTAGTGGGATGCATAAACTGAGGACTAGGTTTGATTCCACCCAACAGCCATGGAAAATGCGTGCTCCAAGGGTGTAAGACAGAGCGATTTACATGCAGGAAGTTTCTCATCTCTCTCTGTCTCCCAGATTTTAGCTGACTGTGTGATAGATAAGGGTGTAGGAAAGAAATCATCCAGCTTGGATTATCTTCTTGCAGGGAAAGCATGAGCACAGACTTTGGAGATGAGTTACACCCTGCACTATGGTAAACCACATCAACAAGCAAAAAGTCCCCTTGCTTATATTAACAGCGAGATCATGCTTAGCATCATATTTGAGAAAAGCATGTTTTGCTAAGCCTGTTTTCTGTTTTAGTTTTTTACAAAAGTTATCAGGCCTTGCATACATTGGTAAAGAAGTCTTGTACTGCTGCTGCTGTAGTCCTTGGCCCTTTCAAACCAGGGTGAAAAGCACAGTATGAACCTAAGAGTCCTGGGGGTGGCCCAGCTTCTGGATCATGGTTTGTTCAAAGGGGGCAGCTTTGGGTGCTCTGATAGTTTTGCTGTTTGCTGTTTTTTGTGTCCTTGATCCTAAACATAATAGTCATTGTAACATCTGACATGTGTAATGTGCTGTACATAGAATGCAGGAATCATTTGCTGTTCTGTTCTGGCAAGCAGCCTTCCCTTAGGATGGAGGGACTGTTATTTAACAGCCACAAAAATACATATGGAAGCTGGGAAAGAAATAAATATGAAACAGGAAGCAAAGCTTTTTCAAGAACTGAAGACAGAGGACTATTATTTAACACTCAGGGATGCTCTATATCCCTTGTGATGCTCCCATGGGGTCTTCTGAATCTGGCCTTGCTTTTCTCTTCACTTTAACAAAGGCTGGATGGGTTCTGATGCAGTGAATCCCCAAGAGAGTTGGCAAAGGCTACCCTGGAGTGTCAAGGGGGAGATCAAAAGCAGTGTTTTTAGTCTTGATGCCTGATTTCATTCAAGCTGGCACCACACCTGTACAAGGGAAAGAAAATCAGCCAGGCAGCTAAACTCATACTTCTTTCTGATATAGCAATACATTTTGTTAGAAACAATCAGTTGAGTTATAATCCTTATACAACAGCTGCAGTTTCTCCTCTCAGCCTCTCACATTGTGCCATTATAAATAGATTGTCATATTCCTTGCAGCATTAAATTGCTTTCTACATTCCCAGTCCCTGGAAGAACTGATTGACTTGGGAAACCTGCCATTTTGGTAGCCCTCCAGAAAAAGTGATTACTTATTTTTGCATCTGTTGCCAAACCCCTATAAGTATGTTACCATTAAAAAGTCAGTATTTAACCACAATTACCATAACGGGGTATTTGATATGACAGTTGTTTCCTGCTGTGTTGTTTCTCTGTACACAAGAAGTAAATGGGTGGTTTTAATTAGAGGAGGGGGCCTTCCTAGCTATATCTACACTGCTTTGAACACACAATATATTCTTGCTTCTTTAACCAATGCAGAGATTAAGGATTTAGAAGCGCAGCCCACAAAAAAACCCAACCAAAAATCCAAACAGAAATATACCTGTTGTAGGGAGCACAGAAACAAATAAATGTGAAGTGCTTAAGGGTGGTGCTTTAAGTGGTGTGGTGAGTGGCTTTGGGATGCCAGAAGAATAACAATATTCCGAACATTTGGCTGCCCTGTGTCCCAGTGCAGTGTGCTGTAAGCACGGCAGTGTGCTGGGTACTCCAGAGTGGGGGATGTGTCTCTATGTTTAGCAAGATCTATTGCCATAATGACCTGATCCTGCTTTGGTGAGTCAGTGAAAACCTCCCCTCTGAGGTGAATATGATACCATAACCCTTTAAAAACCTTCCAAGACAAGACAAAGGTGTCTCATGCTTAGCTCTGCAAAATAGGACATTTTGTGCTGTGCAATTCTTAATGAGGCAATGTCTGTTGCATTTTAATAGAATTCTCTTAGGCATTGACCCAGATTGGAGCTCCTTCAGTGGCTGTTTATACAATTAACATTGAGTGCTTATTGATTAAAACCCAAACACAGCCTCAGAAGCAGGGACTAGTCCAGCCTGACCAGGCTCTAGACTGATGCCCCCTCAGTGCTTGTTTTCTCCCTCTTTCTGTCTAGTCCCATGACCAGTGGATTTTTTACTCCAGAGGGAGAGCTGCAGAGCTGTTATTATTTCTCTTTTGCTCTTCACCAACTCTCTTTCTAATCTGGCTGTTTGGCAATTAAATGCTGCATGAGAAGGTATGAGGTGGGCTGAGAAAGGAGCTGAGTCTCCCCTTCTAGGCCAGCTGCTACAAAAATACAGTTAATGCTCAAAGGCTAGGGGAGGAGGTGACATCCCTAAAGTGTCATTTTTGGGAGTTGATTACCATAGGAGAGAGCCTGCTGGACTCGTCTCTCAAGAGAAATGAAAGATGGAGGAGACATCAAGTTTATAGCTGAGGCTTAGAGTGAGTATTAGGAGGTTTGTCTAGGGTAGCTGTTATCATGCAGAGGCTTTCTGATGAGCCTGATGTACTTGTGATCTGACAGGGATCTCATAAGTGTTTGCTCCTCTAGGGATTGGTGGCAGGTACTGACTCTGGGTCATGGAAAGCCATGACACTTGCATGCTTCTCCTCTTCTGAAATGCTTCATTAAAGTGAAACCTAAACCCAGAGACCTCAGAGTGCTTTTTGGAATAGGTACATATAGCAATTTCATAGTTTTGGGTGAGGGCAGAATTTCTAAAGATAGCCAGGTCTACCATCATCCACTGTCTGTTCTTCTGTGAGGGGTCCTGCTTGACATGTATTTTAGTATTAGATTAGAGACAACAGACTATTTCTTGATTGATGGTGGGGGAATATGGGGCAGAAATAATTTGTAATTGATGCTCACAAAAAGGTACAGATACACAAAATTCTATTCCTTTGAATTGAGTAAGAATTTAAAGTTACTCACTAGGCTATCTGAATACCATTTTATATCTGGTCTGTGGAGTGTTTTAGCAGGCTCAGCCTATTTAGATTGAGCAGATACTTATTTCATGCTAATCAGAATACCTACTGATTTAACATTTTTCATCTAGCTAATAGGAATCTCTTCACTTGTTCTTTTCTTCCATAAATCCTTCTAATGTCCAATGCTCCTTTTTTAACGTCCAATGCTCTTTTTTTAATATGCAAGTCCTTTCTCCTGAATGTGAAGAGCAAGAGTAAAGAGGATGCTTACAATATCACTTATAAAGAAGTAGCTCTATACTGCTGAAAGCAGCTGGCTAGTAAGTACTGTAAAATTAGCATCCTTTTATACTTTCACCAGAGCATTAGGGAGCTTCATGCCTTGGTGCACCATCAAATCCAGGTCTGGGATAATATAAATGCAAAGATCCTGGAGTTTTTTCCCAAAGTAAGGAAAAGAAGAGATCACAAACCATTACATATCTGCTGTATTTTCCCTGTACCTTATTGCTGAGCTGCAGCACCTTATCAGTACTTCCTTCTGTCATTCCCTGTTGCCAGACCTCTACAAAATGCCTGCAAAGCCTTCAATGTGAAGTAGGAAAGATGATGCCTGTCTCCAAGTTATGAAGATTGTTTACAATCCAAATATTTGAAGATGTTGCTAGTTATATGGTAACTAGAACCCCTGTAACCCAATGCTTTAATTAAAGGTTTCTGTTGACTGAACAGAGATGATAGCTGATTTAAAAGTTGTTGCTGCAGCTAGGTTTTATCTTCCTCCAAAGCTGACACCGGAAAACATGTAATTCAAAACAAATATAAATTAAAAAAAAAAAGTTGCTGGCTGGTTGCTGTGCAAATGCAGTCAGCTATGCGTAGTCTGTCATAACAGGAAGAATATCTCTGATGGGGGAAACTGCACTCTCTGAGAAAGCCTCCAGCTTTAATTTTCTTCTGTTTTGTTACTTTATGGTTTTAATCTCTCACAGAATTCTCTGCCCATAGAAAATATAATCTGAACAACTTTCTATGGGCTCTGTGCAGCTTCTTACTTCTTCTGTGGTTTGGCCAACATTGTTGCTATTGGTGTTGGATTTGGAGACTCAATTATTTGTGTAGTAGCAGATAGTGAAGGACTCAGATTGGCAGTGCAAAGGCATGAGCTTGAACCTTACCAGCTTCCTCGTTCCTAATAAATGTGAGCAGAAATGTTCCCTGAGGGGGATGTTAACAAGGCATCAGCTGCTCTGGAGAAGTATCCAAACCTCTGGACCTTTTTAGGTTTGCCCATCACTTCTTACAATCAAGAAAGAAATGCATGACTCTTTGAGGAAGGTATTTTAAGCTTATTTTCTTTAATCTTCTGCGTTCTGTGGTTGTGACTCCCCTGAGGTCATAGCGATATTTTTAAATGAATTCTCACTGCTTGAATAACAAGAAAATAATATCTTGGCTTTCAACTTCTGTATTCTCCAGCTTCATAACTTTGGGCGCTCCTGAAGTGAAGCTGAAGTCGTTGGGCCATTTCAAGAGTCCTTTTGTATTTATATTAATAACAAACCTTCTCCCTCAAAGAACATTTGCCATAATTCAAATGTTTATTGTTCAGCTGGGCCAGTGAACAGCTGTATTGAGCAAAGCCCCATGTGACACCCATTGCATTCCTGGGTGATTATAGAGTACTGCCAGCAACTGTTTAACGTGTACATTGCGGTAGAATCTGCACTGCCTGGAGCACAGAGAAGGGAAAATAAAAGCCCTTGCAATCTGAGAATGAAATTATTACACAAGGATACTAAAAGCAAGGAAGAGGTCGTTGCACCCCTGGTAAAATGTCTTTTGTACCTTCTTGCGCTGAATTTGTGCCTGTATTTTGACAGGAGAGCACTCAGCTCAGCCTGTGTGTTCGTGTGCCTCAGCACAGAGCCTTTGGAACTGTTTTCCCCAAAGATGGATCAGAGCTTTTCTCCAAACCCCATTTGCATTGGAAAATGGAGTCTGTCAAAATATAACATGTTGTGGGCTCGCACTAGCATTCAGTTCCCTGGGGGTAGAAGGGGGAGACACATGGATGCTTTGGGCATCTTCAGCTTGTTCTGAGTGGTGCCAGACTGGATTGATGTGACAAGAGGAAGGCATTTTGTTTCAACCAGTAGTACTCCAATTGCTTTTCACTTGGTTGATTTAAGTTGAAAGGAATGTTAACATTAAAACCTAACAAAGGCAACAGCATTCATATTGTGGTGTTGTAGATGTGAGATATTTCTGCACTTTTGAATTGATTTATTTAAAAATAATTTCTAGCTAAGGGAAAAGTTTAAAATTGGACTTTTTAGGTTTATCATGACACAGAGTTGGAAAGGCTGGAGTTGAATGTGTCCCTGAAATGACATCATTTCTTGCTCTGACCTGTGCCAGATGCCAGTGTCTGAAAAATTAAATTTCCAGACCAAAAAGCTTAGGAAAATTTTATCCTCTGTTTCACTTATAAGACTTTTTAAAATTTTTGCCATAAGTAACAAAGTTACTCAGCTTTGCTAGTAGGGGAAAGATTTTAAATATCCATGGTGCTTAGATTGTTGCCCTGCCATGAGCTACTGTCTTGCTAATGTCATCCAACAGGCACAAAGGAAGAATGAACTACTGCAACTTGTTAATAAAAATAGTTTTAGTCCTTGGGATTGTTTCAAACATGTTCTGCTTGGATGGATTGTTGTGCTAAGAACAATGTTTTTCCTCACCCACAAATCATCTAAAACAAAGGGCCATGTAGCTGTTGATTGTCTTTTAGCAGTTCCCAAGTAAAGAAGGAAATTATATTCAGGCAGTCCTTTTAAATTGATTTGGAAGTCTCATCTGGACTTGTCTTGCATGAGAGCCCTCCACTTCACTACCCCTCTGCTGTGTGCAAGCTGGCTCTACTCCTCAGCTTGGCAAAATAATAATCTCAAACATGGGTTAAACTGACAAGCGGCTCCTCACAAAAAGCCTTTTTAAAATGGGTCTATGAGAATTTCCAGCAAAATGTTTCAGGAACATTGGATCCGAAATTAGCTCCTTCTGATTAACTTCCATGCAGCAGGCTATTGTGGGGCCACCTTGATTCTTCCTGTTAATATGGTTTACTTAAGGGGCAGAATAATGATAGCCTTGCAAAATGCCTGCTTTTTCAGGATTTTTGCTACACTTTTGATGACTCAGAATTATCAGATGAGATTCTTTTGAATTGCACGTGGCCAGTAACTGTTAACAGTTTTGCAGGGTATTAAAAATTTGAAGCTGTTTCATGGTAGCATTTTTGTTAGGAAATAGGAAATGAGGCTTTGCAGGCTGTGCAGAAATTTAGTGCAGGTTTTGGTTTCCTCTTTTTGTGAGGCTATTTTCTACAAAATTAAATACTCCTTAAAATAATGTTTTAGTTCATGTAACGTCAAAAAAGCTTTTCATTTGGAGCAAATAATTTCTCCAAACTCTAGATAAGGCTGTGCCTAATGAACTTAAAGAATTGATTTTGCTTAGGAGCCAGTACCCCGAGTCAGACTTTGGGACTCACTTTCATGAGATGAAACTGAGAACAGAGCTGCTAGCCATGGTACAGCCCACATCCCTGAACCCAAGGAGAATTAAAAAATCCCTTTTTGTGTGCAGCTCTTGATCTCTGTCTGCTATTACCTTGCTATGAAACTTATCTGAACATTTACTTGCTACTCTGATTTAAGTGGAAGTCTGTTCAATGTCTCCCTTTTTTTCATCTGAAGTGCTGACTTCGGAGGACATTTTCTCTGAGACAGTGGGGAGTGAGATACAATTTTCCCTTGAATTGCTTCCCAATCCTGTTCCTATCCAGCATAAATTAGCCCAGCAGGATCAAAGGGTGGCCATTTGTGTTTCCCAGTTGGGAAAGGATGCAGCCTGGAACAGCAGGGAGGTGGTTGGCTGTGTAACTGGTGTTTCTGATGCAGAGCAGGGAGTCAAGAGATGGAAAGGACTGTGACCTGAAAATTAAACTATGAGCCCACTGAAAGTTTAGAATAAAGATTTCAAGGCTTTTGTTGACTCTCAGATGGTTTAGATATAAATGATCCATCTGACCTTCGAGTGAGGAAAATGCCATTATTTGGAGAAAATGCAATGGAGCCACAAGACTCTCAACTCAAGGGATGGGAGCAGGGATGCCTCTGTGGATCCACTGGGATGCTCTGAATATCCTACCCAAGGCTGTTGCAGGAGAGGTGCGGCTGCAGTGGAGTCTCCACTCTGTTTTGGACCTTGCCACATGGATAGTGCAGCCTGCACTTATTTTCTGTCTGTAATACTTAAGGGGAAGTGTGGTGCACTAATGGGAAGCAGCTAAAACTGAGCAGGCTAAATCTGTTTGGATCCACAATGTATTTCAACTTTGACCTTTGATATCTTTGGCTGCCACTGTCTCGCATCTTCTTTTATCAGAGACTTCCAGTCTCATGTCAATTTTAAGACATGAGGGCCCTAGGGCAAATATTCACTGGAGATTAGGAGAAGAATTTAATGAGCACAGTGCAGCAGAAGCACTCTCACAACAGTGGCTTTTGAAAAACCTTTCTCAGGGCAGTTGCAGCAAATCTGAAGCATGCCCTGATTTTGTTCACTTGAGATGCCAGCTGCAAGGCTTGTTGTTCCATGTGAATTTTCCTTTGCATTTCATCCGCTAAAAATGCCTGCTCTGTGCCTGCTTCAATGAATTTGGACTTCAAATGAATTTGGGAACATGTCCAAAAAATGGTGGGTGGGTATGTTGCGTGGGTGAAGGGTAGTGGATGGAAATCCTCATTAGATGAAGGGATACAGAGAAAAGATGATGCCAGTGCACACCCTGGCCAGCGCCGGGACAGAGGGAGGGAGGAAACATTTGTTTCCACGGGGTACCTCAAGATGCTGACCCAGATTTGCAACACTGCGGTGGTGGGGTTTTCGCAGCTCTGACTGCACTGGCAGCAGCTCAGTAGGAAATGGCTGGTCCAGCATGAACCTTCTATCACATCCCTTCCAGGGTGATGAACCAACTACCTGAATGTCTCTGAAGCCTGATGGCTGGATTGGGAATTGCTTCCCGCTTCTTCCCCTGTTCTTCTCTGTAATTACCAAACTCTGTAGAAAAACTGAACAGTGGGATCAGGCTGCAGATTCAGCTGCATCTCTGAGGCAAGCCCTGCTGTGAGCAGGTGATTGCACAAGGTAATCCCCAGAGATTCCACCTGGATCACCAAAATCAGTAGGTTTGTAGTGGTATGAGTGTGGTGTCAGGTCCCTCAGGATATACCCACCGGTACAGAGCTGGCTGCAAGTGCATCCACCTGCCTACGAACTGTTTCAGTAAGAGTTTATCCCTTTTACCTGTGTTTTAGTTAGTTGCTCAGTGACCAGAAAATGATCTGATCGCTGTTTAGTCTTATTGTTTCCCCACCTTCAGTAAGGTAAAACTATCAGTGTTCTTTTATGTCTCATACAGTTTTTTTGAAGGAAAGGGTGTTATTCAAACACATACAAGATGCAGAATTTGGACTGACCTAGAGCTTATTTAACAAAACTCTGTAGACTTTATTGACTTCTTCTTTCTGTTCGAATTACAGATCCACATCCTCCTTTCATTTTCACCTGCCTTCAGAGTTCCAAGCTCAGACCTGTAAGAAGCGCCAGGGAAAACAGGAAGGCTGGACTTGCTGCTAAGGCAAGTCTAAGGTCTAACTCAGTCCTGCTGAGATCTGTTTAAACTATCGTGGACTTCTGCTTCCTGTTTTTGATCCCTTTTCTCCCTCTAGAAACTGGGAGTGATTCTATTGGCTTGCCATCAAAGCATTAAACAGCTAAAGAAGTAGAGGCTTGGAAAGAAGCAGAGATAGCACTAACTGTGGCAGCATCATGCAGTCCTCAAGGAGATTGTATTTGCTTCATCACAAAGCAAGGCCCTGGGAAGGTCATGGCAGTTCAGCTTCTTGCTCAACCCCTCTCCACAGGATTTGGAGGGCAACTCAGCCTGGCTCCAGCTGTGTGTGAGACCTTAAGTCTGTGGATGTGACTGTAAGGTAGCAGTTCTTGGGACATTTCAGGTTTTTTCAATTTCCATTTCTGATGAGGAAGCGAGAGAAGAGCTTCTGGTCTGATCCACGTACTGAAACCCAGAAATGTCACTACTCCAGTTTTGGCAGATGAGTCACAACCAATGTTATCCTAAGTGAAAATCACCTCCTTATGTCCCATGAGGAGCTGTTATGGGTTATCTTCCTGCAGGCCCCCTTCTGTAGTGACTTGGCCAAGCAGAAGTTGGGTCCCTTATGTGGGACAGCTTCAGGCTGGCAGCAGGGAGCTGTATTTTGGCACCATGCTGGGCCCCCTCTTCATGCATGAGGTGGCATAATTTTAACCCTTTGTGCAGGGAGGTGTCAGCTCCCCTCACTGCTGAGGTCCAACACATCACTGCTGTGTGATGCCAGCCCCGTGTCTGCCCTCAGACATGCTCATTGTGCCTGCCAGCATTGATTTCATTGAAGGGAAGCCCTCAGTTCAGTTTTTTCACTCTGAAAAGCTTGGGGGTGCCAAGCTTTTCAGAGTGCAGTGCCAAGCTTTTTTTTTTTTTTTTTTGTGTCAGGATCTCCTTGGCACAGGAGAGAGGGGTATTTGTCAGGAACTGCAGCTATCCCTGAGGTTTGCTGGTAGTTTTTAAAGTTGCTATAGTCTGTGAATGACCATGGAGGCTGCACCTTCCAGGTCACCCAGGAGGGACTCAGTCACTTCAGGCCATGGCGTTCTGTTGGGCTGCTTGTTCCAGCCTGCCCTGTGAGATGAAGGAACAAGTCTTCCAGCACTATGCTGGATAAGGCCATTGTCCATAATGGAATGGCCTTAATCTCCATAATAACCATTCTCCATAGTGTGGTTCCTGTGGTCAGGATATGTCCCCTTTGCCTGGTTTGGGTTGCAGAAGGGCTGGGAGCATGGGGAAGACCTGGCTCCAATCCATGTGAATCTCCCATTTGCTGCCTCTTCAGCTGAACTTTCCCCTACCCCTGGTAGGGGAAATGCCACCTCAGACATGTCTAATTCTTCCCTGTCTTTCTCAGCCTGGACTTCTTTCCTTATCAGAGCAGCCAAAAATAACCTCTGCCTCCTGTCCAAATGTTGTTCATGCAAGATTGGCCTCTCACTACCCACATAGGAGAGTAAAGTGCACAGCTGGGGTTTTGTCCCTAGGCAAAAAAGGACAGTAGTGCAGTGAGCAGGGGATTTCCAGAGGCAAGGTTTGTCTGCAGCTACTGGGGATTTTCCAAAAAGGATGATCCAAAGTGGAAGCCTTGAGTAGTCCTCACTGCATCTGTTTGGGTAGGTCGTATCTCACGGCCTATGTATCACAAAACATTGCAGGAAAATATTAGTGTTTTGGATTCAGAGGGTTTTTCTTTCTTCTCTTTTGAAACACAGATTTCTTCCTTATTTGCCCTCTTATTTTGATGGGCTTCTTTGCGGTTTCTAGGTGAGAGACAGAAGCATTGGTGTAGAAATGCCCTGTATGGAAACAGACCTTGATATGGGTAGATAGAAAGGGGCCAGATCTTCAGCAGAAGGTAGATGGGTGCAGGGACATCTGATGGACTCAGAGATTGTTCCCCTGCACATGTGAACCTCCATGGAGGTGACTGTTCAGGCCAGGGCAGCTCAGGCACAGGGTGCCCCATGACCATGAGTGCATCAGGGAGATGTGTGGGAGTGGCAGAGGTTTTATAGCAGCTGGGGCTCTGAGGAGAAGGGGCATGATGTGGTTAGAGCCTGCTTGATGCAAGTGCTGCACGTCTCTTGCATGTTTGGTACATGAGATCTGAGGAGGCATGGGGAAAATACTTGAGCTTTGTAGGCAATTTTATTCATATCATATGTTATTTTAGAAGGCTGTTCAGCCATCTCCATCCTCCATCTCTCATTCGTTCAGCAGGGCACTGCTTCTCCTGGCATACCAGCACAGGGGAGAATGGTAGCACTGGCTAAACCTTAGGGCTAACAAAAGTGTCACTTGAAAGTCAGAATTAGAGCCAGGCTTTGACATAGCAATCTCCCAGCATGACACTTAGTAAAATTTTCCTTTTGCCTTGCTCTTGCATGATGTTCAGCTCTTCCACATTTATCTGGAGACTGGATTTAAATCTGCAGCACCTTCAGTAGGGCCAGGATGCTGATTTCACTGCCATACCTGGAATAGAGATTCTTGAATTCTGGGCACCACTTATGCATTATTAAATAACCTTTGTAATGATTTCCCAGGGCTTTTCTTCTCAGAATTCAGGTAACCTGAGCATATATTAACTTTGCATGTGAGCTGGAGGTACTGGCTCTGTCATCAGCTTCATCAGGCAAGCCTGGATAGACCAGTGCTGCTGTTATGCCCATCCCTGCTGGCTGCAGATCTACTCTATCCATGGCAGTGGAAATAGCTGGGGAGGGGAAGACTCTTTCCTGTGGTCAGGGTCAATGTATCAGGACACTGAAGCAATATCAGAGTTCACTACTTGCTTCTCTGAGGCAACAAAATGTTAAACATTTGGCCTGTCAGAATTGCTCGAGGGATGTGCTTATATGGAGTGAAGCCTTCAGTCAGCAGACTAATGGGTCTGGTAGCAATGGCAAAATATCTGCCCTTCTTTGGATTGTTAAAGGGATTTCTCAATAGCTTCCACTATCCCTTTGTAAATGAGGGCATAGCCTCAAGTGGCCTTGGAGTTGTTGCAGCTATTCTGCCCAGTGTGATGGGGAGTGTTGGCCTGATTGTTACCGTTGGCTTTTGTTACTCATTTTTTCTGATTTCCACTCAGAATTACTCACACCACTTTTTCAAATGGGATATTTGTGGTGATTAAGCAGAGTTGAATGAGTCTAGGACAGTTCATGATATCTTATGATAAAATAAGGTCTTATTTTTAATGCACTGGTTTATGAAAAGTATATATACTGGGGGAGGATGGGTATTATATATGAATATACTATATACAGGATATACAGTATCCTGTATATTATATATACAGTTGTTGTATCAACTTTCAGGCAGTTGAAAGTGCTTCCTATTTTGTATGCAACCATATAGAATTGGATTTAATGCTCCATGGGGCTATGTTAAATGATGCACTGAGGGAACTGGGACATAAAAAGGCATTTAAATACACCATAATATTTAGCTCCCAATGTCTGTACAGAAAGGAGTGGTCTGAGACATTTGCCAACACTTGTCCACAGCTGTCTCAAGAAATACTGTCCCTGATGTTTCTGCTGTGTGGTGGGTGTGCAGTACTGACAGGTTATTGTGCTCCTCTGACACTGGAATACCAGCTTTACACCCTTGGTGGGAACAGCTTTCTGGTATACATTTGCCTCTGTGGGCCTAAAAAGCTGGGGAAAATTAGTTAGCAAAGAAAAAGACTAGGAATCCTTTGTTTTTCTGCTAAAAGAGAAGTATCTTCAGAGGTAAACGAAAACAAACTGGCTGATTTTGTCTTGTAGATCTGAGCTGAAAAGTCAAGATCCTGTGATATCCTGCCTGTGAATTTGTATTCATGCATAGCATGTGCTCAGGAGGTTATGGAGCTACAGTATTGTACCAGCAGGAATGTGTTCTGCAGCTCAGGGAGTCTTGAGTTCTTGAAGTCTCTCGAATCTCAGGAGGAACTGCAGGGTCCTTAGGGAACAACTGTGTTTTATGGCACATCCACCTGAGAAACTGCTGAGAAACTGCGGCACCACAAAACCCTTGAGAACATGTTACATCTTCCATTGAAGGTGGCAAAACCTCTCTTCTTGCACCCAGCAGGGGTTATTCTCAGAATAGAAATCCTCTCTCTGCAAGGTGGTGGTGAGCTGCATGCAGGTTGGAAGGTAGTCACTGAAAGTGTTCACTACCTTCCTGGTGTAATTACCACCCCTGTGGCAGATTTGATTTCTGAATGGTTAAAGCTTGTGAGTCACCTTCTGTTTCTCTTTTCCATAGCTTGATAATTAATGTTTTTTCCTTAAAGTCTAGCCATGACTGATGAACTCCAGTCATCACTGCTGTGAATGATTGCAAATTGTGCAATATTGTCCCTTGATGAAAATTTGTCCCTTGATTAAAAGGGGTGACCTCATTGTTTAGGACCCAGTGTGACTCTTCTCCCAGGTATTTTCTTCATTAGCAGGGGTTAAAGTCACAGAGGAGGAGGAAGGCTCCTGTAATGGGAAAGATCAAACCCAAAGATTTGGGAATGGCTCACTGAAACCACCTGAGATTGTCACCGCCCTTTTCACTCAGTAACTAGCACGTGAATTGAAGTTAGCTCACCAAATTTTTATGTGCTTCTCACAGTGTGGGAGTATCCCAGAAAAATCAAGAGGCAGTGAGTGTGTGGAGAGTAATACCACTCTGCCACACACTCACTTCCTCACATTTTACACACGATATAATTAACATGTGGAAATTCCTTTGACAGAGAGTCTCCAGGTCAAGAGGCAGGAGAGAGGAATTAAGAGAGTGAAGGAAACACTTAGAAGGCTAATAAGGCTGCTCCTAACAGCTCTTTTAGAAGGAATCAGAAGCACTAAGGAGTTTCACCTTCACAAGTGTTTGCCAAGGCTTGGATATTGTTGCTGTTCCTTGGTTGTCCACTGAGGGGTTCAGTCAATTTTTTTCTGGATCTCTTTGCTGTCAGAGGCTCAAAATGGAGTAGTTGGTCACAGGGCTTGCGCATAATGCCGATTTGTTTGTGTGGCATGGAGAGAATCAGCCAAAAGCATTTTGTGTGTGTGCAATTGTGCCTATGCGCACAACATTAATTGGAATTATTTAATATTCAGAGTTGTTCAGAGCTCACTAAATTTAATGGCCAAAAGTCTGAAGCCATGACATTGTCAAGGAGCAATGTTGCATTTATCACCTTTTTGTTTGCAGTCCCCATTTTATATACTGACCTCAGCAACCGTAGCAATGAAGACAGCAATATCAAGGGGAAAAAAAATCAAAACAAAGCCTCCTGGCTGCTTACACATGCATGTTCCCAAATCCTCCAGAGTGCTAGGTTTGAGTTTTGTAAAATCTTTTCTTTATACTGGGCTGAACAAGCAGTTATATTAAAACAACCTCCTTTTTCCTTCCTCTTCCCACTCCATACCCAAATGTGCACTAAGATCTTCACACCAAAATTTGCCATTTAAACTAAAATTTCTGAGCTCTTCCTGATATCGGTGTTTCTTTGGAATACCTTAGTGAAATGTGCATGTCCTAATCCTCTGAGCAGTGGCTCAGGGTCCCTGCTACTCCCCAGCAGGCCAGGCTGCAGGACATTGAGTCATCCAGGATGTCAGAATGCTTGGAAGCTCCCATCACTCTCCTGAGCCCCAGCTAAAGTTTTATTTACACAGTTAGTCAGAAAAATGTTAGTCATTAATTAAATATCCATAAGATCACTGTCCTCCTAAGCTTTTATTTCATCTATTTTGAAAGGATGTATAATCCTATAATACAAGGCAGTCTTTTAAGAAATGCTGTGGATGAGAGGTGACTTGCATTTACAGTGACAAATGGAACAGATGAAGAGACCTGTTGTTTATGGCCCATGGTGGCAGTTACATACATCTTTTGCCTGATGAAGTAATTCGTTATTTATGTATTGAGCACTAATTGTTTGTGTTTGCTCCATGTTGAACACAGAGGACATTGCTCACTCCCCTGTCATTTACTATGAGTGCTAATCATGAGCAGTGGAGTCAGACTACCACAGTGAGTAGTATACAAAGGGCTGCTGATTTTGCTAAACCTCAAGGTAGGAACATCACTATTACCTTCATCCGGAACAGACTTTCTCCCTGCCAGGTGCCCTGTGCTATCCCAGGCCCTGCTGGGAATGAAGGTGTGATTGAAGAGTTGGGAGGGGGCCAGCCAGAGAACAGGATGAACCTGGGATTCTCTTCTGGTCTTGATGCCCTGATGGGAGAGTGGTGGGAGGATGAGGGCAAAGGAGAAGCAGTGCTCTGGCTGTACTTGGGATTAAAAATGTGTTCGCTGGCAGGGAAAGCTTTGGTGATTCATTATCAGAGCCTCCATGGGTCTGAAACAATTTTACTGCACATTTCTCAGTCCCTGTTCTGCTCATTCTGCAGATAACTAGGTGACAGGCAGAGACTTTTGAGAAAAAAAAAAAGGAAGAAAATTCAGAAGTCAGAAGCAGCATCAGAGCAGCAGCTGGCAGAGCTGCTGCAGATAAGGCTTATGACGATTTCGATTAATCTGTTGCTTGAGTGCTTACGGTTCAACCATTAAAATTAGTTCAGAACTAAAAACTGACCTTGAATTGCTTATCTCTAAAACTGAACACAAAGAAGGAATGGTTTTTATAGTGAAGATTTCTCATTCTTGGCAAAATTAGTAGTAAATAGATTTGCCTCCTCTGTTAGCTGCAGGCACAGACTTACATGTACATTTTGCAGGTACAGGGCACAGACCTTCATAGGAAATTACCCAGGTGTAAACTCAGGGCTTTGTCCTCAAAATGTGCAGGCAGCTGTATGGCTGAATGTGTAATGCACCCTAGAGCTTCTCCATGTGTGCCAGTGAGAGCAACACACAAACACACAGTGGTGGACTTGGCTGTGCTTACTTCTGTTTCCAGACACTCAGCTGGGGTTGTGACATTTGCTGGCTTCTGTCTGGCCACGATACAAGAAAGAAATTTTTTAATTTGAAGATAATGCAAACTCTGTTTTAATCCTTTACATTTTTATTTTTGGAACCTGTTTAGGTGATGAGGTGCGCACTTAAAAGGATAATGAAGGTCCAGTTCTCATCCCTTTCTGTCCTCCCAACAGTGCTGCTACTGCTAATAGTTGTGTTGTGAAGCTTCCCATGTGGGCAGGGAAGTACATCTTTGGTATACAAGGAGAAAAGTCCCTTTGGAGTGCTTATTTTTGAAGAGGTCATCCTGCACTGTAGGAAGTAAAGAAATAGAGAAGATGTGTTGAATATGCGTTATGCCTGTGCTGACACAGAGGGATCTGGTAGCTGCTGTTGTCAATGTGTGTGATATTCTGGAAATACTTCTTGGGACAACTGTTTTTGCTTAGTGATCCTCTGTGGTGTTTCTGAAACACCAGGTGTGCCTGATCACTGCTTATGGGGTGGATTTTCTCCAGCCAAGCAGTGAAGCAAAATGGGAATGGGATGTGAAGGGCCACCAGGATATTCAAGCTAAGAAAGTTGGGGCTGTTCAGCCCAGAGAAGAGAAGGTTGCATGGAGACCTCATAGCAGCCTTCCAGTATCTGAAGGGGGGCCACAGGGAAGCCACAGAGGGACTCTTTGTCAGATGTGTTGTGATGGGACAAGTGAGAATGGCTTCAAACTGAGAGAGGGTAGGTTTAGATGAGATATTAGGAAGAGATTCTTTGGTGAATCTTTTGTGAGTGAATTGGTGAGGGTGGTGAGGCACTGGCACGGGTTGCCCACAGAAACTGTGGATGCCCCATCCCTGGAAGTGTTCAAGGCCAGACTGGATGGGGCTTAGAGCAACCAGGTCTAGCGGAAGGTTTCCCTGCCCATGGCAGACGTGTTGGAACTTGATGATCTTTAATGTTCCTGCCAACCCAAGCCTTCTATGATACCTTACACCAGATGAAGTGTGTAATCTCCTCTATGAGGGTCGGTGTGGTAACTGCTCATCACGGAACATTAATCTCATAATAACCCAGCACACCAGGGTGGGTCTGTTGTCCTACCTGAAGACAATAATCTAGTCCCAGCTCCCACATGGTCACATGGCTTAATTACACTCAACACTCATCAAGAAAGAATCTTTCACTTTATTATATCATCACTTTTTATTTTTACACTCCTTTGATAAAAACCTTGAGTAATTACACACACGGTTGACTTTGGCATCTCCTCTTAGATCTCCAGGGATAAGCAGTGGACAGGGAGGTGACTCAGAGCACTCCAGTGATGCAGGGGGTGGTGTCTAATTTAGGCAGGGACAGTTGGGTGCCTCATCTGGGTGGTTTGGCTGCCTCATCTGGATGGTATGACTACCTAGAAAGGAAGAGGACTAAAATCCTGATTGAAAGTCCTGTGACAGGATTTGGAGCAGACCTGTATGATATCTGGAATGATGGTGTTCACCATGGTATCACTGCATCTGGGCAGGGGAAAAAAAAAATCTGTTTACTATCTTGCTGGCCACATAGGATTAGTCTGGAAATTAGGAAAACTACTTTAATCAGACTAATAGTAAATGTATGCCCTCATCTAGAAAAAATCCTTTTTATTTTCAAGGAAATCTGCTTGATTTTCCTGATTAGCACAGCCCAGAAATATTTGCACAGTGCTCTGTCCTGGTGTACAGCTGATTGTTTTACTTGCTTTTGCTATCAGAACCTTTCTCTTTTGCTAGGTTACAGCTACTTACACTGGCTTCCACAGCATTTTAAGGCTGAGTCGCCATCTCATAAATTACATGCAGTCCTGCGAGTTTTCTGTACTTTTATTATTCTGCAGATATTATATCTCTGTCATTAATGGCCTTATTTTGGAGAAGAAGGAGAGGAAGCAGTGTTCTTTATGTTTATAAAGGCAAAATTGATCAACATTTTAGGAGGAAGAGCAGAATTGAACACAAGGATGAAGACCACCAGGCATTGTTTGTGCCATCAGCCCATCTTAGTGTCTTGCTGTTAATTCACATAGAACTGAAATTCTGATGGATGTCCTGGCATGCACTTAATGGTTTGGTCTTGGGGTTGCCCTGGATTCTTCTTTCTGGGATTGCTTCTCATCCTTTTATGTCCTAAACAGTCTGGGTTTAAGTCACCTGGGATCTCTGAGCTACCAATGATCCTCCACTTTGGACAGGATCTTATCTCTCAGATGGTCACTTTGGAGCCTGCAGGGCCACTTCTGGAGTATGGCACCCTCTGTGCGTGCCAGGTCCTCTTTCCCTGTTTCAGGCAGTCAGCACAGAGGACCGGTCAGCATGCTGACAACTCTCTTAGGATGGACAAGATCCATTGCTATGACCTCATGCAAAATGATGAGGTGATGAGGCACCAAACCACCATCTGCATCAGATGAGGCACCCAACTGCCTTTCAGTGATGAGGAAGGAGGAAATCCTGGGTGTCAGTGTGGTTTTCATCGTATGGGTGGTGTAGGCATCACTGCCTCAGCCATGGAGGACTGGCACCACCACTGTTTTCATCTGTAGTGACTCATTCCAGCCAGATCTCAAAGGATGAGCCAAGGGCACCGTGGTGAGGTGATGGAGCAATAGGGTATTGCAGGGTGATGATCCTTAGAGTAGTGACAGCCAATCCCACAGCTGACCGAATATGGCAGGCATTGGTTGAGGTGCTGCTTGGAGGCAGGGAAGGAGCTATGATTAAAGCTTGCCCATCCAGCTACTG
The DNA here is from genome assembly GCF_012460135.2 of Molothrus ater. Taxonomy (NCBI): domain Eukaryota; kingdom Metazoa; phylum Chordata; class Aves; order Passeriformes; family Icteridae; genus Molothrus; species Molothrus ater. The sequence continues at coordinate 18,299,572 of NC_050480.2, forward strand.
ACATCTGCAGAAACAATGGCTAGGCTGACCAACCCCACTAGCAGCCACTGAAGTGGAGCTGCAGCAGTGCTCCACTGAGAGACTCCTGTGGGCAGAGCAGAGCTATGTAATCCAAGGTGGGACATGAACACCTCACTAGGAGATGTCTTTCCAATACATTGCACCTGCAGCAGGGCAAAATGCTTCTTCTGGGATCTGGAGCCAGGGCCATTGGTGCTGGCAGGGATTTTACAGCCAACTCAGGAGCAGCCATGTGGCTGCCTAGTGAGAGCAGGATACTTACAAAGACTGAAGGAGCTCATTGGAGGTCAGAAAAACAAGAATCGGCCTGGACCAAGAAAAAGGACTAGTCAGGTAATGGCTGCATGCCAAATTTCTTTCAGCAAGTAACAGGGGGGAAAATGATTATTGGACCAACCAACTCATTAATCTCTCAAGGAGGTATCTAAGTAGATGGTAGGTGTGGTGCTAATCCTCAGTGGGCTGGAGAAGCAGGCCCATAGTATGTAATCTCCATTGCTGACATCTCTTGTTGTGTGCGTCCCTGCACCATGGTTTCACAATCTATCAGCTGCAGGATCATCACTGTGGGAAAACAGAAGTTATGAGAAATGCCTGGGACATTAAACCTAAAGAAACTTGAGTTTATATTTAGTACCCTGCTACATAAGAAAAGGGCACTGCGATTTCCTATTAGGAACAGTCAGCCTAACCTGAACTGGGTAATCTCCCTGCTAAGTGAGAAAAAGCATTTTGCACAAGATCTGTATTTACTTGCTGTGCTCTCAGAAGGGGGCACAAGGAAGCCAGCTTCCTCTTCTGCCTTGATTACATTATGTTGTTTTCCTTCTACCCAAAGGGGTAGAAGTCCCTTAGGAAGTCCCTCAATCTCATGAGTAAACCAAACAGGATTTGCCATAAAATGTTTAACAATTGCAACCACTGATTATACTGTCTCGCTGCTGTTACTAAATTATGTGGCAGGAGTGTAGTCTGCCTGCATAAAGTTTGGTCGCAAGCATGCATCACAGAGACAGGCTCACCTGGCAAGAGCCAAATTGATCTGTAATCTTCTCTTACCCTCTTCAACCAGCAGTGTCTTTCCCTCATCTCCTGGTGGCTTTGGTACATTTGACCTCACAAAGGAAGAGGGGACACCTAAACCATAGTGAGAGAACATGCTGTTCGCCTTGGAACAACATTTTTAGAGGCTCAGCAAGGCCAGAGCATCACACTAAGATAAAAGTGGTGGTGATCTATCAAGGAAGGAACTTTGCAGCAGCAACATGTGAGCTGGTGTCCCATATTGCATCACCTCACCTGTAGGGATTAGCAGGAGCTTGGCCTCCTGTACCCACTCTGGCAAGTCTTGGCAGCCCCCAGCATCACAGCTGTTGGGCCAAAATTAAGGGGCATCCCAGGCATGCTGTGGGACTCAGCTGGCAGCTGTAAGAGCAGAAGGAAAGTGAGGAGTGGTTTTCTAGTTGGAGGGAAGCTCTTTGAAGGCAGGAGATGGTTTTAATTAAAATCTCATCCCTTTCAAAGGGAAAATTTATTTAATGAAAGCTGTGTAAACTCCAGTGGGCTTCACTTTGGTACAATTGACTGGCAAGGGAAGCACCCTCTGCAGTTAAACTGGTTTGTCATATCAGCATGAAGAAAATGGTGAATGTAAATATTTCTCACTGTCTCAGGGAAGTGGAGGAGGAGAGAGAAAACCTTGTCCTGTGACCCAGAGCACTTTGCTCATTCACTAATGAGTTGAAATTCTGAAGCCTATTAACATGAACTCCACTCTCCCAGTTGCCTGCTTTGGCTGCGTGGAGGTGACCATAGTGGGAGGAATGGGATTTGTGAGACAGGCAGAGGGGGCCGAGAACTCTCTGCTGTACCTGCTTGCCCCATGCTGGTGATAAAGCAAGCTGTGGCTTGCATTGAGGTAGTCATAAGTAGAACAAGGTCAACTGTCTATTTCAGTCAATATGACAGAAATAGAATTGATCTCAATAAGAGCCCAGCTCTTTCTTCCTGTTAGCTCCTCAGTTCCAATTTTAGGATTGCTGTAATCAAGCTGAGGAAGAAGCTGTTTATCCCATGGAGGGGAAGTTGCTTAAGGCCCAGGCTGGAGAAGAAGAGTTGCTTGAAAATATACTTGAAGAAAGGTTTTGCTAGCCCATGGGGAGGGTCTGTGTGGTTCAGGAGCTGTTCCCATCAGTGTAGAAGGTATGCTGGTCAGAAGAGGGCCTGTTCTCCTTCTGCTCTGGCAGCAGCTGCACTGAAGGAGGGAAGTAGTTGGGCTAAGCCATCTAGTTGACCAAGAACAAGATTCCAGGTTTGCAAGTCTGCACATTTGTTAAACTGTTTAAACTGTGGCTTTGCATAGAGCCTCCCCTGCCTGCTTCCAGAAAATATTGATGTTCTTTTCACTGAAGGCAAGACGCTGACAGCTCTGTCTAATACAGACAGAAATGGAGTGGTGTAGAAAGTGGCACTGAATGCTCATCTAAATGCAGCAACTCATAGTACAAAGCATTCTCCATAAGCAAATAAGTGAGGATGTTCTCTTAGGACAAATGTTTGGAGTGGTTTCATGAGAATTCAATTAGTTTCTTCTGAAACACCTGCAAATGCCAAAGTGCAGTGCTGCTGACGGCTGACTGAAGTGCTTTTCCTTGAAGCCTGCTTGTGTGGTCCTCCACGCCCTCATCTCTGTGGGCTGGTGGGAGCCTGGTGTCCTTCCACCTGCTTAATCAGGTGAGTGAGCCATGCCATTCATGCCTTGAGAGAGGCTGAGGAGGTTCAGGTGGTCTTTGAGCAAAGGAGTGGAGCTGGTGATTTGCCTGCATGGGTAGTGTTTGCTTGTGGGTCTCTTCTGCTCTGTGCCCCTTTGCTGCTTTGGCACAGGGGCTGGTGCAAATTCAACACCTGGTACAAGAAGAGGTAGAGGAAGGGGGATCTGTGCCTCTTCTGCTGGTTCCTGTCTCAGTGGGCCAGTGGAGGGCAGGCAGCAAGGCAGGAGCAGCAGCTGGAGGTGATGCAGGCACAAAACCCTGGGTTAAAAAGTTGCCTGTAAATCGGGGCAGCTAATGCCAGTTATCTGGGCTGCTATTTGACCCCCAAAAGTCAGGTCAGTTATGTCAGTGAGTGAGGCTGGTGAGAGCTTGGCTCTGGTATTGACACAAATCTGCTGTCTGGAAGGGCTTCTTTTGCATTGCACTTTTTCCACACCCCTGACCTTCAGAGCCTGACTAGTGTTTTCAGGCAAGCAGGACCATGACTGTGGTCCAGGTGGAAGGACTTATGTGAAAGCTTGCTCTGGAGGATGAGAACCAGGAGCTACCCTTCCCAAATAAGAGCTATACAGGGCTGCTGCTCAAGCAGCTACAGTGGCAATTGAAACCAGCACCTCTGATGATCTGTTCTGGCACACTTCCAAGTGCGGAGAAGTCATAAAGGTCATATTCCTGTCCTGCTTCCCCTTTTGTTTCTGGTAGTGGAGGCAGAAATATGCAAGACAGAGTATTCTCACTGTTGTGGCTCAGGAGAGAGAAGCCACATTGGTTCATGAAAGAAAAAACAGGAGGGAGAGCACACCAAATGTAAGAGTTGTCACTTTTAGCAGGAAGAGAGCCATCATTCCTGGCATGAGAAGCAAAGGCTTTACCACCTGGCTTTGCAGGGGGGTAGGAAGGCTTTGGTCTGCCCAGGATGACATCTACAGCCTCTCTCCTGAAAGGATCCCCAGAAGCACTCCATCCCACTGTGTCAGCCCCAGCATGCCCTCCTCTGCCCTGTGCATGTCTGCCTGCAGCTGCCAGGCCAGGATAATCAGATATGTGCCTCTGGGAAGGGGACCTTGTGCATGGAAGGCACTGTTTGCTCTCAAGGCATCGATTGGGAGGGTTGGGCGTGACGGGAGTGGAATTTGGCCCAGCTGGCTGTCAATATCTCTGCAGCACTCTCAGCTCACACCGATTGTCACAGCAGTGACTGTCTGTGCACTTGTTTTCCAACAGAGCCAATTTGGATAATTCACCTTTCCTGATCTCTTTTTAAAGCCAGGAGGGACTAGCCTTTATGACCCCAAACTGCTGAACAGAGTTATGGGAGTGACTCCAACTGGACTTTTTCCAGCCTTCTTGCTCTGCTCCTCATCACCAGTGTCTTCCCCTTTGGCTCTACTAAGAAGAGACACAGTGAGGGATCTCACCCAAGCTCTAAGAAAATGGAGGCAATTTATAAATAAAGACCTTCAGAAAGCAGTTTCTTTTTTCTTTTCATACTCTTTTACTCTTTTCCTCCCAAGCCGTTGTTCCCTCCCGGGCAGCACAGATGTGCCTGCCTTGTCCTGTCCTACTGATGTGCTCTTGGTGTGCTCCTGATGTGTTGCTTCATGTTGCTTCAGGCTGCACCTGAAGATTTCTTGTAACCAGAGTCTCTTCTGCTCTGTAAGGTACAAGTACCCTGAGGAGACCAGTAACTGCCTGTTCACTCAAACAGCCACAGTTTAAATGGGAAAGTCACAATGATAAAAGGACTGTTAAGAAAATAATAATCTCTGTCTGTCCTGCTGAGATTCCTGGCCATGCTGCAGCCAGAGATGATAAGACAATCTTAAATAAAAATGAGCAGGTTGGACCCAGGCAGGTTTGAAAAATTAGATGTCTTTACTGAAGCAAACTCCTATTTAATCTTTCCTCTGTTGCTTTAAAGGTGGAATATACAGCCAGGTAAGTGGAAATATGGTTTTTTTGAAGCCCTGGGTAAATGTCATATAGAGGAATTAAAATGTCAATCTGTAGCTGCATTTGTTTAATGAAATTGTATAAACAAGGCTGGGAGCACACATCATCTCACTCCAGCATCTTAAAGGTTTTGAGCCACTTCCCACTCCTCTGAATGTGCAGCCATCCCCACACTCTGCTGGCAGAAGGGGGGATGCTGATGGTGTGCTGGAGGCAAACTCCCCCAGGTTGGCTTGTTCCCTAATTCATCAAACTAACTCATCCATCTGCAGCAGGTCAAGGTATTTGCGGGGTGGTCTTGAGCTGTCATCTGCCAGCAAGCACAAGGGATGCCTGCAAGGGCTGTGGGGTGAGTATCTGACCACAGTTCCACAGCAGTGACTCAGAGCTGAACTGGAGCAGGCATGGTCAGGAGACGTGGGCTGACTTCACCTGTCTGCCTGCTTGTATTGTTGCTTTGTTTAAAGGATGCTGCTCACCACCATGACTTCCTTGCTCTAACTCTCCTGTGGTGTGCCGCAGAGAAGGGACACCTGGCCTCACTTGTGCCTTACCAAATCCTCACAGGCTGATAACCGTGCAGCAGAAGCATCCACATGGAGTTACAGTGCCAGAGCTGTTGCATTTCAGTTTCTCACTTAGGTAATTTTATAGCAGCTTCCCCACTGCTGGGGATAAGCCATAAAAAGCACGCAGGAGTACCAGGATGCATCTTTATGTTTACTACTGGCTCTCATTTTCCTTATAAATTCACTTTGTGCACAGTTTCAATCCCACCCCCTTGCTTAGAAGATAAACTGTTTGTCTAAAATAGGTTGTTTCCTCTCATATCATATGATCACTTAAGAGGGAAGCTTGTATTTTACTAAGGTGCCTTTAAAACAGGCTTCCAAAAGAAAGGAGAAGGGGGGATATCCTTTTCTTGCAAAATGACTAACAGTGGTTTCTCAGCTTTGCCTGTGTAGTGAATTGAAATTTCTAGCAAAGACAAACAATGGCACCATGTGATGTATTAAAACCGAACAAGAATCAAAGATTGCTTAAAAAAACAAATGGGCAAATTTAAGCAGTTAACACATAGATGTTCAGTCTAGCCCCCAAGGACATTTTCTTTTAGCCAGTTCATGTGATACCTGATGAAGTGCGAGCTACAGGTTTGCAGCTGAAATACTGTGCTGGTTAGCACCTTTGTTTTCCCCAGTTTCCCAATTTTCTACTCCACTGTGTAAGCTGTTGTATTGCTTTAGAGAAGTCACTCAGCCTCTTGCTTCCCATTTCTGCTGGTAAAATTGGGAACTTGCATTGCTCTGTTCAAATGACAGTCTCAGGAGGGACAGGGGTCTGTCCTTTGTTGTCTTTACACTCGGCCTGTTACTGTGAACTCCTGGCTTTGGTTGCTACTGTGCTCCTAAAACCAGAATAACGCTACCCCAGAGAGCAGCCAACATTGGAGTGCCCCATTCTGCAGTCATATGTACAACAGGTGAAATTCTTTCTTCATGCATGACCCCAGAGATTTGAATGTTCAGGGGACAGAACAGCACACCTTCTTCTCTACTTAGGTGCAGGGCAGGTGCTGTACATGGCTGTGTTGATAAAGGAAGTTATGTTCTGGGTCTTTTTCTAATCCTAAACAAGATAAAACGTCCCTGATTGTAGAGTAGAAGAATGGTTGATGTGCAAGAAATATTTCAATAAGAAGGAACTGTTGAGTTTGAGAGCACTTAAGGGGTTGGTAAGAATTGTGATGGCTTCTTTTTCACATCTGTTAAATATTCAGCATGTGCTTTTAGCAATTTTTACCCTTTTTGTGAGGTTGAATAGGTTTGATTGGACTTTATGCAATTAGTATACTGTGAGAGTTTGTGAGGATTTGCTTCAATTCTGAGATAATTTCACTTTGTCTGCCTGTGGTTTTCTTCAAATGTCTGAGCAAGTGCACCATGGTGGCAAAAACATTTGAGGAAAATAAATGTCAAAATCCCATGTGCTGCTACTGCTGAAAGCAGGAATTTAACTAAGATCTGCCAGATTTCATAGTAAGTATTCTTGTGTGCTTTTCAGAAAATAGAAGTTTAGTTTTTAGGGAATAGATAAGTATTGTCTGTTTTGGGTGTTGAATTACAGAGAGCAAAAGCATTTAGAAAGCTGTTTGTTGAATATGCTCAGAAAAAAAAGTCACAGTGGGCTGTGGTTTCTGAGAGCAGGAAAAAACGCCAATCTTATGTCATAGGCTAATAAAATGTATTAAGCATGAAGTCAGTAAAGTCGTGTAGGAAATCCTCTGAAACTGGTGCGGAATAGCAACTTACTGTCAACATTCTTAGAAAAATAAAAAATTAAGTAAAATATCAGACAAAATAAAATTTGGCCTCTCTTTGTATTGTATGAAAACTTGGCAAAGGCTGAGTATCCTTCAGAAGGGAGCATTGCTTGCTATGAGTAACCTCTGCACAGCTCTCCTGTGAGAACTCCTCCATAAGCAAGTCACAACACATTTTCTTGGTGCACATTGTTAGTACTGTACTGAGAAGTTTGGTCAGAAAGTTAAAGGTTGCTAAATCAATGACTCTAAGTGTTTTCTAGCAAATATTTGCCTTAGGAGATGTCTAGCTTTGGGAGATGCACAAACATGAACACAGTTTCCAGCTGCCCGGGTGGAGGGCACCATTTCAGGTGGTGAACTGAACACTGTCCATAGGGAGCTCCTTCCGCAATTGCAAGCATGGCCTGAAAGGGAAGTTTTTGAGGGAAGCATGAACTACCCCTCCTCTGCTGTGAGCCCAGTGCCAACCTCAGCAAGCCACGGACAAAGAGGAATAGAGAGCATGGAAATGCTCCAGTGGTGTCTCACAGTGGCACCTCTGGGGAACTGACCAGTGTTTGTGGAGTCTGAATGAGAATGAGACCAGTGCATTTCTCCATTGAGCTGTTTGCTCCCTCGCTAGGGAGGGCAGCTGTTCATGCAGCAGGCTGGTTTGCATTTTTGCTGGGTAGTGTGGGGACTTATATTTTATGAATATTTTATTCAGAAGGTAATACCTCCAAACTGTGGTCTTTGTGGGGTGAAGTTACTCTATGACTTAATTGCTCGAAGTCTTTCCCCACATTTGTTCTCAGTAGAAGCAGATTGTTGGAGGTGAAGCTGTTACAAGTGGGAGCCTTCCCCCACTTCCCCTTCCTTCCTAGTGTGCAGGGAAACTGGTGCCCTGCTGTGGTATCACAACACTTGAAACCAAAAGCCTCAGTTTGTGCTGGATGAGTTGCTGTCCTACAAGGAACATTAAGGAGAAGCAACTGATTGTTTAAAGAATGGCTGTGAGAAAAAGGATTTGCTGTTTACCTCAGAATTATTAATAAAAAAAAAAATCAGGTATTCAGGGCTTCTAAAGTTTTGCTCTCTGTTTTCATAATTTTTTTAAACTGAGTTTCTGGATGATGATATTACTCCATTTTATATATATATATATATATATATATATATATATATATATATATATATATATATATATACTTTTTTTTTTCAATTGACCCAGTTGGATTGGTAGTTACAGCTTGAAAATCCCAGTTGAAAAATAAATTATCGGTATACATCCCAGAACCAAAATCTTTGGGCGCTAATTTAGATTCAATGTTATCATGCTGACAACTTCTTACCAGCTCTAACTTCATCTTTCCTCCTGTAGCTCGAAGCTTGGTTGGCATTCCCAGCTGGTGAAATGCTTTGTTACCCCCATGGTTAGGAAGGACATGGGAGGATGCATTGCTCTGGATATGCCACTTTCCCTGTCACTGACTTGGTGGATTGATATGTGATGGACTGGACATGATGAGATGTGATTGCTGAACCAGGAAATGTGTAAACAGATTGCACAGTGAGGAAGGAAGGGGCACAGAAATCCTGTGCTGCTGCCAGGTACTCTCCTAGTATGTGTGAGGAGCTGATCCATGTGGCTTGAAAATCAATTCTCACCTTGTAGTGCTCACGTAACAAGGGTGAGAGCTCATTATCTTGCCCATGTCAGCCTCTGACAGAAAGGATGAAAGGGATTCATGCTTATCCTCAAAATCTTGTCCTCCAGCCTGTGCTGCTTTCCTTTTTACACTGACTGGACTGGGAGAGTCCAATCTAATCTGGACATTCAGGATCTTTACTGGACAATGCGCCAAAGCTGGATTCTATCTGAGTTTCCATAACACGCACCATCTGAGGGTCAGGCAGGGACCTCCAGGCCTGGCTGTCTCTGGGCAGTGTAGGGCACATCTCCTGCTCTCCCTGTGATTTAATGATTTTGTGTGAGGAAATTACTGTTCTTCTACTCCCAAGAAGGTAGTGTGGGCTTTTTCTTATCTGCTCCAACTTCAACCTTCCTCCTGTAGCTCAGCGGGTTTGCATGCTGGGCTGTGGATGAAACTCTCCAGTGCTCCCATGGTCAGGGTGGGACTGGTAGGATGGAGATGCCACTTTCCCTGTGTCTGCCTTTGCGGATTGATGGACTGACCCAGGAGGAGATGTGGTTCCTGGGTTTTCCTCCTCCCAAGTACCTCATGAGGTCTTGTTTCTGACAGGGAAGGACTGCTTGGAAAAGCATCTATACAGCATCCTCTCGGGTTGGCGCCGCTGGTTCACTGCTGAGCCTCTTGCGGCGGGGCTGGGGCGGAAAGGCAGCACTGCCCGCTGCCGCCGCACTCCGGGAGCGGGGATGATGCTCTCCTGGCCTCCGTGGCTGGTGCCGCTGCCCCATTCCCGTGGGCCGCGGCCACGGCCGCGGCCACGGCCACGGCCACGGCCACGGCCACGGCCACGGCCGAACGCGGGGCGCTCCCGGACGCTCCCCGTCCTGCGGGGGCGCTGCCGCGGGACCGCGGGCAGAGGCGGCTGCCCCGGGGCTCGGGGCCGGCGCCGCGCCCTCCCCATTGGCTACCAATGACGTCACCGCCCCACCTCCGGGCCGGCCCCCGCGCTTCGATTGGTCGGCTCTGCCGCCCGTCGGCGCCGGCCCCGCCCCCGCCGGGCCGTACATTTACGCGGTAGCAAAAGAGAAAGTAACGAGGATGGTGCGGGCGGCGCGCGGAGTCCGGGGCGGGCGGCGCGCGGGGCAGCGGGCGCGACACGCACCGGCACCAGCGGCTCCTCCCGCGGCGGCTGCCGCCACTTCTGCGCACCGGGACGGAGCGCGACGCGCCGGTGAGTGCGGCGCACGGTGCGGAGCGGGGGCTGCGGCTGCGGGAGCCCGCGCCAGGGCTGCGGTGGCGGGGAGCGCCGGCCCGGCCCGCCGCGCGATTGGCGGTAGCCCCGGCTCCCTGCGATCGGGGGCAAAACTTTAGCTTCTCTCTGCTCCTGGGCTCTTTTCGTTGTCTCCCCTCACTTGGGTAACTGGTTTGTCTCCCTCGTTTATTAAACAATTTTAAGTGCGTCAGGCGAATGCGCTCGGGGCGCCCTTATTCTAGGTGTTATCCTAAAATAGGGCGAGGGGAGGGTTGGGAAAAGAACGGGCTGGGAAAGCCTCTCGAGCGAGCCGCCGCTGGCCCCGCTCTGCCCAGCCGCGGCACCTCCCCCGTGCCCGGGCGGGCGGGTCGCGGCACCTTTCCGCGCTCCGGAGGTACCCGCGGGTTTGCTACGTAGAGCGGTGGCTGCTGGAGGTGGCAGTGCCCCCCGGCCATCCCTTATTCGGGATGGACATCTCCTAGCCGGCCCGGTGCAGAGCCGGCCGGGGAGGCAAACGGGAGCTGCGAGTGCTCGCCCCGCTCCGGGGTCTTGGTGGAGTTGGTGAAGTTGGTGCTGGGATGGGTTTTTCAGAGGGAGCTGCGGCTGCTCCCGAAGTTGCTGGTGAAGGTGACGCACTGTCAGGGCTGGCTTTGGGTATTTTGTTCCTGTCGTCTTCGTTGTCTGCCGAGTAGAAACGGGGGGATTCAAATCCTGTGTGCTGCGTCTTAGCAAATGGGAAGGCAAAGGTGGGGAAGGCAGTGACCTTGCCTGGGGCGGAGGGGACCACTCTTTGAAGAAGCTGTGAAGTGTGGTGGGGAGCGGGAATTTACCTCACGGACTGCTGGAGAACAGCCGACTTCCCGAGCCTGGAGCTAAGGGCTTAACTGGGATTGGATTCACCTCTAACAGGGGGAGGGAAGTGCAAGGTGCATGCTTATAAGGATCTCCAGAAGCTAATTTTTTTGTTTTCTATTGGGTATTTTTTTGTTTAGCCTTATGTGTTCAAGTTTGTAACTGTCTCAGAAAATTTATTCACAGGCTAATTTTATTCCAGCATGCTGGAAAAGTTGCATATCACCTCTGACACATTCAGCTATTCAGCTCTTATGCGTTTCTCCCTGTAGTGGACTCAGCCCAGTAGTTGCTTCCTTTTCAGTGAGCAACGGGATAAGGGAATGTGCCTCTGTCGTTATCAGTGGTGAGCTTTCCAGCCTGGGGTTTCGGAATAGCTCAGTACCGTCTGCATGTAGCTAAATGCCTTCTCCTGCACAGTCCAAGCTGCTCGTGTGGATTCTGCGTGCTATGGGCGCACATGCAGATAGCTGAAGTATTCCCTGCAGCACTGAAAAGGCTTTTTACTGTGAACTGGTAACTGTCAGAAGGGGTGTAGGGGTAATGAGTGTCGGCAAAATAAGTTGCTGGATCTCTCGGTTTATGTGATTTCATGATCTGTTTTCATCACCTTTCCCTTCTGCTTTTTCTTTTTCAGGGTGATCTTGAGTTCTTCTTAGCTTGCTAGTGCTCAGCCTCCTCATGCCTCCATCTCCTTTAGACGACAGGGTAGTAGTGGCACTTTCGAGGCCAGTGAGACCTCAGGATCTCAACCTGTGTTTAGACTCCAGCTTCCTTGAATCTGCTTCTTCTGCTGGTGAGAGCCACTCCAGTCTGCTCGGCGGAGTTGTCGTGTCCCTAAAGACTGCTAATCTCACGTATATGCCCTCATCCAACGGCTCTGCACGCTCTCTGAGTTGTGGATGCAGCAGTGCCAGTTGCTGCACTGTGGCAACTTACGACAAGGACACTCAGGCCCAAACTCAAGCGAGCACCGGCAGCACCCACACCGGAGCCTCCCCCGCCTGCCCTACCAACCAAATGGTCAACAGCAATGAGAACGCCGGCAGCCTGAGCCCGCTGGGCGGAGTGGGGAGCCCTGTCTCGGGCAGCACCAAGCAACTCGCCAGCATCAAAATCATCTACCCCAATGATCTGGCCAAGAAGATGACCAAATGCAGCAAGAGCCACCAACAGAACCAAGGTCCTGTCATCATTGACTGCAGGCCCTTCATGGAGTATAATAAGAGCCACATTCAAGGGGCTGTCCACATTAACTGTTCTGACAAGATCAGCCGGAGAAGGCTCCAGCAGGGCAAGATCACAGTCTTGGACTTGATCTCCTGCCGGGAAGGCAAGGACTCCTTCAAGAGAATCTTTTCCAAAGAAATTGTAGTTTATGATGAGAATACCAATGAGCCAAGCAGGGTGATGCCTTCCCAGCCACTCCACATAGTGCTGGAGTCACTCAAGCGAGAAGGCAAGGAGCCCTTAGTCCTAAAAGGTAATCCTCCTCATTGCCCAGACACAGTGTGTTGGTTTGCTTTGCAGTGTGTACTCTCTGCTGTTAGCCTTGCTGATGGTTGCACCTTGAAAGCATCTGTTTATCTCTGGGAAGGCCTGGATGTCTCAAGTCACCAGTGGCAAAGCAAATGCCTTCCATGGACAAATCATGGTGCTGGTAGCAGAGAGGTGCTTGCTTTTCTCTGGATGTTGTCCTTGAGTAGCAGGAGGGTTGAGAAGTGCAAGGAGGAGGAAATGTGCTTCCTGGTGTCTGTCTGTGCAAACAAAGAATTTCCCCCAGTGCTTATTCTGAGTATTTATAGCTCAAGGAGCAGAGGTCCAGGAGGGGATACTTCCCTTTTAGTTTGTCAGACTGACCTTTACTTAGCAGCCTTATTTTAGTCCATGTAAAACTGGACTCATAGGCGCTGGAGATGGACAGTGGGAGAGTAGAAGGAGGGGGGAGGAAAGATAAGGGAAGTCACTTGGTCTGAGGCATTGTATCATGGACCAGTCAGCACAACTTGAGCAATCAAGCCCAGTTTTGGTGATACGGGGTCAGAATAATGGACAGGGGGAAATTATTTGTTTAAAGAGTGATCTGAAAGTGGTGTGTTTCTGTGTATGAGTGCTTATTTATGTATATGGCTTTCCTGTAAAGGCTCCTGTTTTAATATGGAATTTGGTTTATCCCTTAATGCTCTGGTGGAGATGAGCCCCACCAATTAAGGCATCATCCAAGGACACTTCACTTTATTCTCGAGATCCTATTTATAACAATGCTGTCCTCTAGATTAAATTTCCTTTCCCCTGGGTGCTTATGCCATTCGGAGGTATGGTTGGCAGAGACTGGCTGTGGCAGGGGGAAACTATGGAAGGATTTGCTGCTTAGCTCATACTGTATGTATTTAATTTGCTTAATTTTTCTGTGCAGCTTGCTACTTCCAACCTGCACAGTGTGGCAGGAGAATGGAGTGGGCTGGTACTTTATCCCTTTTCCTCAGCTGAGTTTCATGGCTTTGTAGGATCTAGGGGTCCTGTGAGATACTCCTCTGTGTGTCTTGGGGAAGCTTGAAATTGCTGAACTGTCCCCTTGCTCCTGGTAAGAGTGTGGTCATGCTGGGCTTGTTTTGATACTTGCTACAGGATCCCAGCATGCTTTTCTGGAGTCTCTGGGGTCATCAATGAGGCGCTTGGCAGAGCGAGGCTGCCACTGGAGTTGTGCCTTTCTGGTGGTAATCCTTCTGTTGTACAGCCTTTGCAGCTGGGTATGTGGTTGTAGTCTGCAAGCCTTCCTATCTTTAGAAAAGTGGAGTGCTGAAGGTGTTCTCTGTGTTTCTCTGAAAATACTGCACCTTCTCTGAACCTCTCATAGTACTTCTTCAGTACCTGGAATGAGATCATGGCTGAGATGAAGCTGCAGAGCAGTAATTGGGCAGCGCTGAGCTGCTGGGCCATCACCGTAACTCCACTCCCATTCCTTGAAGTGGTGCTCCAGCTGGGGTCAGATGGAGTTGAGCATGGGATAAAGCAGCATTTAGGAAGGCTACGGGTAACTTTCCGAGCTGGGGGCGTGGCACTGGAAGCGCTCGTTATTTAGTTTCACTTGACAGATAGCGTTTTTTCCGTCGTGCTTCAGCCGCCCTGGAGCTGGCGTATCCCCATCCTTGTGTTCAGGCGCTAAAACGAAACTGGGGGTGGCCGGGGAGCCCTCTTTGCCTGGGTCTGTTACTTTTAGTGATTTCTCTCTCTCTCTCCACTGCCCGGCCCTAATTTATTGCTGGTCCATCTGATCCCCCGTGTTGTTTTTGCAAACACTGGTTGCTAGCCGGGCTGTCCAAGTTCCCGTCCCCCCGATGCGGTGCCACCTTCTCCATGTTTGGTGTTGCCTGTCAGCCCGCGGCCCCGCTGCCGCTCTCGGGGCACGCTGGCACGTCGCGGGCTCGGTCCCATCGCCGAGCCGGGGCTTGGGTTACAGCTTTGCCTGGCCCCGCCGGCGAGCGGCTTTGAGGTGCCCCAGGCTTTTTAAGCAGCACAGAAACCTTTCCAAGGCCGGGCCATGATCTACAGATAAATGTATGTATAGTGTGCCTTATGAGGCACGAGTTAAAAAGACATGATGTCGTTTATTTTTAATGTAGCAGACCAATGTATAAACTAGCGATGTGACAAGAGAGGGTTTCATGTACGCTGTGGCATGGAAGATTTTAAGACTTCAGTTCCTCCCTTTCTATCCATTCCTCTTCTTGCTACTTCCTTTAACATTTTTTGGTCATAAATGTAACACATGCATAATTTTGATTTAAGCTCTTAAGAAAGATTTGCTTATTTCTTTTGCCACGAGGCACAGCAACACTTGAGACAGGCATTAATCGTCTATTTTTACAAAAAATAAACCCATAAGGATCCTGTATTTTGTAGTCCTGCTATACGGGCAGTAGCAGCCTGAGCTGTCCTGGCTAAAGCTGCTGCTCAGTCTGTTTATAAACAAAATAGGAAGAAATCATATTTCCCCCAACACCCCATGACCATGTTATTCCATGTTTGCTGAAAACTAAAGGCCTTGCTTTTTGTCGATGCTTTTTTTTTTTTTTTAATTTAGTTCTTTTTTTCTTAGCATTGGAATGGAGATGGGGGCAGTTAAATGAGCCCGGTGTCCCTTCTGCTTGAGGCCAATGTCAAAGCTGAATTTGGAGAGGGGAAGAACATGGTGCTGTGACCCCAGGCTGGGTCAGCAGCCCTGGCCCTCCTTGGTAGGGCTGTACCCTTTTCTGTCCTGCAAACCCAACAGTGAGGCATCACTGCCTTCCCTGAGCACCTCAGCTCATAGCAAAAGTTTCCTTGAGTCTTGGGAGCTGGTGTGCTTAAGATTGCTACTAGGACCTCAAAATGGAAAGTGGGAAATACATTTGCATTCAGATGAAAAGTACTCGTTTTCCATGACTGAAACATTTAGGCTTGGAGTTCAGCTTTTTTTTTTTTTTTTTTCACAAGCTAAATTCACTCTACAAAGGAAAATAAAATGAAAAATTGAAGCATCTATGCCAGCACATCTTGGCAGCTTTTAACACAAGAGGAGTTGCCTTTGTCTCCCTGACCAGGGTCCAGTGGCATTGTCTCCATCCTGCTGTTCTTCCTTTTCCCTCAAGACCCAGCAGCAGGAGCCTTGTGAACCTGCTTAAGTCTTGTGTGTAGTTTGTAAGGGCTGCTGTGTTTGACTTCAAGGAATTTAAAAGGAGAGGTGAAAAATATGATTTGGCTTTTCTTTTAATTCCCACTATATGCTGTAAACTCATGGCTGGACTTCTGCAAAGGAGATGGGGAGGAACCAGCTGGTTCCTCCACAAAACCTGGTTGTTTTTTTGTTTTTGTTCACAGTCTGAGGACTTATTTATGCTCTGCCTTTCAGTCTTCTCTCTGCTCATCTGACGGGGAAATAAATGAAGTGACTTGCTCTCATTATAGTGGGGAGTGTAAGACCTGCCAAGAAACCACTTCATGCTTTCTGCCATGGTCTAAGAATAGTTTCAGATCTCTTACCACACTAGAGTCACATATCAGCAAAGTTGAAACAACTACAAAGGGACTTTGTAAGCAAGTAATTATTCCTTACAAAAGGAATAATTATTTGCTTTATATTCTCCTACGTTCATGTAAATACTGTGATCAGCTGCCTTTGGAATACCTGACCTGGTCACTTGTACAAATACCTTAATTATTACTTTGATTAATTATAGAATTTAGCACTGTCAGTGTTGCTTTAAACCCTAATTGGATTACACTGCGCAAATGTATTTGAAAGTAAAACTTGATGTAATGGTCAACAAATCCAGCTGACCAACAAAACATGTGCCTGGCACTTATTTCCACCAGAGATCTCCACTGAATAAGTATTAGGTCATGGTTGTAATAGGGAAATGTGTAGTTTTAAAAACACAGGACATTTCACACGAGTCACTTAACATTTAAAAATAAAATGTGTTCCCTCTGTGCGGCAGAGGAGAGCTGGCCCTATCATTCACTGGGGGAAAAGCTTCTGCTAGCTCTGTCAGGTTGAGATTTCACCTTCAGTGTTCAGGCTCTGATTGCTGGTGCTTAAAGTATTTTTCTACTGGAATAAATAATATTCTTTGCCATCACACTAGAAAATTGTTTGTATGTGTCATTACCTTTTGCATATAGATAAATTGGGATGATGGTGTGGCTGGAGACCAGGGTCTTTGACATATTTTGAGGGTATACTTCTGCAGAGGAGAGTTACCTCTACATTTTGCCTATTCAACAGTAATGGTAAATGTGGCTTTTTCTCTGAGATTATGGCATCTGAGAGTTTGCTGTGCTGGCTTGCATGGTGCCTATCACATTTTAACTGTCCTTGGAAAGAGAGCAATGACAGTGCCTTGGAAAGGGAGGAATAGAAAGGAGATTCCCCCCCTAGTTTTTGCTCCCCAGTTTCTTATGCCCTTGGAATTAAGAACCAAAATGTTACATTAGGCAAACCTCTCTGATGCTTGTAAAGAAAAATCCAGTTCTGTGTAAACTGGGGTAGCATTCCCTATGATGTTCCTGGTAGGTAGATGTTGGATTATAATTAGCTGAATGCCTCATGTGCTGACCTTACCCTTGCCCTGCCAGAAAATTTCCTCGACTGAAATCTCTCTAGGATGGTGTGCTCGTCTGTCTTCTGGCTTTTTGTTCTTGAGGTGAACAGAACCTTTTGGAGAGGCTCAGAATGGAAGGGTAGCTGTGTTTGAGGTTTGAGTGGTGTCTGGATCTTAACTAATACAGCTGGGCTATTTAAAAAAATGTTTTTTAGACCTGTACATGTGTGATTTGCTTCCAAAGCAGCAGCCAAAGTTTTCACTACACTTATGAGCACAGAGGTTTTTAGTGAGATTGCCTTGGCTTTATGATGCATTTGAAGAGGGGACCCATCCCTTGTCTTTAGGCTATGACTTTTTACTCTGTGAAAAGCCCCATTATATTTAGGGCTTTTTATTTATGCAAACAACTCAGAAGTGAAGAAATGCTATAAATATAAGCAGCATGCAGACATCTCAACGTTTCCCTGCTTTGCAATTTCGCCAGCTAGTCAGGAGGGAAACACCTCTCAAATATTCACCATCAGCTTGCAGGGCTGTCAAGTCATGCTATTTAAATAAATAGATTATGGTAATCTGAAGATAACCTAATGCCTTGTCCCTCTGTGTGTGAGACGAGATTTGTGTGGTGCTTTGGCCTTGTTGGGAAGTCCCTGGTGGGCTTGGGAGAGTGCTGGCTACAGAAGTCACAAGGCTGACCTGAATTACTGTGAGCAGCTGTTTTTCTGAAGCTTTAAGTCTAAGTTCTCACCTGAATCAGTGTGTAGCAGTTTTTTAAACACCTCTGTACTGTAAAAGTTAATTTGTTGTTAACATAAAGGCGTTTGGTAAGCTGGGGCTTAAAGCAGAGCAGTGTATATATCATGGATATCACCTTTCCCTGCCTCATGGAAAAGTAAAGGCAGCAAAGAGTCCGGTTGAGAGGAGATTGGATCAAAGTGCTGTCTTGAACATTGCATTTGCTTCAGCTTCCTCTGGCAGGCTTTTCACCTCCTCTTGATCCATTGAGTGTTGAGGGTTGTGGGAAAGCTGAAATGTGCACTAGCGCTCTTGGGTTTGGCCACCAGTCCTGGCAATGCCACTCAGGACACTCTGTGATGAGGCAGAACTGGGACTGCTGTGGGCAGGAGGCACGAGGGATTCAGGGGATGTGTTTTTGCAGCTGGAAAGTTCAGGGGTGCTCATGGTCTCTGCACAGTGTATTGATAAATGCTCTGTGGTTCAGTAGTGAAGCTTGGGGGGTTTGTTGTTTCATTTCATTTAAACATCTTGTGACTTTTTAGTACAGGAAGCTCTTTGCTTCAATTAATGTCTATGGTGAAGGCAGCCTCACATTTGGGAGCACTCTGAAGGTTGTTTTTGGTGTGTCCTCTGCTGCTTAGAAAGATTTTGATTCCCCATGGACCTGTGTCCTACCCAGAGGTGGTCTCTGACCTAGTTCTGGAGCAGCATTTTGGGGGCTGGAAGGAAAGGGGAAGAGATGGAGAAGCAAGTCTGTCCACCATGTGGTACAAAAAGGGAGGAACTAGACTAGAGGTATAAATCTGGGCCTAGATAGCAGGGCAGTCTTGTGGCCAGGGGAGCTCTGATTAAGCCAACACGACAAACTTGCCATGAGGTGTAGAGAAGTTATTTTCATCTGATTTGGATGTGGTTTTTTTGTTTTCTTTTGTTGTGGGTTTTTTGGTTGGTTGGTTGCTTTGGTTTTTTTTGTTTTGTTTTTTTTTTTTTTTTTTAATGCCCTTTGCACCATTTGTTATACAGAGCTTATCTCTCTTGTTGCCATTGGTGTTAAGTGTGTTTGATCCTGGCTCCATCCACAGTCACAGTGGTGCCCTGGGAGAACACAGCTACCTGCTGCAGAGAGTGGGAGATGGATTTAGGAGCATCCTCTTCCCTTGTGCATTTTTGCACATAATTTTGCAAATTTTAGGCTCTGATTTGCCTCCAGGTATTTTTTTTTTTAAAATAGAGGTTCATCTTCATGTGTTTCTCTGCTTGGGTGAGGGAATTGCCTCCTTTTACAAAGGAATGCTCTGCTCCCAGTAAAAAGAGCGAGATCAGGAAGGGGCACAAGCTTCTGATCTCCTGGCACTTGGTTTCAGTGAGCCTGTCCCAGGAGAATGTGTGCAGAGAGACCTAAACTGGCCAGTCTGCAGGGAGCAGCTGGGACCTTGTAGGTCTAGGTGCCACCTAGTTCCTCTGACCTGAAAGAATGAGCTTCTGATTGCTGCTGCCTGGAGCAATGCCACCCTTTGTCTAGCTCAGCTACATCCACCCACAGCACCTGCAGTGGGAGCTTCTGCATTGGGCTGTCCCCACTGGAGGGTCTGGGCATGGTGGGGTCAGGAGGGAACTGTAAATCTGTCATTCCCTGCTGCTGGAGGACAGGAATGCTCCTACTGGGTGGGAGGGTTTGGGAACCACTGCTCCTGCCAGGGTTAAGTGCTGCTTTGTGTGCATGCAACACCGTGCTTACAAGATCAGGGCTTTGAAGGAGTAAATTGGAAAATATAAATTAAGAGAATAATAATAGAGATGTGAACACATTTGTTTCCAACTCTTTTACTATGCCCTAGCTTTAAAAAGTCTACAGCCTGCCTGGATAAATTCCCACTTGATTCACTGCAACAGAGAAGAGCTGCTTCTAATTAAAGGTAATAAAAAGAACAAATGTTACTCTTTGTCCACACATGAATTATCATATATTTTTTTTTCTTACAATGGCTTAAAGAAAATAGAAGAAAACTTGCAAGCTTCTGTCATACCAGTCAAATTGGTTGTCTCCAGTTCATTATGCCAAAGTGTGATATTAAGCCTTATGTAAGCAGTTGAACACTAATGCTTTAAAGCAAAAGCTGCTGTTGGAGCAGTTGACCTGCACTATGTTGATGCTGGGCTCTTAATTATTCTTATTTCTGTTAAGGTAATGGGAATCTGTCTGTACAGTGGATGAGAGCTAAAAATAAGACTTTTGCTGCTGCTTAAAATTTGCTGGCATATTTTAGGTACAGAACCACTCTGATTGTTTACAATGAAATTATTCATAGGTGTTAGTCCAGGAAGGCAGAGCATCATCTCTGTTGAGGGACAACACAGTTCTTATGTTTCCTGGGAAATATTAGTGGAGACAGTGACTTATTTTATTTGGACACAAGGGTTGATTTTCATCTAGCTGGAAATATTCCTTGTTTTATTGCTGTTTAGCTCTGGATTCTGTTAATATGTCTTTTTCTCTTCCCCCTCTCCCTGCTTCCTTCTTGCCTTGAGTCTGAAGAATATGGATGCAATCTTGGTCAACTTTCTCTTTGCCTGTGGGGTTTTTGGGGGCTAGCCTTGGTTCCTTGACCATTTAGACTGGGATGTATGTGCCAGCAGAGCTGGCCCTGAAGCTTTTATCAAAGTGGGGGCTAGCATACACCATGCTAGTTCCAGTAGTATGCTGCTTTTAATTTGGACTCTGTGGCACTGAGATATGTCAAGAAACCATCCTTTGCTTTCCTTGTTTTTCCTTCATGTGTTTTGGAATACCTTGCTAGAAAATGTCAAATCAGAGCCAGATACTGTTATTTCTAGATAAAAGGGTAGAAACTTTTCAGTCTAAAAAGAGTTTAAATTCATCAGGAATGGATGGTACTCCCAAATGAGAGTGTGCTATATCAGCACCCTGTTTTCCTTTCATATTAATGTGCATGGTGCTGATGTTTCTGATGTAGAGGAGCTGTGGCTTAGACTGGAAAAGAGCCTGTGTTATTCTCAGGAGAAACAAAGCAGCCTGCCCTCTCTTTAGAAAGAAACTGTCCTGGAGAGGTTGCTCTTAAAAGGGGAAAAAGAATAAATGGGTGGCTGAAGCATGAAAATGTCAGTGTTCTCTAAAATGCTCAGATTAAACAGAAAGGTCTACTCCTACGCATCCAGGATTACGCATGTCTGACACAGTGCTGGGACCCTTCTACCTCCTCAGACGTGCTGAGCCACAGCTGCCCGCATCCTGCTCCTGTGCTGGCTCTTTCCGGGCCACTTGCTTGAGAGATGCATATGGTGATGGCCAGGGAGGGAACTGGTAATAGATTAGAAAACAAATGAAACTTGCTGTTTTGGGCAAATCTGCTCAGCTCTACCTCTGTCTGGGAAAACAGACCCATAGCTCTTTGTCAATATAAAACCATTTGTGGTATTGTATTGCATTAAAATAGTTTCTGTTCCCTCCTCTCTTACTTCTCCTGCCTCTTTTGTACATAGCTTTAGCATTTCTTGATGACCTTTTTGTTAATATGATTTCCAGTGGGAGCATTTCACAGTAGAAGTATGTATTCCTTCAGGGTTTATGCTGACATTTCCAGTGATTATTTAATTGGACTTCATGTTAGCCTGCATCCCCATGGGAACACATACTTTTGCCATGAGAAGTTGTAATGTGACTAATTTTGAGTTTCTGCTATAAACGCTTGCCCTCCAGGGAGGGTACGTCCACTCCTCCATGGTGGCTGCAGAGTCGTCACCATAGCGTGTTTTGGTTGTGGGGTTTCTTGCCTTATTCCTATTTACATTCTTGTATAGTTTAGTCCTTGTACCAAAATTCAGAGCAGGCCTTCTCCTCTTTCACCTTCCTGACCACTCCCCAAGGATAACACAGTGGTTTGAAGAATGCTAGCTTATTTTCCTGTGAATACTTGAGTTTTTGTTTTGAAATAAGCAGAATCAGCACTCCCATAACATAGGGCAGATTTCCAGTTACAAGCTGGAACCACTGTCTTGAGTACAGAGAGGGGGTCCCAAATTATTCAGGGTGGCTTCTGGACAGGCTGATGAGCCCAAAGGTTAGTAGCATCTCTTGGAAAAGCTGACAGGTAAAGGGATGGGATATGTGAGTTTGCTTGGGTGTTCAGGGTCTGAGAAAAAACCCTAAATTTAAGACACAAAAAAGTATAAAGAAGAGTTAAACTGAAATCCAAGAAAGGTTTTCTAGTGGCAGGTCAAGGAAGAAAGATTGTTTTTTCTAATTCGAATGGATTTAGATGATCTAGTAGTCATGAGAAGAGGAAAAGTGACGAGGTGAAAGCTGATGGTGGAAAAAAGCAAGTCATGTGTTGAGGTGTGGGAGGCTCCTGGGGAGTGATGGTGTGGTTGAAAATGGGTGGTGGCGGAATGGGAGGAGACGAGAATGGAGCTGGACAGAGCCAGCAATTCTGGTACAGTCTGGCAGGGAATGGGGTTTTGGATGACTTCTCACCTGCCTCCCCAGGATGTGACCCTGGGAGAGCCAGCTTTGCTGTGCCTGGTGTCAGAGGAAAAAAATAAAAGTGGATGAGGCCAGGGACCTCAAAAGCCAGTGAGAGAGGATGTGCTGTGACGAGGGGTGTGAACCATAGTGAGATAAAATTAGAAATAACATGCAAATTAGAAATAACATGCAAGGGACATGTGTGCATGTCCCTTGATGCTGAGGGGAAACCTTTCGTCTTTATCCAGCGTTGCACTCTTGACTTCTAAAGGGACCTCAAAGCCATTGTGTCAAGGATGTCCTTGTGACTCCTCTAGGCCAGAATTTGTGTACAAACTGACCTCTCGGGATAGTTCCCACGTGGAAAAAAACTGACCTTGCAAGTTCTTTGGAATGTGAAGTTTTGCCTTTTTTTTGAAGTGCTGTTGGCAGCTCAGTTCAAGGGAGAGACTAGATTAGATTGAGTGTATCGAGGTGGAAGCTGTTCTTTGTGTGTGCTGTTTAGTTTTACTTTTTTATGTTTGCTCAAAGCTTAATCTTTTGCAGCACAGCTGTTGCTGAATGCTGTGTGGGTGACAGGGAAAGCCCCATGGCAGGGTTTCCTTGGAACATCCCACAGGCAGGTGAGCAGTTCACTAATGTCACCTGGCTGAGTGTGGTCCAATAGGTCCCCACCCCTGTGGATATAAGGGAGTTGTCCTTCCTGCTGTGTGGGCAAATACAGTATTTCCAGCCATGTCAAAGTTGCTGCAGCAAGTGAGGGCAAGCCTTGAGCACTGCTCAGCTGTAGCTGTGGTGAGGAGATGGCCATCTGCTTGAAGAGTAGGAACACTCCTACAGTGATCTGCTTGGATTGGCCCTGTTCCTCTAGAAGAAGTTTGGGAAGCAGAGCCCTGCTTGGGCAAGGAAAGTGTGTGTCTTGTGTTGTTCTGAGATCTGAGCATCCCTTCTTTCAGTGCCTCAGGATGGATAGAGCATAATCCCCAGGACACACCAGGAACCATCTTTGTTATGGCTAAAATCACTCCAGCAACATCTGTGAGCAAGTGTTATGGCTGCATCTTCTATAGCAAGGTGGCCTTAGGTCCTGTGCATGATGGATGCAACCCCAGTGCCTCCATCCCCTCCCTGACAGTTTCCTTGGTGCTCAGCTGACCTACACCTGCAGCCATAGCTGTGTTGGTGGCATGAAGAGATGGTCTAGGTTGTTGTCCATATCCTAGGAGTGGATTGGGCCTATAATGGCAGAATTCTGCTTCAACCTGTACAGCAGCATCTGCCTTGGTAGAAGGCCCATGGTACAGGAGCAGCCCGCATGGTGGCATTGCAGTGGTGGTGGCTCAGCACCAGTGCGCCACCCTGCAGCAGGACCTCTAGACACTGGTGGGCAGCATGGTAGGGGGTAGCTATGAGACCTGGGCCCTCCTGCTCAGGAGGCTGAGGAAGGAGGAGAGCACTTGGTGGGTGAAGCATCTGGACAGTACCTAACTTCTATTTTTACATGCTGGAGTCACGTTTGCTTAACCTTGAGGCATCCTGTGCTTTGAATCAACTTGACACAAAGTCATCTGTTCATTAATAACACAGGAGCAGTTTAATTGTTGTCTTAGTGGAAAAATACATGAGACTGTCATCAGCTGTTGCTTCTGGCAGTGCTTTTCTGCAGTAATGTAAATAAATGAGGTCACAGGTTTAAAGGAACAGGCTGTATTGCACAAATTCAAAGCATTGTCTTAAACAGATACACACCAATTGTCTGAGTGTCTCTGTCCTGCACCCCAAATGCTCCCTGTGAAATTTCAGCCCTAAAGTCACTCAAACACAGCTGCAGGGTTTGCTGTGATGGTACTGACAGGGCACATGCTGAGTGGGTGTTTTAAAGCTTGGCTTCACTACTGAGCGACTGAAGCTTGTGTGACCAGAACTGTGGTATCACCAGATTCTCTGCTGTGCACTCCACAAGAGCCCAGCAACACGAGAGGAGGGGAATTTACAGATTGAACATCTCTTTCGCTGATACTTCCCAATGTCCTGGGATTTCTGTTCTTCTTGTGCTTGTGTGTGCATTGCTTTTTTTTTTTCCCCCCTTTTTTTTCCGAGATAGCTTTGTGGTATTGTAATCAAGGATGAGCAGATCCAGAAATCTGCCTGGACGGCTTTGAAAACCATATAAAAGGTCTGGTTGTCTCCTAAGACCACGTGCGTAGTCTAAATATGGCTCCCACATCTGCAGTCTGTCATGTATAAAAGTATGTTCCTGTTTGCAGTGCGAGCGGGAACACCCAGTACCTGCCACACTCAGAACAAAGTATATCCACACCGATGAGGTAATGCAAAGGTGTTGCTTTGTGGTGCGGGTATTTGCCTGTAGCTGCCTCTCTCTAAGCTCTCCCACTGGAAACAAGGTCATTTACTTCCTTAACTTTGGGGCAAGAGCCTGTTTCCAGATAGGAAACATATTGCAAATGTGCCAAAGCATATTGTGAACTCAAATCCTAGTTTGCATATAGTCATGCAGCCAGAGAGCAGCAGTGGTGGCTGAAGGAGAGACAGAGGAGGAGGCCAGGTACAGGTGTTACTGTACTCCTTGTACTTAAATTCTCAATATTCTTGAACAATGAACAACAAACAACAAAAACCCTAAACTAAAAAGCTGCAGTGGTACAAACAAATGAAAAAAATCCCCTCAAACAAACAAATCCCCAACCAGCCACTTTTATAAATTTGTTTCTCTGGATTTCTTTGAAGATGATGCTATTTCAAGGCCATAGTCTCTCATAAAAAGCTGGCTGCCTCATTCTTGCTGTACCTTTTGTGCTTGTTTTGCATCGTATTTGCCCTCTTCTGATGGCAAATGACGGACACTGTGTTAAGCATGAATTTAATGCCAGACCCATGATTCTTGTCTTTTTTTATTTGTTCAGAGCTGCTTTGGCTGCTGTTCAGCTGCTCACCTGGTTTTGCAGTGGTGGTGCGAGCCCTGGGGTCCTGGGTGGCTTTGGAGCTGGAAAATCTGTGTGCAGCTGCTTCTTGGGTGCTGCCTGATGGGAGAGTTTGAGGAGCATTAAGTGAGATGTTTATGGGCAGATGGCAGCAGAGAATTTGAACAAATGAATGGGAATAGCTGGAGCACGTAAGGTGCTGACTTAAAACTTCTCCAAAATTTTTGAGGTCTCAGACACTTCAAAGTCTGTTGTCACTTACTAACTGTTCTGGCAGGGCAGGATGTTGGAAAATGTCATACAGTTATAACAGCCAGAATGGTTCTGCAGCTTGGGTCTTGCATCAGTGGTGAGCAAAGAGCCCTTGGTGTTCTGTTGTATTCTGCTAAATACCACACGAGGCCATCTGCCAGCAAGGGTTCTACTTCACTGATTGATTTCCTCATGGAAGAAATACCTTGGGTTCCCCAGAGTGCTGAGTGTCCTTGTATGTCCATCTCTGTTTCGGTTTGGGTATGTTCAGCCCTCTGAACACCTGCCCAGCAGCCGTTCTGGAACAGAGCAAAGGCACTTGGGATGTTGTCCGTGCCCAAGCACATCTGCAGCACACAGCTGCATCCCACTGGCTGGGCATACTTCCTCATGCTTTAGTCATTACAAGCTCTGTGGAGTGTTTAAAGCCAGGAGAGATGGGCTGCAGGCAGGACAGTGTTGAAATGGACATCCATCACTGGCTCATCTGCCTGCTGGCATTTTGGTTTGTCACTGAAGGTGGCTACACTCTTGAGTCCATACTCCGTGGCTGTGGTTCCAGCAGACTGCCATGCATTCCCATGGACTTTCTTGGTGGATATATTATGTTGCCTCTCTACTTAGGTTGTCTCTATATGATGAAGGCTTTTCCCATATTGCAAACAGTATCTGAAAAGCTGCTTTTAAAATGCAGCTTTTGTGCTAGTAAGAGACTTCTGCTAAATTGTGCTTCTCGGCCACAGGTGCTTTTACTGCCCTCTGTAGTGCTTCCTACATTCCCCAGGTTTGGAAAGGCTTGGGCAGGGTGAATCACAAAACAGCTTTTGTTACAACCCCAAGTTGCGTCTCTGCATCCATGCCTTGAGCTTCCTTGTGATCTGGAGTTGTGGTCAGTAGCAGTGGTGTCTTGCACTTTACTGAGTCTAATGAATCAACTCTTAGACCAGGCTTGCAAGAGATTTGTGTTGGCCTCTGGTGTGGGAGCAGCCTCTTCTCTCCCACCTTTTCTACTCTCCCTAAATGAAGACTTGAAATGAACTGAAATAGCAGCAGCTTGCCAAGGGAATACAGATGCATTTGAATACTTTGTATGTTGTATTTACCTTCATGTGGAAAATCCATCCCTCTCTTTCTGATTGATCATTATTAACTTTGCTTGGACCTGTTTTGGGAGGTAGTCTCAAACTTAAGAAAAGCCTGAGCATTATATGTGCTTGAGTGCCACTTAAATTACTCTAGTGCCTCATAAATCAGTTTGTGCAAGGATCATGTGAGTTGAGAATGGAGCAGCACTCAGGAGGTGTCTGGGTCCTTTTTTGGGACCTGCATGACTCATATGGCAGCACAGATACAAGCTAAGCTCCTGCTCTTCGATTAGAGTTCAGCTTGATGCCATGACTGCATCTTGCTGCATCATTTCCTGGGTACCAGTGTTCTTGTCCAGTCCTCCCTTGCTGACATGTCTGAGCCAGAGCAGGTTAGTAATCCTCTCCCCAGTAATGTGTTCTTTCAGGAACATTTGCTCTGAGAGTTGCTTTAAATATTGTTTGAAATTACTTTTTAACTCTCCTCTCACATGAGGAGATGAACAAGGAGAGAGGGGGATGTGAACTGACATTGGGAATGGTGACACTGGCAAATGTCTGTAAAAAATTGTGAATGAAGGTATTATATGTCTGGCTACTCCACTTGTTGGGGCATCTTCCGTATGTTGTATTTGAGGTCCCTTCCCATCCTTTGCCCTGATATTCTGCTGTGTCTTACAAGGCAGCTGGTGAAGCAAGATGATGTCTGCCACACCATCAGTGTGTCCCCACCTGAGTGATGAACCAGTGGGGTTCTACCTCCAGCTATGGCTGCTTATTCCCAAAAGTCATCAGGAGAGGTGGAAAATGAGCGTTGGCTCTGGAGTCACTAAAAAAAAAACTTTTTCAGGGGTTTTCTTGGGAATCCCAGCATGCTGTAGCTATTGTTTAAACAGCAATATTCAAGCTGAATGGATTGCTTGCCCATTCAGAAAGATGGGAATGTAGGTTAGGGTTTAGTCTTTAGCCTAGACTGTAGGCTGGGGCTGTTGGTTTAGATGAGACTTCAAACATCTTCAGCTTGGGGACCATCATCTTGTTTATTTTCTTGAGTGGACTGAGAAGACTTTTCAAGCCCTGTTGAGGCCAGGTGGTGCAGTTGAGGTCAAATTTTTGTCCTTGCTCTTCTTTCTAGATCTTCAGGGGATCTTCTTCTGATCCCCTGTTATAACAATTTACAGAATAGAGATCTTTAAGGCAAATCTGTTTGCTCTGTCCTATAAAGAGCAGAAATAGCTGAAGACAAGCACATTTTTGAGGCAGGGGAAATATTCTGCATTTTGTAGGCATTTCAAGGATTTCAGGGAAATTACGTTACTAGCAGTGCGTGAAGGACACAAGTTTGGATGTGGAAAAGGGTACTTTCATTACAGGGGCTCAGATGGTTGTAACTAGTCTGGGTGCCTTGTGCCCTTGAAATACAGCACAGGGCACTGAAATGGGCCTGGGTGGGTCCCACCCTAAGCATGTCACAGACACTTGAATTGGACATTTGAATTGCAGCCCTCAACAGTAGGCATTGAAACCCTTTGCTGTGTCTGATCCAGAGCCTGAGTGGGGGCATATTTTGCTTCACTTTAACACTTTCACTGGATCACTGTGAAAGAGCATGGAAAAGACAAATAGCTTCTCTCTTATTTTTTTTCTTTTTAAATAACATTATTGGGAGGGTGACATTCCGCATTTATTTTGGCTAGTGGGGCTCTTTCTAGTAACTTCAGATTCGCTCTCTGCTCTCCTGGATTTTTTTTGGCCTACAGTTAACTAAGTGCAATTGAGCCTGAGCACTTGGCTCATGTTGATGCTGAGCATGACTTCAAGTATCCTGGTTCAACAGCAACGTGCGTGAGGTGGGGGGGAACACATCCCTGCGTTTCTCCTCTTTCTGCCTTTTTCTTTCAGAGGAGAGCCACCTGTTAGCATTACATCAGTGACTCCCAGGAACGCTGCTGCCTCCTACCAAAGGCCTTGAACAAAGTAGTAGTTCTTGTATTGTTTGCACTCAAAGAGCTGATGTCATGCCAGCTGATGTCATTGTGTGCTTTATGGGATCGCCATGGAAACTGGGCAGGTGGGGAGCCTGCTGCTGATGTCAGTGCAGAATGAGGTGTAGAAAGAAGGTCCACTTTGCTTGCTCCAGCTCTGTGAAGCCACCCTCCTCGAAAAAAAAAAAAAAAAGAAAAAAGTAAGGGAAGGGAAATGGTTATTGAAAAAGCCAGCAATAGAGCAGGGAAGGCATGAGCTTCCTTCACTGAAAAACTGACTTCTCCCTCCCCCCTCAGATCCATTTCCCAATCCATTTTAATGTCCTAAAAATAACTCTTGCTAGATATTTTCAGGTGGCTGGGGCAGCAAAAGGAGAGCTGTTTGCCATATGTTAAGCAAGCCCCTCAGTTGCTGTTAGGTTACAAGGAGTGGTTTTCTTTTGTTTGGGTGCACAGATGGGTACATGCTGTTCCCTGGAGCGATGCCGGGGTGAGCTGCTCCCATCCCCCTCAGAGCTTTTGGGTGGAGAGATGCCCTGCAGGCCTGCTAAAGGGCAGGTAAAGCTAAGACTGTCCCAGCTGGCTTGCTGCTCTGCTCTAGTGCGCTGATAGCCCCTTGGCCCTTAGTTCTGGTGAAGTTTCTCTCTTGAAACTCCTTCCTTGTCACGTGGGCTGGTAGGTGAGGCAGCCTCAGCAGGCTGATGTTGCACAGAGGCATGTTTGTCTGTGAGCCCTGTTGTTCCTTGGCACCATCCACTGCGCAGAGGGAGGACAATGCCTGCTGCTGAATCATGCCACCCTTGCTGTCGACAGCCCAGTGGCACTGTTACAGTGGTGGTGGGGACAGTAGAACCAGCTCCAGTCCTTGTGGCCCCACTGTGTGCTCTGAAGGAATCTTGGGGTATCTAACCAAAGTATCTGCTTGATCTCTCTTCCCAGGAGGACTCAGTGGTTTCAAGCAGAACCATGAAAACCTCTGTGACAACTCCCTCCAGCTGCAAGAGTGCCCCGAGGGGGGAGGAGGGAGTGGTGCCTCCGCTGTGCCCCCCGTGCTACCTCAGTCCATCCCCACCACGCCAGACATTGAGAACGCTGAGCTCACCCCCATCCTGCCTTTCCTTTTCCTCGGAAACGAGCATGATGCTCAGGACTTGGAGAAAATGCAGAGGATGAACATTGGCTACGTCATCAACGTGACCACTCACCTGCCCCTGTACCATTATGAGAAAGGCATGTTCAACTACAAGCGGCTCCCAGCCACTGACAGCAACAAGCAGAATCTCAGGCAGTATTTTGAAGAGGCTTTTGAGTTCATTGGTAATTACCCTTGCCTGGAAATACTCCTGTTTGTTTTTTTATTGTTATTATTTTTACCCGTTATAACAATTTAGAGTGAACTTTATGCTTTGCCAGCAACTCTGAAGGCTGGTTAAGGCCATATTTCCTTTAGTTTGGGTTGTCAGAAATGCTGAGCACCTCATATTTCTGTCCTTTCTCATCTCTGGCCCATCTGGTTAAGTAGCCCGAGGTTACAAATTTTATCCTGTGCTATTAACGCCTACCTCCAGGCTTCTAAATTCAGGAAACCCTAAAAAATTGAGACTTCCGTCATCCCCTTGTTTTGATTCCTTTGAATTCCTAGTTTCCACACAGTGGCTTTCAGCAAGTTTTTCATAGTGACTGTTCTTAATGGTCTCTCAGTCTTTGCTAACTTAATGAGAAAACTGACAAACTTTCACACTTGGCTTGTTCCACCATTAGATTTGTAGCTTCAGAGTGTATGTGTGGTTGAGCAGATAGTGATGAAAACTTGCATTAATAAGCCTCTAAACCCTGTAGGCTGTGTGAGAGAGTTCACCACAGACACGCCGCTTGTTGTGGAGATTGCTGAAGAAGTGACCCAGCAGCGTTGTTCTGGACCTCGTTACAATCAACACAGCACAGCCCTCAGCCAAGTTTGGGGCCATGCTCAGCTAGGCTAAAGCCAGATGGCCACTTCAAGCAGGGCTGGTCAGAGACGACTTCAGCATGTAGTGCTGAAAGCTTTTGAAGACCTTGCCTTGCCCCTCTAGAAGTCTTTGTTGACACTGCTTTTGTGGCATAGTAAAGGCTTCGCTAGCACAAGTATGTGAAATATGCCAGGGGAACCACTGACATAAAATTCTATTTTCTTGTGCTGAGACTGAGCTAATTCCTTTACCAATACTTCATGCTTGATGGAGGAGTACTAGACAAAGAAAGATGTGTGTTTGTGTGTGCAGCACAGTGTAGGTCCTTGACTGACCCCATAATGGCAGGGAGGTGCAGAGCCATGTTCCTCCCTCCCCTCCTTTGTGCTGGCTCTGCACTCAGGTGCACTCAGGCTCAGCAAGGATTTGGCCCCAGCTGTGGGACCAGGGAGGAGGGCCAGGCTCAGCAGGTTGCTGTGAGCCCATCTACCCCTGCTGTGCGCCGGGCAGGGCTGGCAGCTCAGAAGCAGATGGCTCCTCAGCCTTGCCTGGCTGTGTCTTGGCAGGGGGTCATAGTGTGCTGATGCCTATGCTCTGCAGCCACACTGCTTTAGTGAAGTGAATAGAGAAATCACTGCTTATGCTGCAGTTCAGGTGAATCTTAGCATTCTGAGCCTTTGGGCTTGTCTTCTACAGTGTGAAGAAGGATCTCTAACTCAAATTTTCCCTTGTTTTCTTAACCCAGTCCCAGCAGTACCAGTAGTGCTGTCAGCTTCCCAAGCTGCTGGTTACTGTGTGCCTGGGAAGGTGAACACTTGTTTGGGTGAAAGGCAGAGAAAAGGAAACCTTGCTTTGATCCTCTAGGAAAACAGCTGTATCAAGAAATTCAGTAAAACCTTAAACTTCAAGTTCAACAAGATGAGGAGATATTATAGGCTAAGCTTAGGAAGAGACTGTGAAGCTCCATTGAGGTCTTTCTGAGGTACAAGAGAGAGATTTCTGCTCCCCTCATCCCCTTGAATTGCAGGATTGGAGTTCTCAAAACCACTGAAAGATAGTGTTTACCAAGAGCAGTGAAAGCAGCTTTGCTCTGGAAAGGTTTAGAAAGCCTTTCAAAACCCATTTTACTTCCTTTTTAATAATTGCATCTTGAGGGTCTGTCTTTGTTTTAATAAACAAATATATCTCTATTGAGAGTTTTTCTTCCCTCTCAAATTAACCAGCTGGGGAAGTAACCGGCCAAAGCTTTCCCTTCCTCAGGGTAAACTTTAAATTGCATTTGAGAAGATTTGGAAATGTTTAAACTGTGGATTGTTGGCCTATGTTTCTTTAAATATGTCTTCAAAAAACCACAACCAACCCCAGGTTTAGCTAAGACTAAAGCCATAGGAAGTGAAATCATCTCTGGGAATGTGTGGCAAAATGCATTAGAGAGTTTCAGCTTTCTGAAATACTAACTGGCAAAAATGTCTAGAGGGATGTTGGCTTCATTTATGCTCTCACAGTACAGGTTGAACATGTGGGGTGGGTTGAACTGTACTCTTGGTGGGGTTGGATTCGTGCCAAAACCTGCAAACTAAATTCATGTTCCTCCTGTGGATTGAAATAAAAGAAGTAGTTGGAAGTGTGACTTCCTGAAAGTTCAATCTCCTGTTTTAACAGCAAGCTGTGGCAGATGAGGATGGTATGGTAGTGACTGTCCTCTCTCATGTCATGTTAGCATGTGATTAGAAGGACTCTGTCCTCCCTAAATGCTGCCCAGGGTCCCTCCCTGTAAGTGATGAATCTTGGTGGGGTGTGTGTGTATATCCAGCTCCTCCTTTTGTAGAGACACCACAGCAGAGACACCCACTGAAGCTCATTTCAAGAGTACTTTTGTAAAGCTTCAGAGGACAGGGCATTGAAACACATGTATTGTTATGAATTGAATCTGAAAATATCTGGTTTCTAGAAGTGGTTCCCTGCTCTGAAAAACAGGGAGGTTGAGCTGCTGACATAATGCAGTGGTGTTGCAACTGAGGTGGAAATGAAGCCTGAGATTCCTCATCATGGACCTTGCCCTCCTCACAAAATGCTCATGGCAGTGAAGCAGCATCTCTCAATGCATGGTTCCACTAATAAAGGGAAGAGAATGGATGTGAGGATTTTCAGTGTCAGAGTGGACTGGGGGTTTCACATTCAGTAGCTCTGAAACCTTGGGGGAAGATGTGCTGGAGGGGAAGAGACACCGTGAAAAGTTCAAATCAAGGAACTTTTCTCATTAAGTTACTCTTAATTGCACTGAGCTTGTTCTGATTTACAAACAGGCAGAAATCTTACTTTCTTTTGTCTGTCTTGTTTGCAGAGGAAGCTCATCAGTGTGGAAAAGGTCTCCTCATCCACTGCCAGGCTGGTGTCTCCCGATCTGCCACCATCGTTATTGCATACCTAATGAAGCACACACGCATGACCATGACAGATGCCTATAAATTTGTCAAAGGAAAACGACCAATCATTTCCCCCAACCTTAACTTTATGGGGCAGTTACTGGAGTTTGAAGAAGACCTGAACAATGGAGTCACCCCACGAATCCTCACACCAAAGCTGATCGGTGTCGAGACTGTCGTGTGACGGCCATGCTGCGAGGGGGTGGAATGTGTTCTTCACCTGATTTGGGGCAGTGATGGGTGGTTGTGGGGTTTTTCTTTTTAGCTTTCAAAGGGGAGTTTTGTGGCAAACTTTTTGTGAATAAAAACCTTTTTTTGTAAGGAAAGGTTTTTAAAAGATCCAAGAACTTTGCTGGGTTTGGGATGCTGTTGTGATTTCCTTCTCAGACACCGTCACAGCAGGGAGGCTTCAGAGAAAAAGAGTACTTTTTAAAATAAAAACAACAGGAAGAAGAAATGTTGGGATTTTTTTCTTTTAAGTTTTATTTTTCCCTCCTCTCCAGCTACTTGTAGAGTTTATGGCTAAGTAGTCTGTGCAGGTTCATAGACTGAAGAAACCTAAGTTGAAGACAAAACACAAATAGCCAAAACAAAGCAGAAAAAAAACTCCCTGAAACAGAAGGGCCTTCGTTCTGCAAAGACTGTGCAGAATGCTCACTGATGCAAAGGAAATCAGAGCAGCTTAAAAGTCTGCAAGGCACTTTTCACACTTCTGACTCAAACTAAAAAAGAAAACAAAGTTTATTTGGTGTGTGTCATGTTCCAGTTCTATTTTTCTATTTTGGGGTGTTAGGTTTTAACAGCAAGGGACTTCGATCATTCGATGCCATATGCCTTCACTGGCTTCTTGTGCAATAATAATTTGGGGTTTGTTTTGAGTGTTCAAACCAATTAAGAGTTGGCTGCCCACTAATAATAAGATAATAATTTTTCAAGTCTAATAGTGCAACAGCAGCCAGCTTGATTCAGAAAGGATAAATGAGAGCAATTACTTCTTTCCTTTATATGATTTTGATCCTGGTTACAGTGCCATAAACCTTGTTACATATGTATATCAGAATGTACAAAAATGTAGAACAAGCAAAGTTTATTTAAAAATATTTTTCGCACAAAATATTGGTGTGTTTCAGTTGTCTATGTAAAAGAAATTTGATTATAAAACAAAAAATCTTTTGGAAAGTGTGTGTCCTTTTATTTCTTTAGCCATTTTCCATTTTCTTTCTATGGGATGGGGTTTTTGTTTTGTTCCCTTTGGTTTGTTTTTTTGTGGCATAGTACCTCTCCCATTGACAACATTGATCTCTCTTGTTTGGCATCTCCCCTTCAGCGTTGTGTTCCTGTCCTCTGCTGGTGGAACATGTTGTCTTTACTTTCTGCTGTACTCTTCCATCTCTCTATAACCAGGTTTTTCTTTCTGGTTCAGCTGAATTAGCACTATTGGTAAGGGCTTTTTGGAACAGACCTGTTATTTCTACAGCTCAGTAGCCATTTGGAAAAATAAGAAATAAACAATCTCCACTGATTCCTTTTCATATTCCTGTAGTTAGCTTGTCTTCTATGTTACAAAATTGTCCAGTTTTTAGACATATGTTGGTCACATGTTCTTTTCCCTGGCTTCTCTATAGCCCCCTTGTTTAGCAGTTCCACAGTTCCTGGGAATTGTCCTCCTGGGATTTTCCCCTCCCTCTTGCCCTTCTTCCCTTCATGCCACTCCTTTTCCAGCTGTGTCAGTGTTGTGTGGTGTGTATTGTAGGGCTAATGTTTCTGCCTGTGTCCCTTGGGCAGCTGACTTACACTTTCCTTGTTTGTACTCACTTTTTTTTTAATGCTATGGTATGACCTGATCTGTTCTGGATTGTTACCACCTCTAAAATTTATTTGTATGACCCTAAAAGGAGTTAAAAAAACATTTTTCATGTGATTCTGTTGTGCAAACTGATCTATCCCAGGAAGGCTGATAGCAGTAAAGGCTTTTTTTAGATGAAAACCTACATGGACTGAACCACGTGTAAAACAGGACCTGTTGGAAAACTTAATGTATAGTCACATTAGACATGTATATTTTTGTGGACATTTTACTTAAAATATTGTTACTATACCGATACTTTCTTGAAACTTATTCCTTTATTAAATTATTTTTCTACTGGAGTTGAATTTTAATTTTTTTTTCTTTTCTATGATTATTATTGGTCCTTTTGTTGAAAACATCCTTGGCAGTGATAGTTGCCCAGGAAGCAAAACTTCTTGAACTGTGACTGCTCCTGGAGCTAAGGGAGAGTGTGGCTGGACAGAGAGGGTGCCATTTGCTGGCTGGGAACCTTTGTGCTTTGGGAAGGAAGGAAGTCCCTTAGCAAAGCTACTTTTCTTCCCTCCCTCCCCCCTTTCCTCATGTTTGGGCCCAACCTCTTCCAGCTGTTCTCCATGAGCTGCAGGTGCCCCTGGTTAGGAAGGAGGGAGGAGATTAGAAAACCTTTCTTACCAGAGAACCAAAAGTAGAAGGGCTGGAGGCTGGCTGAAAAGTTGGTCCTTGCAGCCTGTTTGTGGCTATAAACACTGTGTTATTCACCAGAGGTAAGCTGGTGCTGCATATTTGCATAGAGGTTAAGCAAGCTGCATATTTGGGACCCAGCATGAAGGGAAGGAGGACTTGATTCAAAGTTATCTTCCATGGTAGTCCTTTTCTTGTTCGAACACTTTGACAGGGAGGAAGGTTGTGCTGCACCAACATGACTCACAGCATCCTCTCTTTGGTTCAGCCTTGGTC
Source organism: Molothrus ater (assembly GCF_012460135.2). NCBI lineage: Eukaryota > Metazoa > Chordata > Aves > Passeriformes > Icteridae > Molothrus > Molothrus ater. Next base: position 18,335,088 of record NC_050480.2, read on the forward strand.
ACTGCATGCTCAGTGCATTAGGATGAAGTTTGTAGACATGTAAGTACTGGTGTTTAATTCTTATTTGAGCCAATGAGTAGCTCTTGCAGCCTTGAGTGAGTTCCTGGTAGCAGAGGATTTGATGTGTTTGCCTCAGTCAGGCTCAGCAGTTTGGCTGCTGCTGCTCCATGCATGGGTGTGGAGCTGGAGTTTCTGGTGCAGGAGCCCTGACAGCCTGTTCTTGTCACTCTGAGGAGCAGTGCCTGATTTTATTCTCTAGTGTGATGGTCTTGGAAATGATGGGGCAGGGCAGTGTAAGGCTGTGAGTGAGTAGAGTTTGCTGTGGGTTTGTTGATAGTGGACGTGGGCTGATCAAACCCCTCCTTTGTGCAGACCATTCCTTGGAGGGGAGCTCTGGAGGGTTATGTCCCACTGAAGGCAGTGCTGGGAAATGAGAACTGCTTCACCAGGGAACAGGTTGGAGGGTAATGCTGATTTTTTTTCTTAAGGCAGAATTTACTGAAGCTAGTAAATGATCACATAGCATCTTTTTGCTAAGGGCAGGAGAAATTTGGTGAGGGTTTGAGGAGTCCTGCCTGTGTGCACATTTTGGATCCTTTTCTGCTACCCAGTATGATGCACTGCAAATATGCGCCTGCGTGTCAGTCGAAAGCCTCTGCCTGAGCACTACATGCTTCTAGCTGGAAAAAATTCAAGATCTGCCTTCATTTCTGGGAGGAAGCAAGGCTGAAGGGATGGGGGCCAGAATAGTGATAGGGTTTAAACAGGTACTGTTATTGCTGTGGCACAGGAACACCAGAAAGGTATTTAGGACTTTAAGGACAGAACTGAGGCTTGATCATTCATCCCCTGCTCTTACAGATGGCTGTGACACCCTTGTCAGCCACTCCAAGATAAGGCATGGTTAAAAAAAAAAGGGAAAATCACTCCTTTTATTCACACATGAGTGTCAGTGAGACCAAGACCCGCTTTTCCCTGCTTGGCGTCAGCATTGTGCTCTTGTGTGAAGTGTGCTAAAATAGGCACGGTTCTGGAAAATTGATTCCTTCATAACTCATTTTCCATTTCTCCCCTGAGTTCTTGTTTCTGAGAATATTGCCCAGGTCCTGTGAGTGGCTCCCTGAAGTCTATCTTGCAAAGCAAGGCAGATATTGTGAGCAAGTGCTGCTTGTTGTTGGGAATTTAGTTTCTCTTTACAAATGGTGACCCAGCCATGTGTGAGACCTGCTATAAAGCTCTGTTAAAGGTAAAACTGTTCAATTAATCCATCTTGAAAGCTATCCTGAATTAGGGTTGGACTTCCAGAGCCAAGAGATTGTTTAACTTTCCACGCTAAGCAGCTCATATGCTTTATTCTTCTTGATCACACTGGGGATAACAGAATCCCCCTTCTTGTCTTGGCAGATGTTTTTCTGAGGCTTCCTATGGCTTTATCTTTCGCAGATGTGCCAGCATCCTTTGGAAAAAGAAAGATGAAAGGTCCCTACCCTACTCTCTTGACAGATACAGACTTGGAGTGTTTTGAGCTGAAGCAAACGTGTGGGAATTGCATTGGTGTCTTATAGTCACAAGCTCTGCCAAGGACTCCTTGCAGGGAGGTGTGTTCAAAAGCATAAGCAGGAGCTGACAAGGCTGAGGAGCCACAAGGAGTGTGGGAAAAGGCAGATAGGGGGAGTGTTTTGGCCTCCAGTCCTGCTTAGCCCTGGTGAAGCTGACTCCTGGCATGTGTGCTACCAGCAGCAGGAAGGTCTCTGGGAACTAAAGATGCTGATTCAGCAAGGAGGACAAAAAAGCCTCTGGGAATTGAAGATGCTGATTCAGTAGGGAGAATAAAAATAAAGCCTGCTCTGTCTCGACTGAGCTAAGGATGGAATCAAAGAGAGATAATGAGTAGTTGAGGGCTGGCTCCTTAGCAGGTATCTGCTTTCCTGTGGCCTGTTTGTCTGCTGTTCCTGTAGGTACCACAGAGATGTTACTAATAAGCAGGTTTCAAATGGTTTGGGCCAGCCTGAGATCAGTAGCTGATAATCAGAGCCATTTGTTTTCCCAGTGAGTATACAGCTGCTGGAAACAGAGTTCAGGTCCTGTTGTGTTCCCAAGAGTGATCCTCAGTGCTCCAGCCCCCATCATCCTCCCACTGCTGGGTGCAGTATTAATCCCTCTGCTCAGTCCAGAGCTCCTTTTGCTGAGGGGTTTCTTGTCTCTGCTGTCTCCACTCCTTCTGTTTGGCCCTTTTCCCAGTGGAGCATAAGCTGGAGGAGCAGGCTTCTTTCTTGTCTTGCTTTAGCTGTCTTCTGCATCTTTTTCAGTCTTGTGATTCCTCAGACTGGAGGAAAGCGACTTAAAGTCAGTCATTTTTAAGGCATTGCAGCAGGATGAATGTTTGCAATGATCTTGATGGACTTCTGGTGTGACTCGGTTATTATCAGGCAGCAACTCTTCCTGGGAACCCAGAGCTCAAGATGTCCTGCAGCAATTCCAGCTTGCAACTGCCTCCTTATTAGAAACAAGGGGCACTGTTGGGATGGCAAAATTGCGTATTTCAATCACCTGCTGAGCATCTCTATTTGGTGCTGCCCAAGTGGAGAGGCCTCTCAGGTGAGCTGGAGTGAGGAACAGTAGCAGAACTTACCCAAGGAGCAGCCAGGAACCCTACTGCTGACTTGGTGATTGAGCTGCCCAGCTCTTTGCATCTTTATGGAGTCAGTATCCTGTATCCTGCAGTATGTGGAGATGCATTCCCTGGCCTTGGAAGCTGTCTGAGGTCCTGTTGAATTTGGCTGGATCCAGTCTGGCTTAAATCCTGCCCTGTGAGATGCCCATCTGTTCAGTGTCCTTTCGGGATGTGACGGGAGTTTGTCACACTGAGCCAAGAGCCTGTGAGCTCCTACTTCAGGGCTGGGTTCATTTCATTGGCAAGGAAAAATAACCTAAAGGTTTATTCCTGAGGATAAGAATGGCTGTATCTTGGAGGAGAAAAGTTCAGCATGGTACAGAAACGCATGAAACACTTGAAAAAACCTTCATGTGAACCAGAGAGTAAAATTAAAAATGTAGCAAGCTATTTCTGTTAGATTAATCACTAAATGAGAGGTTAAATATAATTTGACTCATATGCCTTGTCTTCACACTTCTGTACCTTAGTTTCTTTGATTGTCTATATATAAGAAGTGACATTGGAGAGCATGGATTTATCCTGAAGATTTATTTGTCATGGAGGGATGAAGGAGCTGTCTGGCACTTGTAAGCTTCATATCGAGTTGCGCTTCTGGCAGACACCAGTGGAGCATTTAAAGAAGATCACACTGTCGAGCAGCATAGTAAGTTGCTATAAGGATGGGCAGAGGTTTGTTTGTGGTGCAGGGACTCTGGGTAGAGGGCTGCTGGGTTTTAGAATCTCTCTCTGGTCCAGGACACATGCAGGTACAGAATGTCTACTCAGAGGCATTGGCAGCAGCTTCAATGAGAGCATGTTGGTTGTTAAAATCTGTTGGGGTGATGGAAGAGGATTCTGGTGTGAAAAACAGATACTGGCAGGTGGCTAAGGAGCTGTTCATATTTTCAGAGATCTGAACAAGGTCTGGCTGTCCTGAACCAAGCTTTGCCCTGCTAGCACCCATTTGGAAGCTCTTTAAAGGCATCCAGCATTGATGCAGTGTTGTGCATCTGCCTCAATGTTTTGCTCTGTCTTGTAACCTTTTAACACCTGTGACTGAACTTTTGCAGTTACTGATAGTAGCTTGTAGGGACTTGTTTCCAGTGTGAGGCAAACAGGTACCGAGGGTCACACTGATGGATTATTTTCCTCCTCTGTTTTCAGCTGTGCCTCTTGAGTGGTGCGGGCTGTGGTGACCATCAGGACATGGTATGGAGTCTGGCTGTTCACCTGCTGGAGTGTGTTCTGTTGGAGAAACTCCTCTGGGCTTAGCTTTTCTGGGCTGGGATCTGTGACAGTACCTGAGATGGAAACTCCAGTGCCCTGTGTGTGAGCTATTTCTTCCAGCTGACTTAGCTGAACTCTGATGCGTGTAGCAACAGTAACAATCTCAGGAAGTTTGAAGAGTCCATTTCCTACCCTGAATTTTGAAGCATATTGATGATTGGATTCACAGTCACAAATACATAAACTTTGTCAGGGAATCTAGGCAGATGAAACATTTACTGCTCCATAGGAGATGTATGAACATAGTATGTTGGACATAAGAAAGGATTTGGTATATTTAGAAGTCCTCTCTGCCTTGAAGTATCACCCACACTTGTAAATAACAACATGGAAGCAGGAGGCAAGACTTCATCCTTTAGACAGGTGCTGTTTCTCCCATTCTGCAGCTGGGGCAGATGGGAGGGATCTCCATGGTCAGAGTGAGGGACAGAGCGCAGGAGCTAGAATCCCTCTTCCTTTATCAATGTCACAAAACCATTTCTTATGCTGATAAATGTGGTGATTAGGTACAGCTTCAGACACCTGGGGGCTTCTCCTTGCAGCTGGAGCAAATTAGGTGCTCCTTGTGTCCAGCTGTCCTATGAGCACTGAAAATGCTGGAGGAACTTTAGCTGCCACAAAGTGACACTGTTAGTGCCATTCATCGTGCCATTCACCACAGTGGCACTTGTTAGTGCCATTCACCAAACCCCTTTCTCACTTTCTCTCTAGTGCTGTATGAGCATTAGCAAGTGGTCCCCCACACCTTAGCTCCAGGGGCAGAGCAGCGTGTATATATGGCTGCTACCCTCCTATATTTAACAAAGCTGTGATTACATGCAGATATAGAAGGAGCTGATAAGCTGTTTGATTGCTCAGCAGAGAAATGGCACCAAAATAGTTGTAGTGTTGTTTCTAATTGCAATGGATGAGCAGCCTGCCTCATTAATCCTCCCTATCAGCAGCACATAGCCTGTCTGCACCAGAATAGCTCTGATCTCAGCAAACCTGCATCCAGCCCTGGCCTTCTGTTTTTGACGTATTTGGAAAAGACCAGCTTCCAGCACAGCCCCAAAGGGACTTCCGCTTGGCTGGGCTGACCATCCACAGCAGAGATGACCCAGGGCATGAGGGGTTCTGTGGTGTTTCGGGAGGCTGCCAGGGTGCACACACGTCTGCGCAACCCTGACCTTAGGCTGAGCGAGAGCGCTGCTTTGGCAGGTGCTGCAGTGCAGGCACTCAGATAATCACAGAATGACTGAGGTTGGGAAAGTCCTCTGAGATTGAGTCTGACCGTTAACTGCCACTGGCGAGGGGTGAACCATTGCCCTGGCATCTCCTGTGGCCCAGAGGGTGATGTGCAGGTTGCTAAATATGGTGCAGGCAGGAGATTTGCTTTGGGGATGGGCTAATAATGCCTGTTGAAAGGTGTGAGTTTTTTCCTCATCTTTTTTCCTTCATTTTAGTTGTGCATGTTGTATTGGCTTTGAAGGCTGCAGAGCTAGCAGCATCCTACAGCACACTGCTGAGGTGGGATGTGTCAGCTGAGTGCTGATAGCTGGCTGGGACCACTTGGTCAGTGCCAGCACATCTCAAGATGGGCACCCGCAGAGCTGAGCCCTTCTCCATTCACCACCTTGCCAAGAGCATCTTGAAAACCATCCAACCTAACTGCCCTCCCAGCTGAATTCCTGAGGTGGCTGGGCTGGATGTGGCTGGACAAACCACTGGGGAATTAAGTAAATAAACTCTTGGTACCTTTGCCCTGCTTTCACTGGGGTGACTGTACATTGTACATGAGGAAGCAGAGGAACCATGGCTTGGTGCAATCTGTCAGAGTAAGGGTCACATATGGGGAAACTCAGCAAAAAGGTTTCTGGATCAACCTAACATCCCAAGGAAGTTTACTATAGTATTTTTGCTTCTTCAACCTCTCCTATTCTACGTTTCTCTCTGCCAGGTGCCTCTAGTAGCATTCCAGGCTACGCACCACAGAATAATGATGATTTGCTGATTGAAATTCTCCTTTCTGTTTCAGCTGGAAATGGTGTTTCTCTTTGCTTCCTTTTTTACCCTTAAGGTGAAAAAAAAAAACCAAACAGTCTTTTAATGATTGAAGGGTGGAAAAGGCATAATCACCTTGATGAAAAGTAAGGGAGATGTGAAGAAACAGAGGAAGGCATGGACAGGGAAAATTGGGCACAGAAGTGAGAGTCCCCATCACCCAGATTTGAGGGACAGTGACAGGTCTCTCTTAAATGGTGGGGATTTGGGAATGCCACTTCTGGCAGTTGATAGCAGGACCTCTTGAGGTGAGGTGCTGACCAGGGATAGAAATGAGTCCTAGAAGCTGGGCTGAAGCAAACCCCACTACTTTTGCTTCACTCATTTGTTTATGATATTGGCCTGGTTCACAGGGATGGAAACAGTGACCAGATAGGCAGGGAGTTTTTGAGTGGCCAAAAGTCCCCCTTAGTCCCTGCTCTGGGCAGTGGTGATAGCTGGGCTGAGATCAGGCACCTGAAGAAGGCAGTGGAGTAATTGTGTGTCCATTCAAGGGTTTGAGAACCAGGATGGGCCTGGGGCCAGCTGGCTGAAAGCTGGTTGGCTCCAACAGGCATCCTAATGCTGGGAGACAAGTCTGGATGCCCAGCCATTGGCAGATTTTCCTGCCTGAGGTCCATCTTGTCTTCCCTGCAGCCCTTTTGCCGTAAAGGTTAAATTCTTTGTCCTCACGAAAGGGACTTGGCACTTTGTCATTGCCCTGCTCACCCTGTCTCACTGTGGCTTCCTTGCACTTATCATGAGAAGGCTCAGGTGTCTGTTCCTTGTAATTTGACTGAACCTGAGCTATTGAGGTTAAAATTTTCCATGCTGGGTAGGTGCCAAGGCTAAGCACCCCTTTATGAACATCTGAAGCTGGTTTAATCTATTTCCATTGTATTCTTAGGTAATTCTCTTTTAACTTGAACTGATAAGAGTGCTTGGAATAAGATGTTTGGATTTTATTCATGAGGAAGATTAAAATAATTTAAATTTCATTAGGAAAATTATGAATTTCATTAACAGCAAGACATTGCATAGAATGCATAATTCTCTTAAGAGTTTTGTTTAGAAAATAATTGGAAAGAAACCTTTTGATAAGGTCAGAATATGTCACTTTAACATTTTTAGTGATGAAACTGTTCAATTGCTCACCCCCTAAAAGGGCTTCATCTTCTGAATGCACATCTAAAATGAAATCAAGTTGTTGGTCAAAAGAACTGACCAACGAGTTTTGGCTTTCCTCAAAACTTTTTGGTCATCTGGGAAGGAACAGTTTTTTAAATGGCTTGGTGTAGGTAGTTTTTGAAACTATGGTGTTTCTTCCAATAAGGTATGCTAACATTTCCCAGTGGATCATAATCCCAAATAGTAAATGTGAGAGAGAGGGGAGCTTTGTCTGCCTGCCTTGGTTGTTTCACAGTCTTTGAAGTCCCCTGAGGGTGTGGAGGTGCCTGGCCAGGGGCTGGTGTGGGTCACCAGCAGGAGCACTGGTGCCATGAGTGTGACCCAGGTCTGTAAAGGATGTCAGAGTGGTGTGCTGACATCCTGAAATATGGTTGCTGCTCTTCCAGAGGAATCCAAGGTTTCAACTGTGTGAAGTGTCCAGCCTGGCCATGGTGAGAGGGAAAACACAGAAAGGGGCTCCAGTGTTGGGTTTGTATTGTCTTCAGGCAGCATGGACTCTGAAGTTGTGCTGCTGCTAAATCAGATCTCATGGGGCTATGGGTGGGAAAGGAAAATGGGAAAATGTCTGTGCCAGTGGTGGGCAGCACTTGCAAGGCTTCTGTGCCTTCCCTGGAGGATGTTGGCAATGTATTTGTTCTACCAAGAACAACTATGGCAGCAAAAGGGGTACAAGTAGACTCATATCTCTGAATTGGGTCTTAACATGAAGGTGGAATTCTTTTTATAGAAAATCATGATATATTCTCATGCTCATAAGAGATCTTAAAAAATATTGACTCACAGAGACTCCACAGAGTTTCAGGCTTTCCCAAACAAAACTTCAGTCTCTTCAGCCTGCCAGACTTTGAAGGAAGTAAAGCTTCCCTTCTAGATGATGGTTTCTAAAAACAAACTTTATGCAGGTATTTATTTTCTTCCTTCCTAATGCTTGTCTGATCCCCTCTGGGGGAGGACTCAGACTAGAAGCACTCAGCTGTGCTTACTGGGAAAATCCTTCACTTGATACCCTGAAAATGTAAGAGAAGGACTTATGGGTGTGGGAGTTTTATGTTTGCAGTCTTGACAAGTGAACTTTCTCATTTGCAGTTGAGCTGAGACTGAGTTTGAGCTGGACATTCCCTGCTGGATATCCCTGTGAGGATCTAGCCCAGCTGGAGGCCATGGAAACTGTCAACTCCAAGCCAATATCAAAAGCAAACCACAGAGCCAGTGATGCTGCTGTGGTTGTAGCAATGCTGTGCCACACTCTGAGGGATGTGGGCTCCTGAAACAGCTCCTGACCCAGGGCTGGTCACCAGCCAGGGCAGCGGTGACAGCTGGGGCTGATCTCCCTGACCTGGGAATGTCACCTTACACCCATGTCAGGGGAGGTTTACTTGTTTCTGCTCCTCTTTCTGGACAAGCAGGCAGGCATTTATGTGGTAAAGCATGGTCTTAATTCTCACTCTCAGCATTTCGTCTGTTCTATGAGGGAAGGGAAATACATCTCAGGGCTCAGTTCTGCTTGCAGAAAGTGTGGGTGCAAGAAGACAGGTTGGAAGTCCTTCAAGAGAAGCTGTGGCCTTAGAAGCAAATAATGGAACCATAGAACAGGTTGGGTTGGAAGGGATGTTAAAGATCGTCTATTTCCACTCCTGCCTTGGTGCAGCTCTCTGGATTCACCCTGAAAACACCTGATGTGCTGCATGAGGTCTTGGGGTGGGAATGCTTTTTATTAGAGCATGAACATTCAGAGATGAAGCAAAGGGGTTTAAGTATTCACCAGGGAACGTTGGTGCTGAATTAAAGGAGGCTTGATAATATAGTCAAGAAGGGAAGAAAGCAACACGTGGAAGTTGTTTTCTCTGTGGTAAAGGAGAACAAGCAGTAAAAGCTAGTAGAAAGACCCACAACACACTGTGAGAAAATCAGCCCAAAATGTGCTGGAAAGAGCAAAATGGTTCATAATTATCATAAGACCATTATCCTGTGAAAACCTGCCATCTAAGGTTGAGTTAGAAGCAAGCAAATTATGGTTCAAAGGGATTTTAACATTTTGGTAATTCAGAGAGATATATAATTTAGTTGGTAATTTACCTTTTATTTCTTATAAAAGCATCTACCCCCTTACTGCAGGGCAGGTATCAAAGACATTGGTTTCATTTCATGCAGATAATTCCACTGATGACGTAAAAAGTATTATCTTAAATAACTTTTCAGCAACTTTTCTTTATTAAAATTTCAGAATTTCATGTCTTGTATGCACAGCTTTGGTTTTCATGGACGATACTAAGGTTGGTTCCTCTGAATTATTTTGTAGAGATTTGTGGCATTTTTTAGAAGTTGTTAGCAAAATTTTTATGGACCTGTCATCACAGCATTTAAGCAATCTAATTTACTCAAAAGCATCCTTGCAATTAGCAGTTTGAGTAAATTTTTAACCTATTTTGAAATGTTTGATTTTTGTTTTTACTACTTTGGGGCTGAGGTCCCCAATGCTTCTAAGCTTCTGCAAAGTGAAACCCTCTCAAATGTCTGATCTCAAAAGCCCTGCAGGTGCTGCCTGAAGCTGAAGCTCTCAAGGACCTGTAAGTTTTTATTCTCTTTCCACACACCTGGTTCCTCTTGCTCTTCTCCCCAGGTTCTGTGTTCTATAAATGGAAATTCTGAGATAAGGATCTTTCTCCTTTCCCCTTTTCCCCCCTATTATGTTTTGACCACTTGCTTATCCTGTTCCAGGCAGGATGCAATATTTCTCAGAGATGGCCTTTCTTCTTCCTTATCAGCCCCTCTATAACCCAGAAAATAAATCAGTGAACGTTCAAATTCCAATCTAGTTATCAAAATCACAGTGTTGGAGTTATTACAAAATACATTTGCCTCTCTGTACCCATGCCTTCAAAATTACTCACTAATGTTGGCAGTTTGTGCAAAGATCTTTTTGTCTATTTGAAAGTGGCTACTAATAAATCCAGATTTTAAGCGTTGCCATGTTTAGCACCAGCTTTTTATCATTTTCCTGTAGTCCCTGACTCCATGGCTGGTGGTGAGCATCAGTCATGCTCACAATCTGACCCACCTCAATCCACTGACAATGTATTTTTCCCACTACTGGAAATTCATCCTGTTTATTATGCACTTGCTCAGCTTTCTTCCTTCATCGTCTTCTCCTTACCTGATGCTGAGGTTGAATGCCACGGAAATAATCCTCCACGAGCACTTAGCCAGCCTATTTTCTGTCCTCCTAGCTGGCTGATTGACTAACTTTATTTCTATTATTTAATTTTATTCAGTAAACCTTTAAAGGATTTCTTTCTGAATGCAAATAAAGAGATAATTATTTAATGTAATTATTTTATTAACATACTTTACAGACTTTTTTTACCATAATTGTGTTGAGGTTTTTATATACTTAATGCGTTACAGTCCTGATGGCACCACTGGATTTTGAAATTCCAGTGAACAACTTAAGTTAACTTCTAATCAGAAAGAAGTAAAACTTATGCCTGACTTCTAAGCTATTCTGACCTGACAAATTCATTTCTGAAGCATCTTTTTGCTGTGGTCTCCTTCCTCTCTAGTGGACAGCATAGTCTTAAATTTGTCCTTATGAAACTAATCTGATGTTGAGTTTGAGTGTTAACTCTGGATCTCCTGTTGACTGTGTGGCCCGGCAGAAGGGTGACAGGGTAAGTCCATAAGACAGCATAGTCTTAAATTTGTCCTTATGAAACTAATCTGATGTTGAGTTTGAGTGTTAACTCTGGATCTCCTGTTGACTGTGTGGCCCGGCAGAAGGGTGACAGGGTAAGTCCATCTGTATTGTCAGGTCACTTCTCAGATCCAGTCCTGCCAGGTACTTTCCCAAAAGCTGAGAGATACCTGTGGCATATGAAAAATGTGCCAGCAGTGAATAGATTTAATCATCACTAAATCCCAGATGGGGGCTGGAACTTGCAGTCCTCTACTCAAATATGCTTTTTTTTTTTCCTTCTTCTTCTTCTTCTTTTTTTTTTTTTTTTTTTTATTTGTAAGGAATTTGATGATTGGCAGCTCAGTCTTCACAGTCTCAATTTAAAAGCATTGCTGTTCTTGGTCTGTGTGCATGGGCAGGGAAACTGAGCTGCTGCCAGCCTGAAGGAAGTTCCTTAGCAGTAACACTCTTGCAGTGATCACTTGCAGTCTATGAGTATTCCGTAAAAATATCAAAAAAATCTGCTGCCAGAATCTATAGAAGCCTTTTCATAAATCCTGAAGTAAACTGGGCCGTAGTAATTGCTGCCAGGCAGGACTGAATAGTGTTTCTTTGTAGCATAAAATCTGGGGTGAAAAAAGTTGAATTAAATACCTCAAAAGAAGCAAATTTAAGACATTTAAAGAATAAGTAGCTTTCTGGATAATAAGCAGGACCACAATTCTCTCTGCACATCTGTCCCTTGTTGATAATGAAGCGGGGACTTGGTTACGAGGACATAGGTTATGGCTGAGATTGCTCAAGAAATAACATTTTCTAACTGATTGGAGAGAGTGGAAGTGGGCAGTTGGGAATGAAAATTTCCACCAGAGGAAATGATGGGTTGATGGAATTGTTATGCAGAGCTTAAACAGTGACTTGGAAACAGCCTTGGGTCTAGGACATCTGTACTTTGCCCGAGAATGTCTGCACCAGATACTGTGAGAAATGTTCTAGTTCATTCTAACGTAATGGTGGTTTTCCCAAGAGATCCTGACATGCCTGATGGCTTCCCTTGCAAAGGGGGGTGTGCAGTGAGGGTAAGACACTGTTTTATGCACATATGAGGTGCCAATAGCGAGTTACTGAAGTCTGTGTCACCATGTCCTCACTTTGCTGTCCCCTGCCAAGTTTGCAGACACTCCTGACTTGAACCTCAGTGACAAAGAATGGTGAGATGTGACTCCTGTGCTGCCTCTGCTCCCAGGGGTCTGTGTGCCCCAGGCCAAATAACTGGGAGCCCTAAAGGCAGACCAGAATCCAGCCTTTCATTAGAAGTGTGATATGAACTTGGAGTAAAGCTGAAATTAAATGTGGATTAAAATGCTGGATGTCACTTAAAACTAAATAGTTATTGACTGGTGTGAGGTACAGTCTCATCATAAGGCCCTGTCTCATCTAATTAGATGTAATAGGGTTAAAAATATAACAATATCATTAAATTACAATAATTGCAGGAAAGTGTGAATCATAGCACAGCTAAAGCTCATGAAACTTGCTGTCAGTGTTCATGCATTCATTGCTGGAAATGGCTAAAGCAGCAGCTGTGGTGAAACATTCCTGACAGAGAGGAGTGGGTGACTTACTGGGGCTGGGTTTGGGGGTTTGATCATACACCAAAAAAACAAGGAGCTGGCTTCCTCGAGAGGATGTCCAAAGTGACTTTTTCCTCTTCTGCTTGTTCTTTTTCTGGCTGTGGCTGGGCAGAGCTGGGAGCATTTGTCACCATCCTTCAGTTTCTCATGATCCCAAGTCCACATCTTCCCCTGCTTAGTGGAGACCAAACAGGTAAATATGCAGGGTGAACTCCCCTGAACTTATACTGGGTTTTTCTGGAGGGTTATAACAGGATATGACCAGAGAGTGAGGAGTTCTCACCTTCCTCTTCCCCTTTCCTTGGAGGGAGGAGGTTCTGCTGTTTCCAGCTGGAATGCTGTGGATGTTGAGTGAAAATGCTGCTGTGAACAGGACAACAGGCATTTCCCACCCCTGCATGGGTGAGGCAGATGCTGGTTAGAGGGAGCTCTGTGTGGAAGTCACTAAAGCAAAATTTGGTTGGTGACTGCTCCCTGCTGAAGAGGCAGGGAGACCATCTGACCAAACACCAAGTGATGGAGCAGAAAGGTCAGGACATTTTCTTTTAATTTCCACAATTGGTAAGTGTCCAGCTTGATACCAAGGTTTCCAAAGGTGAGAACATTTGGAAACATTTTGGTGAATATTTCTGTTTTGGCTTGCTTGGTGGATATATTTGCTTAGTTCCTTCCTGCTGTCTGTGGTCCTAAAGTCTTGTAGGGCCTGACTAAGGAGAAATGAGACAGATTTGTGGGTGTTGGGACTTTTTCATGACATGGTGGTGTGCTTGTGGAGCAATAACTTTGGACAGAGTGGATGTCAGCATTTGGCCTTGACAATTACATGCCTGTGTGTGAGAAATGCAGCATTCCTAGGGAAAGAGTAGTGAGAGAACCAGGAGTTGTTAAGGAGAACCACAAAGCCAGCAACCAGCATGATGAGGTCATTGTGTCTGAGGGTAATGTGGTTCCTGGGAAAGGTTTTAGCAACTGATTACTTTTCTGCTCATGCAGAGACAGTTTTTGGGTCCTGCCAGTGGTCAATAAAAACACATCCATTGCTTCATGAAGCTGAAGCTTACCAAGTCCCTGAGTGGGATTCTGTTGGTCTGGTGTGTGTTGGGGTATGTGGGGCTCGGTCCATGTGTGCTGCTGCTGATCAAGAAACCCTAAATTTTGTGCACTCAGGCTGTCTTGCTTCCTCAAAGACACTCTGAATTTGTTCCCTCTTCTTCAGAAGGATGCTCTCACAGCGGGTAAGGAGGCAGCCCTGAGAATTGGTGCCTGAATTACTCAATGCCTCTGAAGTGTGTTGTTTGAAGAGGGAAGGATAGAAAAGCGGAGGAGATAATGACTCTGCTGTCTTGGTAAGAGCTGGGAAGGCACAGGGATGCAGAGGAAGATTGACTTGTCTCTAGGATACATTAAGACACTACATTCTGATCTGTAAAATGTTTGAGCTTCAACAATACAGAAATTAGAGAGATGATGTCTCTAAGAGCAGCCACTGGCATGCTTTCTTTTCATTATGACCATTAAAATGTGGCATGTCATGAAAACTGTGCCCCTCCACCTGCCTGAGCACAGATGTCCAGTTAGACACAGCAGTTATTGATGAGCAAAGGCAATAAATGCCTGCAGGGGGTGTGTGTGGCTTCCTGTGTATTAGTAGATACTCTGCTGTTGTCTTACAGAAAATTAATGAAATCTGAGCAGTGGGAAATCAGTGCTGTGTTGTGGCTGGCAAGCAGCAGTGTGTCAGTTTTCCTCTCCTTCCCCCACCCTCTGCAAATTATGAGGTGCCTGGATTAGTGACATAAGAATGAGTAAGGTTTTTCTGAGTTTGCTTATATAAAATCTAGTCCAAGTACATTTACTGAGGGGATACAGTTTTTCCTAGCATTAAATCACAGCCTGCTCTGGCAGTGATTCCCAAGCCTTTCCAGTAGGCAAAGTTCCCTTTCCAACCTACCAAGAAGAAGGGCAGGCTCAGCCCCATCTACCCCCAGCTCTCTCAATGAGTCCCAGGGGAGAAACATATGTATTTTATGGATGATTACTAAATTCTGTGGAGACACAATCCTAGTATTGCTCCAGGCAGTTCTTATGAAAGTGCTGCTGCAAATAAATACAGATGCCCTTTATAATTTTTTGTCTTAATGTAGGAATTGCTCATCTGTGAGGTGTGAACAGGCCCCATCACCACCACCCAGCAAGAAAGGGTCATAGGCCTGCTCCCCAGATTTTGTTAGTCCACTAGCTGCATCTGAACAACCTCTTTTAAAATAGTTTAAGATTTTGAACCTCCTTAGGTCCAAACAGACAGTGTTATCTCAGATGCCAGCTACATAAAAATCCTCATGTGTTTCATGCCAGTGAAGCTGTCAGCCAGGTCTCTGAGCCATCTGAGACCCTCTTTGGGGCAAGGCACAAAAAATCTAAAGGAAGGTTTTCCTCTGACACAGAGGAATCCTATTGCTTGTGGTCATCTAGATGAATAGGAAATAGCTAAGGAAAGGGACTGGATTTTAGGGATAAACATGACAGCACCTTAGAGAAACAGATTGCTGGAGATGTGGGGGGGATGGGACTGTAGGAGTAGCTTGGCCATGTGCTATATGTCCTGCAACATGGAAAAAGGCACTGCTGTTTGGGTATCTGTATGGCAGTGCCCTATGTCCCCTTGCAGAGCCTGGCAGAGCAGCAGGGAGGGCTTGGCATGCTGCCTCCATCCCCCGGCAAGGAGATTACAAAAGGGGTACATCTGCCCACCAAACAAGAAAAGGGAGATATTAATTAACCCAGGAGGTTAATTTCATTAGGATATGAAAACCCCTTGACTGATCCTGCCTTGAGCACAGCTCACTGTGATGAGGCAGCTGCTCTCCTCCATGGCCTGGGAGAGGGGGAAGGACAGGAGCTGTGGTGCTGCAGGGGGAGGATGTAAGTAATACCCAGCACTTGAGCCTAACTGAACCTGCTAGGAGATGTCACACCAATGTGCGGGGACTCATCCAAGGGAACATTTATCTGGCAGCTTTGGATTCGACTTGTGGAGGCGCCTCTGAATGCCAAGTTCAGGTAGTTCAGCGCACAGCAATTCCCACTCGTTCTGGAGAGGAGCTGGAGGATGTGCATGTGTGTGTCCCTGGCACCACAGCATTCCCTGCCTGTTTACAAACTGTGGTTTTGTGTACACTAATGCTTGGCAGCTTACATAAACAGGCTTGCTGTTGATGCTTGAGCAGCAGTGGGCTCCAGCTCTCCTGACTGTGACTGCTCTGCTCACAGAAATAGAAGGCGTTTTTTAAGTCATTCTGACTTTGAACACTGCACTGTGAGCCAATCTTTTATATTAAAAATAACACTTCCTTACAGAGTCTCTTTTGGAGTGCCTGTGTATCTCCGCTTTCCTTCCTTCTTCTGTGCTTAAATAAAGACTGATTAATTACTCAAGCTTTTCTCTGCATAAATGATGAGGATCTCTGGCAAGCAATATGATACTGCTATCTTCATGCTGTCCATTGAAATCTAGGGAAATCAAGCTACTTGCTAGTCACTGTCAGTGGTGCAAGACAGTGCTGTAGGTTTTGAGCAGGGGAAATCGTGCATAAAATATTAGATAAGGGCTTTATTTGAATGAATCTGATTTCCAGAAGAACTGGTTAATCGTGTGTTTGCTTCACCTAAAATTAAAAATGGACCAAACTTTAGTCCTCTTTGCACCTGTGAGCTGTATAAGGCCAGCACAGAGTCAAACCTGACCAAAGCAATATGGAAATTTTCAAGTAAAAAATTGAATTTTTCATTTTTATTTTACAAGGACTCTGAAGTGTTTCATTTTTGTTTATGACTTGGGGAGGGTCCCTTTTTCTTGGTTCATTTTGCTTGGTTGGGGGGTTTTTGACCCCCGTATCAATTGGAATTTGTGTTGGAAGCTTTTGGAGCTCATTTCTGCAGAAAGGTCTGTTTAGGAAGAAAAAGAGAAAGGATTGTTTAACATATCAGTAATAAATTAGATCCTCTTATCAGTGTTACTTATGTTAGAAGAGCCCATTTTGGTGTCGGGAAGCATGTGCTGTGTTCTCATTTCTGTACTGACATAGTAGCCAGCTTTGCTAATCATTTTGTCTCCTCCTGCCTCTTCTTTCTCACTTGTAAATTGAGGCCGATGTTGCTTTCCTCCTTCATAATGTACTTTAAAACCCATAGAAGGAGATTGCTGGCGGATGATCAAAGGGGAGCCTGATGGCACTGTTCAATACATCAAAAATGGGGTTTATTACATGAGTTCTACTACTGGAAAGCTTGAATTTACATTTACAGTGGTATGAATCTGACTGAGAGCTCTCTGACGTCAATGCAGTGCTTTGCATTGGTTTCAAAGGACATTAAATTAAGCTTTACATAAAAATGCATGCTTCATCCTTTTTGCTGACTGATGTATTTTCCATTTGTAAAACGGGACTTAATTCACTTGAACTATCAGAGGATATACAAGGCATATTTTGCAGCCTGAACAGGGCAGAGTCCATAAAAATTTGGAGCAGAATTCTCTTTGTGGTGATCTTAGAAAATCATAAAGCTGTTTCTTGTCTCTGAAAATAGCAGAAGCACCACTATAAAATGGGGATTGGAATCCTGATCTTCTCCCTCTTCAGACTACAGAAATGTCTGCTGGGTCTATCTTGGCAAATCCCTCCCAGTGATTGAATGACAGGAATTCAACCTGCTAAAAGAAGAAACAGCATATGTGGGCACAGAAAATAGATAGAGACAGTTCATTAAGAAAAACCAACATACTGTGTGCTCTTGAATTAATAGTACAAGAAGAGATCAGTGATTACTTATCCACTGTCCCTTCCCCTTTGTTTGCAGTGTCCAAGGAGACTTTTGTGCAGTAGGCTGAGTGTGTACATGAAATCTCTGCCATTGCCATTCACACTGCCCATACCTGACCCTTGAGAGCTGTGAGTTGTGCATATAAATGGACACACCCCTGTTAAACTGGCAGCCTTTGAAGACACTGCTCTCCCTTCCACACATAGAAATAAAGCAACTAGAGTCTTCTTTTCTAGATTATTCCTCCTGCCCGCAAAACCTTGATTTTTAAGATCTCCAATTAACCCTTTAGAAGTAACTAATAATCCTGAATTTTTTTATTTCTTTTTACTGATTACAATTATATGGTAGCTTTAGCCTCCTATTTTCTGCAGCAACCCAAAGGCAAATACTCAGCTGAGTTATTTCAGCAGACAATCAGACCAAAGAGGGGCAAACTGTGGCTAGGACATGGTCTGCCATGGATAGAGGTATGGACAAATTTGCCATGGACAAATCCATAGCAGTGAGACAACACTGTCTTGTCAACACCCTTTTGTGGCACTTTTGGAGAGAGATGCTCACCTGCTTGGTTTCTTTTGGTGAGTTTATAGTTCTTGACTATAACCTGATTCTAGGCTCTGCCTGTCTGGAATTGCAAAATGATCCTCATTTCCCTGTACCTTTCTCAGAATCAGTCCACTTTGCAGCAGGCTGGTGGTGAGCTCTTTTCCTCCTGAAAGGTAGTTTATCCACCTATTCCTCAGAATGACCACACTTATGGACAGTGGTGATTATGGATAAGGTTTGATAAATATCTGCAGCATTTTCTCAAGTTCTAAAACCAAATTACTCTTTTCATCATCACACTGAGGAATATCATAGGTAAGAGACAGGTTAATATATAGCCTGGCTTTCAGGTGTATGTCTTCTACTTCCGAGAAACAACTCTTTCAGCAATCAACATAACAGATGTACAAACATCTATCCATGTGGAGCTACTGTGAGGTCATGGGATACCACAGAAGCAAAGGTGTTGCAAAGGTCAGAAAAATTGCCCAGATTTAACGATAACACAAAGTATACTTCAGAACTGGTCTAGAGCATAGCTTTTTAATGATAAGGTTTTTTCCTCAACTGAAGATCCATCACAAGGTATTGGATACATGATCCTAATGATCAGTCATTCCACTCCTGCTATGTCTTTTATTTCTAGGATGAATTGGCCTAGGTTCATCTTTCATCAGTTGATTCCCACTATACTTTTGTTTGCTGAATGTAAGAGCCATTAGTTATGACAGTTGTGAAAATTGGTGATTAAACTGTGAGAAAAACATTTGCAATGTTTTGGTTTTTTTCCCCACAAATGCTCCAGACTAAGTTGTGTACATCCCTCCAGCTTTAACTGTTTTCATTATCCACTGAACCCGTCACAGTTTCCTGACTGCTTTCTAGGCATGTGGATAGCATAATGCAGCACAGCAGTAGCTGCAACAGTGCCAAATGAGAGGTTATTTGGCTTCTTGATATTCCCCTGTTTGCATGCTTTGATTATGCTGATCACAGTAAGTCACACTGGTTTGAAAAATGCCATCAACATAAGCCTTCTTTAATAGTTGCTGGTTCCCTGTGCGCATGGCCTGGGTCCCTCCCTCAGGGGTACAGAGCCATTCAGTCACCTCTCCCAGAGCAGGAGATTGTTCTTGGCTCACCAGCAGTTCTGACCAGCAGCCATCACTGCCTGTCCTGCTTCCTCCCTGATCCTCAGATCTCTCTGTCATTTGTAACCCTGGATCAAGAGTGATTTTGTTTGTGCTTCAGCTGACAAAAAGTGATAACACTGGGTGAGGACCATTTGTTCAGAATGCCACAAAAACCCACCTGTGTTTGGAAGTGTATTGCCTGCTGGAGATCTGATATCTGCCGAGGTTCAGAGCCACATGGGTCAGTACCATCATCGTTCTTTGGTCCAGGAGGGAAGTTATTGCAGAAAGGTAAGAGCTGTGACCTCAGTTCCAGTCCCACACCAGCCATCCTCTTGTCTTGGTCAAAATTGTGCCTTTCTGGTACAATAAAACTGTTCTTACCCTCTCCTGGATCTTCAAAGGTCTCAAGATTCAGCTTCAGTGATCTAAACAACTCTTTGGACAACTATTTTTAAAACTTGAATCCACATTAGCTTTAATTAACCTTCGCCTGTTATTTTTATAACAGAGGGTATTTCATCACCATATACTAGGAGCTGGTGCTCTCTTACCTATTTCTGTAGCAGAGAAATATCTATCAACTGCTACTGTATTTTCTTAATTTTACAGATAGCTGTACAGTTTCTGCATTGCTTTCCTTTCTTAGCATCCTCAGAAAAACTGAATCACCTTTAATTAGGGCTAAATTAAATTTCTTTTTTTAAATCATCTGTTCTTTCAGATTTAAATTTGTATTATTAGCTAAAAACTTTTGCAGTTGGCCCTGTGTGACAGCTTGGGGTTTTGACATTGTTTCAAGAGTACAGTTGCTCATTTCTCTTGAAGCCAAGGGCTTTTAGAATTTACTTTTTTTAAAAAAAAGCGGACTCTTCATTACTAGGCTATTTAGTAAAATGCTATTAAATAATGATAGCTCATAATTTTATGTGCCTTTTTTTCCTGTCACTCTCAAATACTTTTAGCTTTGTGAAATGGCAGGAAGTAGATTTAGATCAGCAGTTTGAGCTGTCCCTTTGTGGTCAAAATGAGGAGTCAAAGAACTCATATGTACCAAAGTGTCACCAAGTGGTTTCTGGTTTGATTTTCCTTCTCCTTGCTACCTGCTAGATTGAGCCAAGATACAGCCTTCTTGAGCCAGGAAATGGTTGAAACTGTTGCTGATAATGTAAACAATATGGACATAATTTTGTTGTGGCAGTTTGACACCTCTGAATCAAGATCTTAGTGCTGAAAGGATGGTCATGATGCTGGGAGAAAGGAGAAGGAGAAAGCTAAGTTAGAGAGGGAGGCTTCAAGATCTCATCTTCTCTGATCACTTGCATGATTTTGGAGGTCTGTAGGAGATAATGACACATTAATCTGCCCTGCATTTTTTCAGAGCATTGACTCATGCATTTGTATTTGTTGGTGGGATGTCAATGACAACACAGCACTCTATTTGACAAAAAAAGCTACTTCTTCCAATAAAACCTCTCTGCATACACAGTTGTAGCCAAGAACAGATTTTACTGGTTTCCCCCTGCTATCTCAATGTTTTTCCGTCTTTATTCCTTGCTTTCTTTCTAATAACCTGTTTCTATCTTGTGGTATTTACATGCTGCTCACAATAACATCTATAATTTATGAGCCTTACTTTTGGTGCACTGGAGGATCAAAACAACATCCAAAAAGCATGACGCAGTAGTCTCAGCTTTGATATTACTTTATTTTTAGTTGTTCTCCCTACACAGAGCAGCATGACATTTTCTGTCAGGTCCTGCTACAAATTTTCTAGACTGCATTGCCTGAGGCCCAAATGATTATAAATTTGTATTTTTGAGGTGGACTGTTTTAGATTTCCCTGACATGTTAGCAGCAATCACTCCTGAAACAGCTGGAGGTTTTGCCCACGAAATATTTTAGCTGCAGATTAAGGCAACAATTTTGCTTCAGCCTTTTTGCATCTTTTTCAAGATGAGGCTGCCTTAAAAGCAACAGGGCAAAATACTAATGAAAGAAATATTTTCTCTCTCTTTCTCTATCTTTCTCTCTCTTTCTCTCTCTTTCTCTCTCTTTCTCTCTCTCTCTTTCTCTCTCTTTCTCTCTCTTTCTCTCTCTTTCTCTCTCTTTCTCTCTCTTTCCCTCTCTTTCCCTCTCTTTCCCTCTCTTTCCCTCTCTTTCCCTCTCTTTCCCTCTCTTTCCCTCTCTTTCCCTCTCTTTCCCTCTCTTTCCCTCTCTTTCCCTCTCTTTCCCTCTCTTTCCCTCTCTTTCCCTCTCTTTCCCTCTCTTTCCCTCTCTTTCCCTCTCTTTCCCTCTCTTTCCCTCTCTTTCCCTCTCTTTCCCTCTCTTTCTCTCTCTCTCTCTTTCTCTCTTGTACTTGTCGCAGTTAGCAGTACACTAGCTCTCAATGAATGCTGTTATCAGCACTTGAGGGCTTTCCAGAGAGAAGAGAAATGTCACTAGTGGAGAAAGCAAGTCACAGCTTCAGACAGTAGATGAGTGGCAGAACTGGAAACAAGGCCAAGTTTTCGTATCCCAGTGTCTAAAATACTGCTTGATTGAGCAGGGTAAAAGGTATTTTTTTAAGCTCACATGTGCCCAATGGTTTCAGTATTTCAGCTCCTCATTATGGTCTCCATTGAGCTACAGGGAGGTGGGGAATCTGCTTGGCAGCTTCCAGACCATGTTACCAGCTGTGAAGAAGCTAGGTTGTAAAATTTTACCTGCCCCTTCCTAACCTTTCCATAATTTGCTTTGTGTTATATTTCCACAGTCCCCAGTCCCAGTTTGTATTGTATGTGCAGGAACTGAAGGAGAAGCTCAGACTGCTGAAGGGCACCATTTATCACAGGACATTGCAGGTGCTTTTTCCCCGGGAAGGGCTGGGGCTTGTTTGTGTATTTCTATTCTTAAATTCTGTATGAAACCTAATCTGAAGCACTTTAGTAACAGCTGGAAGTGCCAGAAGATTTCTTTGAAAACTTTCATGAGATCAGGTATGATCTCATGTTTTATAGATAAAACACCTTATGACTCCATTGGAAATGGGAAGTCCTAACAATTGTGCCATGCAGTCTGGATTCCCAGGGGGGAGTATTTTTAGGCCTGCCATTAGCACTACCAACTCTAGCCTATCAGCTCTCCAGCAGGTATTTAAGCTTCTCTAGAAGCCAGTTGTGTTTTGGCTCCACAAGCCCAGTATTGTACTCGGCTTGGTGTGCCCTGCTCCTGATCTGGTCGGCCAAGCATTCCCACTGCATGGCTCCTTCAGGCACCCTCACTGCATCCAATGCCAAGCTGTGCTCCATCTCCTTCAACACAAACTGCTAGACACTGCCCAGGTTGGTTGGCAACTCAAAATGCTCAATAAAAATGTTATGGCCTTCAGTAAGCAAGGGCAGGTGGGTTGGAGTGGACAGGAAAAGAGAAAGCTTGAGGGAAGCCATATAGCACCTTCCAGTGCCTGAAAGGATCTGCAAGAGAGCTGGAGAGTGGCCTTTTACAAGGAAAAGTACTGATAGGACAAGGGGCGATGGCTTCAAACTGAAAGAGAGTAGGTATGGATTCGATATTAGGAAGAAATTCTGAACTGTGAGGGTGGCAAGGCACTGGCAAAGGTTGCCTAGAGAAGCTGTGGATGTCCCATCCCTGGATGTGTTCAAGGTCAGAATGAGCTTTGAGCAGCCTGGTCTGGTATAAGGTGTCCCTGTCCATGGCAGAGGGTTGTAACTGGATGATCTTTACAGTCCCTTTGAATACAGACCACTTTGAGATTCTGAATTCCATGTGTGGCGGGGACTTTGGGAAGCTGAAAGCCGTTGATCCATTGAGAGGAAAAACATTTCAGGAACTGCCAGCAGGGAGAGGGGAAAGAGTGAGGATCATGTAGTTGCTTCTGAATTTGAAGTAGAAAGAGAAATAGGATAGGGTAGTGCTGGGAGGATCCAGAGAATGTTAAAAGGATTAACTGTAAGCAAGGAGGGTTATGGAGAAGAAGGAATTTTATACTGAAATAGGGCTAAAAGGCAAAAAAACCCAAAGCCAGCAAAAAACCAAACAAACCAACCAAAAACCTCCAGAAAAGCTGGGGTTTGGGGAGGGAGCTATGAAAAGGAATAAAGCACGATGTCTCTGTTAGCCTGGGGATGCAAGACTGATTTGTTTCTTAACGTCCTTAATGTTTGACTAGATATGAAACCAAGAATTAGTTTTATTTGTTTTTAAGATACTGTCCATTGTAGCGCAATTCCTGCTAAAGGAGGGATTTTCACTCAAGAATTTGGGGTAATAAAGGAGAGGGAAGAGGCTGCATGTGCAGGGTAGAGGACCCATGATTCCATAAAATGCAATACAAATATTTAAGGGGTAGGAAGGTCCTGAAATGGGTTGTTTGTGAGTTGGTAAGGCCCATAATCTTAGAGAAGATTGAGTACCCTTATCCTCCATTTCCAGTGCTGGTATTCATGGCTCATGGGAAATCTCTGTGCAACCCAGATATCTCTTGTTCCTACAAAATATGTAAAATTTAAATGCCTGAGGAAGACTTTCTTAGAAACCAGAGTATACTTGTCGTGCTATTTAGACAACCAGTATTTCAGGGTAAGAATACAGAGATATGGACTACAGCCAGGAGGATAAATATATATGGCCACAGCACAATGTGGCTGAATCCCATCTGAGAGTTCCCATCACAATGTCAGTGTAAATGTCTGCTTCCCTCAGTCAGACTTGGCTTCAAGGGATGCATCCCATGAAGGGAAAATGCAACTGCAAACTCTTGGAGCTAGCTAGGAAGGTGTTAAAACCTCAGCCAAAATATGAAGCTGTATTACATAAGGTTTGGAAAAGTCCAGATTGCCCCTCCATGGCTAATCTGTCATAGCCCTCTGCTGGCTTGCTGTTGTTTCACAGCAAATACAAACTGATTTAGGTAAGTTTAGTGGGGTTTTGGGTTGTAATTGGGATTTTTTTAACTAGTTCAGTCACTGTGTACTGTTTCAGGTGAAAACAGGCCTAAGGAAAGTTAGTGTGACACACTGCAGTGTGTTGGATCTCACAGGCTGCTGCTGAGATGAGCAGCTCATCAGACATAAAATGATCCTTATTTTGGCAGATCATAAAATCTGAAATGTGAAAACAATGGTATTTAAAACCACTTTCTGTTCTTGATATTTTGTCAATAAAACCCCTATACTAATCCACTGGATGCAGTTGTTGCCCAGTCTCTAATGACTCTTCCTGTGCAAACAAACCAGTGGATGAGAGTAGGTGGTTGCCTGTCCAACACCCCCCTCCAGTCACAGAGGATGGGTTTGCTCTTACAGCCCAGCCATCACACAGTGGGTGACAAACATGCTTCTCCCAGCAATGTCTGAAGTAGGGTACTGAGCTGTGGCTCAGAGCAGTGGTTCAGGGAATGTGTGCCTTGAGCACTCAGCGTGGGTTTTTATGGTGTAAACGCGGTTAAAATTATGAGGATTATGAGGGAATCTCTTCCCCCCCCCCCCCCCCCCCCACACACTTTTAAAATTAAATTACTCATGAGGAGGCATCAGGACCATTTGCACAGGCAGAAGAGATGAAGATTGGATTGAACAAATAAATCAAACACCTTCATTTTCTGTCCACGTCCCTCTTGGATCTATTTCACTGCACGGCTTTCTGTGGATGAACAGTACAGGCTTTGGCATTGCATACGGGTGTGCTATGAATGTAACATTCCTTGAAAGTGGACCATTTTATATAAAATAATGTCCCCCCCATCCACATGCCTTTGATTTGGTTTGCACATGTTCCACCAAGCTTCCTTGACTGGATGTGCCTGTTGCTGTCTCACTTTCTCTGCTGGCACTCGGAGGGAAGCTGCTGTTGCCTACTCTGCAGAGCCAGTTATTTCCAGCCATCAAACCAGCTGCAGCCTGAAACTTCATAAATGTCATTAATTTGGGGTCCTGCTCTGCAGTTATAAGTCAATCCAGCTATGTAGGTCCTGCACCTATTTATAACCTAGCAGTGCGTCTCTGGGGGCTTTGTGCAGTTCTTTGCTCCGTGCCATGTGGGTGATAATGTAATAGCTGGGCATATAAGATTTCCTCTACCACTTTTCAGAAGCAGCAGGTGCAGTATCAGCAGACTGCTCTGGTAATAGAGCACAGGTAAGGTGGGAGCTGCTTTGTGGAATGCTCTCTCCTGTTTCTGCTGCACCATCTGATGTTTAGAGAGGGGTTTGTTTCCTGCTCCTCTGTGTCAGTGAGCTCCCAGCTGGAACAGACGACAAAAGATGAAATATACTGATGGAGTGGTATCACTTTTGCAGCAATGAGCAGCTGCAATGTTCCCTGAGAGTTTTTCCATGCAAAACCTGGGGGGAAGATGCAATATCACTGTCTGCTTCGTAACCAGAGCATGGCAGTGCTGGATGCTGTGTGGATGAACACCCACCTCCAAGAAACTCCACAGTTTGAAACAAAATGGTTCAAGAGAGATGCAGGAGACCACAAAGAAATGGCAAAATGACAGTCAGCACCACAGACAGAGGATGTAGGGCAATCAGCAACCTCTGGGCTGTCAGGTTGTCTGCAGGTAAATTGACAAGAGAGCACTGCAGTGGAGACACTTTGTGGTTGCTCATAGGAGTTCCTCGAAAAGAAAGAAGTTTTTCTCAAGACACTCTAGCCTATTGGGGGTAGACTAGCGGCTTTGGGGGTTAAATCCCCAAAATAAAATCAATCTTGGGAAAAAAAAACCCAAATGAACATGGACTGTTTGCTTATGGATGTTCTTGCTTGTGTGTTTTATCCAGAAGCAGGTGAGACTGGAGCTTGGAGAAGTAAGGTCTTTTACCTCTGCCTGCACAGGGAAACCAAGTGGAGGGAGAGAGGAAAGGATGTGATCTGGCCACTTAAGGGAAATTCTCTGTTGTCTGCAGTGATATGCTCCTTCTACTCCTCAACTGCTTCTTTTATATCGTGTCTGTGGATCTGAAGCTGAACACACACCTGATGTATAGGCTTGCTTAGTTCAGCCAGATGCCTTCACAGCTGCTTTGTGGCTGCTGAAATGCTTAAAAATGGTTAATAGGAAGGGCAATATCTCATATGTTTCTTGGGTGAGATATGCCATACAGACAGGTTAGAAAACACTCAGGTTTTGTGCGTGGGGACAGGTTCCCCAAATGCTCAGCAGCACATACCTTATGTGGGTTGGGGTATGGGGTGATGGTTTTTGTGCTCTGGGTGATGGTGGTTGTGCTCTGGGAGCCTCTCTGGTCTGGGAACAGCTGAACTTGGATCCA
The DNA here is from genome assembly GCF_012460135.2 of Molothrus ater. Taxonomy (NCBI): domain Eukaryota; kingdom Metazoa; phylum Chordata; class Aves; order Passeriformes; family Icteridae; genus Molothrus; species Molothrus ater. Next base: position 18,361,327 of record NC_050480.2, read on the forward strand.
CCTCTCCTGTTGTGGGTACAGCCCTGGGAAAGGGAATACATTATGCCTACTATTGGCAGTGACTTGAAGAGAAGCCAGGCTTAGACGTGAACCTTTGAGGATAAAGGGAAGGCTATTTCATGCAGTCCTGACTGAGGGACAATGGCCGCTACCTGTGCCTACTACATTACCTAAGAAAAGCTTCTCAAAAAAAGCACCCCAAACCAACACTTTTTGGTTTATCTTTTCATAAGCCAAAACTTTAGGCTAAGTGTCAATTCAAGAGATGGCAAAGGCTTCCTCTAATAAGAATGGTTGAGGTAGTCTGGGACAAGGACCTGGTGGGGAAAGCACCGAGACAGAGATGCTGTGGGGGAAGGAGGACGGTGGCACTGGAATGGTGAACTTAGAGAAAATGGAGGAACTTGGGAGGGAGCCAAGTGCATTGGGGGAAAACTGAGATTGGAAAAAGAGCCAACATAAGCAAAGAGTCAGCAAGTGAAGGACAGAGAGTAAACAAACCTGCTCTAAATGGGTCTAGGAAAGAACAGGGCAGAAGGACCTGAGCACAAAAGCATGTCCTGTGCAGGGTCTAAAATAGGGCTGAGCCTTGGTCCTCCACTGCCAGAAAGCAGCTGCAGAGCCTGGAGTGAGGACCTGGGCCTCAGCATCCTCTGCTTGCTGAATGGCACAGGACAACCCACTGAGGTCCTATGCAACTGAAAGGCAGAGATTTCCTTTTTGGTCCCTGCCTCCTGGAAAATCTCACTGAAGGGACCTGGTGCAGGGCCCCACAGGCAAACAGGCACGGGGATATGGGACACCTAGTGTGTGGGAGAAAAGGAATTTCAGGTTTGCCTTGAAATCTCCTTATGGAATGAAACACAGGCTTGGGGGGAAAAAAAGTGTCATCATGTAATTAAAGAATTCTTGTAATAGACAAGATCACCTTCATTTCTTCCTCTGGCCAGCTTTTTGAGTGCTTCACTTTTTAGCCTCTATGCCTTTTGGTGGATATTTGGGGATGTAATGTAGCTATGGAATTCCATGCAACAGAAGAGGATGAAAATGTTTCTCCACTTTGTAAAGTATTCATAGGATTCACAAAAGGATCTCCAGTGGGTAGCCCTGTGTCTTGGCCTTTGAATCCCCAGGTGATTATTTTCTAGCATGATGTAATTTCCTTTCAGAAAGGGAAACCCAGGCTTCGAACCAGGCAGACAGATTTTGCCTTTCTCTACCCTGATGTCTTTTCCAGGTGAGTGTTCTTATAGTGTTTGACCTTTCAAATTAGACAAAGGAATGACTGAAAATGTAATGCTTCTTGGGGGTTTGAGGTCATTCACGCTGCATCATAACATGTCATAAAAGGGCAGTAATTCACGGGGCCCTGCCTGGTGCTACAATGATATGAAGTCCTCTTGCCTGCAAAATGTGTCTGGGGATGATGAAGCTGTTGCAGGCTGGATGCTATGGAAAGGGGGCACAGGCAAAAATTTTGATGACTTTTAACACAGTCCTTATGTTCAGCTCTGGCGTTCTCATTGTTTTTCCTGGTTGGCTGTCACCTGAATATTTTGTCCTTTAGAAAATGGTCAAAAGCTGTTCCTGGGGCTGAACATCAAGGAATGAGTGTGCAGGCAGGACATGGATTGCTGTGTACAGGGTCTTGCCTGTAAATTTCGGGGGAATGGATTTTGATGAAGAACTGGCTGACTGGAACAGAGAAGAGGTTTGATCCAGCACATGTGCCTGCTGTATTTAATCAGCTATAATAATTACAGATAGATTGAACCAAAATCCTTATGGGGTGCTGCTCCACCAGCCTTTCACACACGGGGGGATGTCCACGGTGACATTACGTGGCAGGCATGAACAGTGGAAACAATGCCCTGTAATCCCACCCACAAGACTGGCACAGGAAACCTTCCCAGCCATCCAAACAATTGCCCTGCCTGAAATGGGCTGCATTGTTTCCAAAAACTGGCTGAAACACCCTTATTTTACACAGGATGATTTACATGAAGATGGTCATGTAATCCTGCTGTTAAATTCCCTACCAGGATAGCAGCAACTTACACGAAGTCTCAGGCTACAGGGTTCTACATGTGATAGTTTATGGAAACAGTCATCCAGAGGGGAAGTAGGGGTTCAACAACAACCAGGAAAAGGGCTAAGGGCTTAGAAGGAGATCTTGCTGCCTGCTTCCAGCCAGATTCACTGCTCACCAGCCAGCAGCAGCACCAGGCTCATGGTACAGTGATATGCTGTGGATTAGACTTATGCTGTCTGGTTTTTTCCATACACAGGATAGAGCAAAATTAGAGAATGGCATAAAATGAAAAGGCATTAAATCTGCATGTTTTTACAGAAATTGTTCTGAAATCCTAGGCAATGCAACAAAACTGGGCTTTCACAGGCAGTTCTTAGTGTCCTTTCTATACTGATTCCAAAGCCTGCTAATTGAATTGAAATTACCAGCATGATTAAAGATCCTATGGCTTTGTTTCTGTCCTATAATTTTCAAAACCAGAAATGGAGGGGTACCAAATAAAACTAGAAAGGTGTTTGCTCTGACCCAGAATGGTTGCTTTTACTACCATTCTCTGTCTCCTCCCTTGGGAAATGGGGCTAATGGCTGTGTCTGCTCTGCAGCTGAGGATGTGGCTAGAGCCATCCCACAGGTCACAGGAGGCTGCCGGGACTGGGTAACTCATGCCTGCACTCCTTGTCCCAGGTCCAGGCTTGTCCCAGGACTTGCTTGTTCTCCTGTATGACCTGTTGGCCTATTTCCAGCCTTATAGGTCAATCTCAAGGGAAAATATCAAGCAGGGAGTAGACCAGATCCTTTCTGAATGATACAAATAACAATAGATAACCACATTGCACCAACCTTAACTGAAGGAAAGCCAGATTTGTATCTCTCAGCTGTGATGAGTGACCCCCTCTGCCTCTTGTGAGACTTTTGTGAAGGATTGCAGTTTCTATAGAAGGGAAAGTGTTCTTAAGACTGACAAATTTTGTGTAACCTTCCCATAGGCTTGCTCTTAGTATTCTAGGCTTTTAAAAATATGCTTTTAGTTACAAATAGAAAGCTTTATGTCTGATCATTTCTCATTAGCTGCTCAAAGGCTAAATAAGTTAGCCTTTGTTCTAGTTATGTTATCTAGCCCTTCCCACTACATTTCATGGCTTCAGAGAGAGCACTTGGTCTTTTCCTTCACCTGTCCTGGTGCTGGGAGGGTGGCAAAGTGGCAGTGACTCCTTCCCTGGCCAGTGCACTTAGAGCTGGCTGTTCAGAGCCTGCATTAGAAGACTGCCTGTTCTAACGCTACCAAAGACATGATCTCCAACACAGCATCAAACTTCAGCTGAAATGCAGGTCTGACAATGTGTGAAAGTACAGTAACATAAATAAGATGTTGGCCGTAGATCTTCTGATGATGGATGTAAGTGTAAGTATGAAGTGTGCTCTCTAAAAATAGCCTACATGGAGAAGGTGCTGGAAGTGCTGGCTATGGGAGAGGCTTAAAAATAGGTCATAGATAACCAAAAGAGTAAAATAGCAACATCAGCAACATTCATTGTGCAAGTCCAACATTTCAGGGCACCTGGACACTTGGGATCAGCTGGGGGTGAAATGGCGCCTGTGTGTGATAGATCTTTCTGCAAAGGCAAAATATGGGATGGAAAGTCTAACTGGGTTTACATCTGAAAGGCACATAAGTTGTCCATTTAATGAAGAGGAGTCACGTTTTATTACCCCTTTAATTCCATATAAAAGAGGAAGAGTTTCCCCAACATTTCCCACTTTCTTTTCTAGTCTTCTCTTTTACGAACATCCTTCATTTGCTACTGGCCTGTTCCTGCTCTGGGCAGTGCTGTAGATGTGTTTGCCCAGTGAATACTCTGGGGGAAGATGTGACAAGCTATCTGTCTCGACAGCATGTGCCTCCTCTTTACAGCTAAATCCTGCTCTCTCCAGCTACATCCAGGGCAATCCTGTAGGTTTTGGTGGCAGGACTGGCAGAGTACAGGCTGAGCAGGAGTGACGAGACCTTGTGGTAGAGTGTGTCTGTGCCAGCTCTGCCCTCACTGCAGAGACCCTGACAGGGCAAATACACCCAAGAAAGACTGCATGAGTGTGCCTGGAATAACCTGAGAGTTTGAAGGGCCCAGGCTTGTGCAAACCTCTCAGTTAAAAGCTGCACGGAGTGAAAATAAAAGCTGAAGCGGACTAAGAACTGAACAGAACCTGAGAGTATTTGATATGTAATTTTACTTTACAGTGGAAGATATGAGAAGTAGGGGTTCAGCCTTCAAAATGAATCCAAATAACTCCTTCAGGCTCCCCAGTGATCTTTGCACAATGAATACTTGAAAAATAGACATGACCATGTTCTGTACCTTGCACTCCTATGTGGTCCTTACTGAATTGATGTGTAACACATTGACCTGCCACTGGAATGAGTGAGTGTATTCCAGTGCTGTCTCTCTGTTATTTCAACTAAAATAAATTAGATTTTTACACAGTTTTCATTGCCTATTCTTCTTTTCACCCGTATTGAGACGTTGTTTATAGGCAGTTTAAGGATTCTTCCATTCCCTCTCACACCTCCAGTGAGAACTTCAATCCATGAGAAACTCCAACCAAACCATTTTCTACCTGCTCATATCGCTTGTTTCATTGAGCAAGAGCTGCAGCATTTCCCCCAGCAAGAAGGGGCTAAACTATTTATTAAAATATGAAATCCTTCATTATTTAAAATCATAAAAGGAGAAAATAGGACCTACCTTTTTGGACCTGAATGTGCTCTAAGATCATTCTTCTAATATAGGTGTGGTATACAAAGAAAGCATGAATGGAGGTTTCTTTTGTGGTCTTTTAGGAATTTCTAGATCAAATAGTGTTGCTTGGCAAGCTGACAAATAGGTTTCATTTTTTTGTAATCACCAGATCTTAAAACACTGTGATCAACAGCCATACAATCACTGAGGGCTGAGTAAGAATAGACATTGGGTTGCTTTTTTTTAGGGCACAGCAGAACTCTCATTAACTCTTTCAGCTCCCTTCTGCCACACATTAGCTAAAAGTAAATTATTGCAATGCAGCAAAGAATTTCTGGGCTGACACGTGGTGATTGTGTGCTGCCTGGAGACCACAGACTGTCAGGTGCTTGCTCCCAGTCCTCCACATCTCAGTCTGTCAGGGCAGAACATGTGGGTCTTTCTATAGAGGCCCAATGACTCTGCAGTCACTGTGCTTGTGCTTACAAAGGTGATGAGCTGTGGAGTTTTTGTTTTTCAAATGATAAATCTTGCCTGGCTCTGAGGTTCTTCCTGTATATGACACAATACAGCCATGTTGAGTATATTTGTGTATCTTTCTGTCTGTCTTCATAAATTATTCATGTAAAATGGGAGTATTTTGATGTTCCTCCATGGAACAGCCAAGCTGCTGTAGAACAAGACTAGTGTTCTCTACAACACCCTTTGCAGTGCTCTTCAGGCTTAAATAATGTTTCAGGGCATGACTGGGCTGCCTTGGCAACAATGCACTGTTGGGGTTACTGGGAAAAAAATAATACAAGGAAGGGTAAGTATCAGCTGAACTGAGGAAAAAATTTTGTAATGTTTTTCACTAACACGTTTAGAACAGTGTTGTTAGGGAAGATCCTGCCAGTGTAAGGGTTTTTCTGTTTGCAGTTGTGAGACATCAAATTCGTTCATAGTCACTTTAACCACTACTGTAGTAAGCCTTGAAACAATGAAGAAGTGTTGCTTAGTGATTGAGCTGTGAGCAATGGTGGTTTTCATACACAGCATGGCCAGCATTTCCCCAGGCGGGTCTTTAAACCCACCTCATGGTGTTGCTGCACCACGCTGGAACTTCTGGAGAGGTATGAAAGGCTGCAGATAGAACTCTTTGTCCCAGGCACTAAACATTCAGTGGTGATTTTGCAACAAAGATTTAGAACAAGAAAACTGAGTTTTCTTGAGCTTGCTTACTGTGTGTTTAGCTAGCAAAACATGAAGTGATATCTGTTGTATGACTCTTCAGTGGCCAGCATGAGAAATGAGGGCAGAAGAGGGCCACATGGGATGGAAGGCAGCATACTGTAGTTTGAATAGCACTGGCCAAATCCTGGGCCCCTTGTTTCCACTTCAGCCGGTGTTGGAACACTGGGCCACGTGGCTGCTCTGTGTGGGCACAGAGCTACACTTAACCTTTCCTTTCTACAGAGTTCAGATGTAGTGAAACAAGGGAAAATACTTCTTCATGCCATAGCGGCATGAATCTATCAGATTCCTACATCAGTAGGTTGACTGAGTCTTCCTGAGACTCACCATCAATAAATGCCCATCATCTCTTAGTTTGAAGGAGAAGGAACAACAAAAAATCTGCACTGACCCCTATTTCAGACTTTTCCTTTTTTTTGTCTATTTTAAGTTAAGGGGATAGAGGAGGGAAGACTGGGAGAGGAAGTTGAGATGAAGAATCCTCCTCCGTGCCCTTGGATAGCTGCAACATTTGCATCTCTTTTTTGAGGTCAAAGCCTTGTCCATCATTGGTGTTTGAGAGAGACCGAGCTGCAAACACACCGGGGAGTGCCTCTGCTGCAGGTTTTTGCAGTCTAAAGGAACAATCATCCCTACATTTCTCTAGTACTCAGCTTTCAGGAGATTGCTTTGAACATTTTTGACATATCAGATGGCATAGTAGTGCTGAAGCTGATACTTTGATCTGCAGGGAAGTGATGCTGAGCCATCACTGGAGTATTTTTTCTGCAGGAAAACTCCAGTTAAGGAAAATGCCATAGCAGGCTATCAGTTCTGGCATGAAACTGCTAGCAGGTGGATATCGTGATGGGAAGTGTTAAGTGAGTGCAGCTGGCTTGTTCTCTCGCTTACATAAAAGAGAAGTGGGACCTGCCCTCAGGCTAGAGTGAGAATTTGGGTTTGGCATGAGGCGGAGAACATGTAACAGGGACAACAAAGCCTGAAGTGAAGCCTTAGGCTGAGGTTTAACACAGTATATCGGGAGAAGTGAGGGCAATGTTATTTTAGCTTTCCAGGCCTTGTCCTTAGCCTGTGTGAGTGATTTCAGTGCAGCTGTTACAAAAAGCGTAAGAAGGAGGTGAAAGGAACTCTGAAATGTCACGCGCTGCCACAACCTGGAACTAGCTTTTTAAGGCCATCTTTGAAAAACAATTGTCTTATCTGCTTTTGAATTCTGATGCAGCCAGCTGCTGCCATCCTTGTAATGCTGCATTTGGCTTAGCCTTAGAGGTCTTTTTCTCTTTCCCTGCAGTTTTAGACTGCCAATTCTTGACCTGGTCTGGGGAAATGGCTTTCTTCTCCCCCTTTGCAGCGATTCTTTACATTCAAATGCCTTTCATCCTGAATTCTCCTATTTTTCTTGGTAGAAGAGGGTTAGTGCGGAGTTTTGAGGGGTTCTTTTGCTTTCCTCACCAAGTCAATACTCCCACATATGTGGTAATAAGAGAGACATATGTGGAATTAAGGGAGTTTGTGTGCAGAGTTTAGCTGCCTTTTTCTGAAGTGGCCAGATTTATGATGGGGAAAGAATGAACAGCTTTGGCAGAAAAGCACTACAGCTTTGGATCCATGCTGGAGAAGCTCTTGGCTATGCTGCAACAGAAAGTCTACAGTAGGAAGATTCCAGTCTTTTTGCTCAGAGTAAAGAAGATAAAATGATGTTCAAGCCATAGATTTTATCTAAACCATGCTTTTACTATAAGCAAACAAAAAGGAAATGCTAGAATATTATGTTTAATTTGGTCTAAGTGCTTTACTATATATCTATTTCTGTTTCCTCCATTTCTCTGGGCATCCTTGTAAATTAAAACACAGGGATTCCCCCACAGCTATAATTTCATTTGACCTTCTTCTGAAAGAATTTTAAAGTGTCATCGCACTTCAAATGTGAACATATTCCCTTCAGCACAGCCCCTGTACTGGCTGGAGTGGGAGTACTCTCAAATCCTGGCTGCCCAACATCCACCAGCCATGTGTGACTGTCCTGTTCCTAACCCAGCTGCAGGGTCACTTCTTTGGAATGACCACTGCTCTGCCTTCTTCCTCTCTGTTTCCATTCTTACTGTTTCTCACTGCAGCTTTAGTGAAGCACTGGCAGGGCTTTCTCTGTGGATGTGGAGAGGGGAGTACAAAATCTGAGCCAGGCCATGGTGGGGGTTCCTGTCTACCTGTCCTGCTTCTTCCACAGACTTTGGGCACTCCTTTGGACTGTTCTATAAAAACTTAATCACTTCAGACATAAGGACCAAATGCTCTTGGCAATATATTAAAATGATCATGCCTAATCTTGGACCTGACACATACGTAGCTCTTCACACATTTGAAAGTAAGGCTATTAATTAGTTCTCAGAGCTCCAGCTGTGAAAGATGATCACTTTGCTGTTGAAAAGAACATATCGAATTAAATGAACCATCAGACAAAGCAAGGGCCCTTTTCCTACAGCCTTGTGAAAACATAAATAAGTTCTCAGATTTCTGTTTTATGGGGGAACTTGACATCCAGAGAGGTCAAAAAAGCCTGTAGATACTGAAGTCCCATTTACCTTCTGTTGTAGGTGCCAAGTTGTCTCGGTTTGGAAAGACAGGAGTCTGCTAAGGAAGGCAAGAGCTTACTCTGAAATGGAGAATGTAAACCTTCTTCACTTCTCTGAATTGTTATAAATTTTAAATTAAGGGGCTCTCAGGAAAAAATATGGGAGCAGGAAATAACAGTTCTTAAATAGGGAAGAAAAATAAAAGGATGAAATAAACAATGCAGTGCACTAGAACAACACTGACAGTCAGAACTCAACCTGACACCCTGTGGGTCAGGGTGTTGGCAGCAGTCCAATTGGAAACATGGCTGCAGTCCTCCTGGAGTGTCAGGTGTGGCTCTGCTGGAACAGGGATCCTGCAGAAAAAGTGTGTAGTTCTCTTCCAAAGATCCAGCAGAAGAAGAGGCAGCTGCTGTTCTTCTGGGAAATCCAGTAGAGAAGCCATGCTGGTGTTCCAGAACCTCTGATTATATCTGGGTACAAATGCTTGGCTGCTCCCTCTGGGCGGAGCATCTCACAATGGGATGCTGTAGTTCTTATCAGTCATGCAGTGACATTCAATAGCCTGTTATCAGCAGATCTCCCTTCTTGAGGGAGGAGTGATTGTGATCATTTAGAGAGAAAGATAAGGCAAACTGCCCACTTGACAGAAGACAACTGCCATACAGATGGTAATAGAATACATCTTGCCTTGCAACCTGGAACACAAGTCCACCCTGGAAGTCTCTGCAAAACTATGCACTACTAGAAAACAATCTTGCTTTCACATCAGTTTATTTTTGAAAATATCTCTAGCAGAATAATCTGGTTTGTAACTAGATGACAAACCCAGTTTATATTAAAAATAGTCTTGAGTTTTTGTGCACTGTATACATAATTCCCATTTGGGATTGTTTTTTTCAATTTGATCCTTTTTATCACAATCCAGTGAGGGAAAAGTAAGAATGAAGTTTCTAGTCCTAAAACAAGGTGTTAAGCAAGGCTGAATAGAGGATAGAATGTAGCTCAGCCTTCCTCAAGAAATTAAAGGGTGGTTGAAGAATGCACGACAGTCATCCACTGCCTTGTTCCTCTGTGCAAGGTGTTAGTCACTGTTCTAACCTCTGTTGCTCTTTGCCTGTGCAGGTTCTCCAGGGTGTACAGAAAGAGCTTTGAATTCAGCTGTGGTTGCAAGGAGAATGGTGTCTTACACCCCTGGCAAGTGAAATGCTATGAGTGAGGAAAGGAAGACTTGCCACTGTAATTTTGAGGTTCTGGCCTGTGTTTCCATAGCAGGCATGAAAGCATGGGATGAAGCTCAGGCCATGCTCAAGATGGTAATTCCAGCCCGCTGGAAAAGTTCTGTACCTAGGTAGAGCAACTTATGTCCCTTTGCTCACTCACTGTAGCTTGAGCACTGTGAATTCATTGAGTCCTTTTGAATTAATCTCAGTTTATACCAGTGCTCTGGGAGAGAGGCACACATAGGCTAAATTCTGGTCTGCTCTTCAGTGTTGAGATGCTGCCACACACAGCGTTTAGATGCAAAACAAGAACACAGATGCTGACAGGATTCCCCTCAGGCTGTGGATAGTGGTGGTGGTCACTGAGCTGCTGTGTCCCCCTGCAGTGGAGTAACTGCACTGGAAAGGGGACCTCAAATGGGATAACTCACACAAGTTTTGTTCAATGTCATTTATAAAACCCCTTAATTGGCTTTTACATTAGTGACTGTTTTACATTTGTAACCGTTAATTAACTTTTGCATTTTTAACTGTTTAAAGTTACTAGTTTGATCAATTAAAAGTGTTCAAGTTAATGAGGTAAATATTATAAAATCATTATAAAGTTATACTAGTTATTCAGTACATTCCAAATGAATGTTTAATCATCCTGTTAAAATAATTAATAAAATAAGAACTATGGCATTCATATTCTCTGAAAAATCCCTTTGCCTGGGATTTTTCTCCTAGGAAGCTGAGATGCCTCAGAGAAAAAGGAAAACAATAATTATCTCATTTGCTTCTCCTCTGTTTTGCTCATGTGGAATGTGTTTGGAGATTGTTTACCCACAGGTGATTGTTTCATTGGTTTCTGGTGTGAGTTGTTTTGTCTCATTGGCCAATCAGTGCCAAGCTGTGTCAGGACTCTGGAGAGAGTCACGAGTTTTCATTATTATCTTTTTAGCATTCTGGAAGTATCCTCTCTGTATTCTTTAGTATAGTTTAGTATAGTATTCTTTAATATAATATAGTATTGTAAAATAATAAACTAGCCTTCTGAGAACATGGAGTCAGATTCATCATTCCTTCTTTCATTTGGGCACCCTGCAAATACAATAAAGAGTGATACTATTTTTATAATCCTTTGTTCTTAACCTAATTGCATTATTTGTAAGTTTAATAATCTCTTTTAAGTATCACACTTTCAAAGGTCCCGGTGCAGTTTCCTCTCACCAACAGCACACAGCATTTTACAGATGATTTCTAACCCATTCCAAGGAATTTGTAACTTGATACCACAGCGACTGTGCATAATAATGAGACCTTCCCGCCAAAAACCTCAGTGATATCATCACACCCCAGTGACAGCACACTATTGGAAAGAAGATCTTGCCTCATCATCTACTAGCACCAATCACCAGAGACAATGGGAGCAGAACTGCAAGTAAGGACTGAGGGGACCGAGAATGTAAAAGGGGCAACCTGACCTGAAGAGCTGTCTTTTGCTGTCTTTTACTGTTCCTTTGACTGTGAGTTAGCTGCAGCAGGGGACCCAACACTGCAGACTTTGGTCAATATCTCTTTTTAGAGACCTTTTTACAGATTTGAGGGCAGACTAACTGCATTCACTGCAGTGCCATCAGGTTCTTGCCTTGGGGCCAAATGCCAGTTCGGCTAGAGGTTTCCACAATCCTTGGGGCCAGGACTTTTTTTTCTCTTTTTTTCCCTTCTCCTTTTATCCCTTCCTCCCCTTTGTTTTTCCCCTTTAAATAAACACCCTATTTTTGTTCAAATCCCCAAAGTTGTATCTTTTTTTATCACATTCAGCAAGTTGAGGGTATGTCAGACCCATATCTTCCACAATTTCCCAGAATTGTGAATACCCCAAGGACACAACCTTACCAAGGTTCCTCTTCTACAGCTGGAGAGGTGTCAACAGTGTCCTGCTGGGAGGTTTCCTGACACCTGGGTCCCACCAGCGACACCATGGCAGGGCTTGAGGAAGTTGGTGGTAGCAGCATAAGCAAAGGAAAATGGAGTCACATTTTTATTCAAATGAGTGCAATGTCATCGGTGTGTTTGGCTTAACAGTTGTTTATACCTCATAGGATGGCTTTCAAAAGCAGGTTGTATTTTCTCTCCATTAAGACAATACACAGTGGTTTTTCTGCTCATCAAGTGGCAGAAAGAGAACATAAGCTCGTTCCATTCACTCACCCTTAAAAATGTGTGAGTGATGGACTACTGAAGAGATGGGTGATGCATCTTGCCCAGTCTGTGCTGCATTACCTCACTCATTTATGGTTTTTGGTTGAAGCTGGGCTGACCAAGCTGGGTGAACCAGAAGAGATGACAGGGAGAGCCCTGTCAACATGTTTTGCCTTTCCTACAGAACTGTGACTTCACTGCAAAGCAGACATCAGTGTGAACACAGCTCTTTTCCCCCAGCACTTCCATGAGTGTGAGGTGACAGGTTAATCCTTTTGTGTCCACACGCAGGTCATGCAGCTAAGGAGTGGGAGTAAGCAGAGGATTGCCTCCAGAGCAGAAACATTTCCTGCCTTTCTGGAGACACAATTATGCAAAAAAATGTACTGATTGAAAAATGGAGGCTAATATTTTGAAGACAGTGGCTTCCACATCCTATAGAGACAATATTTGCATTGGAGGATCATGTGTTCAAACTTATTTTGCTGCTTCTCCATTAAAAACAAGAATTTTCTAATAGCTTATACTTCAAATAACTCAGGTTCCCAGAGCAATGAAATTCCTTTAAAACTTACACCTTTGGGCTTAATTACAATTTTCTCCTTGAGAAGCATATGGCTGGCATAGCGCATTTCCCAACCAAGTAATTCCAATTGGTACTTGAAAAAGTCACATTGCTAGAATGACCAAAGCACATTGCTAGAATGACCAAAATGACCACTGTTTGGATCAAATTAGCAAAAATCTCTGTCCTTCTTTCAGTTGCCTGTTGCCATTCCACATATGAAGGTGATCCCCTACAACCCTTTTCCCAAGTATTATAATGGAGCAGGAAAAGACAAAAGTATTTGTCTTCTTGGAGGATGTGTTTTGAGCCATCTTTAGCCCCCAGTGAGTGACCTGTTCCCAGAACTGCTGGCACTGCACCTCCCACCCACGAGCTGGCATCTGGTGTGCCATCATCTGCTGTCAGAGAGCTTCCAATGTGTCTGTGACCTAGAAAGACAAAAATACCCTGATAACAATATCAGAGCTTTTGTGAGGTGACAAGGCTATGCCACTAGCAAGAGACGGTTTTGGTGGGGATCTGAATGAGGAGCCTTGCAGGGTCTAGAACACCACTGAAATGAGAAGCAGGAATCATAGGGTGGTTCTATACCCAGAATTGTTCTGTGAATCCACCCAATCTCTTCTCTTTGCCTGTGGTGCTGGTCATTGCTTTCTCCCAAAATTGTTGTAGATATCAAGGTAAAAATAGTGGTTGTGCAAGATCTATCCAAGACCAAATGCCTCTTTGTGAAGGTCCCTGTTCACTACTAAGAAAAGTGTAAAATATCGCAGTATTCCAAATGGCCTGTCTGGCAGATATGCTCACCTGGCTTAAGCTACTAGTTATCTAGAAAAAGTTGGAAGGAGATAACTCTGAGCCTGGAAAAACAAATCTGATTTCTCATCAATCAATCAATTAAACAATCAATCAACCAATATCTAGCAGGAGGAGGATGCGCAATACCTACAGGCCAGCCCTACAAGGCATTTGGTCTCAGGAGGTTGCTTTAAGGGGTAGTATTTCATCCAAGATTTACTTTTAAAGTTAAAATGATATCTCTGCTGCTTTCACTAGAGAAGAAAATGGTGCCACCTTCTTCCGATACTTTCAAAAATCTCATAGGAAAATATCTTCTACATGGGTACAACACTGATGCTCCTAACGCATTTTTAGGGACTGGATGGAGGTACAACCAAAGCAGAGAATCAGTTCTCTGTCAGTGCACTCTGATAAGATACAAGCACAGGTGGAGGGGAGATCTATCCTGAAGGGAAGATCTTTGACCATTGGAATGGGACTTCATAATTGTGTACACAAAGCTAAGCAAAAAAATACTGTTAAAATCAGGACCATCTTAACCTCATAATGTGCAACAGGAGCAGGAAACTATTCTCATATACAAAGAACAAACAGGTCCTGTCTCTGAAAGGTGTGTTTCAGGAAAGGGTGAAGAGCAGGTGAGGGGATAACCAAAGTAAGTTTTCATTGTCCCAAGGCTGTGGTCGGCTTGGATTTGGATCAGGTAGAGAAATGCAAGAGTGTTTAATCTGTTGTACACATCAGCTTCAGGAAAAGGTGTTTTCTAGCCATCTTTCCTTGCAAAATCTGGAAAATGTATCTTCCTCTGTGTAATGCCATCACCAACAAACTAACTTTTCCCAGAGGAACTCTTCTCCCTGAGGAGAGGGAAAGTCACCAGTCTTCATTCCACATTTCTTACCACTGTTTTTTGATCTGGTTTTCCTTTTGCTCCTTTCAACTTCAAATTCACTTGTCATTACTCTTTCATGAGCTGTTAAAATAATATGTTTTTATAGGAAATTTGGCTTGAGAGTGCTGCCTGCCAGTTCTTTTCCTTGCCTTTTCACTGTCACTTCTGAAGCTATGCTCATTACCAATAACATTTAATGGAAAAGATGGCTGTCACAAATGTTGTTCCTTAAATAAATTAAGTTTTATGAGAAACGGAATCTGGGGAAGTACTAATGAAGAGAAAGTAGCTCTTGGACATTTTGTCATTTCATTGGCAGAAGATAGCTGGCCAGTCAGCATTTTAAACATGTATTCTTTGAAGCCATGGCCTGTATTGTGTTTGTTTACTAAGGAATAAGGATTTTTTTCCTTCCCCCAGGGAGAGCTATATGACAAAGCACAAAGAGTAGGGAACTGGACTTTTGCATTAGCCCCTCTTCTTTTTCTTTTATCCTCTTTGACTTCTCAAAATGTAGTTTCCATATGCTTTGAGCTCCATATGCTTTTGCCAGAAAGGTTGCCAGAAACTCTAGTAGTGATGGAGGTGATGACTCTAGAAGAAGTAACTGGAATTTGACTGAGCTGTCCACTCTTTTCTCTTAGAATTTTGGATCTAAACTGTTCCCTCCTAAACTGTTAGGAGAGAAAAGACTGGAGAATCCTCATGAAATGTGTTTTGAAAGTGTCATATGTCTTTTACAGGTATTTAATTTTTTTTCTTGTTTTAACTAAAAGGAAAGGGAACTTTTGAAATATATGTATTTCAGATTAAAAATTCTGAATGTATCACTAAGGAAAGCTCCACATTTCATGGGAAACATGTGAAGAAATTTCCTAGTAAATAATTCAACAAAATGAATTCAAGTTGATGCAGAATTGCTAAACTTGCTCCCAAATTCATGAAAGGAAAAATTTCCTCGAAGCTCTTGCCACAAAAAATATCTTTGGTCACATATGAACCTGATGTTCATTTCCCTAATGGTGTCATGTTTTCTAGATGGTGAATTAATCCTGAGACTAGCAGCCAAGAGTTCACAAGTCTGTTTCTGATCTTATAATCTTTGTGGGGAGCAAGGTTGGCCACTTGCATGAAGTCATGCACAATCCCACTGAGGGTCTGTCTAGATTTAATCAGCAAGATAAAGATGTCCATTGGTGGGTGTGGGACTTACGGTTGTGCTCTTAGATTGTGGTTTTAACTGATTTTGAATAACACCTGTGAGCTTGTGAAAATATTGTTCTTGCAGTCAGGAGATTTTGGGCTTTGGTACTGACTGGGGATACACTCTATTTCTCACTCTGCCCAGGCATCCTCTCTAGTTTTAACAGGGTACTCAAACTTTGAGTACTTTAGGCACATCACATATACTTCTTTACATTGTCTTTGGAGGACTAAAGCATTTATTGCATGGTGGTGATAGCACACCATCAATTTTTCCATGCTGTTGTCTGAGTTCCAAAGATGTGTTTGAGCTGTGCCAAGAAGCTGGTAGCACAAGAACTTTTGTTTGTACAAACCATAGAGCTGCGATTCCCAATTCCCCATTCAAAAAGATACTGCATGGTGCAGGTGGCTCCTTCTGCTCTTCCAGTCTCAGCTTTTGCCCTGATCTGCCAGGAGAGGAGACCACACCTGAAGCAGAGGTCTGCAAGTGAGAGGTTGAGGCACGTAGTTCCAAAGATGCATTGGAAGCAGCACAGCACAAGGTCAGAACAAACAGTGTGTTTGCAGCTGGTGAGGCTTGCTGGAGTACAGCATGAGATCAGTGATTTCATCATTTTTTAGGATAAACTTTCTGCAGTCACTCCTAAACCAGTCAGTTGTGTGAGTCCTGAACTCACAGTCTTATCATGGCTTTGAAATCAGACCATGTGGTCTGGATGACTGACTTACATCAGATGTTGTAGAGAGGTCTGGGTCATACACAACTCATAGTCTGAGTATTTTTCATCTGAATTTGTTGGTGAAATGTTGCGACTAATGAAAGAAGAATTCTCATATAAAGCAGAGACAGGGAAAACGCAATTTTCCAGGTTGTCCTGGTTTAGGGCAAATTTGGGAGAAAACCTCCTAAAGGGGCCCCTCCAGAAAGCCAACCCATGTGGCCCCTCCCCCACCAGCTTCGGGAAAAATTTTCTCAGAGAGAAGTGGAAAAAACCTGTTTATTTAACAGGCCAAGCACTCCCTAGCACACAAAATGAACAATACCAGATGACAAAACTCATTCGCCGCTCTGAAGAGACGACAAATTCAGAAAGTGTCTCCTGTGGGTGCTCGCTCTGTTATCAATCCCTCCGGCACTGGCAAAGGCTGCTGCCCAGAGTAGGCCCCCGCAGGTCACAAAGTGCAAGCTCTCAGTGCTCCCCAGGTCCCATTCCGGAGCAGGCTCAAGTGGTTCCAAGAAAAGGGAAAGAAAAACAGTCCAGGGAAAACCTGGACTGCCTCAGCTAGCTGAACTAACTAAAAAGCAAAAGGAGCGCTGTGTTCTGCCCTATCCATGCCCAGACAACAACAGTGTTCCAGAAGACTGTGGAGGAGTGAGTGCAGTCTCTGATAACAAACTCCGTGCTTCTTCTTCTCCCCGCCTTTGCTCTCAGCCAGTCTTGAAGGCACAGAATATAATATTCAGCATAAACAGAACACCTGATTAGGGATACAAGCATCATAACATCACCCTAGGACAGGTGTAGGTGGTTGAAAAGGGGGATTTTGAAAGGATCAGCAGAGCTTCTCAGGTCAATAAATGAAAAAAAAGTCTATTCACGAGCAGCTGTGGAGGGCCAGGGACCTTCTTACTGTGTAAGAGGACATACTGGAAACCTTCCTGAAAAACTGAGGCACGTTGAAAGAGACGTGTATCAAAAGAGGTGAGATCAAGTCACACTTGGAAAAACACTGTATAGTCAAGGTGTCTGCACTTAATTGGAGGGATTTCAGGAAAACTTGTAAAATAGTGTAAAGATTTAGGGATGTTCCTTACAGCAAGGAACCAGAGTTTTCACTCTACTAGACATCTCTAAGAAAAGAGTGAAAGGCAAGTTGTTACTGGTCTTTTTCATTTTTTTTCCTAATCAACACCTGATATAATTTAACAGGACAAAAAAAAAAAAAAAAGGAGGCTATCCACTCAGGGAATACTGAAATTAAAACCAAACAAGAAGAGAAATTCAGAAATTCTTTAATGCCAGAAAGGTCTGGAATACTTTCTGAAGAGAAATTGGCTGGATGGATGCTCTTGGAGTGGAAAGTCAAGTCCTGAAAGAGAAACAGCTCTTAATGGGCTTCATGTGGTTCATTCATATAGTTAGGCAGGAGGATAGTTGTGTGGTGAAGTCATATGGCCAGCTAAAAAAATCAGAGTGGATAGCTATAGCCATATTTCTCAATATTCTTCACCAGTGTATTAAATTCCCTGTTGACTGGACTCTCCACAGCTCTGCAGGCACATTGCTGTTGTTTGTATTGATCTGTGGTGCTCAGCAGGCGTTTATTTCAGGAATTATTTCTCTTGCACAGTTGAGAAGTGTTGATTCATCTTTTCGCTGCAAAAATGACTAATAACAAATGCTTTCCAAGAACCAGCCCCTGTAAATCAGCCACAGACGTGTAGCTGAGATTCAATTAAATCGATAGGGCACACAGTTCAGCTTCAATTTAATTATTTCTCATTTTATGTAAAGAAGATTTCTTATTGCAGTGAAACAAATTATTATTTTCTCATGACAGTGCCTCATTTGCATGCTTTAATCCTTATTCTGCTCTTAGTTTAACATTAAAACAAAACAAAAGGTTCTTCAAGATTCAGAGGCTGAATTGAAGAGCTAATCTTTCATTAGCATTCTGGAGATATTAGTTCCTTTGTGATCTGGTTGTGCTTAGCCTTCCTATAACACTGCCTGATTAAAGCTGTGTGTTTGACAAAATAGATTAAGCATGACATCTGCTAGGTATATAACCTCATAGGTAAACACCCCAACCCTTGAGAATTTTCATTAAAAAATCTGCATTTGGCCAAATTTGCAATTAAATTAGGATCCAGCTGCTTAAATAATATCTGATTTATATTTCAGGGATGAAAACATTTATTTTTTCAATCTACTGCCTACCTACCTTCTATCATGAGTAATGCTAACTCCCCAGTATTTGGGAGTAAGCACAAAAACAAGTGAAGCTGCAGAATTTTTTCATACCACTATTTTTCTCTGGGACTCAGTCCCAGTGAATTTGTCTCTGCAGAACCCCTGTGACTGGTGTGAGGGCAGTGTCCTACAGACACGGAGCTGGAGCACATCAAGAGTAAAGGAACTACTGCAAGGCACAGGCAATGCCAGTGGTCAGGAATGAAATTCAACCCTCTTGAATCTTGACCCAGTGCCTAAGCCACAAATCTGTTCCATTCTGCATGTGGATTATACTTCTTCAGGATGCAAAGTTGTTTGTCTGCTATCTCCTGTGCTATTAGAACAGGGATGATGTTTTTTACCAGCCATGTATGTGAAGTCCTGTGAATTTGGCATAGCCTATTTTACTTTGAGAAAAAGATAATGGAAGAAACTCTGTGAAAAAATCCTGTCCCTCCCACATACCTGAGTGAGACTTCCACTGGGAAAGACAAAACCATTCTGGGATTATCTGCCTATCCATCCCTTGTAATGTAAAGTTTTTACTGATGTTAAATTCAGCAAAGTAAGCAAGATGCCATATTTATCATCAGTAACACCCTTCTTCTTCTCCTGTTGTGAAGCAGAGACATCTAAATTGTCAGGTGTCTTTTCAGGCCACACTGACCACTGTAATAGTTGTGAAGAATAGATGGAGTGTGTGCTTTCACATAGAAAGAATAAATCAGCCTTTCTTTTCCTGGGCTTTCATTCTGCAGTTATTTTTTGCACTTCGTCACACTAAGCCATGACTGCTAAAGTTCATCCTGGAATAGTTTTACAACCAATGGGAACAGCTTAATTAAGCACTATCAGTCTAAATACCGATCCCCGCTGCTTAGGTTTGTTGCTGGATTCCTTGCTGGTTTAGCAGCTTGGACACAAGTGTTCTCAGGAGCTGATGCTCCCAGTGTCCTGGAAGGCTGCTGGGAGGGAAAAACTATTTTGTTCAGGCAGTCCCAACATTTCAGAAAATTTAACTGTCGTGGCAGCAAACGTGTACACTCAGAGATGCAAACAAGTCACTGTGAAGTGCAGGCTCTGTGCTGGTCCGTGTTGAAGCCTGACAGCTCCAGCCAAGCATGGGCCAGGGTCTGCCTGAGACAGCAGGGATGGGACAGGGCTGACAGGGCTGAAGGGAGCAGAGAGAATGGCCCTGCCCCTTCGTCTCTGACCTTTTGCTGGGAACCATCCACTTGAGTATTATCTGCCCACTTCTTACACAAAGGCAATAGCCATGTCTCGTAGGGACTTCATGGAATTGGTGCCATTCTCTATTTTTTTCCTTGCTCAAGTATCTGCTAGGATTAGTTACTTTTCTTTTGTGGTTGGAAGGAAGAACAAGTTGGATTAGTTTCCCTCTTTTGCAGTCAGTGGTGTGAGGACTTTCAGTTTCAATCCAGCAGGACTCCTGGACTGGGGACAGCTCCTAGGAAAGAGGAAGGTGCTGCAAAGGCTCTTCAAGCTGGGCTGTGACTCCATTCACCCGTGCCCCTCTGAAAGGCTGCTCCTTATGTGAACTGCCTCCCCCTTCCCCAGCCATGGCCACTGCAACAGGCTCTGACTTATGGACACACTGACCCCAGGGCAAGAGCTCTTCTCATGGATTAATAAGCCAAATGATAACTCTCTCTTGGTATTATCATAAAAAACCTGTGTGAGATGGGTGTGTGTGAGGGGACAAGATATGAGTGCCCCGTGGGGGGCAGGCCGCTTGCCAGTGGTCCCTAAGACCTTCTTGCCATGGCAGCAGTGAGGGTAAACACAAGGCTCGGAGAAAGGACTGGGAGATGGCTGTGCTGGTGTCTCCTCATGTCTTCTGTGGGAACTGTGTGAGAAATGGGGAGCTGCTGCTGGGTTTTGGGGTGGAAAGCCCCTGTAGACTGTGACCAGAACAAAGACAGACTTTGGTCTGATGGAAGGAAAAGGGAAATGTGGAGCTGCTAATTTACACCAGCTGCTAATCTTGCTGTTGGAAGCTTATTATTTTTTTTTAAGACATTTGATGAAAATGCTTCTGCTTAATTTACATTTGTATCCTTTGTGCTCTAAAATAAGTAACTCATCTGCATATAGAGAAGGGACAATTCTTATACACAATTGTCTGCTTGGCATATGATCTGCAAAGCGAATGTAATGATTTTCTGCTTCTGTGAGCTTTTATTAACAAATACAGGAAGAAGAACAGAAAAAAAGAAATTTGGGGAAAATTGCATAGCTATTATGAATATTACGTTTCTGGTTGTTGTTGAGATTTGGACATAACTTAGGCCAAAGCTTACTATTTAAAAAGCTGTAACAATAGTGACTACTCGTTTCCAGTAGTTTGAGTTTATTATCTTTCATTATTTTTTTGGAAGCAAAATTAAACAGTTTATTTTTGCTTCCAAAGAACCAAGATTTTGGCAAAGTGTAGACAATTTGCTATCTAAACTTTCTTCAAATAAATACTGTCTTTTTTTTTTTTTTGTCTCTTAAAAATCACTTGCTGATATGCTCCAGAAAAATTTTGTAAGCTCCAAATGGCAACATGAGAAAAATTATGTACATATTTCTTCAATTGTATCCCAGTGCTGTCTTTATCTGTAGGATTTGGAAGCAAATTGACTTTCAGTCCTATTCTTTTCTGGTATCTTCTCAGCAGCTGATGAGAGATTTGCAAGCAAATAGGCCTTTTTGAAAATTTAAAGGAGATTTGTTGTTTCACAGTTTGTATCTCTTTTGCATAAATACATTTTTTCCAGAAGGCTTATAGGACGTATTATCTGACAATCCCACTGGCCAACTTCCTAAATATTTTGTTTGTTTCCCTGTGATTTAAAAGCATCTATAGTCTTCCCACCCTGCCTCGCCATCTCCCCATCCCCAGAAGCCTCACTTGTGTCACTTCACATGCATTTATGACATCTCTATCATGTAAGCAGAGTGTTTAAAGGGAGTGAAGTGTATTTAAATAAAATAATTTTTCCCAGGGGAGTCATGCACTATTATCATTAGGGCTGTTGCACCAGGCAAATTTATCCTAGATACTTTGCAATTTGGGAATCTGGGAGAACCAAATTCAGTTACTTACTGTCTGCCAGAATTCAGCAGTTTGGATAAATTCTACATGCCAGGAGTCTGTGTTTTAACTCCATGCCGCTCCTTTGCTAAATCAAATATGTTCAAGGAAAGAAATGTAAGTTCTTTGCAAAGTCTAGGATGTAATTAAAGGCTTTATAATAATGAATGTGCAAAAAGCAGCAAAATACAGTGTTAAATGGGCTGTTTTATGCCAGGATCTTCTAGCATTAGAGACTTTGCCTTTGGAAGTGGGCATCAGTCTCCTCACCCAGGTAACAAGTGACAGGATGAGAGGAAATTGCCACAAGTTCTATCAGGGAAGGTTTAGATTGGACCATAGGAAATTTTTTTCCCAGATGGGGTTATCAAGCACTGGAACAAGCTGCCCAGGGAAGTGGTGAAGTTACTATGCCTGGGAGGGGTCAAAAACCACATGGATATGGCACTTGAGGACATGGTTTAGTGGTGAACATGGTAGTGGTAATATGTTGACAGCTGGATTTGAGATGATCTTAGGGGTCTTTTCCATCCTCAATAATTCTATGATTCTGTTAGATTTACTTAAGACAAATTGTAGGGAAATGGAAATTTTCCAGGATTGTTTTTATTAGTAGTTAGGCCCAGATCTTTAGCTTATCATACACCCAATATTGAACAACTGTACTTGCGGACAGCTCTTGTAGGTAAGGAGAGAAGTTTTCTTGTTGTCTACAATCCCCAGCAGTGAAATATGCAGAGTAGTTACCCAAGACCTACAGAATAACCTCATCTGGAGGCAAGATGTAAAGTGTATTGCTCCTGCCAGGGGGTATGTCACCTCTTCCTTGCCTTAGAGAGCTCCAGTTCTCCTCGCCCTGACAATTCCATCCATCCTACAGCAGATCCTTATCATGTATGACAGCAGTAGGAGACATGCAGGTAACAGAGCACAGATTGCACACACGCTAAGCCTCAGTGGGGAGATCAATCTCACACCACTCACCACAGAGCTGTCAGAGCCCATCAAGGGGAAAATGATGAGATTATTGAGCCAATGGGAGTGCACCAGCATGTTGAAGTTGTGCAGCTGTAGCTGGAGTAGGAAAATGAAGCACTCCAATGGAAAGCTTAAAAGGCAGTAGGGAAGGCTAGGGAAAATATTCCTGTTTGAAAGTTCTCATGGCGTGTCTCATTTTGGGACAAAACACAGTTCCTTCTTCTTATGTCTTCATGTTTTTGGAAAGTATCTGTTTCTGCCTTAGTGATGTGGCCCCACACTGGACAACTTTGAGGTTTTTTCTCATAAAAGAGTAGACAGAGGTTTTTTTCTCATAAAAGAGTAGACAGGCCAGATTTTCCATGTTATGTGCAGGTGGATCTTGCGTGCTCCAGCCCTGGTACTGTCTCACTATCCCAGCACAGTGCTTGACGATCCTTATTGCTACTCAGCCCTGCATTTCCCATCTCAGGCAGCTTGGAGGAAGAGATCACATCTTCTCAGAGAAGCAGAGAAGTGAAAGATGAATGATCAAATGGGTTTTGTGCAAAGTTCATTGACTGCGGCAATAGTTCTGACCAGGAAAAATATCAGAAATTCATACCAGATCAGTCTTGAAAATTTGAACTGAAATACATGAAATGAGAGAAATGAGTTTGACCTACCACCCTGACCTGAGCACAGAGAGAGTCTTCTGGGTTGTTTTTCTGGACTACAGCAGCAGAATGGAAAGCTGACACTGCAAAGTCATTGTATTTGTTGAAAGCCTGCAAGGAATCTTTTTGAGCAACAGAAGAGGTGGTCATGCAAGTACCAGCCATGGGCAATTAATACACAAATCTACCAGCTGGCTTGATTTTAGCCAGACCAAAAATGAATGCCTCCCGTTCCCCAGCTGGTGAAATTAAACTTCAGAGATAAGAATATGTGTTTAGGGAGTGTCATCCATTTTCTTAGAGACTGAGCAATCATTTTGTTTCCAAGAGTGTTTTCCCGCTGAACACTAGAAAAGAGAACAGGAGAATGCTCATTTTTCCTGTATGGTTGCTGCTTACTGCTAATATGCTTTCTCTAGGCAAGTGGAACCTGATTCCCAATGAGCACAGGTTGGGCACCTAACGTCCCCACCCAGCAGAGGTTGAGGCAGTTCAGAGTGGTGCAGTGTCTCCGGTGTAGCATGGAGTTAATCCTCTGGCTCACTGGAAGGATACTCCTTGGGATATGCCAAACTCAGCCCAGCAGGAGCTTGCAAAAACACTGAAGAAGCAGTACCTAGGAAGGCTCTATGCTAATTCCAGCCGTGATTGTAACTGGGGGAATAAATTGCATATTGGGTACGTGTTTGTAATGAAATGGGTGTGAGTGGCAAATTAGCATGACCTTTCCTGATGAGGAATGAACCTTGCAGGCTAATCCAACAAGTGTAGTAGGAATAACAGATTACAGAAGGATGAAGGATAGCTCTGTAGTCCTCTTCCTTTAATTTCTGTGTCCCTCATATCTGCAGAACAGCTACAATGGAAACAATAGCCATGTATGTCAGGGCTGACTTTGTCCCTTGGGTAAGCCAGGTAAATGATGGGGAGAGTCATGTGCTCAGGAAGGTGCCAGACTGCTCTCCACACTGGCTTTGCCCTGTGCAACAACAGCAGTACATGATTGGCAGTGCCCATATCAGCATGAGAACTCTGCTAGAGGAGGCAGGAAATGGGTTTAAAATAATTTGGTTGAAGAGAGGTATTTAATGTGCTGCTCACTTTATTCACTTCCTCCTCTGCAAGAGCTATCAGACAAGGCTTTCCACCAGTGTGGTTTGGTAGGCTTTCAAAAAGTGTCTCATTCTTTGAGAAAACACATCTGAGGTTGGTGAGAAACAGCTGCAATTGGAAAGTGTTGTAATTGCTGAGACATTAAACATGTGAAAGGATGGATTTGTGCTGAATACATGATTTGCTGAAAATAGTCAAGTCTGTTCTGGTTGCCAGCACATTATCCTCTCTAGGTGACTGTATCTGCATTGAGTACCTTTTGGGTCCCAGAACTGAAACAGAGTCTAAGGCTTGTCTGTGCTGGACCTTTGCTAGAGAATGAAATCAGGAAAACTTTGAACTGTGCCAGTAACCACATGCTCTGTTATGTGACCCACAAGTTGTCCTCCTCAGTCCTGCCAAGACAAAACCTTGTTCTTTTAACAGTCCATTTTGGAAAAATCATCCCAAGTCACTGCTCTATGACAATAATCATGTTTCTGTATGGAGATCATCTAAATAAAAATATTTTTGCTTTCCAAGTGCTTTGTTTAACTGTAGTGCCTCCTTGACACTGAAGAGCTCTGCAAAGTCACTTTTCTTACTGCTTTTGTAAGACAATTGCTGACAACATGGGAATAGTCTCTGCCATCACTCACTGGTCCTTCAATTGTGACTGTACCTGCAAAAGACAGAACACATCCAACACAGATTCACATAACACGTAAGGGGACTTAACATTTCAGAGATCAGCATATCTATCTCTTAGGGAAAGATGGAGGGCAAAAATGAGCATGTAAGAAAATGTTCCAATTTTACCCTTACAAGGGGTGAACAGAGCAGATGTTTACATCTGGAAGTCAAGCCACAAGTACAGCAATTCTCCAGCAGAGAAATATCTAAGATTCTTATGGAGAGCAGGAGAATGGCTTATAAATCTTACCTTCAGAGTGACTTCACTAATCAACATGAAGCAGAAATGCAGAAACTGACATAAGTAAGCATTAAAAACATACCATTTTTCTCAGGGATGCTCTTCTGAGTGAGATGCACTAATATGACCAACTGAGCAACCCAACAAAATTAGGCAATTTCCCTTCTCTTCAGTGAGAGGAAGAATGGGAGGAGGAAGAACAGAAGCCCTAAAAATAAGTCCCCACTGTAAACAACATTCAAAAAGAATGTTACAGGTTTTATTATTAAGTGCCTAATTCCTTCCCTTCATGATGAAATGCAAAGAAAATATTTAAAATAGGCAGAATTCCCTTTCCCCATCTTTCACTTTCTGCACATAAAAGGAAACCAGTTCTCTTAAATTTTTGACATTTGACTAAGCACCTAGAGATGCTAAGAAAAATACTTTCAGTATTTTATGGCAAGCCTTTGCGTAATGCAGTGTGTGAGGAACAAGTGATGGCCAAGCCAGCAGACAAGTAAAAAAAAAAAAATAGTCCAAATCCATATGCTGCTATGAACACACTATCACAGCACACTACTGGCCCCTGTGCTCACAGCTCTGTGTCTGACCTGGGTCAAGTCACTGCAGCTGCCCAAAAGGACCAAAGTAGCACCAGGAAACACATAGGCTTGGCTGAGGGGAACTGGAAAAAAGGCAGTAAATTATTCAGATGGCAGAACCACCCCTTTGGGAATCACTGGAGGTGGCAGCGGGCAGCAGCCGTGCCTGAGGTGGGGGAAGGGGGAGATGCAGGGAGAAAGGACTGATCCAAATATCCCTGGGGGAGACAAGTGAGCAGCTGCTACATCCCCCTGCTGAATGTCACTGCAAGGAAAGCAGGGCATGCTGCACCCACTGGGCAGCTGGGCACTGGCACAGCCATCTGCACTTGGTGACCGCTCTGGACACCGCTTGTGCCCCGTGCCCCTGCTTGCTCCCCAGCCCGCCTCCTGTCTGTGCCACCTGCCTGGCCCACATCCCCCGGCCTATGCTGCCTGACGCTGAGGACAGGGTGGAAGAGGGGCTTGTCCATGACTATCTGGTGCCTTGGTTCTGGCCACTAATATTTCATTACCGTTCTCTGGTTCTGGAGTGTTGGTGGAACTTCTGTCCATCATGGGGTGGCACTGGGAGGTAACGCTGAGGCTCAGAGGTCATTTTGAAGGGTGCTGTGCATCCTAATGTGCTTCAGCGCCACAGCAGCACCTTCCCAGCTCTCCAAAGCAAGACAGAACAGCCTCTGGGTTCACTCACAGGCAGGCACTTGGCAAATACAAAGAATCTCATTGGTCCTCTTTGAAGCAACAAATGAACTCCTTTCTTGTTGGTAAAATGCTTTCTCATGAACTTTCTTTCAAGTGTAGAGGAAGGTCCCTTTAAAGTTATTAAATAAAGGACAGAAAGCATTTCTTGTTTGCAAAACTGAATGAGTAACTTTACTAGGATCAAAAAAAAATTCCTCTTTTCTGTTTGTGTGAGTTATAAAGTCTCTTTTCTAGCTTTTGCTAATCCATTTTCTTTTCACTGGTGTTTTTCATATAGACTTAGAGAAACATTGCTGTTATCTATGTATTCCACAAAGTCAGTTTATATTTATTCCCTTTGCCTCCTTCCACATCCTTTCTAGCAGAAACAGCACAGTAGCCACAGGGGGGAAAATTACCCAGGCAGATTCTCCATCTGTCTCTTTTTCTATTTCCCAGGGTTATTTGACTGTGCAT
Source organism: Molothrus ater (assembly GCF_012460135.2). Classification (NCBI taxonomy): domain Eukaryota; kingdom Metazoa; phylum Chordata; class Aves; order Passeriformes; family Icteridae; genus Molothrus; species Molothrus ater. Next base: position 18,388,239 of record NC_050480.2, read on the forward strand.
ATTTTTGTGAGTCTTGGCGGATCATTTTGGAATGATGCAATTTAAAACAAAAGAACCCAAACCCACATCTTCATTTAGACAGCTACCCAGATGGTCTTAACAAAGCTAACCTTAACTGTGGCTCTGTTGGGTTGCGTGCCATGGTTTTCTTTGTTTGAGGGAAGACACTGCAGGCTCTGGCATTTTTTCCTCATGGTGTTTGAATTCCTGAATCTGTCCTTAGAGGTAGAATGGCAGAGTAACCTGAGTTGAAATGGATCCATAGGGATCAAAGTTGGCTCTGCACAGGACAACCCCAAAACCCATACCTTGTGCCTGAGACTGATGTTCAAACACTTCTTGAATTCTAGCAAACCTAATGCCGGGACCAGAACTTTCAGATGATCATGTCACAGAAAAAATAGCATTGTGAGGAGGCTGAGTAGATGCTTGCCACAGAAATAAAGCAGGAAAATGCTAAGTTAATCTAGATAAAGACAGAAATCAGTGATACAAAAGTCAGAGAGTTTGCAGAAATTTGGAACAGAAAAATCCAGGTCAGGAAGATGCTATGTGAAGAGAAGGTAGAGATCTGAGAGACTCTTTGTGTGAAGAAAATAAGGGACAGGAGTGAAAAAACCCCCCAAGTTACAAGGTCTGTAAGGCTGCAGGACCCTTGCTTTTGGTGGCATTTTTTCCATGATGACTCTTACTTCCTTCATTATGAATTAGTTTGATGTATGTTCTCTCTACGAATCCTTCTGTGAAGTTTTGGCTTGGAAAAAGTTTGCACAAAGTTCTGTTCATGGCACTACAAGGGCTCTGGTTGGGCTGCTATTTCCTTCTCCCAGTTCATCCATTTTACCTCTTCTCCTTGACTCTCATTGCCAAGGTCACAACAAGTTTGCCATGCCCAACCCTGAACATCCAGTATCTTTTCCAACTCAAAGCTGTCAGCTCCTCTGAGTCAGTGTGCTCCTGTCAAGAACAACCTAAAAGATATATGAAAGTGCCAAAGTCACTGCCATAAATCATGGGTGTCCTAATGCCATTTTCGTCTCTGAGAGTGGTCTGCCCTTTGTGTAATGTTCTGCCAACATTCCCAAGGGCTGGCCATTTGTTCGCAAAGTACATGCTCTCGAGAACCCACGCAACACCAGAGGTAATGTGTGTTCATGCTGACAGCCTGGGACAACTCATCTCCGTCACTCCATCCCTGGGAAAGAAAACGAGCCTGAAACTGAATCAAAGGGTTTGCTCAGTTTGCTGCTGAGGAATGCCACTTGAAATTTTACTCATGCTTGATGCTAGATACCTTTCTGTGGTTGCAGTTGCAGCATATGGCAGAGCTGATTATTTTGGCCACTGTGAGTGATGGTCATAAATTTAGCCTGTTTTTCTCTGGTTGAGCTGCACATGAAATGATCTGGGTTTTTTCAAATGTATTTGTTATTCATAGAGATTCTCAGAATAGTTTGGACCAACACTTTTCAGCTTGCAACATGCTCAGGCTGATGATTTGCAATCCACTTTCCACTTTCCATAGTTTGTGATTTGTCTTCCAAGTCAAACGCCATTACCTCTGTTTGCCAGGGAGTGACAGAAGCTTTATAAATAGAATAGTAATAAGTATTGAATAATGATTTTGTTTTGTGTGAGGTTTTGGCACAACTCTGTATAGATCTGGGCATTCTAGAATACTTTTATGAATATTTTATTTTCCTCCTAGTACCGAGACAAGTTCTGGTGTAAATTTGCAAAGCCAGCTGTCTTCAATCCACTTGTCCCTGGAGAATATCTTAATAGCGATGTACTGAATTATGACAAGTTGCCTTGGCCTGTGCCAGCTGCACGTTAATCACTGTTAATGTTTTATGTTTCAAAAGCCGAAAATATGTCAAAGGACAGCGCAAACTAAGACTTTTTGTATAGTTTGCCAACTTAAGACATCAATTTTGCTTCCCTTCAATCTAATAGGAAAATTCCCAAATCATCCCAAGGCTGGGTTCTTAGCTGACTTGTCTGGAAGGTTTTGTGACACCTCAGGACTTGAGAGTTTGTTTTTCTGTTTTAAGAGGTTAGCAAAGTAAATTTCCAATGCCATAGCCCAGGCCAAATCCAGGCCATGCTTGGGGCTGCTACACCATTCCTTTCTCCTGAGCTGCAGCAGTGTGTTTGAGAGTCATTTCACCCCAGCCTCCTTCAGTCCTTGTGACTCTGCGGGCACAAAGGATATATACATTTTAAAATACCTCAAAGCTGATGAGAGTGACTTTTTTTAGATTGATACTGGGGTTTGCCATTGGATTCCCTGGACTCCTCCCAAAGACATCTTAATTCTGTTCCCACTGACTGAAGGATGTGACACATTTCTAGATTTGTGGTTCCCATGTTCCTGGGAAAGTCCAGAAAGAGATGACCCCTCCTAAGGGTTTGAGAAAGAGAAAAGGGAAAACAAAAGAGGGATATGGCTTGTTTTCCATAACCATGGCTTTCCCTAGTTCATTTCTTCATGCACTTCCCATATTGAGCCAGTAGCAGAAGTTCTTAGTCAGAAACAATGTTTTCTCTGGTGTGGCTGTTATTCTGCTTATTAAGTTGATAGTGAGATACAGCAAAAACAATGGGAAAAAATCTGTGCAGGGGTAACCAGAACTCTATCTATTCCATCTACATTTCAGTGGCATCAGATATTGAATGAATTAATTGCTTGGGTTGAAAGATATTCTGTCTTTTGTTACTATTTTAATGGCATGAACTAGTGTGACAGTATAAATTGGCTTAATGATGTGGCAAGCCCTTTTCCCAAACTCACTCAGCTTTACTGAGTTCAATAAAAATATTTCCTTCTGACAAAGGAACTGGCAATACCCTTCCTTTTGCAAGACTCCCCTCTTTATTTCAGCTGCCATGCTGTGAGTATTATTTGCATTCCTGCAACATTTAAAGACCCCAGCTTTCTTTGTAGGTGCCCCATCCAAGGCATGTTCTTATATTCTTCATACAGTGCCACAGCTGAAGTGGTAAAGCCCTCCTGAAAGGACATGAACTGGCACCTCTGGAAAGTGTTGCACTCCCCCAGAAGACAGAACCAGCTTAGGTCTGGTCTAATCTGGGGCTCTCATCATCCTGGCTCTCTGTGAGGCATTAGTATGCCTTCAGCACTACAAGGAATTTATGGATGTTAAGGGATAGCACGGGACAGATGTGGAACAACTTTTTCTCTTCCTGGTACCGCCTAACCATGCTTGAGCAAATAATTTCCTTGTGCTCCTTTCCTTAAAATGGAGGCTGAGATAGCACAAGCCTTTTGTGGAGTCCTTGGAGATGTGCTGGTGCTTGCTATTGTTGCACTGGGTAATGTTTTGTAACACGTGGATCTGCAGCATCAATGCTTATTTTGCCTCAGCTTCTCTGTGCAGTGCTCCTGGCCACAGCAAAGCCCCTCACTGCACCTCTGTGTCTGTTCTACTGTTGGGATAATGTGCAGTTCTGAGATGGCTCTCAGATCAAAGTTTTCTGGTTAGGTTGCCTTACCCAGTCATTAAAGGCATTAACTCCAACTTTCTGAAGTCCTGTGAAACCATTACAGCTTTTTCTTTGAACATGCTGCAGTCAGAGAATGGGAGTCCTCCTCATCAAGAGCCTTCAGACATGCTCAGAGTAGTTCCAACACCCCCACAATTCATTACTTTTTTAAAAAGAGTTTCACTTTTCTGTTTAAAATTATTTCAAAGTGGAGGAACCTTCTACAAGATTAAATACAGGCATTTCATTGTCCAGATTCTGCAGTAAGAATAAATTATAATTAATTATAGATAGGCAAGTACTGCAATATTACAAAATGTAGATTCACAAGATTTTTTCCATACATTTTGAAACAACCACTTTCTCTCCATGATTCAAGAACCAGCTATCTAAGAACATAATTGGGTTGTATTAATGTCAGGTATTTGGGTGAGTAACATGTGTATTAATTCTAGAGTTTGCTCATTCTATAGCTAAGGCAGGCTGTTGCTGTGTTGGCACAATATCACACAGTAAGACAGGAAGGATGGCAACACCACTAGAAAGGAGTGAAATAACTTGGATAAAGTAGAAGACAGCTCATTCTGGGACTTCCATTTAACCTCAGCACTTTTCAAAGCTTAGGATCATCATCTAGTTTCTATTTCATATTAGTATTAAAGATGTAGAGTTAAACAAATCATAGTTATAACAAAGCAATTATAACCACTAACTTATTATAACCACTTAAACTGGAGTCAATCTGAAAATACAGGTTTTAGAATATTTTGAATAGAAGTGTCTCCCAAACCCTCTCTGGCATCTTGTATCAAACCGCTCCTGGGCTGGGAGAAAGCTTAGAGTCACATATAATTCTCAGTGATCAAAGGATTTTCATTCACCTTGTCAAATAATCATTTTCCCTGAATAAGGGTATGTCTTGCTTTGCTCAGAAACCCTCAAAATTCAGAACTCTTGCAAAGCAGAGGATTTCAAAAACATTTTGATTTTCTATTGAAACTTGACATGGACTTGGTGAGGGACATGTGACCTGCTCTTCCAGGTATGCTGCTACTTCCTTACAAATTTCCTTCCACTTCTAAGAATGAGCTCAGAGGGTGTGAGAGAACAAACATGGCATGTGCCTTTAAATGCAAAGCAAGATACACTCCAATGCATTTTCAGCTCAGCAGAGGTGATAAGACATCTGTACGTTTCAAGGAAAATGTCACAGGGAGGGGAAGGATGAGTGAGGAAAGGAGAAACTTCCTTATCAGGACATTTAGTTTAGATTAACCCATTGCTAGAACTGGAAATAAATGTCAACTTGTCAAGGTAGCTAGCCTGGGTTGAAAGCCTGTTTTGACATGCTGAGATGATTATTCAGCTCTGGTCTCCTGTGTATGGTGAATGGTCTTCACCCTGCACTCAAACATATTTTCCAAGGCAATCTTCTTGCTGGCACTCAGCCTCACAGAGCCATTGTAAATGGCTCTGAGTTGTCATTGTGAATCAGGATAAAAGTGATCCACCTCCTGCACAGAAAATGGAGATGTGCATTTTGTCCTGATGTGTGTATTAATCTATTCTTGGGCTCAGGCTTACAGTAGCTTTTATCTTTCAAACTGTTCATTATCAGCGTACTGCAGCAAACCGAATGGGCAGGGATTATGCAACCACCACTGCCCATTATCTTTTCCCAACTTCTTCTCTCCCTTCAGAAGCAGTAGTGCAGAATTAATTATCATTCCTTTGAAAAGATATCTGAGAAGATCATGTGGAACCTCCTTCTGCACAGCTTGCTTTCTAGTCAAAAGTTATTATGTAAAATCATAATTCCATTGTTTCAACTTTGATTGACTCAGACACACTGGGCTTACAGCAATTAAGCTAATATAATGAACAAATCATCAGCAATTATATGGCAAGTTAACAGGCTATAGCCAAATTGTTAAACTGCAAATACAAACTGCTGAACTTTTTGCTTTTGAGGACCTCCTAGTTTAAAATCATGACTGAAACCAGATCACTTGTGCCCTTACAGATGATTTAATTAATGTCTCTTCATTCTGACACCATCCTGCCCCTCAGCTTTGAATTCAAAGACAAGAAATTAGCCGGACTGCGGATGCCTTTCCATCAGGCTTTGTCAGGGAGAACATGTGCTCCTGGTACCTCCTCCTGATGGGGAGAGTTCAGGTTGCAAACTGGTCTCCTGCCTTTCCATACTTGCTACTGCTGCACCTGGAACACAAACTCAGTCGAAGCACCTCCAGGAGCACAATTCTGTGAGAATACTTGGGAATAGCTAAGCCTGAGGCTATGCTGGAGGAAGAGGCATGAAGTGATAAGCCTATAAATTTTGACTTTTTGCCTTCACACCTACAGGCAGGACAGTCAAACACAGACACATTTGTATGTACCAAAAGTAGGTAGAAATGCAGGTTCCTAAATTATAACCTTGACTTTTCCAGCAAATACCTGGAGATACTTCCTAAATATATACTCTAGTGATGTAACTTTAAATGCTGGCAGACAGTAGTTAACACTGGATGTATCCATGGGAAGTTCCCTCTCCTCACCTGTAACGAAGGTGTTTTGTTACACCCACACATACATCAGCTGATCTTGACAAATGGATGACCTCAGCCAACAGAGCTGCTGCCAAGCTTGATCTCTTAATTTTGTATTTCATACTTGTAGGATATTAGAAAAATACAGATGGCAGCTGTAGATCAGAGATTTTTAGTTATCCTCTCAAGCTTCTTCCCTAGCAACTATTGCTCATTCAGGATCTACCTGACTGTCTCTAGACCCCCTTTGGATTTTTGCTCAGATTTTATTAACTCAGCTGTTCCCTTCCACCAGCTTCCTTTTGTTTCCTGATAGTTCATGCCATTTTACAGATAGGGGTGAGAGTTATTTTGAGGATCCAGAAAGGACTTTTGCTTTCAGCTTCTCACTTCCAAAGGCACACTGGGGACACTCAGATGGAGCCAAAATGTGTGTGCTTCAGTCCATCTCCTTTCCAGAAAAAGCTATGCATATTTTTCAGGAATTTGATAAAACTGGCCTCTGTTCCTGAACATTTTAATGTAGTTAGGGTAAAATAAAACAACAGTGGCAGGTCATTTAAATAAAACATTTGAAATAAAAAGGAGTCCTTATTGTAAAAGGCACTTTGGCAAAGTTAGGCATTTCCCTGGTTTCACTGGGTGTGACCACAGTTTGTCTTGCAAGCAGAATCTCAAAGTGTAGTGGGGTTTCCATCCTGTCCCATCTCAGCTCTCAGCTCAGCTGGTGCCATGCCATGTCTGGCTGTACTTGGGAATCAGTGGATTTATACTGAAAGATGCAGAGGATTCTGAAAGGGGTTGAATAACACCTTCATGCCTGATCAGAGTTGTTTGTGTTTGTTTGTTTGTTTTTGGTTTTTTTAATGAAGTGTAACATTTGGTGAAGAATAGATTTATCACCTGCAATTGCTGTGGACTACACACAAGAATCATTGTGAACTTCTTTCCCTGCCCCATTACTCATTTTTGGGGAAAAACAGTGAGTTTGATAAATAGCAGTGACACCTCTGGGGTTCACAGCTTTGTGTCACTGCTCTGAATTCACAGGGCCACTGCACATGGAAGTTTAATGATCACATAAATTCCAGGTGCCGTCTCACCCCTGCTACAGAACCCATCAAATAAATTTATCTCAATGCTCTACTACCTCCATAGGCATGCTGCAGGCTTTTCCATGCTGCTTCTTTCCCCTCCCTCTTTTAGTGCTTCGTTTAAATCACTGCTCACACCCACAGCTGAGAAAGGGAGGTCATGCATCCCAGTACAAGTAATAAAAGGGGTTTGCTGCTACTGGACACCAGAGTTTACTCTTACTGGGATGGTGTCGTGGCACTAAACTGCTCTGGTAGAGGCACCTGGTGCCAAGCTGCAGAAAGACTGCCTGGGCACAGATGAACAGGGCCTGTAATGTCCTTCTTTTACTCTCCTTGCCTGGCTGACACCATTTTGACAGCCTGCTTAAAAAGCATCAGCTGAGGAGCTGAGCACCTGCTTAGTCATTTTGGGTGGAAAACATCCTGAAGCCTAATTTAAAAAAAAACCCAGTGGGCAAATTGACCTATTTCATGGTCAGTGCTTAGGTCAGTGTGTGCAGTACCCATGCTGTTCATCAGGTAGCAATTCCCACCATACATATATGTTTTTCCCAAGCCTTGCTTGATTGTTCTTCCATACCTGACTGACCACTCAGTTCCCAGGACTGAGCCTCAGCCCTACAGCAGAGCAGCAAGAGACTCCCTGTTTCAGCACTTTGATAGAAAACAGAGATGCACTAGACTTGCCTTAGGCTGCAAGACAAGACCTGACATACACAAAAACATCAGTGGTTTGTCTGGCCTTACTTATAGTAAAAACAAAGCACTTTACTGGCCCATCCTGCTCCTTGTCCTGCCATCTGTAGCTAGTGCCCAAGAAGAACAACACCCTGATGGACATACCCACCTCAGGAGTGCCCCTCTGGGTCCCCATTGGGATGTGTAGCTGGATCAAAGGGGGAAAATTAACATCTAAGACTGCATTGCAGCCCCCAGTGTGCAAGGAGGCTCTGAAGAATCCTGGTTGTAGTTGGAAGGGCAGGAGCAGCACTCTAGTTGTGGTTGAAAGGCAACCTACCCTCATCTTCCATGGTCAGAGGACAGGTTTACTTTACAAAGAGAACACTGCCTGCAAGTTCAGCAGCAGGAGCTTGGTCACTGCAAAGCATCAGAAAGCAAAGGGAAGAGGCATGTGCTGCAACACAACGGGGTAAACAGCATAAATATACATGGGAATAGGTTCAGGAAGCAGAATTCCTCCTTCCCAAGGTCAGGATGTCCTGGAACATGACAAGAGAGAGAGTTGGTGACAGAAGATCAAGGTCTGATCAGCACTACCTGTAATGATTGCTCCTCTCAGCCCTCATGGCCTTGAAGTAGTGGGAACATGTGATCCCTCCCCTGCTCTGGGATCACAGCTCTTGTAAAAGCCAGAATTGCCAGTAGTTTGTTTCTTAGGATCATCCCAGACCGAGTTGTTTGGGAATGTGGAACTGGCCCGTACAGTGCCATCTCTTTCTCTTCTGGAGAGGGACATGTAAGAAAAAATATCTTGAAATGGCACCTGGCCTGTGCTGGAGGGGAACTGCAGGGAACTGAGACAAAATTCACTGAAACAGGGTGAGCAGATGAGAATTTGATAGACAAATCCCGTTTCTAGGACAGGAAAAATGTATCAAAACTGACCATCTGTGCAGGAGTTTCTAACATTTGGTTTGCTGTGAAAGAAGGCAAAGTGACTGCTACCTTTAAAAAATAATAATAAAAAATATCCCACTGTGACTCTCTCTTTGCAAACATTTTTAATAGCTTTTACATAACCTCCAGACTTGGCCCATTCAAGCAGCCTTGGTGAGGGAAGGTAGTCAGGCACAAACTGTGCCCACCTACTTGATGAACTGTGTAAAAGGCTCCTGAGACATTTTCACTCCTAATCGATTGCAGAAAGATTCTGTGACATATGTCACTATGCACCTTGAGGAGAGCTTGACCCAAGGGCAATTTGAAACAGCAAACTGTGTAGCCCCTTGAAAAATCAGGGAGATAGGACAAAATCCTTAGTACTCCCCTCATGCTGCTCTCCTTCTTCATGTTTCTGCCTCCCAAGTGCTTTTTACGAAGAGACTGGAAGAAGAGCACAGCATCTCAAATGTAGCTGAATTATTCACAGGTTATGGAGTAAAAGGGTCTCTAGCTATATAACCATCCTAGAGGATTTTCACGAAGTTCTTCCTGGTTCTTACAGGGGAGCTGCTCTGATCTCTGCATGCAGCCACCCCTTGAGAATCCCTCATGGTTTGAGTGGATCTTGGGCATTCTTTGAGAAATACAAGGATACAGCCTTTGTCAACAGTGCCTGTGAATTCCTCTGTGCCTGACCTATGTCCTTTTTCATCCTGAATTTTTCAGAACTTGTTTTAATATTTCAGCTGGATATTTTCCCCAGTGTTTTTCTATGATGTGAAAGAGCATGTCAGCATTTTCCCATTGGTACTGGTAAAAATTGTGGTCATTCTCCTGGGAAGTCCTCACCAGTTGAGACACTGCAGAGGAGCAGCAGGGGAAGAAGTAGATTTTCTTTTCTTTTTCCCCTCAGCATTTGTTTTTTCTTTCCTCCCTAGCCTTGGATGGTATTGATGGTACATCATTGCCCAGTGCTCCTGTGCATGTGCAAGCTGAACAAGAGCAGCTGCAAGTGGCAGACCTGCCTATTGCCTTCTCAAAGAGACAGTGGCAGGAGTGAGAAGAGGTGGAGTGAGGGAATGTTTGTTCATTGTGCTCAGTCTCACAGGGCCTCAGAGGTAAGCATGTTTCTCTTTTTGAGTGCTGAGATCAGTCTTGAGAGAGACCATTTGAAACAAAGACAGAAAAGCAGCAAATCTGAACTCTGTACTGCACTTGACAAAAGCTTTGAAATAAAAGGGGGGGAAAAAAGAAAAGCATGGGAAAGGATTTTTCTTTCCTGTCTTGTTCTTTAATCTCTCTCTGTTTTTCTTTTATTTTATCCCTGTTTGCTATATCAGCTGTTGTTAATACGCCCACAGAAGTGGGTTTTGGACAGAAGCCCTTCACAGCTCCTGCTTCATGTCAAACTATCAGCATATAACGTGACCTAAGCCTCCCAGCTTACCAAGGGATGGTCACAGTCCCATGTCTCTAATACACTGAGGTCATGATGGACTCCATCAGGAAGATTCTGATGGATCATGGCCCCATTCAGGCGCAGGAACAAGTCAGCTGCAGTAATCCCAAGCATTGGTACTCATTGCCAGAGCTTCAAAGAGTCACATAATTGTGATATGCAAGATAATCTTGCCATCAGCCAATCAGTTCAGGAGTTAGACACAGAAAACACTCTGTGTTTGCAGGCTCACAAACTTCATGTGCAGGTCAAGTCCCATCCTCCAAGCCTGAGAAGTTTCCTCCATCACACCACAGAGCATGGACCCTGTGCTAAACAGGGTGAGAGGCTGTGTCACAACACCACATCTCAAAAGATACTTGGGGAATGAGGGGTAACTTCTGCTCACTTTGATATTAAAGGAAAATAATCTCCATATTGATGTCTTTCCTGGTGTTGTAACCAAGTGACATAGGAAGGGGCAAGTTCTGCTAGATAAACTAAATTTCTTTTTAATATTTTCTGATCCTCTGGTGGTCAGGGAGACTAATGCATCCTCAGCAATGCTCTGAGATTATGATGTTGGCTACAGCCTACTCCACTGCTAGGTGCTTTCCTTTTTCAGTGACAGAGTTCACCATCCTCAGCTTCCAAAGATTTGCTTTGTTCTCCTCGCTGGCTTCCCAGCAGGCACCTGTCCTCAAAATTGCTTTGGAAGTACCAGTTCTTAGAGCTGGCTCCTTGAAGAAGATCAGGCTGTGCAAACAAGCAATTGCCAGGCAGTCTTAATATATTGTGAATGAGTATGGACAACAGACCTCTCTAGAACTGATGTCCTTAATTTCACTTCTAAGGGCAGGTGGCCTTTTTGATGTTACACCTGCTTTGAAAGCCTATCTTTTGTTGCTGCTGGTCTGGAGAAGGATTTTGAAGTTTGGTCACAGGCATCAAGGGGCCAGACCTCACCTTTCACTGTAATGTAATCAAATACATGGTATCTGCCTTCCAGATTTTATATATAACTATTGTCAGCTTGTGCTTGATGGGCTGCCTCTAGAAGACCATGTTTGAGGTAAATGCTGCCTTTCTGATAAAACACTGAGATGCTCTGCCCCAGCTGTGGTACTCAAGTTAACTCAGCCTAGCACAAATGGGAGATGACTTCAAATGTCATCTCAAGATCTGGTTAAGATGCACATGAAAATATTTCTTGGAACCCTGTTCTGTATTGGTTTTATGGAAATACACATCCACTCTAAAATAACTTTGTTTTTGTTATGATCTGCTCCACTGTTCCCAAATGCTTCTAGCAGTTGGTACATCATTAAAGCTAGAAGCTGATAGAGCTTTCACGTAATTACTAGTGACAAGTATAAAGAGATAAAATAGAATTTGGTTTCCAATACTGAAAGCTTGCTTTCAAGAGGATTGCTGAGCAGCTCCCTTTGCAGCTTTCTCATCTGACTGTAGAAAACCTTCTACTTTAAAGCTCATTTTTCAGTTGGAAAGCAAGCTCCAGTTAGTGTGTAGCTAATGCACTCAAGATGTGCTTTATATTCAAGGGTATTAGCCTGGGAGGGATGTAAGTGCCTGAGGAAAGGGGAGTGATGTAACCACTGGTGGATGCAAGGGGGAGAAAATTGATGAACAGCACAAAGGAATGAATCACAAACAGGACTCATTGTTCCAGGCTGCTCATTTCTCTGGCAATTGTAGTAGTAGAACTGCAAGGGAGTGTTGTGAGAGGGCAGGAACAGCACACACCGGGGAACTGGAGCATGATTCAGGGATTGAAGGGAACAGTAGCTCTTCCTGAAGACTTTCTCTCAGTAATGTACTGCTGGTAATTTAAGAAATGCCTTCCTTAGAAATGTCCTTGTTCTAAACTCAGGTCTGTGAACAGGCTTGGGCAGCTTTGTTAATTTGTGTCTTTTACATGAAAAAGATTTTAATTCCTTTTCCTTGAGGGAAAAAAAAAGAGCACCATTTAGCAAACAACATGTACCACATATTGTAGCAGGGCTTAGCAGCTGTATATGGGGGGAAAAGGTTTTGATAGGAAATTGTGAAGATTAATTGTGCAGTCTGGATTGTGCTTTTGCTGTGAATTATTTGGAACTAATTTATATGACCTCTGGGACAAGTCAGTACATCCCAGACTGAATCAGCACTGGGAACTGCTGTGGGATCTGAAGGGGAACTGGTTTTGGCAGTGAGTTCAGCTGGGACTAGTGATATCCCCTCAGCTGAACAAGCCTGTTCATGAGGTCTTCCTAGGTATCCCCTTCCAGCTCATCATCATTTTTCCTCTAGCTTTCTCTTCATGACACTGCAGGTTGTTTGTGGCAGTGTGTGTGTGTTGGTGTGACACATGGAGCCCCAAAGCAGCTGTAAAAGTTCACATAGGGAAGAAAAGAAGGGGGAGTGCAAGGTCTTATCTTCTTTCTTGGGGTAATCTCCTTGCAGATTGTGCAACAGAAAGGATCTAACAAAAGCGCAATAAAAGGCAGAGAAATCAGAGTTCCTGACTGTCTGCATTGTTGGCATGGGGCCTGTGCTTTATAAAGCTTTCTCTGTCCATGGTATGTCCTGCCAGGATGTTGTGAAACAGATGGGACCCACAAAATGTTTTATGTGTCTGTCTCAGAAGGCAACACTAAACTGTCTCCCAATGTATGGTGACAGTTTCATGGATGTGACTTGTCAAATGGACTAGATCAACAAATGAGAGGAAAGGGAAAGTGAGAGGAAAGGTCTAGCTAGCTTCTGCCTCTCTTGACCATGTGCATGAATTAAACATGGGGTACAAAATGACCCCTGGGATCCTAGCAGTGTTATGGGACCTGTGCTGACACAGGAGTACCGATGTTCCTCAGGAGACGAGTTGCACTCCTCATCTGCCCTTGTGTAAAATTGAAGTGAGGATTACTGCAATCTAAACTAGTTCAAGCTAGAAACAGGGAGTATGTCTTTTCCTCACACTCATTAAACTTTCAAGATATATTGAAATACAAAATAGCAAACTCCAAGAATCCTGGGCAGAGAAACTGTGTCTGTGTTAAAAAAGTAATAAAGCCAACCTGTAAATTTTGTTGCATTTGTAGCTTTGAGAATCCAGTCTGCTTTATGTTCAGTATATGGGGAAGAAAAAAGAAAATAGACAGCTTTGTTTATTTTATCACTAAATGAAATGGTTTTGTGTAGCAGGCACAGAGCCTGCAAGGGCCCCGTGGCGAGCAGAAGCCTAAAGATAGGAAATGCCAAGTCATGGTGAATGGGCTAGAAAGACCCTTTTTTGCCTTTGGACCCCTGCTTATCTCTCTGTAAGCCTATAGGTCACTTTCCTCTAACCCTTGCTATTGGACAATTTCTGATCCCCCTGCATTCTATATAAAGGGCTGTTTTAGCCTGGTTCTGGTAGAAGAGCTGTCACTGGAACCCTTCTCAGAAGATTCAATAAAGACATTGCTGTGGAACTCTAAACGGCCTTCTCCTCTCTCTCGCTGTGTCTGTCTGCCTGTGGCACCTTGCAAGCTAAGAGCTGAAATCACAATGAGCTGATAATCACTACAAGAGCGGATATCCCTTAAGCTTGCTAAGGTTGCCTGCGGCTGAGAGCTGCTTGGGAACTCAGACAGTCTCTCTTGGAGAGGACTGCGCTATCCGGACCCCATGCAGCCTGCTGGGGACACATTTAACCCAGCAGGAGGATGTATTAGTTTTGGGTGGGACTTATTAGCGTAAGGACGGAATATCTTTAGTCTTATGTAAGTAAAGGAGTGTGGTGTTGAGAGGTCCCCAGGATGAGGTGAGAGATGAGAATTTGACTACATGTTCTCAGAAGGCTGATTATTATTTTATGATATTATATTATTTTATATTATATTATATTAAAAGAAATTATATACTAAAACTATACTAAAAAGATAAAGGATACATCAGAAGGCTAAGCAAGAATGATAATGAAAGCTCGTGACTGACTCCTCAGTCTGACACAGCTGACGGTGATTGGTCATTAATTAAAAACAATTCACATGGAACCAATCAAAGATGCACCTGTTGCCAAACTATCTCCAGACCACATTCCCAAGCAATCAGATAATTATTGTTTTCGTTCTTTTCTGAGGCCTCTCAGCTTCCCAGCAGAAAATCCTGGGCAAAGAGGATTTTTCAGAAGATATCATGGTGACAAAGGAGTAAAATTTTCTAATGATTTTCTTATAGTATGCTGCAGAGACTTGCTGGGAGCAACCTATAATCAAATAGGCTTCTTTAATATGTCTGTTTTCCTGTTTGCTCCAATCCATCACTCCAATCCATCACACCAGTGTAGTGAGGACTTGTGAAACTTTTTAATCTGTTAATGTTGCAAGAAAACAAATGCTTTCCTGACTATTGTACTTCAGCTAGGAAAATGTGAATAAATCAGTTTGGTTTCTCTCCTTCCTCTCTCCTCCTTTCTTACTGATCTTTGTTCATATTTTCTCTGATTCCCATGCTGGAGCACGTGCATTTCTATACATGCAGCGTGTTCCATGAATTTTTGTCCAAAGGAAGGTGTTCCATGGTCCCCTCAGGTAATCTTTGAAAGAAGCCTGTGGGGTAGCCTTGGGATAAGTGGTCATGAAGTCATGAAGTTCATGGATCATGAAGTTCCTGGGCTATTTGGGACCTGCACCCTTCTACTGCTGGAGAGCAGGACTTGGGGACAACCCAGACACTGATGCTGACCATGGCAAGATTTTCAAAGGGTGCTACAGTGACTGGTTGTCTGCTGGTAGAAGCAAAGCTCTAAGGAAAGGAGAGGAGCTCTGTAAAACCTTCATCTGTCAGTTCTCAGCCATGGCATCAACTGCCCCAGTTCTCTTTTGACTCTCCTGAGGTGCTCCTCAGCTTCTCTCTTCTCTTTCTAATCTCTTCTAAACTTTCTTTTCCCTGCACAGTTTATTCGAATCCCACCTGCAGGGAATAATGGGAGAAGGGGAATACACTGAACATTAATATCTGATGGCCAAGATTTCCTATTGTCTTGGAATTTTTTTAACATTCTCTCACATAATTGCCTCATTCAAATCCTGAAGGACTGCTCCAGCTCTAGGTAAGACAATTTAGTGCACATATCTCCAGGCTCTTTGTCTTTCTGCTAAGAATAAACTTTAGTCCATTCTGTCCAATTATTAGTTGTTATATAAGGGTAGAGAAACGAAAAAATGCACAACAAGCTTATACAAGTAGTACAGAATCTTCTCAAGTTCTCTGTACAGTGAGTGAGGAGCTAGCTACATGGTGTCAGGGTTTCCTCCTTTCCTCTCACAATACCCTGGCCATTTCACCCTGAGCAGTGGGCAAAAGAGGGAAGGAGTGAGAAACTGCTTAGTTTAACTGTACCAAATGGGACCTCTTCCATGACTCATTTCTTTAAGATTCAAAAGCTTCCAGAGGGTATTCAGATGATGTAGACACTTCCATCAGTGCATACTATCTTGAGATATCCTACAGAAGCCAGTTTTATAAAAGGTTCCCAATCCTTTTCATTCTGCCAGGTGATCTCCATGAGGATGTCTCTATGTGCACCCCAAAGTCACTGTGGGGAGCACAGACTGTCATTGCACATTCCACAGTCTGTGCATGACCAGGCCTTTCACCCAACACCTTTCCAACAGCATAAAAAGCTTGGGTGATTTTGTTTGTAATCCAGAGGCTCCAGTTTGATGATTAATACAGACACATTAAAATCTTGTGGAAATTGCCTGGGAGTTATTATCCCTTTTTATTAAGAAAGGTAAACAAACCCTGAGAGATGTAAGAGAGGTAGCACCATGAGTGAATATTTAGTAACAGGGTTTGTGAGGTTGTAATTCTCCTGGTACCACCCAGCTTCTGTCCTGCTATTGGTGGTTAATTATAGCATCCACAGAGCTTCCAGCAGTGGAGCACAGGGACACAGCATGGCCTCTTTCTGCTAGACTTTTCCTCTGCCTCAGCCTCCACTTCCCCTCCTGCCTGGAAGATAAAGAAGTAAATCCCAATTTAGCCATCAAGGACTGAGACATGCAGTGAATAATTCAACTCCTCATCTTCACACGTAGACTCAGCTGCATAAACAAACTCAGCTGCTTCTGCAAAGCAAATAAATATATTTCCCAATGTTTTTTGGGAATGGGATCTATTGCTGTAATTGAAAGATGTGAGACTTACAGAGAGAAGGGTCAGGAAAGATTTGGTGGTGAAGCGGCAGGGTGAAAAGCCAGTGAGCCCTGACTGCCAGACCTGGAACTGGGGCACCAGGAGACACCCAACCTATCAATCAGGTAAATCATGCCAGCAGGAACTCTGAGCTGCCTGCCTGAGAGTCACAAATGGGACCATGGGAAATGCCAACAACAGTTCTTCCTGACACTCGGTTCATCGGGTCTGCTTTGTAAAAGCCACCAGACCCCAAAAGGTATGAAATTAGTCCGGTTTGTGGCACAAAGGTACAGCTCCAAGAGCCTCATGGCAACAGCAGACATGTGGAGGTTTCAGTATGTGTGAGAATGTTGCCGGACCCCTGAGTCAGCACACCTGTAAAGTGGGGTCAGAATGATCTTTATTTCCAGTAAAGAAGATGAGACTCGGTGTGAAGAGGCTGACTGACAAGCAAGGGCAGTCACAGCATAACTTACAGGCTGTTGGCTTACTCAGCTGTGACAGTGGGTGAGTGCAGAAATGCTTTGGCCCTTCCCTGTGCCTCGCGAAGGGAGTCTTTGGGTGAGGGTGCTCTGTGGAGCTAATTCATTCCTCTCTGCAGTATTGCCTGGGATGTGCACACACACAAATTTGGCTCTAACATGGCCTCTGATGAGCCTTATCTCTATTTTTGCCATTCATCTGTTATAAACTAGTATATGTGTCATGATGCTGCCTACATTTATCAGATATTAAGTACTGTGAATCATCTGCTCCTGAAAGGAAAACTGCAGTATTAATGGAGGGCAGCATCCCATGTGAAATTATAAATTAGGTGAAAGGAATGACAATCCCATAGGTATCAGTCAGACAGTGGAATTAAAATTTACACAGGCTAAGTACACATCTCCATGCTCTGCTGGGTTTAACCTGCCAGCTCTTGTGGATTTTAAATTTAATCTTTATTCTGGATACTATGAAATTTCTTCTTGGCTAAAATTCTGGAGAACAATGTAGCCAGCAAGATGAGACAAGGTTTTTTTACAAAAGGGAGATGCTGTCTCCCTCTACTTATTTTGTTTTAAGAAGTAGGACTTTGTCCTGGTTTAGAGCAAATTTGGGAGAGAATCCCCAAAGGGGCTCCTCTAGGAAAGCAAATTCAATCGGCCCCTCCCCCCAACCAGTCTGGGAGAAAATACCTCCTTGGAAAGAAGTGGAAAAAAACTGTTTATTAAACAATAAAATCTAAACAATATTAAACAATAAAATCCCTTGCTGCTTCAAAAAAGATGACAAACTGAGAAAGTTCCCTCCCTGGGTTGCAGTTCAGCTCACTCAGTCTCTGGTCAGTCCCTCCAGCACTGGAAATGTCGCAGGCCAGGCCTGGCCCGGTGGGCCACAGGTGCAGCTGCTGGTGCTCCCCTGGGTGTTCAGTCCAGAGCAGGTTTCAAGAGGTCCAAAGAAAAGTGAAAAACCAAAAGTCCAGGGAACTTCTTTGCCTCAGCTAGCTAAAACTAACTAAAGACAAAAAAGAGCTCTGTCCCGCTGTCTGTCCATCCACAGACAACACAGTGTAGGAGCAGGAATGTGGACGAGTGAGTGCAGTGTCTGAAAACAAACTGTGCACTTCTTCTCTCTCCCCTTCACTCTCTGCAACAAGTCTTGAAGGTGCAAAACTTATTATTCAGCATAACAGAATGAGATGATTTGGGATAAAAGCATCATATAGTGAACCCAGGACAGACTTGGTTGTCAGTATTAACACACCATGTGGGTCTTGCTACAAAGGTTTAAAAAATAAAGAATTAAGCTCTGAATGCATAATCAAAATAGGAAACAGTGTGAGTTTCAGTCTGGGTAGGTTGCCACCTTTCCTGGCTTGGGGTTTGCTTGTGCTGCCTTTTAATGCTTGTTGCAAAACATGTCAACTCATTGCCTGGCAGACACCAAGAGATGAACTGTGTCAAAACATTAGCCTACAAGGTCAGGAAGCTTCAATTAGAGGAGTTTATTTGCAGTGTACAGACATTGAAGAACCAATTCCTAAGCAGGGATAAATTGAAGGGACAATCAGTCACAGCCAGAAATGGATCTCAAGCCTGGGGAGTGCAGTAGCAGATAGGTTTGGTGTGGTGATGGAGGTGTATCTGCAGGAGATCTGTGTCACACCCACAGCTAGGGCTCCAGTCAGCAAGCCCCAGACAGGACAACCATGACCCAGCGGTCCTGTGTTCTCAGATGGTCACAGCTCAGAGTGGCTCCTCTGCCTGTCATTTCTGTGGGGTAGATGTGTCCCATGGCATCCTTGCAGCATGCACAGCCTGGCTGCACCAGGCAGTAGGGTCAGTGAGCTCCATAGCATGTCCTGCTGTAGGGACAAGCTCCAACAACCACCAACAGGGGACCTCTGGGAGCATCTCACACCTCCTTCCCTCCTGTGCATCTTCCACAGGAACTGGGAAAATCCAAAATGTGCAATCAGGCTGCAGCCAGCATCTCAAGACCCTTGTCACCAGTCCCACAGGTAGCACCTGTGAGTATCTCAGGATGCCTCCTGTATTTTCCACAGTATTTTCCTGCTTACTGCACTTCTGTGGGGAATCCTTTGTTTCTGGCTGAAAAGCACTCAGAGGATGAGTTCTCAGAAGGTGCAAAATAGGAGTTATCAGATGGTGCTGATAATCTCCTGGTTAATGTCCCAGGTGATGAAGGTCTGGGATGGGTATGCACTTGAAGTCTCCTGTACTTGGTTAAATTGCTTTGAGCTTTGGGGGCTGAGAAACTGGGTTGGCTGTCCCCTGGGAAGCATTTTGCATTAGTGTCCTGTAATTGCTCTGGAAATAAAACTGGGTATTTGCATAAGGCTAAGGCCAGGGGGGCACCAATGGGTTAACCCACAGTCATTCCAGTTTCCAAAGAGCTGTGAATACACAATTCAATTTCCAGGAGCGATTAAGTCTACCCAGTAACAACAGATTTACTCTTAGCTTCCTTGTGGGACATTCTCTCACACGATGAAATACCTACCCTTTTGATACACAGCCTGCTCCCCTCTCCCACCTCTCAGTGAAGGCTCTACTTATTGGGCTGCTCCTGCTGCCATGCACTTTGCTCCAAGGTTTTACCTCAAGCTGGGTGTCTCCCTGTGTGTGGCAAAAGCCTTTACTGTGTATGGTGTACATAAAGGTAAAAGCCACCCACCCAGCTGAAAGATGTTACGTGTTCATTGCACAAAGTAAGACACAGTCTTGATGCCTGTAGTCTCCCTCTGAAATAAATGTCTTTCTGCTCTCCTCCCTCCTTAAATTCAAGGAAGATGTATGGTTTGCTCTTTGCCTGTGGATAGACAGTGGATGAAAGAGGGCTCTCCTATCTGTGCTGGGTCATGCTTGGGCAAGGTTTTCCTTCTCCTTATAAACTGGGAGAGCAGAGAAGAGCAACCTGATGGTCATTCACTTACTCTTAGCCCTTCTTCATGTTCTGTGGGTCAAATTTGTCCCTTCTTGACCCAGTTTCCCCACTGCTCATGGGCATTACTGTCATGGAAAGAGCTGACACTAAGCCACTGTACACTGCATGCTGGGGACAGCCTCTGCCACATCTGTGGCACCTCACCTGGCACAGGATCCCACTGCTAGGTCTCCCAGCCCTCTTTCTGGTGACTTGGAAGTATTTGCTAACAGCAGTGACAAATTTCTGGTCCAACCCCAAGCACTATTTCCCAAACAATTATTCAGCTGTATCAGCTCTTCACAGCCCTGATTTTCCTCACTGAGAGACAGCTAATTAAAGCAACAGGCACAGCATAGATTTGTTGCTGAACAGGTAAAACTTAATAAACAGCAATGACATTGGTTCATTAATATCTCCCCCATTATTTTTCTCTTTTCTTCCCTGAAACTAGGGGGAATGGGCAAAAAAAGCTGAAGAGGAGGGAATTAAGAAGACAAGTAAGCCATTCAAAGCAGGTGGGATACTTGCCCTGTAGAGGTAGTAGCTCAGTTCAACCAAGGAGCTACAGTAGCATCCCACTCATGTGGTTCCTGGTGATGCTCAGCCATGGCCCAGAAGCAGTTGGAGCTGGCAGATGCAGCCATTGCCTTCCCCACTTTTTCTGCATCCACTGCCCACCCCTCCAAGGAAAGAGCTGCTGCTTTTTCATCCCTGGAGCCAGCCCTGGATGTAAATAGATGGAAATTGCCCAGACACAGAGATGTGTGGGCTGTGAGCCCTCCCCACAGTGTAGGCTGGTTGTAGCCAGTGACTCGTTTGGTAGCTCTGAGCATGAGTTGGCTGTGGCAGGCAGAGGAGCAACCTTTCCCCACACAGGGTGCTGCCCTGCATTTTTTTTCTCTTTTCTTTATCCCAGCTGTCATCACCTTCCTCTGCAAATAGGAACATCTTGTTGTAAGCAGGATTTTTTTTTCCCCCTCCCCCACTGGCAGGCAGGATTTCAGGGTCTTTTCTAAAGGCTCTTGTGCCACATCTGCTCCCTTGGAAGATATTAATCCCTGTATCAGAGTCCCTCTCCTACCACATCATCCATGAAAGTCTGGGATTCCTGATGTCTTCAGGAGGCTGAAGGTTCCTTTCTGAAGGGCCATAATCTCCATGTTGGGTAGCCCAGAGATGTTCCTGCCTGCCTAAACCCATTTGAATGAATAATTATTTCTGTGGAAGCATGAACAGTGTCAGGAGACTGCTCTCCAGAACCAGAGGAGGAGTGTCTGACTAGGTAAGAGAGCTCAAGATGAACTCACAGATTCATTTGAATGGCAAATTTTTAGCATAAGAAGGATGTAGGTTAATTTCTCACACTAAATTGATGAACTCTGTTGTTACCAGATTGCAAAACTTCCGTACCTTCACGGTGATTTCTCATGGGCAGCTCCTCACAGCACAGCCAACAAACTCCAACTCTCTTCTCAACCACCTAACCCACTCTTTTACAGCACTCATCCTTATTGGACATAGCTGGGGCCTAATCCTATGTTCCTAATCCTTGGTAATTAGTACAGCTGCAACTCCTCAGGGGTGAGATTGCCTTCTGCACCATTTCTATTCTCTTACATTCCATCCCCCTACAGAACTCAAAGAGAGCAGTGGTGCTCAAGGGGGCATTTCTGAGACCTTTGACCAACCTTCATAGCAAGTGTCTATCCCAGGGCTTCCCTAGCCCCATGTGCCAGGGGTACATGGTTATCCTTGCCATGGCCTTCTGATCTGAGAGGTATTTAAACAGCCTATTCAAGGCACTGCTGCTCCTATGGGAGAAAACTCTTTTGAACTATTTCCTTGTTTCTGGTGACCACACCCTCATTTTTGGGCAGAATACTGCTTTCAGGCTTTGTTTCCCATCCCATCATAAGGAAAATAACTCTTGTTTCAGGAAGAAAAAGAGAAACATATGGAGTCCTAGCACCCCAGAGGAGAAAAGTCTGCCAATACCAAATAGAGGCACGGTGTGTTTGTAAAGACAGGCAGTGCCTGCACGGAGAGAAACCATCCAATGCCTTTCACAGAAGTCTCACAGCTTAACTGTTAATTACACACAATAGTGTGGGAAAAATGTGGTTTTTTCAAATAGCTTTAGTGGGAGGGGAGTTAAGAGGTAATTTTTTTTCTTAAGAAAGTCATCCAACCCTGCAGTGCTATCAGAGAAGATGCCATGAGGACATGCCTTCTCATGGAGAGGGAAGAAGACTCGTTCCATAGGTACAATAAGGGAAAAGCTCAAGGTAGAGAAGTACCTGCTGCTTAGAGAGAGAAGCCAACTGGATGTTATCATATGGGTTATAAGATAGAAGATGGTGTGTCCTAATCAAAACACCTGTGAGAAGATCAATGCTGTAAGATAATAGCTGGTTGCTGCTGTTTCTGTTTCACTGCTACTCAGGAGGATTTTCTCAGGATTTTGAATCCTGAGATTCAAAGAGTTGGTCTCTTGTGTCTTGCATTGGAGAAGCTGCTCCTGATTGTAGAGTTTGGAGAAGGAGTACTATTTATCAGGTTTGGCTTTTAGTGGAGAAGTTATACTTAAGGGTAGAGTACAATGTAATAATCTGCCTTATTTTATAGACTATGATTAGGCTGTCATCTTTTTTTTCCTGCTATTATAAAGGGAAATTATTAAGTTACTTCCAGTCCAGAAGAGTGTTAACTTGACTTTTATATCTAAAAGGTATTAGGTGTTGGTAGGAAGGAAAAGGTTGCTATCAAATCAAGGTGTTCAGGGTAACTTTGGGATCTATATGTATGGGCTAGAAGACTACCCCTGGGGCTCTTTATGGCTGGCTAACAGTAACCAGAGCTCCGTCAAAGTTTAAGGCAAGTTGTTAATGACAAGATAGTATTGGTAAAAATTAAAAAAGGCTGTGTTGTTTTCAAGCTCCCCAAGAATGTGAGTAAAGGGGTATAGGACTTACGAAAAATTAAGCAAAACAATTGAGATGACACCTCTAATGCACTTGTATTCTCCATTTATTGATGTGGACAAATATAAGAAAGTCTGAAAGAAGAAGAAAGTCTGAAAACACAGAAATGTGTACTAGCATTAGTCTTCTCTTGGATTTTTTTTTTTCCTCAAGCATACCAGATTCCTAGAAAGGAGGTAGAAAACCTCCAAGGAAACTGTTTTGACTGCCATTAATGATAACAAAAGTAAACAAAATCCTCAAAATCCACAGTTATTGCCAAGACAGGTGAAAGAGTTAAAACATAATATCAGCATTTAGTGTGCAAAACATGACTAGTTTGGGGATTCTGGAGCACTAATACTTACCAATTGTCCTTCACTGGACCACAGTCTGCTCCTTGAGTTATTCTGTCCAATGCAGGAATAAGTTTCTGAGGGGTGAGACAGGTTTGTGACCTTCACTTCTTTAAAAATTTCAGGAGAGACCTACCTGGAGAAAAGAAAGTGATCTTCTTCAGTGGGGGATCCTCATCAGGCTGAGGAGTCCAGAAACCCTCTTAGATGAGGTAAGAACTTGTGTTTGGGCTGGTTCCTGGTTGTTTGGTGTTTCAGGTGGTGGCTTGTGCCAGAGCAAAACCTGCAAACCAGCAAATCCTGACGAGGAGGCTGCTCCTACTGCTGCACTGAGCAGTGCTACATGGCTGCGTGAGCAATGTCCCTGCTCTAATTATAGTTCAGGGACCCGAAAGAGACATTTCCACGTGTATTCACACACTCTTTGCTTGCTTGTTTAACACAGCAGCTTTTCAGGGAAGATCGTTTCAGTGGTTGTTTTTTGCCAGATTAGAATTTCTTAAGTTATTAAATAGGAAATAATTTCCATGAATAAAGGCACAAATAAAAGAAATTTAAAGACAAGAAAAGAAAAAAGCCATGAATTTATATAATCTGTCCCTGGAAATGGAGAATTCTTGGGACAAATACAAAGCCATTTACAGAGATCCTAATTTATTCCAAGGAAAATTTTACATCTTTTGTGGTTTCAAGCATGTATGAAAAACAAGATAAAAATGAGTTTTGCTTCAGTTCAGCATTTTCTGCTTGGCTCAGAGAAAGGCTCTACAAAAAGAGAGCAGAAAACTAACCAAACCGGCATTCTTATTTCTCAAAATCTTTTTTTTTTCCTTTAGTAATGCTCTTTTCAAATACTGGAATCGTTGGGTCCTGCTCTAGCACGTATCACGGCTGTCCAGGGGCTGTAGTGACAAAATTTTAACAAATACTGTCATCTTCTGGGCACTCCGCAGCAGTGCAGCTTCCAACCTGCTATTCCTGCAAGTAAGGCTGTTTCTCCCTGCCCGAGGGAGCCACTGGTTCTCCTGACTTGGAAACTTTTCTGATATTCTACCAAGCCTAGATCCACTGGCTTTATCACTCAAGAAAAATGGAGCTTTGTGTCTCCGGGTGAACATAGTACTGAGGGACTTTGGTTTGTGTTTGTTTGTATTTTCATGCTTAGAAACCCTGTATTAGTGGGCTTTGCACAAATTTTTTTTTTTTCACTTCTTGGTACATTTTGCTACTTAAAAATGCAAGCAATATGTGGTTCCTAGGGTGTTGAGCTCACAGCTAATCCTACAGCCTGCCTTGATCATGCTCCTTGAGCAGGAAGATCTATTTCTGTTTCAGCTCCACTGGACATACTGGAGATGCTTGGGGTGCAGCAGGATGACACCTCCCATCAGTTCAGCCACTGCCACACATGGTCAAGCTTGGCCACTGGTCAGAGCTGCTTCAAAAAACCCACTAGAATTCAGTTTTCATTCTCTTCCCTCACGTAGGCTAGAATTTGGAGGTTTAGCAGAGACTGAGTATTCTTTTATAAGTCTCTCAAAGGCTTTTGGTCCTCTTGTGGACATCTGGTTTCTCAGTAGCTGGTTGGTGAACAAGCAGGATATTGGCACTTTGAGCATTCCCTCCATGGAACAGAACTCCTTAGTATCTGTTGCTCTGCAGCCATTACCACTTTACAAATAATTCTTCATGTTGTGGTTGACTTCCCCAGCTTTGCGTTGTCTAAAGCCAAGCCAAAAGGGTGGTGGGAGGAACAGCTGTCCTCCTCCTTGGGCTAAAGGGAGTTGCTGAATGCTCTTTTGCTTAGTAATATTCACAATAATAGAGTTTGGTGCTCAAAAGATGGACCTTCAAGACCTGTCTGACCAAGAAAGGCTTTGCTGAGACTCCTGGGATGAGTGAATGGCAGGAAAGTCTCTGTGATATCCATTTTGAGGGAAAAGCAGCAGCAGCCAACAGCTAACAGAGGATAAGAAGGGAAAATGGTGTGGCAATGTGTGTGGGTTTTTCTTTCATTCTTTGATTCTTGGTTTGTCAAACATCAGACCTTCATACTTGGATGTAATAGTGTCTTGCAAAGACACAGCATTTGCAAATCTGATTTTATCCTCCTTACTGGAAGAGCCCCTTGCAGTGTTTTGAGTTTAGGCTGACTGCTGAATTCAGCAGGGATAGGAGAGGGCAGCAAGAAACTGGTCAGGGAAACTGGTCTTGCCTCTGTGCTGCTCCAGGTACTTGGTTTGTGTCTTTACTGTGTATGCTCCTCCTTGTGCAGGGATTTTTTCCTGTGTTCCTGTGGTGGCTGGTGTTTATCGCCAGCTACACTGCGGTGGTACAGGGGAAAGATCTGGACCTTCTGTGTGAACACCTATTTTCATGGAATAGTGCCTCTGGCAAGAATGAGCCTATTTTGCAATGTTATATTTTTCCTCTCTTCCCAACAATGCTGTATTTAAACTGTGGCTACTTTTGAAAGATATGTAGAAGACATTCCTGGTTTAATAAGGATTCTAGCTGAAAGCCAGTTTAGAGCACTTAAGAGCCTCATTTCCACAACTATGAAGCCTTACAGGACTACTCAAACTCATGAGCTCCTCCTATTTAGAAACACTAGAAACAGCTCCTGGCCCAAAGCAGTACTTCACAGAGCACTTCCATATATTCTTTTCCTCCTTATCCCCATAATGATTGTTTTACCTCATCTAAGAGCCCAGACCAAGCAGCTACCCCTCCACGTGGGGCTACCTCCCCCTGTGACCACCCAGCACCAGGCTGATTATGTTTGGCAACTTAAATGGCTATAAACCCCCTCCAGGAGTAGAAGAGGTGGGATGGGCAGCAAAGCTGCCAGATTTGGGGGTTGACATCTGAGAGTCTTGAGGACCTATTTTATGGATGCATTTTGGACCTCAGTAAGTGAATTTTGGCCATCTCCATTGTTCTGGGGGCACTGCAATGGAACCAGGTGGTGTGACCCCACTTGCCTGTCCCTCCTCTGCCCAGCAATGGTCCTCCACCCTTGTACTTTGCCAGACTGGAGCAATTCCTCCTGGTCTTGTGGAGCAATCCTGCTGTCCAGTGTTCACTCTGTGACCAAATTATGAGGTATTTTTTCACCTCTAGAGGACACTGTGTCCTTCCATATGCTCACTTCTCTGCTGTGCACTGGAGGCTTCAGCCCTGCTCAGTGGCTGCCTGCCAGGGGTTGCAAGACTTTGTGGTGACCATTGTACCCAGGATGGGAAGGGTGATCATGAAGGTTTGACTGGCTCTGTCACCAGCTGCTGTATGTCAGGGTCTCTTCACCTCCTCTGTCCATAGTTCTACAAACCCAGAAGGCTCTGCCAGCTTCTGAGCTTGGGCAGGGTGAGGCAGGGATGTGAAAGGGTTTTGTAGGTGCGGGAAAACCTTTTCTTTCTCTCAGCACACATCTGCCCAGAGGTTTCCTGAATTTTTCAGTACACTGTGGGGACCTCCTTCCTTATGGCACTTCATCCCTTATGGGTCTGTGATTATGATACCACTGCTGTTCCCCACACCCATGATAGCTGGCAAATGGGGAGCTATCAGGCTGAACACAAGCCCACAGAAGCCATCTCTTACTGGAAGACTGCACAGGTTTTCATCTGCTTTCTTGTCTGTTCATAAGCCTTACTGGTTTAGAACTTGACTTTTTTTTTTTTTTCACTGTTGGCTCATTGTGGTATTTTGCATTACAGTAGAGAAGCTTCACCATAAATATGCCTTGTGCTAGTCAAAAAACTTATGGAGTACATTAGCAGAATGATTTTTAAAATGTAGTAGTGGTTGATTGGGAGTTGGTAGTATACCTGGAAGTGGACATTGAAGTGTGTGATAATACAGCTGCAATGTTGCTGGGGGAGGTGTAATGCAGCTTCAAGTTTTTAATGCCATAGGTCTCGTGGAGTCATATTGCTCCTGCTTGGAAGTGCCCTCTCAGAAGCAATTTTGGACATAACAGTGGTCCCCTCTCAGCAGGTGTGTAAGCAACATTAGATGCCCAGATGCAGGGTTCATGTTTTTAAGTCTTGTTTTAAGCCTCTTGCAGCTGAAGGCACATCCTGGCTTTGAATCTGACAACTGGAAAAGATGACAGTAGAGCAAGGTTGTTTCATTTAAAATTCATCATAAATGAGGCCTTTTTGGAGAAGGAGGATTCCTTTTCAGTCCAAAGTTTGACCATGGTTAGTGTATGCATGGATAAAAAAGGGTTGGGTTCTTCTGACCAACTGTCCATCCCATTTCCAGCTTTAAGTCAAATCTGAACTATTTCAGGTCTTTCCCAGAAATCCACTGAAACCTGCCACCAAAAGAAAAATCAGACAAGATTCAAAGGCTGAATCCTGATAGGCCCCAGGTTGCTACTGAATTTTGTATTTGGTGTGTTGCTAGTGGCAATCCATGGCTGACAGCATAGGAAAGTAGATGGGGGTGGGAGTGGGAGGCCATAAAAGGGGAATTATTTTTTGTATGCAAGGGAGGTTGAAAATATTCTTCAAATCATCCAGCTTTTTTTTTCTGGGAAGAAAGTGGAAAGAGAGGAATGTGGAAAGCAATGGATTGCTGTGCAAAACAGCTTTGTGTAGTTACCAGAGTTGGGCAAATTTTTGTTTTCCAACAATTTTATAAGGAGCAGGAGTGCAAAAACTGTGCAAGTGGTAAAACAGTACAAGACAGCAGTGGTGAAGGCAGAAACTGATTGTATTGCTCCAGCTTTGGAACCACAAAAGCCATCTGCAGAAGTCCTTATGGAGCAGGAAGAGATGGGGTCACTATTTCCTACAAAATGCAGACACTCAGATGTATTAGTGTGTTGCAGACATATCTAGTTTTCCAGTGCTTCTTTGCTACCCTGTGCCCCTCTCTTCTGCCTCCCAGGGAGGTGGACATGGTGTGGAGGCAGCAGCCTCAGTGTGTAGTGCAGTCACTGACCTTTCCCACAAATGCTTTTCTCCACAGCCCTTGGACATCTGCTGGCCCTGGAGAGCCTCGAAACAATGCGGGTTTCCTGGTCCTCTGTGCGGTTTTTCCTCTTATAGGAAAATATATGCTAGGATATTTGTTTTCCAGTGGTTTTTTTCTGCCCACTGTCAGCATGTATGCGTCTGCAAGGGTGCCTGCAAGGCTGGAAAGTCATGGTGAAAATAAGACCATTCAGACAGGGATTTGTAGGGACAAGCTGTCTTGTTTCAAGGGCAATGCCCTGCATAGAGGGAGTCCCTGCACAGCAGGAGTTTGCCCAGCTGTGCTTCTCACATGAGTTGGGTAAGTTTCTCTTACCAGTGGGATTCCTCAGGGTGGTTTTTTCTTCTCTTGCTGTTCTCTACCCTTGTACCATACCCTATGCAATACTACTTGTAGTCTGACTTGCTGCAGATCCATTGCCTTCCATCCACATCTTTCCCTGAGCTCAATAACTTGTTTGGTGAAACCATATCTCTGAGACAGATATCTATTTTGAAAATGATACTAGCAGAACTATTGTTTTGCTCATTAGCCTGGGCCCATCATGGTATGCCCTGGGTCAGCCTGACTTGAGTGTCATGAGTAAGTTTTTACTGCTGTTCATCACATTTTTTAGACCACTTTCCTCCTGTGAAGACATACGTATTCTGTGATCTTGTTGCTTCTTACTGAGCTAAGCAAATAAAATGCTTTAAATTCCACTATAAGGCAGCTGCTGAAACACATTTGGGGATTGAGGGTTTTTTTTTTTATACCCTCTCCAATTTTTTACAGTAGCTTTTTTTTTTTCACAAGTGTAAACCAGGACTGGACAAAATGTTTCAGTATTTTGACTTGCCAAAACTGTGTATAGAGTCAAACCAATGATAGGATGGTTTTTAAACAGTTTTTAACACTCACAGCTTATGAATGGTAACACTTAGCATTCTTTTTAGTATGGTTCCTTCTCTGAACTCAAGTATACTGACTAAATCCTTTCCTTTAAAATACTATTGTCTAAGGTTTGATTAAAGCTGTGAGGAATGTGTGTGAAAGCACTTCTGGTAAGTCATTGTTCATGAGAGCTGGGAATCATCACTGTTTAC
Organism: Molothrus ater; assembly: GCF_012460135.2. Classification (NCBI taxonomy): domain Eukaryota; kingdom Metazoa; phylum Chordata; class Aves; order Passeriformes; family Icteridae; genus Molothrus; species Molothrus ater. The sequence continues at coordinate 18,417,464 of NC_050480.2, forward strand.
ATTTTTCAAAATTTTCCCAAAAGATCTGAGGTGCAGTATGGAGAACTTTAGTTCCTACAGGAGCCAGCTGAGTCAAGCAGCTGTGGGAAGGAGGGATAGTGGAATTTTGGAGCAGTGTTCTCTAAAACTGCAAGAGGGAATATTTTTAAATGTAGACACTTGTCCATGCACTGATGCTTTGTGATACACATAACAGAGATTAAACCCAGCCATGCTGTTTCTTTGTGGCTGCTGTCTCATGGGGCATCCTCTGGCTGGCATTTGATTGACTGGGAGGAAGCAGGATTTCATGTTCGCTACTACAAACCCATTCATTTGTAACACTATCTGTGATCCTCTTTGAAATCCCCCAGGCAACTGTTAATAGCTGGGTCCCAGGAAAAGCGATCCTGCAGTACAGGCCCATGGGGAGGCCAGTTGCCTAGCATTAGGTTCAGTGTTGTGAAACAGTTGGCTGAACCATCAGACTGGCTCAGCTAAATTAATTAAGTAATTGCACAGCCCTGCAGAGAATATTAGTGAGGAATTTCCATATTGCAGCTCTTGATTCCCACCTCACGGTCCTGTTACCACAAATACAAGGCCTTGGCTGAGCAGGCAGTAATTTGATATTAAATGAGGTCCTTATTAAGCAGATGCAATGAAATAAGGCAGAGTTTTATGTTGCATTAGTCATCTAAATGCTTTTTATTAGCATTCATTAGGATGAGACGTAACTGAGTGCAGGGTAATCTTCAGCCAAAGCCTGACCCTTCGGAAGGAGGGAAATTAAGGAGCTAAGAGCTTGGGAATAGAAGCTAGGCCACACACGACAAGTGTACGTCCGCTCACTCTCTCCCTCTTCTGGGAACTGCCTCTGCAAAAGAGGTCGTGAGGAAATTCGGAGGATGACCCACTTTGCCTGGGGATGAAACTCCTCCTTGTCTCATTCTCCAGGTGTTAATTTGACAAATCACAAAGCCCTCTTGGAAAGCAAACCATCTGCACAGGCACATGTTGCTCTTCCCTTTGAACTGAGTGTATCAGGCCATGGGAATAATGTTAGGGGTTTTGTTGGTTTATTATTAGGGGATCATGGAGCCTCATAGGAAAGGTGGTATAAAATAAGGTAAAAGCTCTGACTCTTAATTCTGACCAGTTAAAAAATGTGTACAAATGTATGTGACTGTCAAAGCTGGCTCCACCAAGGTGGTAGTAGCCATATTGGTGGCTTCCCTACAGGGATGCCTCTGTTCCATCAGGGAAATGGATCCTAGAACTGGTGGAAAAGCCACCCAGAAAGCAGCAGTGCCTCTCTGCCAGCCCAGGCTCATTTTGTAACAATAAACTGTGGACTGTGCTATCCAGCTTGCTTTTGTCCTGCTTACGTTTCTCTGTTTTAGGCTTTGTCTTCATTTCTCCTGAGCCTGTGCATTCTGATCAATGAATTAATGAATCACTCAGGATTAAAAGCCCAAAGCCCTTTAGTCATGAGATGCTCCTTCAAGCTGCACTTTTTCTCTTGGTTTTCTGTCATCTGGCAGCATTCAGCAAACAGTAAAGTGATAATTTTAATAGAATTCCCAATGCTTGGTGTGCATGTAAGTTTGTGGTGGGTGGCTTGTGTCTCTTTTGCAGTGAACTGAGCACTTGTGCCCTCTGTCCTAAACATGCTCTGGTCCTCTTGGGTTTGAAAACATCCCCAATGCCTAATTGATTTGGATGGGATAGAATATGGGCAGTGCTGAGGCCTTGGCAAAACTCCCCTGCTAAATAAATATGGTGATAAGCGATCACAGCAAGCTCTCTGAGTCATCATGAAGACTCAAGGGCACCCTCTTGTCTAGACTACTCCCTAGCTCTGTGAAGCCAGTTCACAAGCACACATTGGGATCCAAAACTGAAGTTTGGTTTCATCTGCTGTCCTCTCTCAGGGCCTTTGAGGGTCCAATCCAGTTAGCTCTGGACCCTCGCCCCTCACAGCCTTACAAGGACAAAAGACTCGAGGCACTCTTTCTTCTCGGAACCAGAGTCCCACTTTATTCCCAGATAGGACCCACTAGGAAATTGAGGTGACATCCCTGAGGGAAAAGAGGCAGAATCTCTCATGGCAAGAGATTTTAAACGCAGGGGAATGGAGGGCAGAAAAGAGGGAACACAGCCACTGCGATACATGTGATGGGAGGGAGTAACCTGGGGAGAGACCACCACGGGGCTAGGGGAGTGAAAGACCATGTGATATAAGAGGGGAATCCCACGAGGATACAAACATACTATTCAGTGCAAAATACCAACTCAGTGCAAAATAACAGCTAAATAATCTATTAAGTGCAATACAACAAACTGCGAAGAGAGTCTAGGGGTCTGAGTATATTCCCTTTTTTAAAAAAGGAGAAATTAAGGTTTTGAGTTGAGCAAACAGCGCTAACAAGCGGTCAGGTCTGCCTGTAACATTGGTTCTTGTAACAGCATTCACAAGGCAGCTGTCACTTTGGGGGAGGAAAGGAATGAGAGGGAAGAAATCATTTGGTGGGAGGTGCCATTTTGGTTGGAGTAGAATCGGCCTATTCTTTTCCCAAACTATGGGCAAGGAAATGTCTTGATTTTTTTGAAGAAGAAAAAAGACTGCACCTGCAGCAAAGATGGGACAGGAGTTAAGTGGGGTCAAAACAAAACAACCCCCTCAGCAACCTTGGCACATGGAAGTGTCCCTGGGCTTTATTTTGTGCTTCTGCTGCTCATAAACCACTTGCAGTTGCAGAGACCTGGCAGTGGTGGCTGATGGCCGGCATGTGAGAACCTGGAGGAGACCTGGTTTTCTCACAGCCCTAGTGCTGCTTGGCCTTCCAGCACTATGTGCAGGACTGGCTGTGTCTGTCTGGCACTGAATGCACAGACACTGATCTGGGAACAAGATATTTGAAGACTATTTCCTTGAGGGAAAGGGTTTCTTTATTTTTTCTGCTCTAATACACTAATGAAAATCAAACATGACTGTACTTACAGGGGCAGCTTGGAGTGTGCACAAAGATCTGAAAGTAGGTGTGAGAGGCGCAATGGACCAAATCCAAGCATAGAAAACTAAATCTTCAAGGGTAAATTACTAAACTCATACAGTATGCTGGCTGAAAGGGTTTTCTTGGACAGTAGTAGTCTTAGTTCGGGCAGATGCAGGGAGCAGTTCAAGCATTTCCTTTTTATTCCTCTTCAGCAGTTGTGCTTCAAGCCCTGACTTTACCAAATCTCCTAGTACCTTTGTTGTCTTTGGATAAAATAAACAAGTTTTATCCAGTGCAAGGTGTTTGCTGTTAGATATTCTTGTTTGAGCTGTGTTGGTTGACTCCTTGTTGGGGACACGTGGTAAATTGTCTTCATTTTGGACCGTATAACCCATAATCCATATAACTCTCATAATCAAGAGCTACTTGAAACCACTGAGCCTTTCCAAAGGGAAGGGAGCACAAAAGTAGCAGATGAATCTGGAAGGATAATCTTGAAAAGCAAATAGGGAAATTATTTCTTAAGCCATGGAGCTTTTGTAGGTGATGAGCATTCCTAGGAAACTTTGGCATATGCTTACTATCTTATAGTTAAAGAAGGGGGCACGTTTTAATTTCACATTCAATTGTGTGCAACTCTCTGTGAAGCTTTAGACAGATTGCTTGATTGTACCTGCCTTAGGCCTCGGATTTCCCATCATCCTCATTTTCACTGCTTAAAAAATTTATTGATCTCAAAGCAGCCATGGACAGTTTCAAGTGTTATCAGAGCAAATACCACAGAGCAGAAACATATTTGGGAAACCTCATGGACATGGTTCCCATTAAAAACTTGTGTGATATGTTTCATTTGGTCCAGAGCTGAAAAACTCCTTATCAAACTTTATAATAAATAAATTTTAAAAATACCGTCTTTCTGGCATCAATAATCCAGAGCAAGAGGTTAAAGTTTATTTTCCCCAGTTATTCATGCCAACAAATATTTGACTTTTGAAAGTCCATAGAGAGTGAAAACCAAAGGGTCAGGATCCCATCTGAACTGAATTCTGTCTTAAAGGTGGATGATTATCCATGGAAATTAGTTTGTGGTATTTTCCTAACTCCTAGAATAACAATTTTTAAAAAAAATCTTAAATTCATCATCAATTTGCTTTTTAATATTTCTCCTTCTGCATGTGATTTGTCTGCTGCCTTTCTCCTTGGTACCACTCCTAAAGCTTTATCCTCATCTGTGACAGTGGTGCTAAAATACTGAGGCGGCAAAACTGGACAGCCTTTGGTTTTATACTTCCAAGTGCGCTCTGTGGGTAGTGTAGCCTGTGGCATTCCCTGTTTGGATAGCTGTTAGATCATATTACCTGTCTATCCCCTGGCATTGGAACAGTAACATGGCACAGCAACTATTTCAGTGCTATTTCCCTTCACTACCTGGCACCAGCCATACATTATTTTTATATACTGAATTATTTATGGACTCATAATTATTTAGCATCGATATGTCAATGTTACAATGCCCCTGTTGGCCATAAATGAGCAAAATCTTTCTTTAATTAAAATTACATGGTCTGTGTCAACTTTCCTTGGACCTAACATTTTAAAACTGTGTTGGGAGTTTGAATTCCATCCTACCAAATACCTGTGTTTTAAGCAAAGACTAAATACAGAGCTTTCTTTCAGTGAGACTGGTCTTGGAAGCCAATAATTTTATGTGTTTTAGGGAGGTTTATGTTATACTGGGGAGTTTACAATGGACTTCATTGAACTGAAGACCACAGTGGCAGTATTTTTATTATAAGTAACTTCTAATAAGGAGGAAACAGTATATAATTCAGACTGTCAGTGCTCCTGTCTAAAGACAAAAGCTTAAGATGCCTTGATGGTTTGAAAATCTGCTGAATAGTGAGGGCAAACTGGTAATGAAGATAATTAATTGGTTTTTTAAAATAATGCACAGCTGTCCTTTTGAAAAAATATTGCATCATTTTTCATTATAGAAATACACCGAACGAGCACGTAATTTAATTACATGACCACCCTGCAAGTTCCATGAGCCCTACTCAGTCCTGGCATAAGCAGGTGCAAATCCCTGTGGGAATTGCACCCGCTTATGCCAAAGCTAAATATGATCCAGTGTTGTTTTCCCTTCTCCCTGAGAGCTGGCAGGTATGGAGATCCACTTCATAACGTGCTGTTCTTGGAGGTATTACCTTTTTTCCACACACAGAACCACTCTATACTTGATGTTGAACTGACTTTTGCTATAATTTTCAGGAGAAAAACAGAAGAGGCTCCTGAACACGGTATACAAAGGCAGTTGTTAAGTGGTTAAGGTTATCATAACCAGGAAGCAAACTCTATCATTTTCTAAGTCACATCTGCCATGGAAACAACACTGGCCCTTTGTAGAGAGAGAGACCAGAAAAGAGCAACCATTAGATGTTTATCAAGTCTGCTCCCTTGATGACATGCCTTCTTCTGATACACATTGTGATACACAGCCTTCATCTGGTGCTTAAAGTAATTAATTCTGTATTTGTCCAGGATCTTTGCTTTATTCAAGGTGTGAGGCTGCCACTCTCACTTCAAGCTGGCTTTTATTTCTTCAGTGACCTCCTCTGATATGGGGGAAAAAAATTTTGTAAGAAACATTCCATGTGCTCCCTGCTTGTTCCATAGAGCTCCCCCAGTAACCTTTTTCTTCCTGTCTTGTAATACCTGCTGGTTAATTAACACTTTTAGATTTATCTTCAAATCCAGTGGCCTTCTTTCCAGATGGAGAAAAAGATATCTCAGAATGGATAAGAATCTTTGGGAGATGGCTCTTCTGAAGGGGAATACTTTTATCAGCTTTATTTTAGAACAAATCCTCTACCTGCTCCAAGTTAACCCCTTGCTGTACACATGTGATGTGTGCAGCCCCTCAGATACCAGAGGTGGCACAGAGCAGTGTAGAAGGTACAGGGAAGATGATTCAAACTTTTCAGTCTTGCAGAACATCTTGAATAGCTTTGGCTCACTCGCATCAGCCACAGTGAGCCAACATGTGCATGCCAGGCAGAGGGGCATAGCACTGGACCTTTTAATTTCTAGAACTTGATTTTAAACATTTGACTGAGATGGAAATCAGGCAAGAATTACATATTATGTATTCTGTGAGGAATAGCTAGTGTCAGGAGAAGCCTTGTTCTTTCCAAACATTGGGAAACAAGAATCTCTTTTGAGCACAGAGACAATGAAAGGCAAAAAACACGTCAAACAAGTACCCAAAGTTTATAAAATAGGCACGTAGTCATGACCTTCCTCCAGTTGTACAGACACATGCACACACACATCAGCCTTTAACTCCAACAGGAGTTGCTCACATGTGTCTTTGGACCGATCTTGTCCCTAAACTGATTTATGGCCAAAGGAAACTTGGGCTCTGATTCAGGTTCAAATCAGGTTCAGCATGGAAAATCTTGAACTTGGAGTCAGAGCCTAAAGCAGCACTTTAGAGAGGCAAACAAACAGGCCAGACCAGCTTTTCTCCCTAGCTGGAGCTCTCTAGCCTTGTTCTCAGGTCTAGCGTGCCCTTCTGCCTCCCTCCTCACTGAAACACAATTATTTTTAAAGGGATCTTTATTCCACCCAGGAGAATATGGCACAGGCAATTGGCTAGCAATGGTGCCTTGGAGCTCAGCCACCTGGGACAAGTGTGAGACTGTGCATGAAGGGAAAAGGAGAGAGCAGCAAGTGACGGAGAGACCCTTTTGCTGCAAGAGCATGGGAGATTCAACCCAGACACTCCCAGAGGCTCAAATCTCATCTGCTTAAAGGGGCCAATACCATGATGTTTAAACTAAACAGGCTGCTGTCGCTGTTTAGTTTGGGGCTTTTTTGTTTATTTTATTTTGCTATTTTTAATACAAGTAGATGTCATCATGCACTTATTTCTGTATTGTCTCTTGCTGACAGTGAGGAATGGATTTCTATGATGATTGCGCATGACTGGGCAAAGATTGGACTTTGACCTTTTATTCCCAAACAATGGTGATCTGCCCTTTTCCTGACAAAACAGGGAAGGTACTTAAATTAGATTTATCTGCTTCTCTTCTTACAGCATGTTGCTCGCTCTTGGTGAAAGCTAAGTAACCAAATTAAAATGCAGTATGCTGTTACAATTAAGAGCATTCTCTTAAAATTCACTCGACAGTAAATCCCAGCCCAATCAGTTTAGGGGTGGACCAACCAAATAACTGTAAGCAGTTCATCCCACTGCCTCTAAATAAGAAGTAGTGGGCATCCCAAACCTGGGTTCAGAGTTCCACTTGTGTCTCAGAACCCACCCTGCTCCAGCACAGCCACCAGGCTGATGTCCCCAGCAGGGTGTTGGCAAACAGAATCTCATTTTGGATAACATATTTTCATATTTATTGAGCAAAGCCTTGTAAGGCTTCTATTTAACTGTTTGTTGGAGCTTTGTTTGTTTTGATTTGGGTGGGTTGGTTTGGGGGTTTTTCTGTTTTTTTATTGGGGTTTTTTTGGTTGGTTTTTTTTACTTCTCCTTATAAGTGCTGTGAAGGCTGGAAAACACTTTTGGGAAGGCAAACAAAAAGTCCTTTCTTTTCAACAGATTTGTATTCTCACCAAATTCAGAGATGTATCTCACCTGGGAATACATCCCTTCTGTGCTTCTCAATGCAGGTAGAATCAGACTGTCTCTTGATTTCCAAACACTTGCATCCTTCAAAACTGACCTGTTTTCAGAGAGCACAACCGCCTGTAATACCTATTTGACAACAGGTCTTGAAGGATTTCTTATGGCCAAGCTGGTTTTCCCAGTTCCTACAAACACCATGGAGCCAAATAATTGTTAAAGATCACTCTAACATTATTGTGTTTTTTAAAAGTTTCTCAGTTCATCTATGAAAAGCATGTGAGCACCACAACTAAATATTACTTCCAAATTTTCCATGTTCCTGTCATGTCACAGAGGCATAAGACATCAACTCCTTTGTAGGGTTTCTGTGTCCCTATACCCTTATTTTAGCTATAATCTGATCACCACCTATTATGCAGGAATGTATTCAGGTGTCTCCTAAATAGGAAGAATTTTTTCTTGCACATCTTACTCTGCACTTTCTCAATTTCAAGGGGTAGGTGACCATTAAAAATTTTGAAATTAGTTTACTTTTGTTTCCTGTTCTTTAATGAAGTTGCTCTTTTTTGGTTTTGTTTTTCTTTTATTTCCTCTCTGCTCACTCTGTAAATAAAGCCCAGAAGTTTAATGAGGAAAATCGAGTGTATAAGTTCATAGTCTGTGCAATAGCTAGGACCATTGTAATCTGTCCTAAAAAAGAGTTACCTATTGCTATGTTTCTGCAGGGCCTGCCCTGCTCATTTTCCTCCGCCAGGAACTAACATAGCTGTTCTTCTTGCTGTCTCCTGGCTTGGACCAGAGTTGTAGGCTTTTTGCAATTTCTCTTGAGCAAATTACTTTCATAGTTTTACAAATGACTCTGTATATCAACCCTACATATAGAATACTAGTTGTTATGAAGAAAGTTAAAGATACAAGATCAGGGAAGAAAGGTGAATCCAAGTTAATATGAAAAACTTCCCATGAATATGTGATCATTTGAAAATGTGCTTGTTTCTTGTTGATTTTCTGCCTGGCCTCATTATCCCCACCACATTCCCTTTGTCTGTTTCCTGTTTTGAGCATTGTTTTTTGCATGCTTTTGAGTCAACACCACAGGTTTTTGAAGAACAAGGTAGTGGGTTAACACAGCACTTTTTATAGCATTCAGAGAAATGCCAGGCATCGTAATTTCCAAATAAATGTTTTAGACTCGCAGACCGACTGACTTTACTGCAGGATCTGTGAGCTTCAGTGTCTAGAGGTGATAGAGTCAGGGGAAAGCTTGTTGTCCCCTTGATTCAGGCATGGACCTTTCTTCAGGGAGATACTGCCAGAAAGGTGCTAATGAGAGTCAGTTGTATGGAACTGAGTTGTGATGCTGGCATCCACCCATCAGGAATGATGACAGATCCATCAACTTGTTTTATTTTAGCCATTAACAGGAAGAGCGCCTTCTTTAAATAGGCCTATAGTAGCAATTAAAAATATTGCCTAAATCAAAAGCAATTGCCCAATTGTTTATTTATACAGCTGGAATACTTCGTGTCAGTGCTGCATGGCTGTGTAAATAGCAAACTTTAATTGATGGTTTGGTGGGAATGACTTGGTGAAAATAGTAGGGAAAAGTCAAGTTGTAGAGTAGCATGAGATCATTAATTTCATCGGGTCAAACAGTCAGTGTCTTCAGCTGAAACTTCTTTAACTTCACTGCGTTTAGTTCTTGGTGTCTTCAGCTTAAAACCATTTGTGTACTGTAATGATCTTGTTCATTATCCTGAGGCCTTGTCTATGGCCTGCTTTTTACTGCTGTGGTTGGATTCACTTAAAAGCATGTTCTGCCAAGGCTGATGTCCAAAAATGTAAGAAGGAGTTATCCTTAAGCCAAAGTGCTTCCAGTCCAAATATTTGGCATGCAAATGAGGGGTAAAGAGTCCTTCTGCACTAGAAGCAGGGCTGGGATGAAAGCTGTAACCTCTGACTACCAGTCCTATGTCCTATCTGCTTGCACAGCCAGCTTCTAAGGCTTCTACTGACTTTTTCTTGAGAACTACGGCAAGGAAAGCCAAGTGTCCAAATAAAAATGGCTCATTCCCATTTAAGAGCTGGGGGAAGAGAAGAACAGAAGCACTAGGCATTTGCAGCCGACCCGAGGGAAGTTCTGAGCAACATGGAGAAAAGGGATCTTGGAGCTTGTTCTAGACCTTATTGCAAGATATCCTCTAGGAGAGGATGTGCTGAACTCTTCTGGTAGCTGTCCACACATGGTGCAAAGCTGTCTCAGCCTGACAGCATGTCCAGAAAAGTGTGAAAATGCAGACATGGGAGTTCCTGGCACCGCTTTGAGTCTTAAATAGTTAACCAGGGTGCCACTTTGCCTGAGTAGTGTAAAGGGGCTGGACCTGTGAACTGGTTCATAAAGGAGAAGAGGTTTTCAAAAGCACTAAGGAGCATTTAACCTGTTACCTGTCAGCAACACCTTTGAAAAATCTCTCTTAACTAAACCCCAACTTCCCAAAAGCACAAGGTGATTTTCAGTTTGCAATCCGCCCCCTGTTCAGCAGCAGAGGGTGTTTGCTAAAAAGTCACCCACCATTTCAGACATGATGCTGCAACCTCTCAGTTCAATGAATAATGTTTAACAGTGTAAATTTCATTATTTTGACTTCGAGGGCCCCACAAAGCTCCAAGTTTGTAGACAAAACCTCCCAAAGTACCCAGCAGAACTGCAAAACCAAAATCATCTTTGCATTCAGTGCACCCCTGAAATGTACTGGCTGTTTTTTAATCCTAGCTGCTACTGCTAAGTCCTATAAATAACCTTGACAATGTGTGGGTTTTAGGAAGAAAAGCATTGTGAAGACAATGATCCATTTGTAGCCTAGAGGCTATGTGAGATCTCTGCTTGCTATTTCTTCCTGCGTTTATCCAGGAGAAACTACTTCTGAGAGCTGGGTAAAAGAAGGTAGGGTATTTCTCACTAATGTTAAGGTGAAGGATGGTCAAAATATTTTCTTATACAGGTAAGGCTGAATGTAAATAAATGTTATGTAAATAAATAATTAATGTAAATAAATCATCCAAGCCAGCAAACTTCAGTCCTAAAACCCTGGAAGATTATTTGTGCCATTTTGGAGGAATACAGCAGAGAGACACCAACTTGTCCATATACAGTAGATCCTTCACTCCAGCAGCTCACATACTTCCCTGAAATAGTGCCATGTGATTTTGATTATACTTGTGTTACTTCTGGTTAAAGACTTGCTTGTCAACATGACCAGGCCACCTCAAACAGATCTTATTGTATTTTTTTTCCTGGTAAGAGAGGCAGCCAAGGGAGAAAAAAGATGATACAGAGGAATATTATGGGTTTTTTGAGGTTTTTTTACTGCACCTTCGAGAAGAGAGCCCAGAGTAAGGAAGACAACTTGAAGTTAAAGTACAGATGGAAAATTAAAGGATACCCTACTGAATTCACCTATTTTTAACTTCTTTTAAATAACCCACCATGAAGTCCATGTTCTTGTTTGCTCCCTTGGTTCACTATTCAGTCTTTTTTAGTGGAACTTCATTCATCTCCATTTCTCAAACCACTTTTTCTTTAATCAGGCAAAAATACTTTCTAAACCTTCTTAGCAGAACTATTATTGGTGTGGTGTAGCAAGCTTTTATACTTCTGATGTCTCAGGATCTACAAGCATGATTTCAGTGAACACTGAAGTGGGATGAGTGACGGGAAGGTGCAGTCATGCAATGCACATACCCATATTGGTATCTCTTCTGGGGCTTAGCACTTTGCACTGAGGTTTAGTTGCAGACATTTCCAGCTGTTTCCCAGGGTTATTCTCCATTAATGAGTTATTTTTATGCAGAAAAGTTGCTCGGTAACATTTTCTCCAATTAAATATCTCTCTCTAACCACAATCATGTAATACGATGGCTTACAAGAGCTGAGCCAAAGAGTGTGTTTATCCCTTTTCTTTCACGTGCTTCTAGTGATCTCCTGCCTCATTCCAGATTCTTGTTTGTTTGTGGAAATGGGTTCAAGGAATTTGACTTGCCTAGAAGGCTCTTGTGACTACAGTCATAAGCCACCTTTTGATTTTTCAGATCCAGTACTAGCCAGCTTTTCAGCCCTTGAAATACTACGGACAGAGATCAAACCTTGCCAAATGCTAATAGGAGAAATGACTGCCCAAAAGGGCAGAGGCACCTTTTACATCCCTACAGCCGTGCAATCGGTTTTGACTGATGGGGAGAGGAGGGACATGCAAATGAAACAAAACACTATTGACCCTAATTCACCTTCCGACTCCATCACAGTGTATGGAGCACCTGCAAAGCTGCCTGCTAAGTTCTGGCTATGTATTCTCCCTTTTTGTGCAGTTGACAGAGTTGGGCAGTGCTCAGCAGGAGATCTTTGTTGGAAACTGCCCTGATGCTGTGGGTAGTTACTGAGCAGCACAAAATGACTGGCCATGGGCGTTCTGGCCTCTGTATCACATGCACATGATGGAACTGGAGGGTCCCAAAATGTAGGGGATACTCTGCCTCTAAATGTTGAGCAACCACTAAGCCATCACACACTGACCTGTCTTGTTTCCTTTTGCTGCTGAAATAGGAGTGATTATTACAGTCGAGGCTCTGGATCCACACAGAGCCTGGGAAGCTGGATATTGAATGTCTTTGCAGCCCAACTCCTATTTTAAGTGACTTCCTTTTTATAGCATTATTTCCAGGTGGGGGGATGCATTTCTGTGCATCGAATCTCCTGTTTTTCTTCCTTGAGAGGAGTTTTAAATAGCATGCAAGAATTATCAGGGGATAGGTCTTTTAACTATTTAGAAGGGGTTTTTTTACATAACTTGCAGAATTTGTGACCTTGGTGCACCTGGTGGGGCAATAGGCTGAGCTGGGTAGGGACATTTGGTTACAGCCCCATGGTGATCCCCCAGATCCTTGATGTCACCTTGTTCTCATGCCACAGTCTCATGCTTTCCCTAGCTGGAGGGAGTTGCCTTCAAGGGTATTCTCATGGGTGCAGTCAAGCAAACCTGAGCAGGAGGCTGAGCCCCTGTACCTGCCCATGAGGATAATAGTAATCTTTACCCTATCTCTTTTTTTCAAACCATTAAACAGGACTGGAAGTTTACGAGAGCTGTGCTAAGGCAAAAGAGAATCTGTATGGTTGGATTACATCCTCTCTTTCCTCCCCTTTGGAAAGGAAAACTTGCAGTGTGTTATTTCAACTTAGACTTCAATACTGTCAGGTCTTTACAAAGAAGTAAAGTGGCAAGGGAAAATAGGCTGGGCTCTGGTTTTGGCCTGATACAGATCATATTATCTCCCTCAGGCTGTTGAGATGATAGTGTCATTTGACGGGTATATGCTGTGTCTCACTGTTGCCCCCATCTGTCCATCCATCTCTTAATCATCACCACCTTTTCTGTGTTGGAATTACTTTTATCTAATGACACTGTCAGCCAAAGCTCATCCTTTCTTCTGCCATGTCCACCCAAGGCCTTCCACAAACAGGCAAGTAATCTTTCTCTCTGTTTTTACTGTTACCCAAATCTGCCTTTTCTTTTTTCCATTTCACTGCAGATGTGCAGATAAGCAGCAGAGCTGTTTTAGAAAGTCTTTGCTTTGCTCTAGTTCTTGGCTACTTTGGACAGTGTCCTTATTATATAGTCTCTTTTTCAAGATATATTCCACACTGCATCCTGGTCCAATGGTTGATTTAATTGTCAAGGGGTTTTAAAATTTTTTTGAATTTTTTTTTTGACAAAGATTTCCTTTTCCAGCTTTCAACAGAGATGTCATAGGTATTTCATAGCATCATGGAATTGTCTAATGTTTTGGGTTGGAAGTGACCTTAAAGATCATCTAATTCCAACCTCTGCTATGGGCAGAGATTTCTGTGTATCTAAGTTTTCAGCTGTGTGTTGGTTACCTCTTTGACTGGCTATCCCTTAACCCAAAAGTCATCACTTTTATACAAGCTTAATTTGTGAAGTCAGGATGGAAAGCAGCCCTGAACTTGGTCTTTGCTGAGGAACAGATTCTCATGGTTGCCTTTTCTTTTTTTGCCAAAGACAACCACACAATCTATGCTTGCAGTAGGTTCCCCCCCTCTCCCTCTCTCTTTTCAGCTCCACAGTGAGACTTTTGTGAGCCAAAATTTCTGGTAAGAGTAGCTCAGCTGAACATTTTAATGAGGAATGTTGTTTCTCCCAACAAGTAATAATGAAGCAGATTAAGCATGATCAGTTGCCAGAAAAGCACTGGAGATAGAGGTGGTTCTTTGCACAGGTGGCACATCAGAAGACCTCCTCTGCCAAACAAAGTAGGTTACATACTGCTGCAGACCTACAGAGCTGGAGGTTGGCTCTTTGTGGGGTATTACAGAGCTCAAGTTGTATGTAATTTATTTGGGATGTGGTCTTGAGTAAATTTGTTTTGGTAGAGCAGAGAAGCTGATTATATGCTTTGCATTTGGTATGGGGGCTATGTATTCATTGTGCACATGTGAATTGTGGCAAACAGGGACACTGGCTGTCTTTGCATTAGTTGTCACTACTTGTCTTTGAACTACAGGTTCATAAATTGGTGCAGAAAAGTCCTAATATGTGTGGGTGTCTGGGAGTCATAAAGCAGCTTTCTATTCTTGAATGTGCTTATCAGTACTACCTGTTAGGATGGGGGAAGAGAAATTATCTGTGAGCCCAAGACCAATGTGCTTGAAACCCTTTCATTTTGCATCTTCTGAACCACCAGCTGACCCTACATGCTCTGGCAAGTTGGTCTTCCATAAGACCCAAGTGACAATCATGATCAGCTGAAAAGGACAGAGAAAGGGCAATTCTGGTTTGTAGTAGGACCTAAGTGGGACAGGGACACAGAAGTATCCCTCCTGGAGAGCTGAGCCAAGCTCACCATGTACCTGTGAGGTGGGCAGTCACCCTTTCCCCTCTCTTCCCTCCCTAGACTGTGAAGAAAAGGGTGATGGCAGCTTTGGGAGCTTTCATCCCCCAACTTTTGGCCACGCATGGCAAGCCAGACTTGCTTTTGAGCAAGGCCATGAAGAAGACTCCAATTTCCTGCCTTTTGTGAGATGTGGAGGTGGGAGCTCTCAGTGCCTGCTTTGCATCTACAGGGCTTCTCCATCCTGTTGTACACATAATGGCCCCAGTCCCTGGCATTCTGCATGGGAAGGGAAATGTTCCTGGCAATTGCTGCCTTGCCCAGGTGAAGGGTGTGGACAGCCGATCACTGGGCAGGCTGCAGAGAAGATGCTTTTTCCCTCTGGCCAGCTCTAGTGCCTCCATATTGTAAGGCTGCTGGGATACCATGCCCAGGATTCTGCAAGTGCTTTGATCAGACCCCAGGCAGTGAGGTGATGGTGGGAAGGTCTCCTGGCAATATCCACATGGACATTGCTGGCTTTGATTTAATGTCAGTGAGGATGGGTCAGGTCCTGGGTGCACTGTGATGTTGACATGCGTTGTGTCTTGCACCAGAGACATTTCATATGATTTTTTTCAGACTCTACCCTCAAGGTCTCAGTCGTCTCAGTGCTGCATGTAGAAACTCTCTTCTTTCCTTTCCAGCTACGAAAACAGCTGCAGGAATCAAATACTACCAACCAAATTTCTCAGTTCAAAATATCTTTAATCTAGGAAACTATATAAAAGAAATTATATTCCTATTTTAGACTATTTATCTTGGGAAGGGAAAGATTAAGTTTTTATTGTGGATTTTCCATTTTTATGCATGAGGAGTTAAAATAATAATATAGAAGCTTTCTAGAAAGAATAGGAAAAAATATTGAGACTGGAAAATACCAATTGCTGAACCAGGACAGGGGATACAGGAGGAAAAATTACAAATATAGTAGTCTGACTATTTCTTTGAAGTCTGACACATATCTATGACAAAGAATGATCACAGGAAAATATTTCAGTTGTATAAAAGTAGCCATGCAAGAAAAGAAATGCAGCAGACAAGACTTATTGCTTGGAATATGGAAGAAACTGCCAAAGTCATAGAGCAAAGAAAGGTACATGAATTCTGCAGGGGCTGAAAAATTCTTTTATGGTAGCATTAGTAAGCTCTCGGTAGGGTCATATTTCCTGAGTGTGCCTGTGCAGGTCCTGTAGGTGATTTGGGTTTTCCTTTGAGCTGGGTAGAGAGGAGTTTTTTTGTCCTGCAAAACTTTGAGATTTCAGAACATGTTCCTTTCTATCCAGGGAAAAAAGCTGTAACCTTTCCACATGCTTTGTTGAGAATTAAAAGAGAGATGGAGATAGAGGGAAAAGAGAGAAACTCTCTCAGATATTATGTCTTCCCGACCAACGCTTTCTAAGGACAGCCAACAGTACTACAAGAACACCTTGTGCTTGCAGGGTCTCAAGCCTGCCCCTTCCCTGCCTTTCTTCCACCATTCATGGGAATACATCAAAATGCTGCTTGATTCTTCAACAGCAAGTCTCTCATTGAGGTGGAGCTTAAAGGGAGCCCTTCTGTCTCTCGTTAATGCCCAAAAGCTCGGCTCTTGTCTTCTGACTTGCTGTTTTGCTCCTGGAAATAAGACTGGTTTGCTGCCAAAATTGATTTTGAGCTGCTACTCAGATGCAAAAATGTTAAGGTTTCAATAATTTGCCTTTTTTCTTAAAAAGAAAAATTAAAAATCACTTTCGAAAATAACTATTTGGACATGTGTACATTTTTTCTCTCTCTCTGATGTTTCCCTCTGTACCTTTTCTTGAGTAGCCCATATGAAAGAAGATTTCAAATGTGTGTGGTCCACTTTGAGCAAGAGTAGTTTTTTAGTTGAAGGAGTCAAGGACAGATCATAAATAAATTCTCGCCATTTAGATGTGATTTATACATACCTCTTGAGCCAAGCTTGCTTTTGTGCTGTGTAGCAATACACAACAAAACAACCACCTTCCATCCTCTTTTTCAAGTGCTAAATCTCACTGTCTGGTGGCCAAGTGCAGAAACCAGTCTAAGTCATTGGGAAGACCTGTGGGAAGTACTTTTTTGGATCAAGAGCAACCAGCCTGATGTTGCATTGGTTCTGGTAACATCTTGTCATTCTCTGTTTTCTTCCAAGTTTTTACAATGACCTTGCTTCTCTGTTCTTATTTCTCAGAGCTGTGGGCTTTCTACAGTTACAGAGATCACAGGCTGGCCACCAGAGTCCCACCCAGGGAACACCTCTGGAGTTTTTGCCTATGATCCCAAGGGTTTTTCTTCTCATGTCACTGTTGTCTCATCTCCTTGAGTTCTCTTTTTTTTTTTTTTTTTTTTACAGTTTTGGGGGTTTCGGTTGGGGTTTTTTTTTGTTTTGTTTTGTTTTTGTGGGTTTTTTTTGTTTGTTTGTTTGTTTGTTTGGGTTTTTTTTGCAATGGGAAATACTGGAGGTGGTAAAGATCCACAGCTATTGATTACCAGCTATTTAAATTTCACTACAGGCTAGTGTGCAGGTAAGTTTTAAAGAGTCACTGCTTTCTGTAACCTTGCAACCTGCTTTTCCCACTTTACATCCTGTTACATGACCCTGCTTCAATCTTCCTCCATCTTCTTTCTTCTCCAAGGACTTTCTGAAATTATTCTAATCAGAGACAAATGTAGAAGAAGGGAAAGATCATCTGCCTGAAATGCAGCCCAGGTGGTGGTGCTGGGGTGCCCACAAGAGTAATGGGATCAGTAGGAAACTGCTGTAATTGTCTGCCAGGGTTTGAAGCGTGTCTTACAAGTGATTCCTGCTGGTCAGGAGGAGGGAGGACCACAGGAGTAATGATTGGTTAGGGGGGACAGGGTGTTTGAGGGCAGGCTTTGAAGACTGGTCTTAATGGATGGTTTAAGTGGTTTTAATGGATGTTGAGGATTTGCTTCAGAGGAGAAGGATTACAAGTGATGTTAACTGTGAGTCCAACCTTGTGTTTGGTATGGCTCATTCTGGGGAGTCGTTGAGGAGTTTTATTTAAGTATGTAAATACAGGGAAGTGTCAAGAATGGAGGCATTTGCCATAGGTCTGTCATATAAATATTTGCACTGAGAGGATGAACTTTGCTAGCTGCTGTGTAAATGATGATATTCACTGCTGCAAGAGCCCTCTGATAAATTATTTTGGAACTGGGCTCAGGCTGCGAACACTCTTTTCTCTGCTTTACGCTGACTTGGTAGAAATGACCTGGGGCACAGGCTCAGGACCTGGGAATGTTGGATAGGGTGCCAGTCTGGGCTGTGTGAGCACATGAAACCAAAGGGAGTTTTCGCTGGTGATGCTTGGGCCATGTGCTACTTGTTGCTGGTGACTGCATGTGGCTTAAGCATTCTCTTCTGGTATGTCTTGGGGCATTTCACAGCACCATGCCTAGTTTTGGTGCTGCCCTGGGTACAGGCTGGTAAGAGGCACAGTCAGAGAGGTGCCTATGCAGATGAAGGGGACACCTCTGTACTATCTCTGCCTATGGATACTCCAACATGCATCAGCAGCTGGCTCACAGCACCAGGAGATCCCAAAAGGCAGTGCAGAGGATGACAGAGGAGCTTCTAGAGGGAGAGAGGACTTTGCCTTATGCAGAGACCAGGTCATTCATGGTCATTTCAGGCAAAAATGAGACAAGTGTGACACCTGGACCCCCATCAGGCACACGTGTGAGCTGAGCTGCTCGGGCATCCAGCACCAGCCTCATGACCCTGCTGCAAGTGAGGCTGCTGGGAGGCACTGGTCACACCAGTGGAGAGGACATCCCAGTGCCATCAGCCTACAGCCAAACCCTAGTGTCACTGAAGGCAGCCAGGGAAGCCAGGCAGTGAGGGCACAGCATGTGGGGGAAGTTGCAAATAAAACAGCTGGGGCTGCTAGGAAGCAGTGGCTGCTGCTCTCATTCCTCTGCTGAATATGAAAGTTGAATTGTGGTCCTCATGTGACAAATGACCGTGAAGACTCCAGCTGTCGCAACACTTGCAGTGCAGATGGGGGAAGTAGTCACATGGTAAAACTTCCTTGAATTTGCTTGTACTCTTTTTTTTTACTAGCTATTTCATAAACAGATTTAGGTTAAGGCTTTCATTTTTATTTAGCTTTAAAATTGTAGTTTTCTTTTAAATACTGTTTCATGTTATCATTTGAGTAAATTAAGGGTTACTTTTGGAAACACCTGAACTTCTATAGTGAAGGGTCATAAGGGTCATAATCCCCAGGAGGACACCCTGACTTTTTCTGAATGGTGGCCAGACACGCAGTGGCTTACCTGGTTTTGTCAGCAGATGGCCACAAGACAAGATGATTTGTGTGCACAGGAAATTTTAGCCTCCTCTGGGCATAAATCACCAAACTACTGAACAAAAATCAACATGTCCTTTTGGTGATAAATGAATTGTCTTGAAGCTGGACTGACAGTCAGTCTGAATGCTGCCACAAGCTTCCTTGTGGCTTCCCCAGGAAGCTCCCTGGTTGGCTGCAGAAGTCAAATAATGTGAATTAACGCTGTAGTTGCCAAAGCTTTTCAAGCAGAACTGGGAAAGACTGTTTATTAATCACATTTAATCCCTCAAAAATGTGCTGGTTTCTGAAATAAAAGCAACAGTGTCCATGACATTGCATTATTCTTCCACTAATTTGTATTTTTACTGACTCCAGAAGAGACAAATTTAAGTCATGACTCACATTTTTTCTTTTTCTTTTCTACTTCCGTAAATATAACATGAGTAATTAACTGCTCAGAGTAAAGAAAATACTATCACTAATCATTTGACATTGAATATTTTTTTCCTAAAGACTTGGCTAGTCTGGTCTTAAGAATTGCCTATGGATCATTTCTGACTCAGTCCACGCATGTTTTCCGTTGTGGTGCTGTAAATGCAAGCAGAACTCTGAAGAGCAAATCAGCAGGAAAAAGACAGAGTGTCTGAAAGGAAGCAGAGTTGAGGAGTGCAAGTACTAAGCTTCAAAAAAGACTGTCAGGCATGTGCAGTGTGGCTTGTTCCAAACGCATTTCATAACAATTTTATTACTCACTTCATTCAGGAGACATATGAGTGACTCACTAAGTTATAAAACCACCAGCCTTTTTTTTCCCTGTTACCTGCAAGAGAAAACCTGCCTATTATTAATGTGATAAATCAAAGGTTCTTCCATCAGACCTCTACGTATTTATTCTTTTCTTCATGTATTTCTTTAGGGACCTATGTTGATCCGATGCTATGTAACAAATTAGTAATTTCTGGGAAATCAAGTAATGGATATAAGCCTGAAAAAAGGACACAGTATAGAATATAAAGTGAGGGGATGTTTTCTCTTTGACATATTTAACACTGAACTTAGATGTCTATGTGTAATGTTCCTGAATAGCCTTAGAGAAAGGCATATATTTGCTCAAGTGGAAAAAAGAAGCCTTCATGAATGAACTTATGTATCCATCAAGCTGTATTTCTTCTCTTTCTGCTCTGTAAATGGAAGATCTTTCCTCTGCTTTTGTCTCATGTAGGTAAATAGAGCAGGCTTTTGCTGAGCTGGGCCATCCTTTGACAAGGTATCTGGATCTGTTCATCCTCTACCTCACAGTGCTGCTTAGAGTCTGCCCAAAATGTCCTGTATTGCTTCAGTGGATGATGTAGTATTTCTGGAATACCTAAAGCTGAACAGAACAGCCAGTCCCATCCTGAGCATGTGCAGAGCAGCCATAGGGCCAGCAATTACTTTGTTTTCCTGTTCCAGCAATCTCTGCCTGTAATACTTTTACAAAGGGCCAGCTGTGAAAATGAGATTCTTTGATAAACGATCCTATTTGTCATGTTTTTTCTCAGCAACTGGTTAACTGAGTGTCTTTTTTTCCCTAAATTTTCCACTGGAGAAGGCTTTGCCAGGGCACAGGAAGGTGCTCTTGGCTTAGTGTCAGAAGTGTGTGCAAACTTCCCTGCAGATTTTTTCTTCTCGCTGAGCTACTTAGTATTTAGATGCATCACTCTTTCATTCACCCTCTACTTTGTGGCAAAGTCTGGAAATGCATTAAGGCAACTGAATAATTTCTGGGAAATTATTAATTCTGGAATGAATGTGACAGATTTCACCATGTGTTGGCTGAACTCTTCCTGAGTGACTAAGTGCTCTGGGAGAATTTTCTAATGGTCCCTCTGAAAGTCAACCTCTTTGAATTAATTCAGCATCCTCTACTTTGATTAAGTATGTGTCAGCTCATTGTTAGTGTGACAGAGATATGGGACTGCTTGTTTTCCTTTTATTATTATACAAACAAACTAATTATGAGTCACACACAATACATGCCCTCAGGGCATGATAAGGGACGTGAATGATAAAGAATTAACTGCTCTATGTGCAGGTTTCTCTTGTGAGTTAAACAAGCAGGGACCAGTAAATGAAAGACAATAATTTTTTTCTCTAACATCTTAACAATTCCTCCTTTCCAAGGAAAACTGTGGTCTTTCAAACCTTATGTTATACTGAAATAGAAGGAGGTGAAAGAGAAAGATGAGTGCTCTGTGCAGTAGGCATCACAAGCCCAATCTGTTATCTCATCCTGACTCTGATGTCTTCTTACAGATTCTGTTTTCAATTTATTTGCAGTGTGGCTCCTTCCTGTCCTCAGTACTAAGATTTATTTGACAGCATTTGGAACAAATGTGTATTCATGCTATCCTACCACCCTGAAACATGCTGCCATGGCTCTTTCTAGTGGGCCAGAAGTTGAGCCTTTCCTGCTGTACCCCTGTAAAAAGAGAAAACATCAAGACACACAATATGTAGAGTATCTTGGAAGCCACAAAAGCATATGTTTTCTGTTCTGAGAGAAGTGTTGTTACTTGGTGCTAATTTCTCTGCTTTTTCTTGTATCTGTTGGATAAACACTTTGTCCATGGCAATCCGTGTAAGATAACAAACTCACCGCAGGGTGTCTGGGTATATGGAAGAAAAATAACACAGGAACTTGCAGAAAGAGCAACCAGGTGCAGATGGAGCTGAAGCAGAAATATTAGTGGCAGATGTTCTTCCTGGCCTGCTGGAGAAGTATGCACCAGACAGCATCTTCATCATGCTGTGTGACATCTCCTGCCTTGGAGAAGTGAGACATTACATGATGACTTTTACAACCGCTCAACACTGCCAGAGGAGGTGAAGTGCTGCAGCACCTCTGCCTGTAAACACCTTCTCCCGAGCCACTCAGTGGCAGACTGACCAGAAAGAGAGTGAAGGCCCTCTGGAGAAAACATGCACTAGCAGATTATGCTGTTGACTTGTGAAGCTTGGCAATGCCCTCCCTACAAACACCTTCTCCACTGGGCAGGTTAAATAATGGAGGAACCCATGGTTATTTGGCAAGAACAGAAGATGAGACAGATGTGCACATGTGCAGAAAAAGAGCTCTTCTATTTCACATGAGGTTGTGCAAGGTGGACTTTACCTTCCTAGAGAAGATACGTGTGGTGCATTTGTCTACACCTTCATTAGTAAACTGTGTAAATGCCTTAAGAATTGGGTAAAACAGGTAACATACACCTTCCTGAAATCACAAAACTTTCTTCCTTATTTCCAAATCTCTGTGGAGGAGAAGCCAAGAAAAGAATAACCCTAGGCTGTAAGAAGCTTTTGCTGCCCTAACTACTCTAGATTTTTCATCCCCTGTAAAGTTTTTGCAAGATATGTACAGAATCCTTTGGTGGGTGCTGAAGAAAAAACAAAGATTTGTTTTATTTTTTTATTTGTTGGTATTAAAAAGAAGAGTCTGTCTTTACAGATTGAAAATTAGCATTTTGAGCATTTGTATCCTGTGACTCTCTCTTCTTCTGTGGATCTCAATATTAGATGAAATATTTTCAAAGGATGATTGTAAATTAATATTTGCATTATCAATTGATAGGCAGAGCTCCACCCTACATGCAGTTTCTCTTCTTGCCTCAAAATTCCTCTTACTATTGGAAAATTTCCTTTCACTGATGACCCTGCAGTTATTTTGCAGGGAACTGACTGTACAATGGGGGGGACTCCCAAAAAAAATATGTAAAAAGTAAAAAATCAAGGTTAAATTTACAAAAGTAAGCAAAGGAGAGGGCAACATGATTCAGGCTGCCTTTGCTTGGAGCTGGAGCTGAGAACCAAACAAGAAGCTGATGTTTCCACCTCTTCCTATTGCTATTTCAGAACAGGAAAGCCTTTATAAGTGTGCAGACCTTTGCAGAGCAGCCTCCACCACAAAGGCTGTGTTCGGAGTTTTCTTTTTTCCTTGGGATTTTCTCTTCTTAATGAATTTTCAAATTTTAAAAATAATAAGAAAGCGGGCTTCATGCATCTAACAATACGCCATAAAGTGCTGAGGGCCTTCCTACATTTTTCAGCAGTGTTGCTTAAAAATCCAACAGTAGTTTTTAAAATAAAATATTAACAAAATTGTGAGAAATTGACAAAACATTTAATAAATGCCAGAGATAAACATGAAATAGTTATCACTGGTTTTTGACAATTTTGGAAACTTGCCTCTCTAGAGCAAGCAACCTCTGGTAAGGTAAAAATCTCCTTGGTTGTTAAAGAATAAAAACACTTTCTTGCTCCAAAACAAAAGCATCATGATAATCAAAATGTTGCCATTTCACTTCACTGTTAAAAAGGTCACAGTTTTGGCTGGAGGCCATGCTGCAAAGCAATCTGCTTTGTCACTTGAATAGGTTGGCTTGGATCATGAAAAATCCTAAACTGGGACAGTAGAGAGAAAAAAGGAAAGAGCATTACTGCCTGAGGAAGGAACAGAGATTTAATAACACTCATTGCTCGTTTGTACAGCACTAAGGCAAGAAGGACAAAACAAAGCTCCTTTCAGGATCCTCACAATAGTTTGGAAGGCATTTTGAAGAGGCCAGTTCTTTTTCATATCACCAGTTGTGACCAGTGTGAGCCGTGTGGCAATGGCGTTACCCTTGCTTGCCAAGAGTAATGGAAGGGATGTGCACCATCATACTAAAATTTAAAGCAGGCTAGCAGGCACATTCATACATGGCTGTTCTTTGGGGGCTGTCCATGCAATTAAATTCATCTCACTGTTTTACCAAAAAACCCCAAAAAACCTAAAACACAAAACAAATTCTTTGGTGTGGGAAGGGAGGTGACAGGAGCATGGAGCAAGAAATGTGTGTGTGAATATCAGAGTGTGGAGCCGAAGGGAATAGTCTCTGGTGTGCTTAGTGACATGTAGTTGCAGCTGAGAGAGGAAAAAAGTGTTATTTCTGAGTTAGAAACTGCTGGGATTTGCCTTACAGATGACTTTAACTGCCACTGTCAGTGGTGGCCAGGCTTGTGGTGGTGGTGACCTGCCAGGTCTGGGTGGGGACAGAGCCACATGGAGCTCAGCTCACCTCCACCTTTTTGGCAAAGAGAATGAGAGTCTGTGCCTCCTCTGACAAGGAGAGGTGTGCTAGAGTAGGGAGAGTGACCCAGATCTCCTGCAGTGGGCAGATGAGTGAGTGGGGTGCACTGTCATCCAGATCATTTCTTACATGATCTCTTCTTACATTTCATACATGAACTCTAAGCTGGGAAACAACAACAACAACAACAAAATACTGCAATTGGCCTGAGAGAAGTGCTGAGAAAAATTGGGACTGCAAGGAAAAAGGAAGATTTGCACTGTCATGGTTGTACTAGGCTCTTGGTGTTCTGGTTCAATCAGCACCAGTTTATTCTTGAGACACTGGCACTCACTGTCCTGAGTAACTTGTGCTTGAAAGGGGGCTCCAAAACACCAGAGCTGAGGGGACTGATCAGGGAATGTACAAGGACTGGGAACAATGCGGCCCCCTCCAGCTGGGAGTCATCAGGTGGGGGTTAGGGGAAAAGGACAGACCTGCACGTGAGGGGAAGAGAGAAAGAATAGACCAAGAGCTGCGGGTTGCAGATGGGAGAAGGAATTCTGATAGTGAGATCCAAAGGTGTAAGTAGTTCTCATGTCAACTGTTTTTTAAGGGCATTGCATTTTCTTGGACACATATTTGTTCACATCCCTTCTTTTCATAGGGATCTCCTAGCTCTTCTGTAGTCCAAGCAGATCTGGAAAGTTGGTGGGGGTTTTTTCACCAGGCAAAGAGAGTTTTACTTTTATGTCTGTCTTCAGGGAAAATACAAGGGTTTTTTTCTTTGCATTCCTCCTCTGAAATGTACTAAGCTTCTCCTCCTGTTCTCTAAGCAGCTGCCCCTTGGGATAGGAAAAGGAAATTAAACAGCTAATGGTTATACTTTAATTAGGCTTTATTGGAGTTAACGCAGCTCATGCTCTGCATATGTGCTGCAGAGAGTAAGACATTTTAAAAATCCTGTCTTTGCTATTATGAGTTTATGAGAAAGGAAGCCCAAGGAAGATCAATACATCCTCTGTCTAGATTACAAATGGTTCATGACGTATGTCCACAGGAGCTGTTTTTAGTGAGGGTAGTCTAGTTATTATGGATTTGACATGAACTTGGCCTGGTGCCCAGAGGGAATGCAATGTAGGCATAATTTGGTCTTCCTGTAATTGTCTATTTAACTTGGCAATCCAGAGTAATTTTTTCCTGTGAAATGAGACCGAGACGTCACTAAAGTGGCACTCAGATTAATTAATGAGACATAATAATGCTCCTAATAAAAGCTCATGAGCTGAGTCCTCTTCCCTCCCCTTTCCTGTCCTTCCCTGCTGCCCTCCCCCTGCTGAGAATGCAGCTTCCCAGGAATCCATGAGTCACACTTCGTAAAGGAGTTTCTTCTTTAGTTGACGCAAACAATACAGCGGAGAAAAATAATAAGTGCAGGACCATCTGTTTGATGAAGTCCTTGACATTTTATTTCATTTCCCCCTATTGCATATTAAAGGAAGTAAATAGAAAAACATTTGCTAATTATACCACTGTTTACTGATTGCTGGGGCGGCTTTTATCATATTTATCCAAAGTGCTAGCTTGTTGTGCAGTCCCAGCTTCAGCATTCTCCTTTCTGCTTTGGCAAGAGGAGCACAACAGGAGTCATGGGTGTTCAGCCAGGTTTTTGAGTCCTTCACCACTGAGCAGTTCACAAAGGGGTGGAAATGTGCTGCTTCTCTGCAGGCTGGAAACCTGGGAAAAGTAGTGTGACGTCCTGGTTTGAAGCAACTTGCTGAACTAATAATGAGAGAGCCCAAAGTCATTGCCATTTCCTTTCGTGGGCCCAGGATTTTGTGCTCAGTGCCTTGGCTTTGTTTTAGTTCTCAGTTAAGCTTGCCAGGAAGGCCAAATGTAAGCCCTTTGCTGTGACTTTGGTAGGGTGAGCAGCAGCTGCCATCTGATACTATGAAGGAAATCTCCTGAACATGTCACTCTCCCTATCTCCTTCTCATTATGTTGGATCATGCTCTTGTTGCCCTATTTGGGTCTCTTTGTAAGGTATATTTTTATGGCCTAAGAGTGGTCTATGGACAATACAAGATTTGAACAGTGAAATGCAGAGCCTCATCCCTCCCTCAGATTGGCATTTGGATTTGGCTAATGGTCAAAGCAAGCCAATGCTGTTTGAAAACAAACTGGTGGCCAAAGGCCAGTTATACTAGGCAGCTATTTCCCCTGCAAAATCTAAACTATTAGCAGTCATTAAAAATTACAGCAATGAATCAAATGTCTGTGAACTAAAGCAGTTTTTCTCCCACTACACCATGTAAGGCCAGCACAAGAGCTACTTGGCCAAGCCTGTTGCTAGGAAGGGAAAAATTGCAGCACCAAGGAGGACATGGTGACCTTATCTAGGGATGAGGACACCAGGAAATTCAAAACCACCACTTTGCCTTTGGATGAGAATTCAGAGATGACGAAAGAATCTATTTCTGGATTTTTCCTTGGGTAAAACAGACTTGATGAATTTTCCAGTCCACCATTTGGACAGATTTAAGGGGTTTTTATAACTTATAATTCCATGAAGATTCTATCAGTAACATTGGTCATCCTGATGGGCTGGATGTTTTGACTCTCTAACATCAGCTCATTCAGACAGGTTTATATTCCCAGTGCCATAAAACTCTCAGTTCAGAGCACAAACAGTGGAAGATATATTTCTCTATGGCTTCAGCCCATGGTAGCACACATGCTAACTTGGTTCCGAGGGGTGTGTGTTGCATGTTGGCGTAGCCTCTCAAATGTCATCGTGAAAGGAGTTATTTTAAAGCTAGAGGAAGATGGCTGTCTGATTCTGAAGGAGATACCAGGGTTCACACTCCTGCATGTAGCAACTAGCACATGAAAATTGTTTGCTATAGGAGGCCCCAAGTAAGAGTCATCTTCCTGTTTCCAGGGTAACAAATCTGGGAAAGTTCAAAACTGGCTCACTGGCTGGAATTCTTTTGTTGTACTGATAATTGACTACACAAAATAATGTATCTTATATGGATACCTTCATAAAGCACTTATATCTTCAGACAAGTAGAATTCTGCAGCTCTCTGAGGCCTCTGGTTCCCTGTTCATCTTATTTGCAGAAGTCTTGATATTTGCATTTTTGCCTTAGCTGTTAGGTAAAAGTGCTTGTCTGTTTCTTCATTTGTGGTATCACTCACTTTGTCTAGTGATCTTTGCACCCTTCTGTCTGCAAATCTGCCACAATAACCCCCTGCAGTGCTACAGGCTGGGGCCAGAGCGGCTGGAAAGCGGCCTAGTGGAAAAGGGTGTGGGGGTGCTGGTTGACAGTGGCTGAACATGTGCCGTCATGTGCCCAGGTGGCCAAGGAGGCCATTATCGGCAATAGCGTGTCCAGAAGGACCAGGACAGAGATTTATGCCAGCAAGGGTGGATGAGACAGATGACCCCTTCTTTTTGTCCTCCGTCCCTTACTGTTATAGTTATGAAAGGGCTGTCTGTTTGTGGCTGACCATCAGCTTAGTCAGAAGCAAGATTTTGTAGAGAGAAGCACAAGGCTGAGGAGCAGCCCTGGGTCATGGGACAGGCAGAGCTGAAGGGGCTGCAGGAGAGGCGAGGAGGACATGCTGACAGCTTCCCCACCAGTTGATTAGTGGTGTTGGCGTGCCTTCAGAGGAGGTCAGCTCCCATGCCCAGTGGAGGACATCCACAGTCGCTCCCAGCAGAAGGAGAAGGAGGAAGAGAGGGGCCTTTATTTCAGTCATAGTAACTCCTCAGGCGGTCTGCTCACCAGCTGGATCCCACTCGCCAATGGAGAAGGGCTATATCATTCCTGCAAAAAACGCTTCGCTTGCATGGGCTTGACTTGGATGCATTGGCGTAATTACTGGGTTTGACATTCCTCTGTTTGGGAGCTAACATAAGGAAATACATTCTTTTGATCCTCCATGCAGCTTTGTGATACTATACATGCAGCTCCATGCTTTCTTTCACAGATGTCAGAGTCAGCTGCCACATGGGATCTCTGGGAGAAACTGTATTGTGTGTTTTTAAAGGAAAATTACCCAATTATTTTGATGGAGTTAATGTGGAGATGGTGACCTTTACATTCAAAGCTGTTATGCTGCAAATGTTCCAAATACATTATGTGCTCTGCTAACACTGCTGACAGGTTCTGCATGATTAATAGTGTTTATAAAGCCTGTACAACACTTTGGGAAGCCTAGGATGGAAGACCTGGTATGGGATTTATTTTGCACTGAACATGATAAATACACAGTTGACCTTGGAATATTTTTTTTTCTAGAACGTACTTA
The DNA here is from genome assembly GCF_012460135.2 of Molothrus ater. Classification (NCBI taxonomy): domain Eukaryota; kingdom Metazoa; phylum Chordata; class Aves; order Passeriformes; family Icteridae; genus Molothrus; species Molothrus ater. The sequence goes on from NC_050480.2 coordinate 18,445,746, forward strand.
ATGATGGAAGAGAAAATCACTAATTCATTACATGAACTGCTTAATTTTTCTTGCAAGAAAAAGAAAAGCAAAACATTGGTAATGGCTGGTCCAATATGTACATTTAGATTGATCACTTTTAAAGGAAGACTGATGTTTTTAATACATGTTTTTTGTTTCAAGACTGGCCTGGTTCCTGCTTCTCTGGAAGGAACACTTCTGTTAACTGCACCATGTTGTGGTGTTGCGAGGGGCCACACACAGCTTGGAGGAAATTTCAGGGTGAGCCTGACATAATAGAGGCAGGTGTTTAAATAGAGGGAAAAGGTGTAAGGTTTCCCATTTGTGCTACTGTGGGGATGTTATTCAACAAATAGACAAACAAGTTACTCTACCTCAAGAGACATCTAGGACTCAACTCGCAGCTTGATTTTCTTATAAAACATCATGGCTTGTTCTTGAGCTGCTTTCTATTCTCTCAGCACATCCAAGTACAGGATTCTCCTTTTCCCCACCTGGTGCTGGGGCAGAGCTCCTTGCTCTCCCACACATGCCACTGTTCTGCCCAAAGCCATGGCCCTGCATGGTGATTCCAGTTTAAAAACGCTGTGTAACTCAGAAGACTGCTGAGAAGCCTTTTCTCATTTCCAGCAGCATGAGCTGAGTGAAGCCTAGAGGAAATAGCCTATAGGCAAACCTATAGGGCAGTGCAGAGGGAGAGAGGGGCTCTGAGTTGCTATGCAGCCACCCACTGAGCTACACATGGAGGGCTTCTGCATGGGTGGATAGACTGATTCACTTGCTGGACTTTAAATTGTGATCATGTAATGTTTACATCTGCAAATTTTCAGGTCAGGAAGCCAAATAATTTCTACATGATTTTGTGGCTAATACTGCATCAGCATAGATACACTTAATTGAATCTGATGATTTCTTATTTACAGGCTAAGAAAGTGACTAACACTAAAGATCCTTTATCCTAATTCTGGCAAGGGAAAGGTTGGTCAGGAAAAAATGCAAATTCTGGGGACGCTGGATGTTGCACTTAGGGATATGTGTTAGCGGTAATTGGGGTGGTGCTGGGTTAACAGTTGGACTGGAAGATCTGAAAAGCTTCTTCCAAGCTCAGTGATTCTTGAATTGCCCTGTCCCGAGGGCAGGCCCTTGAACTTGTTGAACCTCACTGGGTTCTTGTAGTCCCACTTCTCAAGCTTGCCCAGGTCCCTCTGGATGGTTCCTTCCTTTTCTTGTGTCACCTGTCTGGCTCAGTTTCTGTCAGCTGTAAAGGTGCTGGTGGTATGCTTGAGCCTACTCACTGTGTCATTGAGAAAGACATTGAAGAGCTCCAGTTCCATGGCAGAGTCCTGCAGGACACCCCTCATCTCCATCTGGATGTAGAGCCACTGACCAGAGCCCTCTGTCTGCATTCAGCTGGGCAACACCTCATGCACCAAAGAGCCTGGACTTCAAAGCCAGGGCTCTGCAATCTGGGGATGTTTTGTGGGACTGTGTTGAGAGCCTCACAGGAGCCTGGGCATGGCAGGGCCTACAAGTCTAGAAGTCCAGGTGCTGTGTCCTGCGCAGGCAGATCCAAGCAGTCCCAGGTGGTTCAGCTGCACTGGGAGTCCTGGGTGTGGCCCTTTGTTACAGAGGCTCATTCCAAGGACCATTGGTGATGCCACATCAGCATGGTCGCCATTACGACACCACGGGGTGTCACTGCCCTGACCCACAGGGATCTCATCCCAGCAGAGCCACTCTACTCCTTCACGAGGAAGCAGCTCCTTGGAGAGCTCTGCTGCAGAGGACAACAGAGAGAGCAATGGAGGAGAAGGCAAAACCCAACTCTTGGGGCACCTGCCATGAGCAGAGCACAGCCCCAAGCTCTCAGAGCTTGAGGCTCTGAGCTGCACCTCATCCCATGACAGATACACGGTGTACAGGAGCCATATTCCCTTGTGTGTCTCCCACCTGGTCTCCACTGGGATCCATAGCTAGCAGCCACCAGCCCAGCAGGACTGGACACACCACATGCCTGTGTCAGTTCCCCTGGGCAAGCAGGACCCAGAACGGACATTGCCCTACGTGAGGCAGAACATCAGCAACATGATGCTGCCAGGACATGAGAAGACCGAGAGGGATCTGAGTGTCACCTCCAAGAGTCTTTCTCAAGTGCTGAAGCCCAGGAGCCTGGTTGGCCGCTGTGCATCACAGGAGACCTACATCAAGTACAAGAGCTGTATCCCTGTACGAGTCTCCCATGTGATCTCCACTGAGATCCGGAGGCGACTGCACAGCAGGAGCTGGTACACAGCATATTGTGTGTCAGCTCCCTTGGGCAGGCTTCCAGGGACATAGTGCCAGAGGCAAGCATCAAAGCAGGACGTGTCCTTTGTCCAAAGGTGGCAAGACCTCACTGGCACTTCTCTGCCAGGGCATGCAAAGACTGCTGAGAATCTGAGCGCCATGTCCCAGAGGGAGCACCTGAAGGAGCTGAACACAAGGTACTTGGCCTGTGTAGAGCACAGACTGCCCTGCTCAGAGAAGCCAGCTGGTCCTCCAGAAACTGAAGGAAATCCCTTGTCATAAGAGGGTGCTGGACTGGCTGAAAGGAAACTTCCAAAACCAATGTGAAGCTTTGGCCCAGTGGGAGAAGCGGGCAAAATAACAGACCTCAAGAGCTCTGCCAAGGGAATGAAAGTAATGACAGGGAGCTGTCCCAAGGGAATAAAGATATCAGCTACAACCTCTGGGATAACCCCTTGGGCCTGATGAACAAGTGGGACCCTGACACTGCTGCCCAGGAGTTGCCCAGCTGTCTCAGCACTTTGGGCCCTGAGGCGGCAGCAGAAACAGTGGCTGACCTGCCCAGCACAGCTCCTGCTGCAGCCAGTGCCATGGGCTCAGCACCTGCAGCTGCTGCTGTGACCAGAGATCCTGAGGCACAAGAGGAGGCCATGGCAGCTTCTCCTGCCTTTGGCAAGCAGGTGAGAGCTGCAGGGGCAGAGCAGCAGCTGCCCTGTACAGCCCCTGCAGCCCAAGCAGGCCTTTGCCCAGCTGGCCAGAAGCCCATGGTCTCAGCGGGCAGCAGATGAGGGCAGTGGTGGGGTCAGTCCTGTCAGCACCAGTGGCTGAGTTGAAGAGTGGAAAGACTCACTTGACCAAGAGCTGTCCCAAGGACAAGCTGACAGAGCCCAAGACCTGTCTCAAGGGGAAAAAGACAGTGGCAAAGAACTGTCCCCACAGGAAGACAAGAGAGACCAAGACCAGTGCCAAGTGAAAGGAGGGCAAAGATCAAAGCCTGGAGTAGTCCTGAGGAGGAGGGGCTCCCTGTGCCCATCCCTCAGGGGGCACGGGCCTTTGGCAGAGTGCCAGTGCAGGCCTTGCTCAGCCCATGGAAGCCCATGGCCTCAGCGGGCCACAGGCTGTGCACCAGGAAAGTCCTTCCTGCTTCAGGCGGGCACTCTGGGCCCTGAGCAGGCTGTGCTGGTGTGCCTGCATGGGGGGGACATCCTGAGGATCAGTGCCCACTGCCAGCACCAGACTGGGCCCCAGATAGGCTGTCTCACCCTAAGCCTGGTCAGCATCCCATGGGAGCAACACAGGTGGAGAATCCCAGAATATAGGAGGCTAGTGTATGTGTCCCAAAACCCCTTAGCCAGATGGCTGTGGAGTCAGCCGAGGACCCTTGGTAAAAACTACACAAGAGCTGTTGGCAGTAACCCAGCTCGTAATAATTGGACATGAGAAAGAAGAAGTTGTTGGAGAGGACAGCCATGTGGATGGAGGACAGCACTTTTCTGGGGCAAGCATCCTTGTTCTAGTCTCTGGAAATAAGCACAAGAGAGGACAACAAAAAGATAGCAGTGAAGCCAAGAAGTGAGCATGGACTGTAGGGCAGATCAAGACCATCTAAGAGCCCTGGCTTTTCTGACCCATATCCGGGAAGATCTGAAAGCCAGGGCCTGTGCATGATCAAAAATTTGCATAGAAAGCAGGAAACCTGTCTTCAGGGCAGGGAACCCACTCTCTACAAAGGACCCCCCTCAAACATGGGCAGTGCTCCCAGGAGCCTGGACCCCATTATATGGATCAATACTGGAACCAGCAATGCCATCCCATCAAGTGGAGCAACACTGGAACCAGGAATGACATCTATGCCATCTGGAGCAAGACTGAAACCAGGATGGGCATCCCCATCAACAGGATTGAAGCTTGAACCAGGGATATAGATCCCCATCGGCTGGATCAATGCTGGAACCACGACTACTGATCTCCTTTTCTCTGTCTCTCTTTTCTCTGTCTCTCTCTCTTTCTCTCACTCTCTCTCTTTAACTTAAACCCTTCTTTTCTCCCTTCCCTTTCCCCCTACCCCTTTCTCCCAAACCCCCTGCCACGTGTAGATAGGGTAAGTAAGATAGAGTCTACCATAGCTATTTTCATGCCAAGTATGTAAGTTACTTATAAGACTTGGTGAGTTTTTGCAGAGCCTGTGACTTTTGCCATTCCTTTCGATCAGGAGCATTTACAAATCTTGGGTGCTTCCTTCCCTCTCGAGTGTGGATTCATGAGAGGATGCCTCTGCTGTGGACACACTAATCCAAGTTCTGTGTAAAGCATTTTTCCTCTGGCTATTCTGGGGAATCTCCTGGACCAGTGTGTACAGCTGGCTGGTATTGCCAGTTAACATCCAGCAAGTTGCATTTCCCCCTGAGGACAAGGGTGCTTTCTTTGGAAGTGTTCCTTGCTCCCTTATGGAATCATTTGTTGGGGTCATCATCCTGGCTGGATTGCCTATAACAGACCCCTACGTTAACTCCAGAGCACAGAGTGTTTTTTTCATGTTGCTTGGGAGTGTTGTTTCCTGTGATCATTCTGTATCTGGTTCACCCTCCTTTTCTGTGTCCTCTAAGGGAGTTTGCCTTTTGAAGTTGAGGCTTTAGCAAGTGCAGGCGTAGTTAGGATGTGCTTTCAAAGTTAACCTCATTTATTTTCCTTCTGAAACAAGAATTTCCCATGAAGCACTCTGTTCATTAAATTACTGGAATGGGATCATAGTTTGAACATGCAGATGTTATCGGTGATCTGGGTGATCCCCAAGTCAGCAGCTACAAGTGTCTCTTGGTGAAGGGATCCAGTGACTGCTAAGAAGATCAGGGAATAAAAGATATTTTCTCTCCTTGTCAGTGGAACTGGATGCTCAGTTGGGTTTTGCAGGTCTGGTTAAAGGAAATGTTCCAAAAGGCTGTTTCTCAAAACAAGGATAGGACAGTTTTGTTTCCAATGTCAATTTTCTTCAGGAACACTGGGAGACAAGGGAGTGGAGGCAAGGGATTTAAAAGCCTTTGTGTCTGCTGGAATTCCCTTTCGATGCATCTCTTTAGAACATGGCATGGTGGTTTGACTGGAGTTCCTGTGCTGGAATGACCTTCCATGCTCATGGAAGTAACTGTTTTAAAAACCCAATGCTGTGTTCTCAAAACCCCATAATTTGTATTCCCACAGAGCAGAGAGAGGGACCTAGTGCTTGTGAAGCCCATTTCATACCTTTGGTAGAGGCCTGCAGAAAAGCAGAAATAGGAGCTCTGTTTTGTGTCTTTGGTGACTGTCAGATTTCATAGGGAAAAGAAGAATTGTGGACAGAAAATAAAGAAGCAGAGATGAAAAAATGGGAAGGATCAGAGGAAAAAAAAATATTCGGAAAAGAACAGGAATTGGAGAGCTAGCAGTTATCTATAGTCTCACAAGATAAGACCATGATAGTATCTGTAATGTCTCTAATATAAGATATGACTGTGCTTTTAACTTGATTGTCTAGCTTTAGAACAGGTACTGCCAAACCAAGAATGGACCCAAAACTTCCTCTGTGTGTTTAGCCTTACTTCTTTCTACTTCACTGTCAAGGGAGCCAAAAAGGGAGCTGTTAGGAAAAAGTGCAAATTTTCTTCACACTCACTGTGTAGTTTCTTAGAGCTATTGGGCTAGGATGAAGAGACTTTTATGTAATTGAGTAAGGTATGAGCATTAATCTTGTTCGTTTCATTTTACCACATACATTAAAAAAATAATAATAATCCACAAGTGTTTTCTGCTTCAGCTTTTCACCGAGCCAGAACTTGCCAGAAGTACTCAATACTTTGACTGTTGGCTCTGCATCAGCTGCCATGCTGATTTTAGAAGGCTCAGGGGAAAAACAAAAGCATCTATAAAGGCATTCTAATTTTTAACATAAGCTTGGGCTTTGATTGTAAAATGTATCTCATTTGGTCATCTTGTTTTTTAAACTTCATACCATTCCCTAAATTTATCACTTGCTGCAGCTGCTCAGCACTTAGCACCTGTACATTTACCCATGAGACACTCCAGACTGAACCAGAAGATTTTATTGGTGTTGAGGCTAATGGCTAAGCTTTCAAGATTTGTTTTTCAAATAAATGCACTTTTTTCCTCATTATACTTTCAGCAAGCTGAAATGGTTAAGAGGTTGCTTATGAGAAACCCACCATAAGACTCTTTAACGCAGAGATCTAAAGAGAACCAGATTGAATTCCCTTTACAGAGTAAGAGTTTTTAAAGAACAAACATTTAATGAGTATCTCATTTCTGTATTAAATACTCAGGGTCTTTTAAGCACAGATTTTGACTGATCTTAATGAAGAAAGCGAGGGAGGGGGTCCTCTTTATTTTGTGCTGTACTGCAAAAAAATGGAAATTGAATTTGCCTCTGTGCTTCTTTTTTATTTTTGTGGGCATTTAGAATTCATGTTTTTCTTGTCTGAATGCACTGTTTTAATAAACTTTCTTATCCTTAGAGTCTAGGAATGTTTAGATTCTACTCTGTCACATGCACAGACATTCTGCTTATGCTTGAGTGTATGGTTATTGTTATTAATACAGCAAAAGCCAGTAGGAAAAGAGTGCCAGTCTGAAACACAGCCTGTTCCAAATGTTAAGAGCAGTTTGAGCATAGATCTGGAGAAGAAGCTCTGTGGAACTGTTGTGGGTGAAGTGCTAGATCCCAAATGCCTGTATAGGATGGAACATGGCTGGATGCCCAGGCTCCAAGGCTGCTTTCATCCCTCTTGACTCTCTGCCTTGACAGTTCACTGAAGAAGGGGAGAAATATGGTGGAGGTTTCCCTGGCTCTCTAAACACAAGCAAGGGTGGCCGAAACATCACAGCCAAATGACTGAAGTCTGGTAACATGGGACCTGCCACTCTTTCAGTCTTCCCAGTGTTCAGCAGCAGCCAGCATCGAGGCAATTTGGTATTTCTCTAGGGTTGGACTCTAAACTAGAATTATAGATCCCAATCATTTTACAGATGGACTTCTGCAAGGAAAAATTTACAGGGTAGATATTTTCCAGCTAACCAAATCCTGCTCACAGGAAAAATCCCACATCAGGAACAATCAAAATCAGAGGTAATAACTGTTCGGGCTCTTGGGTAATATGCAGGTATGGCCTTAGAATCCATCCAGTTTTAAACAGCTGCACTTTATCTATAATGTAAGCAGTGGTAATAATTTTTCACCAATTATGTGACACTTGTATTTGATTTGCCCATATCTGATCAAACCTGTTATTACCTGCTCAAATGGTAACAGCAGTCAGTGAGTTTCCTGGTCTTGTTTGACTAAAATCTGATACAAGATAAAAGCTATATGCCTAAAGCTGTATCTATTACCTTTCAAATGTCACTACATGCAGCTTCAATAAATAGTAATTTCTCCACAATTCAATGTTTTTATCTCTGATGTTTTATTATTTACAGCCTTTCCCCCCTCTGGTTTCAATATTTTTCACCTATATCTTTTTCTGCAGAGAACAGTACTTATGAAATATTGACATATTTATTATTTATGTTATTAGGTCCTTCTTGCACTTGATCCAGAAAAATAAACAGTACTAACATTTTTGACTGTTACAATTTAGAGATTGTTGGATGACTTCATCAGGTAGTATGAATTCATCATGAATCACTTCAACTGAAGGGAGCATGAGGGAAGAGGAAACTATGATTAGGCAATATATTATCAAATGATTTCCAAGCTCTCTTCAGAGAATATTCTGTCTGAACAGTACTTTCCTCTCAAAGAATTATGATAACCATTTAATTTTTTTTTTCTTTTGTGATCACACTCTAAACCATAAACCAGTGTTGGAATATTTTTTGAAGGTACTATTAGTCTTTATTCCTGGTAGAGCTGAAAATCTCCTCTCTCAACTTTCCTTCCAGGAGGAAAGCATCTCTCCCTGTCGTGATGTGACTGTGAGATGACCTATTCTAAATCCACCCCATTTCAGACTTCTGGACACCTTTGTTCAGTATAGCTATATTTGAATTTGTTCAGTATAGCTATATTTGAATTTCCTTCTCACCTCCTAGAATGCCTGACATCCTCTGAGGAAAATACCTTAGCTGTCTTTCTGACAGAAAACCATACATGTTTTGGCTTCCTCTAGACACAAAAAAGTGCATAACATACTTGTGGAAAATAAGTGCAGGTTAGGGATGTGTGTGCAAGATTAGATAACAAGATTAACTGCCTCCCAGCGGAATTAATTGAAGAATGCTCCATAACAAGTGCATTAGTCATCATTAGTCCCATCTCAATCCCAGCAGCAAATATTGCTTCTTTTCTTAAGTCTTTGTGTTTACCTAATTGATGTGAACATGGAAAGGCCTTTGAATTCTGTGTGGGATGGTTAATTTACTGATGTTGTGTATCCTGTATTCAGGATCCTGTAATAGATTTTTCTCAACTGCTATTCACAAGAGAGCTTATCTAGAAATATTTTTAACCCTTCCTTACTAGTGAACTATTCTCTTGTGACTGCTGAAGGGAGATTTTTGTGAAGCAAGGAAAAGGACTTTTTTCTACTGCAAGGAAAAAACAGATTGTGTAGTGGCTCAGAGAGAGGCAGTTTTTATGGCATATAAAGGACTTGGAAGATGCCTTGTATTCTTACTCAAGTGATTGCCTCTTCTTGCATACTGAGAAACAAAGATCCCCAATCATTAGATCAAGTTACCTTTTGCAAAAATTTTGCAAGACTCTTTTTTTGTGTGTGTTGTTTTGTTCTGGTTTTTTTGGTCAGTACAGATGAAGTCTGATGTCAGTGAAGTCAGCTGAATGTACCTCGGTGCAAGACTGGTGCAAATGGGAGTTCAACAGTTTTTTACTCCTATGGCATCCTTGTTCCCAATGGAATTAGCCAATACTTTTAGAAAGAAATCTGTTCTCACTGTGAATGGGGAAAGAAGGCAGAAGACAGCTGCCAAACGCTGTGAAATCCTATCCCACACTTCCCACTATCCTGCTTCTAAAAGATCTCTTAAATACTCTGTTTTAGAAAAAACAGCAAACATTCATTTTTTTTCTCTTTTTTCTGTCTGTAACAACACACTTTTCCAGGGCAAGACCTGAATCCTCTTTGACCTGTCCTATCTCCAGATTCCAGATTTCAGTGGTGTTTTGAATTTTGGGTATGAATGTTTTAATTTTCCCTCCCTGGAATCCACTTTTTAATGATGACCTAGTTGTGTTTTTTTCCTTCTTTTTTCATCTTTAATTGATATAAATGAGTGTTTAAATATTTATTTGGGGTTTTTAGCTGTTTTCTCTTCTCTCCCCTCTTTGTTTTTGGAGATGCTTGGTTGTGTCTGCTAGTGGGTTCTTTGCATATGCTTCTCTCTCTCTGTTGGTACTGACTTTTAAAATTATATGCTAAGTACTAAAGTACTAAGGACTTTATAGAAGGTAGCAATTCAAGTTAGGGCTCCTTCAGACCATGACCTAACTTAAGCGAAGGATTAGTGTGCAGCACATGAATAAAACTCTGTGAATGGGGAAAGAGATATTTCTCTTATGGGAAGATTTTAATTGCACGTGAATTAATGTCATGGTGCGAACTCTGAGCCTGCACCTGCAATGCTGGCAGCTTGTCAGGATCCTCTGTGCTACAGTCTGTTAAGTTATGGCTGTGCTATTGCCAGGCTACCACCTTAATTCATCCACTTACTGCCTTGATGCTGCAAATGTTACCCTGCCTGTGCTCTTCTCCTGGCATCCTCTAGGAATCAGCAGTAAATCTCCCTAGTCCTATTTACTCTGTTCAAAGTATTGCCCTGCTGTCCCTTGATTTTCTGGACGTCCTTTGGCAAAGGTGTTTTCCTTGCTTGTTTCTCCTCATGCCCCTTGCTGCCTTGGACTGGGATCTTGAAGAACCCTACTTATGCCTTCCCAAATCAAAACCAGGACCAGTTTGGACCAACAAAACTGGCATTAAAACAGCCACTCTGGGTTCTGGGGCACTACTTTGACCACAGGCAATTATCTGAAGGAGATGTTTATCTTTCAGAAATCTTGGCATTACATTCTTCTTCATCAATAAGTTAGGTTTGTGCCTTAAAAGCTTTGAACCACTCCACAAATAGGAAAATCATAAGCTGTGTTTTGCAGGGATTTTAGTTTAATCAAAGTTGCTGATGGAATGAATGTTGTCTGCTTGGTACATGTGGTTTTTGGGATGGGATTTTTCAGGGGTTTTACCATTGTAGGGCAAGCTATATAATTTTCTCTTGGTGTCAGACTTCATCAGGATGAAGTATCACCCTTCCCCATTTGACTTTCATGATAAATTCATTATTGGGCTACTCACAGTAAGAAAAGCTAAGGGAAGGGTCTATCAAAATTTCTGTAAAATGAGTGCTGCCTCTATTTTGCAGTCTTTGGCAATCTGACAAAGGCAGATTGGTTATTACCATTCTTTTTTTTTTTCCTTAGTGTTTCATATTCAGGTGGTGAGCCCAAAGCTGAGGAAACTCAAATATTGCTATGGTACCCAAACTCAGATATACCTCTTGCATGCAACAGGACTTTGTAGGTACAATATGATTTAACTGCTGTTTCTGGAATAGATAGATTAAAATATTTTTAGGTTGCAGTAAACCCTTGTGATTACCTATTCTGATCCATTTTATTACAAAAGTCAGAGAATTCAAGCAGTGACTTTGGCCTTTAGCCCTAAAAATTGTGTTCAATCGAAAATTTCAAATTGGAAATGCATTTGCTCTTCAGTTAGAGACTCCAACAAATGGAGAATTCCCCACCATAATAGGTTCCAAGAAACGACTCATGTCATTAAAAGCTCACAGTTTACCTGCCACTGAAAGGTTTGCCAACTCCCAAATTCCAACCAGTGGATCTTCACTTTCAACTGTTGAAGGAGGAGCTTGTATTAGCTCTCTTTTCTTCACAGAAGTCTTGGGGGTAAGGCAGACAGCAAAATATCTCTTCGCTTCTTCTTTCCTATGCCCCATATATTGACTTCTTTGTTGTTCTCTTGGTAAAGGTGGGGTTAAATTGTGACCACGTTGCTTATGGATATGGCCATGTCAGGGTTCCAGGCTAGTGGTCTGGGTGGGGCACAGCCCATGATGTGCGGTGTATGGGCTTGCAGAGCTGGGAAATATATGGCCTGGGGTGAGTTCCATGGTTTCATGGCTGCACCAGTGGCCCAAGTTAACCCAGTAGGTTTTCAGGAAACACCTTTAATGAAAGTGGAGATACAACCTTATTCTTGTGACTCTTTCCACTTTGTATTGTTGAGAGGCTTTGTAAAGCACGAGCACCTCTTTTCTGCAGGCAGGCAGGACTAAAGCTGGGCTACAGGCATCCTCATCCTTCCCAGCTTAGATGTGAACTGTGCCTCCAGCAAATCAGAGGGGCCAGTACCACTGGAAAGATGAACTCATTTGCTGGGTGAAGGGGCTGAAAGGGATGGTGTCTCTGCAGTATCCCATGGGAAGCAAGGAAAAAAATATGGCCTTTATGCCTAGGAATGGACTTGTGGGCCAGCTGCACCTTGAAGCAAAGTAGTGATGAGGTACAGCACAGATCAGGAGAGAATAAGATTGGTGTGATGAGAAGGGAAGCAGGAAATCAAGTAGTTTGTGCATTCCAGAAAGTGGGTGCAGAGTAGGGAGCCAACGACAGGCTGGGAAACTGTGAAGACAAGGGTTGTAGGTCTTGGGAAAAGGAATACTAATGGGGGAAAGGAAAAAGCAGGGGCAAAGAAGGGAAAGGAAAGCCTGCACAATTACTGAGGCCACCATGGGGTTCAGCAGATGGTGCTGCTGGTGGGTCTCTGCCACGTCTTAACAGAATGGCGGTTTTGTCCTTCCTGCTGTATTTTCTTTTGAAATTGAAAGGATACCTACCACCATTTCCTGCATAAAAATGGCATGTTACCAGGAAAATATCCTTTCATATGGCTTTTACCTCTCCCATCTAAGCTGCCATGTGTGTTTGATGCACAAGTTAGCAGATCTCTCCCCAGAAGCAGCTCCATTTAGGGGATGGGCAAAGTGATTTTAATATAGGGCCTCACTGTCCCTTTGCAGTGCTTTGGTAACCCTCGAGATAAAAGGCAGTGTGTATGAGTAAAATGAGTATGAAAGCTTGCTTTCTGCATGGGCTATTGGCTGGCTACAGCATGTGCAGGGGCATACTCACCATTTCTCTTGCTGTCTCACTTACTTTGACATAAAGCACAGATAGACTCTGCTTTAGGGTCTTACAGAGAGCTGTTAGGTGATCTGCCATTTTCAATTCCTACTAAGTGCCAAGAACCCTGTTCCAAGTTGCTTAAGATAACCAGATGTTTAAGTGACCCAACCACTTTTAAAAGTGGTATTGCAGTTTGTTCAGAGCTGTGTGACGTTTTAGGTGTCCTTTATTCTGCTTTGGCTCATTTCCCTGGAGATTTCCTATGAACTTCAAAAAAATATCTGGCCAATTTCTGTTTGAAAATTTAGGCTTTATTCCTTAACCTAATAAATGGAAGGCTGATTGACCAATATGATTGATGGTAATTTATTTTCCAGTCAGCACTTCCCAGCTTTTTTGTATGTAACTCAATGGCATGCTCTTCTTAATAAAATGTTTTGGGCAAAGATAAATAAGAAGGGGAAAGGAGGGAGGGAGGGAGGGAGGGAGGGAGGGAGGGAGGGAGGGAGGGAGGGAGGGAGGGAGGGAGGGAAGGTGCTTGCAAAGTGCTAGAAGATTTGGAGGAATTCCTCTGTGGGGAAAAACAACAAAAGAAGGTACCAGGAAACCAAGTATTAATTTCCCTCACCACCATTAGCCTGACACCTGTTAGCCCTGACCATTACCCAGAGCTGAGGGGGAAAAGGCTAATCTCTACCACATTTATATCAACAAACTCAAACAAAAAGGCTGCCTAATTATCCCATTGAACCTGTGTCAGCTTTAAGGCCAGCTCGGTTTCCCAGGCTGGCTGCCTGCCAGGACCAGCAAGCTGGGGTTCATAAGCTGCATGCTAATGACAACATCCTTTTATTCCAGCAGCAGCATAATTGCCAAAAGCAGTTTACAGGCTCATTATTTTTATGGTCATATTTCAGAAGATGAAGTCAAAGGTCAGCCCAGGGTTTACTTGGCAATGCATTGGAAATAGTTGGTGTAGCAGGGATTGCATCTCACTGATAACAGTGGGACACCTAAAATAGCTGCCAGCTTTCTCTGAGCTGTTAAGGGGAGGATAACTGAGGAAGGAAGCAAAAATGAGAAAGATGGACAGAATATGGCTAAGTATTTAGTGGCTCTGCTATGCTTATTTTTCTTCTGGTGGTATGTGCTTCTTAGTAGTGAGCCTGACTTGATGCTATGACATCCAAAGCCAAAGGATTCATTTGCTTATAGTGGAGAAGCTGTGAAGGTGAAGTATCATGTTTGACATGCAAGATGCAAAGTTAAATTAATAGATTTTGGTCCGAAACTTAATTTCCCCCAAGCATTGCAGCTGAAAGGAGTCAGGGGAATGGTTGTTGCAGTGTTTTATCTTCCTTTTTTGCAGGAGCTTGATATTTGGCTTTGAAATTGCCTGCACCCAAAACTTTTCTGAGCTTTGAGTTGTTTTCTCCCATTTGGTCAGTGATAGAGCTGGTTTCAGTGGCAGACACTGGATTTGGACCAGAGCTTTCCTATAATGTCATTGACTACTCAGGTCAACTGTCATTGTTCAAAACAAAGTCAGCTCAGTTTCCTCTGGCCATGCATTGCATTGACAATAAATGACATCAAGTACAATTTAAAAAGAACAAATAACTCCCACATGTCTTTGTTAATTAAAAAAAAAAAAAAAGCAGTCAAAAATGGGATGTGTTTCAAATCTTTATTTTTTTGGTCAGTGATAAAATGTGGCAGTGACAACTTTAGGGAGAAATAGTGAGGGAAACAGGTAAGTCAACCCTCAACTATTATCCAAATGCCTTTGGAGCAGCACACATGGAATCAAGGACACACTTGGATTTCTGGCTGTTTGTGCCAGGATTTCTTGCCAAGTTGTGATTGTTTAAGTAAGAAACTCAAGACTATCTCCCATGCTGCAGAGGGCATGTCCTGTGGCAGGATGAGGGGTGTAGTGTCTGTGGTGCTCCTGGACCACAGGCAGATGCTGTGAATTGCTGCTGGAGAATAGGGAGACCCAACGTGTGATACTAAACTTTAATGAATCCTTTAAATGCTCATGCTAATGCACCAGTCTGAATGAGTGTCAGGGGCCTGGGTTTTATTGTGATATTTCTTGGCTGCAGGGCTTGACTACTGAGATGTATATTCACATGTAAAGCAGTAAGAATACAATTAATAATGACACATGGAGAAAATCACTGTCAGTTGGCATTAGTTTGATGATTAATGTGAAATTTTTTTTTGTTAACATGCCTTCTCCCCATCCATGCTGGAGCTGTGTCATCCTAGCCTCTGGGAGTAGGAAAGTAAGATCTATATACTTTTCTGTTTCTGTGGTTTCTATGACTGTCAGTCTGGCACCAGCACATAATTCTTTAAGAATATCACACTGCTGCTCTCTGGGAAAGGAAAGAAAGCAAGCACAGAGCTAAGCTGAGTGTACAAATATAACATCATATGGAAAGCCAGGCATCCCTTACAGATCATCCTTCTGTCTCTAAGTATACTGATAGACAGTGGACCAAATGACCACTACCCAGCAATATATATGTCTTATATAGAAACTTCAGAATGAGAATTGAGCAAAATACCTTGCATTTCAAAAGCAGAAACCATCATATCTGTCTGAAAGTGGAATGCAAACATTGTCACTCTTCTCTGTCTCAAATATCAAACCCTTGTACTTGCAAAAAACACTGAAGACAAATTCCTATTTCAAGGAAAGCACAAACGAAGTGCAAAATAGTCAAAAACAGAAACCACATATTCAAACGCAAAGTTAAGGGAAAAGTAAATGAAAGGCACAGAAGTGTAACAAAAGTACTTCTCCCATCTTTACTGTGTATATTAAAAAATCAAATGAAAACAGCATCTCTTTTTAAACAATGTTTGAGTTGTATTTACTATAGTAGTACTACAGCAACTTGGTGCATTATATAATAAAAAAAAGCCAGTTTATTAAGTCGAATAGTAAACTATAGTCAGTCTTTGCTCTAGCACATTAATGTGGCAAATCATGCTGACGGCAGCTTTATAGTTTCTTTAGCATCTGCAGTTAGTTACAGCAGTTTTACTATCTACATTTCAATATACTCTTCTGATTAAAAGTCCTCATAGTTTTTTTATTAGGTTTTTGGTCTACATATGTTTGATTTACCACATTGTGAAATAGAGACCGTTGTTTTGAAAGTTCCCTTGATGTTTTGAATTGTGAGTAAAATACAGAACTACAGATAGGACAATGTGAGGAAGTGAAAATCCTCTTGAACCTCCACTGTAGCATATCAGTTCACTGCGGTAATTTATGGTAGATACCATGGTTATGGTAAACACCAGTTTTCCTCCCAGGCAGCTGGGTCTGGTCACTGTGAGACAAAGAAGCCAGATGAGGCTTGGTGAGGGCCAGCTGGCTAATTCTCGTACCTTGGTGTTGCAACTTGCATACTCCTGTGAGTGTTGTAAGAAGATATGGAGCAATTCTGTTGGGATTAATGGCTAGAAAATTCTACTGATTTCTCTCTTAAGACAGTTGACTTATGTTTGAGCTGAACTTGGAATTCTGGCTCAAAAACTAGTGGCATGGGTTAGCCCAGGAGATAAGAGACCAAAAATACTAGACATTTTAGATCCCTTGGCTACAGAATTGGAGATTCCAGGGAGGATCACTCATCTCTTCCAAAGTCAATTCAGGGACCTCAGTGCTTCACTGTCTATACTTCAGGTAAGGCCTTGAGAAGGGGAAGCCAGTGGACATTAGGAACCTATTGCTGTGCTTATTAAATTTCAATTTCATGCCTTTCATCAAGTTTTCCCTTCTCTTGGTTGCTGACTAGCTGTCCTCATCCATAACATATTTAATGTTCCTGTTTAAGTGTCCCTCACTAAAAAAGAAAGGCCTTGGCTTCAGAGAAGTAAGTGGAAAATATCCCGTAGATGTGACGTGGGGAAAGAAATGGGACAAATATTAGCTTGTAAAGATGTTGCCTATGAAGTGGCCCTGACAGTGAAGCTGCCTGGGGTTCATGGAGATTGCCATGGCTGAAGGACACAGAAGGGACTGCACAACAGCAGTGTCACAGAGTCATATTTTGGGTGCAGGGATCATCATGCACAGATACCATCCCTGCTTTCACATGAATTCACCTCCCACGAGACAGCAAAAAAGCCCAAAAGCAGAAGCCAGTCGTCTTTGCATCCAGAGACCCTTCATGGCCACGTGTAGCATGCCAGGTTTACAGCCTTCTGCTCGATTCACATGAACTGCACTATTCCTCACTGCCCAGCAGGGAACAGCAATCATGGGGCCCTCCTCTGTTTTATATTTCCATCTTTCTCACCAGTGCTCTCCCAGGGTGGCTGAAAGGTGATGAGACACCTTCAGTGTCTGTCACCTCTCTGCTAATGGACAGCACAAATGATGCAGGAAGCTCTTTTGAGGAGCAGGATATGAGCAACACTTTTCAGACACAAGAACCTGAATGCCATCCACCTGGAGGAGGGGATAACAGACAAACTGAAAACTTCAGGATACCCTGTCTCTTAAGAGGCTATCAATCCAGAATCAGTGGAAACAACAGTCTTACAGTGTAGATACTCACTTGTTTCAAATCAGAGAGCCAGGCCAATGACCATTGTGCCTGTCTTTTTTACCTTTTCTCTGGAGAGCTTCTGGTTTTAGCAAAAATTATAAACAAGGGGTTTTATGGGTCATACTGTAGCTTTAGAAAAGGCAGTATGTGTTTTCTAGCAGTGATGTCGTGTGATAATTGTGAGCAATCTTAGAATTTTTCCCTTGTTCTGTGTCAGAAGAACTTAGACAAAGGAGAAAATCTCATTTATATTCTTCCTTTCTGCCTTACTGCAAAACTTCTGACCTGCAGTGAGTCCTTCCCTCCTCATAGCTGCATCAGGCTTGAAAAAAACAGTGTGTGGTTCTTTTGGTCTCCTTCTAACCAATACAAAGAATGCCAGTGGAGGTCCTGTCACAAGTTTTCTGCAGATAAACTGAAAACAACATTAGGAAAATGTAGGATCCTTTCCTTTACCTGTAGTACAAGCTCTGATAAAATATTTTAAGTGATCTTTATTGTACTTTAACTAAAATGTTAATTCCTTTTAGAAATTGACTGGTTTTGGGGGTTCTTTTAAGCATCTGTTTTTTTTCATTCTGATCTGGAAGATCATTAATCATGCAGCTGTATTTAGGTCAATCTTTTTCTAGTTTTGGACCCATTTTTGTGTTATTGCAGTACAGCTTTTAGCTGTGCTATATGTCAGGCTTTAAGGCAAATAATGAAGAATTATTAGAGGTATTATAAATAAGGGAATTCTTAGTTAAAGATAACGTCCCATCCTAAACCAGCTCAGAGTGAAGGCTAACCCCACTCACTGGCATAGACACAAAACCCAGTCTAGTTGCTCTTAAGACAACAAGTGAATTTTAAGATGCATTTTAGGGTTTACTGTTATGTTTTTTTTTTCAAGGACAACGGTGATTTTTTCTGATCCTTGAGTCATTTTACAGACAGGTGAATTAACACTGGAGATATTCTCTGGATCTTCTATTGAAATTTCACTAAACTCAGCTCTTACAAAATGTCTTATAGGCGGCAATGTCCCAAGAGCTACTTTTCAGGTTAGAATGGTGGGGTTTTTTTTTTAAATTCCAGTAAAGACCCTAAATTAAAAATTCCAAAGACAGAGGATCCAATTTACTAAATAGAGAGATAAAATATGCTAAGGTGGGACTAAAGCTCGTTTTGATGCTTCAGATAATGATGATATAAGGAAACCTGGCTGCCAGGTTTTATTTGAAATGAATGTGCTACACATCCCTCTTCCTCTCCATCTCTGAGAAATGTTTACAAGAGGAATGTTCTCATGTAAAATTCAAGTCCCAAAACTTATCTGCAACTGAATCTTTTGTTTGCAACTGCTTCAAAATGGCAGGGGAGTCCTGTGCATTGACACCAGTAAAACCATTAGATAAACAAACCTTTATTTCCTACATTTCTGTAAGACTTCAGATCCTGCCTTATTTTTTTCTTCCTCCTAATGCTCCACTCATTAACAGGTTCATTTGATTCTTTCCTTGGGAATTTAGCAGAGTTTGCCCTTAGTCTCAGGGCAAATAGTTTATAAGTGACCTGCCGGATGGTGTTCGTTAACTGCCTCAGTCCCAATGGGACACTGATATACCCTTAATTAGGATGTGAAGGGAAAAACCTCCAAGTGCTCCAAGATGATTTGGGAAAATTAAATCAGAAAGCCTAGCTGTTCATCTTCCAAGGTTCAAGGCAAAAGTGGAAAGGGAACAGGAAAAGATCCCACATCAGGAGTGAAACAGAAATACAGAAATATTAGGATGAAACTATGCATTCTGCCATGTTATTTTCTGTTGGCCACGGGGGTGTTTCATGTGTGCTGTAACATAAATGATGAGTTGAACTCTCCTAAGAATTATATTGGGATACAGCATGAAAACAATTTCACATCTTTTTTATTCCCCTTCTGGTGCAGAAACCTGACAGAGGTGCTCAACAGAGCACCATTGCTCCTTGCCTTGTAGAAAGTACTTGTTTATTCAGGCTAGTCCTTTTGAAAGAGAAAAGCCATGAAGAGCTGTACATGCTCCAGTACATGGAGTACGGCACCAGTCTGCGGAACCCGCTGCAGTTTGGTGAGACACAGGACATCAAGCCATAACACCCTTTTGCTGTTGAAGGCTGGAGAATTGGGGTGGGAGAATTTGACTTTGGAGCCATAGCTTAACAAAATGCATCCATTCAGTGCCTCCACTGGGAATGTGCTTACCATTAAGCACCTTTAACAAGTCCTGTGTCCTCACAGAAGTACTTTCCTGAACTGTGTTTGTTGTTCCAGCCACGGGTGATATTATGTGTGTCTCTTGTGCTTGGTACATTTTACATTGGTTTAGATTTAACATACTACTGTATATTAATAATTCTGTAATGTAATAACATCAAGGTTATTCCCCATAACACAGAACAGATGGTGACACCTTGGAAAATAGTGCTTTATCATGCAGTTCTGTGAAGGATTGATTTTTGTTCTTATTCCTCCTTGTTGAGAAAATTTCTCCACCTTCCAGTACTTTCTGAAGACTGTGACATGATTGATTAATATCCTGTTTATGCATTTCCCATTTTTCAGCCCTCCCTGAAAGGAGAGGTGTGTGGGGATCCTCTCTCTCTCCCACTCTGTAGTATCAAGCCCAGCCAGGGAAATTGTAGAACACCCCTTCAGAGATTCCAGCCAACAGCAACATGATGCAAAGGCACTGCTCTTCTCAGCCTGGTGAGATGGAATTTATACAGGAGCTGAACTGAACTGACAAATATCTGTGCCTGAGCCTATGGATTGCCAAAGTTGCACATGAAATGGGGTGAACTACAGTTTCAAGGATATCTCTTCAAGGTTTCTTAAGCTTCTCATTGTTTGACGTGGACTGGGCCCCCAGCCAGAAGTGCATGAGCAGCTCAGGAAGCAGGGCAGTGTTGTGAGCAGGGGGCTCTGCAGGGTGTGTTACTTGCTGGTTTTGTTTTAATTCTGCATAAAACTTTGTGTGATTCTTCACACCTGAGGTAACTCTGGGTCTCTAGCCCACACAGAATGGCTTTAATTCATCCTTAACCAACTGCATTCTGCCCAAGCCCCACTGAAATGGCCCTGAAGTCCTGCAGATCTGAGCCAAGCAGATCTCAACCCCAAGGGTCTGCTAAGCAGGGAGAATGAGTGTGCCATAGCTTCACCTGTTTAGTTCTCATGAGCACTAAGCTTTGCACATGTAATCCTTAAATAGCAGCACCGGGCAATTGGAGATAATCTATTATTTAAGGCTCTTTATGTGTTTCTTAAGCATTGATTAACTTCCTAGCTCCCTGCACCCAACACATTTCTATGGGCTTGTCCCAATTGCTTGTATTCATTTCAAGCACATTGCAGACCTGACTGGGTGCTGTGTGTTAGTTTTGAGGACAATTTGACATACATTAGATCTGCTTGCTCTTTATTTTCACTACCACAAGTTTCCCAGAGAGGGAAAAGTAGCCCACCCTATAACCTCTGCACCTTCAACCTATCCAGCTATTACTAATGGTCCTCCTTCTCCTTCCTCTGCTTGAGCCTGGTCTTCCTGGATGGGAATGACCTCCCCTCCACCCCCACCTCTTTTATTATTTCCAAGACACACTATGCATGAAACTGCAAACACCTGGCACACATTCCAGGGAGCGATCTGTAGTGCGTCTCCTGCGCTGCACAGGCATCTGAGCTGAACCTCGTTTTAGGGATCCCAGAGGTCCTCTCAATCAATAATCCATGTATTTTTATGAGAGGTAGATTATGGGGATTTGCAAAGGGGTTGATTAAGTAATGCTTCAAAGAGCAGTTTCTACTAACACCTGCAACATTAATAGGGATCTATTAATAGAAAGTGCATGATTTAGTTATAATATCTTATTCATACAAATGCCCCTTGATTTATATCTGTCAAAATAGACAATATTTTCCATATATCCAGCTGGATTTAGATAGATGTGACTTCAACATCTGGCTAAGTGATGACATTTCAACTATGCAGATGTCATGCAGGGGGCCCAGAACAGTTAGCTAGAGAAGGGATAATAATCACGATCCTTACATTGCTCACCACCTGCACATTCACACTGTGTGGAAATGGTTTCCTGTGCTGATCTATCTCAGGTGTTTATCTGCAAGTGCCCCAGTGAGACAGTCTGAGCATTGTCAATCATTGCCCAGGCACCAGAGAAACCAGTACTGACTCTCCTGTTGGTTGGATGAGGTTGGACACAGACTTAATGTCTGGGGTGCAGCCTATTTTACCTATTTTACCAGAGTCCTGGAAATGTAGAGTTGATGGGTTTCCTCCACAAAAAAATAGACTTTTGACTTAATATAGACCTTTGACTGTGCATACATATCTCTTTCCAGAACAAGAAAAGAGCATCGCACAACTGACTGCAAATGCTGAAAGGCAGATCTCTCAAGCTAGTTCTAACATCTTGCACTTAGCCAGTACCTCTGCCTAAATCTATGCTGCCAATTGAAGCACGAAGGGCCGTCAGGGGGTGGAATTCACCCACTGCACTTGTGTTATACTGAATTTTGTCTCTGTTTCTTGTCTTCCTCATGCTAGTCAATTGGAGATTGTGTAAAGCTCTTCTTCACAGTATTTTTGCTCTTTGTTAAGGTGACTGTGCTCTGCTAGAATGCTCTCTGTTGCACAAATGGAACAGGACCAGAAAACAGATTCATGCATAGATGGCTTGCAGCTTTTCCAAAGGCAAAATGTTAGTGCTACAAGCAAATAAATGGGATAGACACAGTCCGGAGAGTCGGTCACCCTCCATGAACAAGGTTCTCTGGTTTCCAACAGATTTTGATGTTGTGACTTTCTCCTTGTTCTAGAAATAATATCTCCCACTCCCATTAGGACTTGCACTTTTCACTTCTTTAGGCTTGCTCTGGATTTCTGCCATCATCCTAAGAGCAGACTGGATACTTGGCAGCTCCTGGACAGCTTAATTAAGGGCTGGATCTCAGCATAAATCCATGCAAATCTCTTTATTGTTTGCTTTTGTTGTGCTTTCAAGGCAGAGATCACGATGACAGGTCACTCCTGGATACTCTATAAATTATCTAGGGGGGAAAAAGTAATTTTTCAATGACATATAGCTGTTACTCCAAAACAAACTTCAATATACTTCTGAGTAAAGTCTGTAGGGAATGTCCAGGCATTTCAAAATCCTGTTGTTTTTCTTGTCTGTTTGAGTGGGAAGCAATTTTGTCTTGTTTTGTGACGTTCCCCATTTCAGCACACAGCACAATTCCTGCCTCCACAGGGCACCAGTCCAGTGCTGCCTTTCTCCAGCTCCAGTGCTCTCAGAAATACTGAATGTCACCTGGTTGTGGCTAAGTGCAGCCAGTGGTGGGTGAAGGTTCACACTGATTCATGCTGGACTTAGAGTAGCTCTTCTGTCACTATCTATAAGCTCTGCTTTTTCTGCATGCGTGTGAACAATCATCATGAGTGCTTACCAGAGACCCTGTACACATTCAAAGGCAGAGCTTTGCTTGGGGCATATGGACCCAGTGTCCAGATTTCAACCAGCAAAAAAAGGGAAATTATATTAGTGTGAAAACAGAGGCATAATTCAGGGGCTGAAATGAAAATAAGTTAGCCAGGATTTAACTGTCCTGCTCTCCAGGTGAAAGAGACTTTTTAAGACAATGCTGTCAAGTTTAAACATAGGTAAAATGGGCTTACTTGTTTCTCATCACCCACTTGGGCAACAAAGGAAGGAAGTTTATCCACTTCTTCCTCCCACATGCCTTGCAGCACAACACATTTAGGCATCTAACATTATCAGTGGAAAGCCTACTCTACCACATATTCCACCATAATTAGTTGTGTTGAATAGGAGAGACAACAAAAATGTACTGCTTATCAATAAGAACTTACCGACAAATATAGTACATGAAATAATGGTGTGAGAGTCTCTTGGAAAAATCTGACCTTTCTCCTGAGCCTAGAAAGCTCAAGCATACCTAGACTACTTCCATCCTTTATTGCATCACATCTTGAACAGGGTGTATCCCAGATTCCATTGAGGGACCATAAGGAGAATGGATCCAGTTAGCATGGAATGTATGTACCCAGGAGATGAGGATCCTGTAACATACAAGAAATAGGCAAACAAGTAACACAGGAGAAAGATACTCCTATTCTTCAATACACATCCTTCTTTATTTTCCAAAAAGTAGGGAAAAATTAATGAGTAAGGAAAAGCTATCCTTACCCTTTGGAATGCATAATGTAGGCTAAGAGTTTATATCTTCATCAAGCAGAATTTGCTGGTGGCTGCTGAGATGGCTTTTTTTGATGAGGTTTCTTAAGTATGGGTTGTCTTTCTGTTCCTGCTGGACTGTGCTCTTAGCAAGTGACTTGTTGGTACCTTAAAAATTTCTGTTATGGGGCAACTGAGCCACAGAAATTCTACTTTTACAAATCAGTTAAATAATAAAGATTTTTTGGGGGGTGGTTGTTTTTTGGTTTGTGGGTTTTTGAAATCCTTTAATGGTTTTGAGGTTTTTTTATTTCTTTAATGATTTATGTCCAAACCCTGCATTCCCTGCAGGTCCTGAGACATGCCATGTGTTCAGCAGTGATGCCTGCTGGAGGAGGTTCTGTCTGCTGCTTGTCACTATAAGTGATGTGCTGCTAAGCAAAGAGCCACAATTAGTCTGGATGGTGTTTGTCACTGCCTTTGAGAGGAAATCTCTTATCTAGAAGCTGGGGGAGAGCTTTCCAAATTCACTGGCTTTCCAAATTCTTCAAGCCAGCTAGAGCTTATCACTCCCCATGTGTTCTGCTCTGTCTGTGGAACTCATCCATTCAGGCTCTAAGCTCTTCTTTTATGCAAATAATTTCAAAAATTCTCTTTTCTACCAAAAAACCCAAACAAAACAAACAAGCAAACACCCATACACACACAAAAAATCCCAACCAAAACAAAAAAATCTGAGGGTTTGGGGTTTTGTTCTTTATTACATTGCATCCTAAGCAGGGTGTATCCCAGACTCCATAGAAGGGCCGTCATGTGTAAGGAGACAAAATGGATGAAATTAGCATGGAATGTATGTAATCATGAGATTAAGATCCTGCAAGATAATATGCAAGAAATGTGCAAACAAGTAACACAGAAGAAAGATGTTTCTGAAAACCTGAGGAGTTTTTTGTTGTAGGAGAGACATATCTTTTGCACTGTATGTTTTAGCAGACCTGTCATATTCCAAAAGACTGAAAAATCACTATTAGGAAAACCTTAAAATAAATAGGATGGTAACTTCCCCTGCAATCTCCTGCTCTTCCTTCAGGCAGCGCAGAAATAAAAATGCCCAGGAGGTCTGACTTTTGGGTGTAGAGATTTTAGCCAGTCTGGTTTTAAACGCTTTCCACTCTGGAAGGTGGCAGTGGGTTCCCCATGGATACAGCTGGCATCACACAGGTGGGAGATCTGCAGCCAGGCAAACACCCCTTGGTCATCCATGCCCTGAAGGTGGTAGGTAGGAGAAGAGCAAAGGCAGCAATCTTGGCCCTACAGGAGGAAAAGCTTCTCTGTCCTGCACTTGAGTAATCGATTCTCCTTACCTGAGCCCAACCCTCCCCCCAAAAAGCATACATAAATAGAGAGGAAACTGGATCCAGCCCTCCCCAGGGCCAGCAAGCATCCTTGTAAAACAGGACCTTTATGGGATGAAGGAAAGCAAGTTGTAGGGGCTCCATCTGTGCAGTAAACTATTTAAATATGCTCTGGGACCAAATCAGTAATTCTTCATTTAAGCCAGGCTTGCAGCTGGTTTTGTTTTTATTAATATTGCCCACTATTATGAAGACTAAAAGTTAGTAATCCAGCCAGCTTCTCTGGCTTTCTACCCATTGATCATCAATGCAATCAATTCTAAACCTCCTACCTGCATCAGTTTTTGCCTCAGTTTGCATGTCCACAGCCAGGACAGAAGCTTTGTCTGACCAAACAACAGTAACTGTGCAAAAGAGCTCTGGATAGCTGGATATCATACATTGGAAGGACACTGGAGAAAGACTGTAACATTGAGTCCACAGAGGTATGGTAATTAAGGCAAACTGAAAATATGCTCTTTAGCATTGTAACATCAATTACATTATATCTATTTAGACAGGATTTTAAACTTGGATGTCATTGATAGACCAGAGCTCTCCCTACTGTAAAGAAGCACAGCTATGTTGACTTTTTTTCTATCAATTGAAAATGCTTCCAGAGTAAATGAGAGCAAGGTTTAAGTGTCTTGTGTTGTAGAATGAAGGCAAAATTGTGTTAGAAATTATAGGATTGCTCCGAGGGAAATGTGCCCATTTCAGGAAGCCTTCTGTTGGCTTAGAAGCCACCATCACTCACTAGCAACATGTTTTCAGGAAAGTATCTTGTTATATCAGTTTATGTCTTGAAGACTGCTGAGTGTACCTGATTTTGTTCAATTTCTCAAAGTGCAAGTACTTGCATCAGTTTGGGCTTTTTTTCCCACTTACCTTCTTTGTTTAAAATCTGGATTTCCTGGGAGACAGCATATAAAGTCAAATAATATGGCAATTCCTGTGATTCAAAGTTTGGAACATTCTGTGGCAGTTATTGCAGGAGATCCAGCCTTCATGGCTCAAGTCACATGCTTTTAAGAGAAGTGTTGTACTCACTGCTCAGCTCCTTTGTGGATGACTGTGAACTCTCTAAAAATATACTTTTAATCTCTGACTAAAGTTACAGGGACAGCACCACATGGAAGGTTCCTTTTTTATGATCCTTGTACAGCAAGAAGCTACTGAAGAGCTCAAAACAAGAGAAAGGTCCAAACTGCAACATTCCACTTTGAATTTCAAATATCCTGAAGCTTCAGGGGGATTCAGTTCCTGGTTGTTATTCATCTCTGTCTCTCTTTAGAGATACTAACAAAATTTAGGGTCTTTTTTTTCTGTTGCTGTAGGCTTTTACTGAAGCATCAAAAACTCCAGGGACTGATGTTCCTCTGTACACAGAGTTTCCAATAACATAACATGAGGAGATCTTTCTGTTAAAGGAGCACAGGTTGCCTGATCTGAAGATATTCTGCCAGTTGTTATGGGTGTGCAGTCTGCACAAAAAGCACATTCTCAGCAGTGGGCTGAGATAAATGCTGCTGCCAGCATTTCCCCTTTCTCCTCACCCTGTTCCTTTGATTAATTAAGCCAAGCCTTCCAAGCCCTGTGCTTTTTTATGTATATTTACAAATCCCTCTATTTGCAATCCCATCTGGAAATATGTTAGTCTTAAGAGTTGTTACTCCGGACACGGGTGAGAGGAACACAGCCATTGGAAAGTTGTACCAGATTTCTGCCAGCTCTCACAGTGCAGGTGAGCACATGAATGGCTCATTTGGGCCCTGGAGTGTGAAAAAGTTTGCTGGTTTAATTCTTCCTTTTATCTGAAGGAGCATTTTCTAAATTAAAATATTTATATTGCTAAGCTCTTTAGAGTATAAAATAGACTTGGCCAACAGAACCTAGTAATGCTGTGTGCTTATAGATTTACTCAGCCATGTACTGAGCCATGTTCCTTCTAAATTAAAAAGAAATTTTAGGCAGTGGCTTACTAATCCCTAATGCATTTTAATATTAAGGAACCCAACCTATTTCTTTGGCTGCTGCTGTATAAAATGAGATCACTGCTGGCTGCAGATGCACAGTAGAGCAGGACTGTTGAAGAGTGCCTGCTGATAATAAGCATATCTATTCACAGCTGATAATACCAGTTAGCGCTTCTGTAGCACTTTGGTGCACACTCTCAAAACACTTCACATTTCAGTAATACTCTACACTTGCACTGTACCAGGAGAGCTGAAAGAAACCTTGTTTGAGTCATACATGTAATAGGCCACATAGTGAAGAAGCCAAGGAGAAAATTCCCTGATATTGATTGGACAACACTATTAATTTTAAGCTTTTACTGCAGTCCATCCAAGCCTTCTCCAACATTTTCATGGTGTCTTATTTTACAATGTTTTGCACAGATCCACCTGCTAGAATAGAAAGCACTTTCAGAGATTCAGTTCAGTGGAAAGTTATGTTCCATCTCCAGGACATTAATCAGCATGTTTATTTAAGCCTAAATGCTTGAGATATGCTTGCCTTATCAGAAGTGTGCTGACTACACTAACAAATGCCTTCTTCTGGAAATGCATCTCTGTATGACCTGCCAGCACTGTCCATTCTTTGTACTAATTATGGGCTCCTCCCTAGGGGTTGGAAGTTGCTTTTGGTCTGCTTCAGGATCCAGTGTTTCAGATGTTAAATCAAACCACCTGTGTCTGCAAAATGGCTAGAGATCTCAGGCAAACTGGTTGTCTTTCATGGTCTTTCCATTCCTTCTGCCTTGGACAGAAATACAAAGCCATTAACCTCTCTTGTGCTATTGTTATGACTCTAGCCCTTGAACGACAGAGGCATTTAAGACTTGAAGGATGAACTGAGGGGATATGCAATTAAAAACTGTTTTCTTTTTGACTAATTTAAGTAATCATTTGGGCTCTGGCAAATTTGTGCAGAATTTTTTTTTTTGTTTAAGCCACTCCCCTGAGCCTGTCACATATGGATAAGTACTGCTCCCTTTGCAGCTGATAAAAGGAACCCAATGCTGTGCTAATTACAGGATTTCTGGGATTATGCTGTCAGAAAGGTACAGCTAATTGGGATTTTTTGCTTGCTTTTTTTTTTTTTTTTTTTCTTTTTTTTTTTTTTTTTTTTGGAAAATGGTGACTTGCCTAAAGAAGAATTTTGCAGGAATACACTGATTTTGGCAGATGTGTGTCATCTTGGAAAGGCTTCTTAGGAACATGATGGAATTTTTATCTGGAGCCACTCATAGAGCAATGAACACCCTTATACTTTCCATAGACTCAGAGGGTGCTCTGACAAATCAGCCTTTTACATCTCTCTGCAAGTATCCTATAACTGACCTGCCACACCTCATCTGCTGCTTCTCATGCAGCTTTTGAATGAGAGAGAGAAAAGCACTTGCAACCTAATTCTACTTCAGTGGGCTGTACAAGACCTTCTAGCCAGCTAGAGACCTCAAATCCCAGCTCTTTTAGGGCATACCAAGCATGGCCATGGGGTACAGTAATCCTGGCTTACAGCTTCACCATGCTTGCTTTACCACCACGTCAGTGTCTTTCCACTCCAAGCTTCATGGAGCATTCCCTTCATGCTCCCACTATGCTGTTGCAGCAAAGAATAGGAATTCTGGCCCACAACCAATGTTTTTCTTATGAAAAGTGTTAAGGGATCATTAGGGTCCATCCAGACCAGACAAAACTCTCATTTTTAAACCTTCATCTGAAACACCCACCCACTGTGAAGTGAATGGGGCTGAATTTATCTTGAAGAAGATAAAGGCTGAGTCAGCCCAGCTGGAACTTGGACCTGTGGTTAGAGAAAAGTTAGGCACACCACATTTTGAAGGTTAAACCACTAAGACATCCCCTTGAGCTAAGGTAAACACACCATCATTTACCCTTCCTATCTTTTGCTGGCCAAGCCATGCATTATAAGCCATGCATAGCAAAATATGTGTATAACTCAATTGCTGGGACAACATGGGATACTTGAACAAAGCTAAAGTACACTCTGGCTGGTTACATGTTTAGAAGTGCACCTGCGCTCTAGTTAAAGGTACAGAAATTCTATCCCAGAGGGGTCTTCCACCTCCACCACAGATTGCATCAGAGGCTCTGCCCCAAACCCGCTCTTGGGGCAGAGCAGATTCTTTTCACCTTGGCAATGCCACAGCATAGTGAAAGTTGCTTCTTTGTCTGAACCCACTGATGGGGAAGATAAAGCAGGGCTGGGAAGATTGTTCTGAAGGGAATACAAGTCAGCTACACTTATGACTGCAGAAGAGAAGCTGTTCAGGCTCAATGCCTAACATAACAGGAGGAGAAACCGGGTCAGGAGCCATTGCCCTCCAGAAGCTCAATCCTCCTACTGAAGTCAAGAGGGAAACTATCATTGACTGCAGTGGGACAGGAACTAAGCCTTGGAGAAATAAAAGGAGAAGTGCTGTTAGTGGGGCTGGCTTATAAAAGCCATTACCTCCTGCTTTCTCCATGTTGTTTCTCCAAGCAGAGCTTCCCACCAGCAGCTGTGTTTGCTCTGTCAAGACTCACCCATCCAGAGTAATTCACCTTGATCTCCTCACTGAGGAATTGGTGGGAAAAAGAGGTCAGGTGGTGAGAACCATGAAAAGAAACCGTATCCCCAGATGGGATTGGATTCCTGGTTTTTCCATCTGTCTTCTGGTACCTGGGTCTTTTAGCTTTCATTTGGGAACCAGTGCTGGTGATGTTCTGGCACAGCACATTTTGTGTGCTCACCTTTACCCCCTGTCCCCTTGCTCCCTCCATCCACTGCACCATGCTGCCTTCTGTAATTTATTGTATGTGCATCAGATTCAAAGCACTTCAGCTGAGGAGTATCAAACATGTGCTGGATAATTTAATTCTTGTTTAACACACAAAAAAAAAGTTCTTTATTTTTTAGGAAAATTATTAAGTTCCAGGCTTTGTTTTGTTTTTGCAAGATATTAATATCCATTAAAACTCAGTACGCTTCCCAGGTGCATACTTTCCTCTCCAAAAATGGTTTCTTCTTTGAGTGTGTGTTTAAGAAAAGTCTGTAGCTCCAACTCTGCTCACAAGATCCTTTCTCTTTAAATGTACGTAAATATGTTTGCCTTGGCTGTAGAGATCAGGCAGTACACAAAGCGTATTCTATACCCTGTGCTTTGCCAGGTGAACTTCAGCAAGTTCATCCCTTACCCCAAGCTTCATTTTTCTGAATATGAAATGGGGATATGTGGAAAAGCCTATCCAAGCTCATGTGAAAGCTCTGTGTGAGGGTGTTAGAGTGCACATTACCCCGTCTCTACTGTGTCAGTAGCTGCAATGTAACACACAGGAGAGGTTGCCTGTTTTTTCAAGCTATACATGTTTTCTTCAGGACTGATACAGCCTCTCCCTACAAGACCCACATTTTGTCTATCTTCACATGCTGGCATGAAGCATAAGACCATAAAGAGGACAAATTTCATTTCTAATTATTGAAAAAGCCCATCTCAAAAGGCCATAACCCCATCTGCGCCTCCCTGAGCCTGCAGACTGTGTTGCACAGGAACGCAAGACCCTTGCAATAGGTAAACAAGGATGATCCCTTGGGACAGGGTAGGCACTCCACTCATGTATACAAAGATGGATACGTTGCCCAATTCCTTATCACTCTTTCTTATCCTGCAGGCTTGTTTGGAGAAGGGCTGTGGTTCAGCAGTACAGAGATTGCTCCATGGCATCCCTGATCCCCCATTTCCCTGCAGTGATGTCTCTGTGGTTGGGTTCTGCCATTTGCAACCCTCTGGGTATGAAAGCCGAGAGCTTCACTCATCCACTCAGTGATAAGTTGTTGATGTGCAGCAGAGAGCTGTAAGCAGAGCAAAGGTCATCCTGGGCAGCCCCTGAGGAGCAAATGTGCTGCCCAGCCAGCAGCTGCTGAAGGTCGGGTTTCCAAATCACCTGTTCTGGCTGAAAATACAAGAACTTGCCTGTCAACCGCTGTCTGGTAATTACTTCAGATTCATCTGCACTTTTCTTGGCTGCATCCTAGGTTTAACAGGTTTTGTCCTGGGTGTCTGAAAAACAGTCTCCCCTCAGTTAAGAATCAAGCTAATTAACATAACATCCAGGTTAATTAGTAATAGCAAATGCTTTGCGCTCAGCTGTAAAGTCACATGTACTGTACAAACTGCTGCAGGAGCTTGACACTGCTTTGCTCCACTGGCAGTGGAGCTGCAAAGGGCAGTTCCCACCCAGGTCACAGAGAGTAGGTGTGAGATCAAACAGCATTCCTTGTGCAGTTCTCAGGTACAGCCTCCAATACCTCCTGCCCATGGCAAACCCAAATGGAGCAAATGCAGCACTGAAAGTTGTTTCTGAGAGATTTTAGGTCAAGCTTTAGCCCTTCTTTAACTGTATTTCTTTTTTAAAAGCCCATTATATACATTCAGAACAAAGTGGGAGAGGGATATTCTCGTCATTGCTTGCTACTAATAAGAAAAAGATTTCCTAAGTATGAAAAGCATTAGTCTCAGCATAATGTTTCTTTCATGCAAGCATCTGTGATTGAAATGAAACTATGGAGTAATGCTAACACAGAAGCAATGACCAGAACAAACTGTCAGAATAATGGCTCCAAAGACTTTTCATGGCTTGCTGTAAAGTATTTATTAATTTGGTTAAGGGATGGCCTTGTGCCGTATCCTGAATCTGAATGTGTCTAAGAATTTCTCTGGATGCTCCCTGGAAAGATTTACCATTCCCATTCTATTATAATGGGAAAATTCAAATGAAGATCAAAAGATGGGCATTTTCAGAAAAGAAAATGCTATCTGAGACTTCTGTCTTCCTTCCTTAGTTATGGTCATGTACAACAGACTTAACTCTGGCCTTTATGTTATAGTTAAGACTTTGTTTTTTCTGGATTCATTTGCAATCTGAAAAGACATCTAATTTGCTAAGCAGAGGTTGTTTGTGACTGTGGGAAGCAAAGCTCATTTCTCCACTGAGGCCAATTTTTCTGTGCCTTCACTCTAACCACTTCTTGGTTTGCTGCTATTTTTAATTGCAGTGTAGCTAAAATAAATAAAGTGCTTGCCTACAGCAGGAAAAGGAACAGCTTCAACTTCCGAAACGGAGGTGGGTAATGTCATTGCAATTTTCCCATCTGTGTGAGGCTGAGAGGACAGTTGCTTATCCTCCTGGCTTCCTTTAACCAGAAGATCCTCCCCTTTATGCCCACCTATGCCTGCTCATAACTAGACACCTCAAACACAAGCACACCAAAAAGAGTTGCCTTAAATGCAGCATTTCTGTATACAAATTTACATCATCAGACCTCTTGGACAACTTGGACCAGGCATATCAATCTCTGAACTATCATCCTCCCTAAAGAGACCGCACAGAAAACATTAAGCATTCAGCAATACATCAGCAAGTCTAGAAAGGCTTCAGTATAATAACATGAATCACTCTTTGACCATATGTTCCAGTGTCTGATACTTTCCTAAGGAGCCTCTTGGAATACCATGGTATTTACAGCACTGGGAGATAGGGCTAGGGTTGTGCTGTGACTATTAGATGATAAATGATTATTATAAACTTGCTGAGCTGTACACCCCAGCAATACTACGCATTGACTTATATGTTGGTTGTTTTTCCAGACAACTGCCAAAACCCCAGTGAAATCCTGTAATACCAGGTACTAGCAGAGCTTGAATGTCAGTAAGGCATCAGTGCTTCTGCAAAGTAACTCTTTTTCCTCTCCTAAATCTACTTTCTACATGTTATTTTGCTCTAAATCAAAGCTGTGACCAACAAGGTCTGGCAAGCTGTATTGGTTATTTTTCATACTCCTTCTATCCACTGAATATTTATTTGCTATCTGTTTGTTTCTGGTTTGTTGCAATAATAGCTAACCTCTAGCATTTGTCTTGGGAAGGTGGGAGAATCTTCCATTTAGGCTTTACTGAGCTGATCCTAGCCTGCATCTGAAGTTAAAAAGCCAAGACCTTGGCTACTTTTTTATTAGTATTGTTTTTGTCATTACTGATAGCACTGCTGAAAAACAATGCAGAGTTAAAAGAACGCTGAGGAATGTTTTCTTTTTCCCTAATATAACACCAATCTACAGGGACTTGGAAAAATATTTAGATGAGTCGTGTCCAGTAACATTGAGCACCTTCCAAATACAGTGTTTTGGTGAAAGTTGTTCGTTACTTGTTTAATAAAGATCATGTGCCCTGTTATAAGCATCAGAATGGCAGTCCATTAATCTTGTGAGAAAGTTTCCCTCCAATTCAGATCTTGACTTGAGGTGGAGGGAAGGGGGGCAGGGAATAGCCGTTGAGGGGTTTTTTTTCCACTTTCAGGAGAATGGCATGTTCCTCTGGGAGACAGTAAATTGAAATTAAGGCTGTTTCAGTTGGCCTACAGGATATGCCTGCAAATGTAGACATATCGAAATGGTGAAAAAGTCTGTCTGTGCCCATTCATATAAAGTGAATGGGTTGTAATGTTCTCCAGCCCTTGGGAACAGTGGCTAGATGGAGGAAAGAAGGCAGGAAGAATGAGATGGATTTGACATAAGTATATTTAAGTGCACTGAAGGCTTTCTCTCCTCCCTGTGGTTTAATGGTATATTCCACTGGGGTCTACAAGGAAGAAAGAGAGTGAATCCCTACAGCTTTTCTTTTAAAGGATAACAAACCTTAAAACAGGTGTGAGCACAGAAAGATCCTCTTACTTGTTGTTTTTAAGTTCTTCTCAGCCAGCCAGCACTCTCTGTGTATTATTATCATTCCACAGAGTGAACGCTGGGGAGGGAGGACTGAGAGTGGAAGAGGAGCTGGAAAAAATAAATTACTGCAAATGAATAATATGAACTAAGTATGCTGGTCATGCTCTATGAAATTTATTATACTGTGGTTACCAAGAAGACATATTAGCCAGACTAAAAAGAACAGAAAATAAAAGGTTGCAATATAGGGAAATACCTTCTTGCCTCTTGGCAACATGTGAAACAAGGGAATAAGCATGATGGGAGTTTGGGCTGCTGAGCAACTTCCCTGGAAGAGGGGGCAGGCTTAGGCTGTCTGAGCACAGAAAGGTGTGCTCTGAATTTCTTTCAGTAAAATATCAAGCATGTGGATATGGGCAGAGGAGGCTCTGTTAGATGCTTTGTCTGTGGCCAGTGAAGAGGCAGCTTTTCCTGGTGAGTGCTGATCCTGGCACTGCCACCTCCCTGTGGGACACAGGAGAGGCAGCAGCACTACCTCAGCTGGCATTTTTAGAAACAACTAAATGACATCCTCAGGGTGCTCCCTCTAGGAAGACCAAAATGGCACACTCACTGACCAGAACTCTCTTTGCAGGACTCACGCTTGCTATGCACCCTGGGGATTTCAAAATATGTTCTGGGAATTTCAAAATAGATGCCTCAATGTGAACTGATATCTCTGCCACTTCTTTCTCTGCCCATCTCCTCTGGGGAAGATTTGGGCAAAAAGAGCCAGCTCCAGTTGTCCCTTTGAGGGTCCTAACAAGGCTTATGAGTCTTTCTCACCTGTGGGAAGAATGTTGTATGAAGTCAGGACAAAGGTGCATTAAAAACATAGTTGATCTCACTGACTCTTTGAGTGAAAATGTCTCCTGGGTGATTTTGCCGTGGTTCTCATTATCCTGGTGAGAATTAAAGAGTCAGTGACTTTCAGGAGAGCAATCAGCTGAACTTCAGGAATTCACAGTATGGTAACTCTTAATAAACAGGAAATAAAATTAACTTCCTTATTCCCATTCCAAAATGTTTACTAAAATGAAGAGAATAAATCTCTAACTCCAGAACAGGCTGCCCCAAGTGGTTGGAACCTTTGAAACTTGGAAGGGAACTTTACAACCTTTGCCCATAGGTTTCTGCCCCCCTTCAAAAGTCAGCCGAGTTTGCAGAGGTTTCCCCTTATAGTTGTGAATTTCGCATGGAAATGTAATGGTTTCATCAGGAGTTTTGTATTTCAGCTGTAATAAAAGAAAAGATACGAATCAAAGACAGTTGTTCCAAGGGAGTGGAGTCTGTAGTGTATAATTACAAGTCCCTCAGCCAAGGGCAGATGCTTGAACTATTTCAATTCTTTTATTACTCTCCTGAATGCAGCCAGTGAAATGTTGCTAGCACAGAAGACTGCAATTGCCTCTCTTGTTTTCTTTCTCTTTTTTACTTTTGTTTGTCCTTTGGACAGGCAGGGAGAAAGTAGTACTCTTGCCCTGGATAGAGTCCAGCAACACCATTCTTCAAAGAAAGGAATTTCCACTTCTAGAAAGTTAACACCATTTTAATTCCAGGTAAGATTTCATGGTTTTGCCATGAGCTACCTGAGAAGTTTTTTGGCTATGAATGAGAGGGACCACCATGATCACCTTCAGTCAGGCTTGACTACAAACCCTAGAAAGTATGGTCCAGAAGTTAAAAACATCAGGGTTTGGATGTGACACTGTTTTATTGCACATAATCTCTGCTTAATTAGTTGGTCTCTGTGCTACCATTGACACAAATGTAAAACAGTCCACCCGTTTAAATTTCATTGTTGTTGACACAAGTGGGAAGGGTATTCTGACTCCATGTTTCTAATGAGGATTTGTCTTAGGCCAGCTAAAGTGGACCTGGATTTCCTTTCTCTGGTTTGTATCAGCAGTTGTCTCCATTACATGCTATAACTCCTGCATGTAGCTTTTTCAGCCTGGTATAAGGACAATAGGTAATTCAAATATCTATATTGTCCCTGCACCCTATAATGGTATTACAATGACAATTTTACTACTCTCATAAAATTTTTGCAACTTCCCCACAGCACATTGTAATTTCACCAATGGTTGTAAAAGGTCTTAAATTATATTTGTAGAAAATTGAGATGAATGGGTTTTAGTATTAATGCATTTCTCATTGTGTAATAAGAATTTTTGTCCCTTTCCTTTTGCCAAGTGTGGAAAAAAAAGCAACTCAGTTCAAGTATTTGTCAACTCCCATTAGAAACATTTATTACTAATAAAAATTATGGATTTAGTTTCCAAAGGATACTGCCAGTGAAGTTCATGATTACCAAATCAGTACTTAAATACAACCATTGTTCACCTTATAAATTTATATATGTTGTTTGACATATATAAAGTGCAGCTTTGGAAGCTGAGTCAGCAGTGGAGGAGCTGTTTGCTTAATTCAAGCTTATAAATGAAAGGAAAATTTATTACTAATAAAGCAGCAGCAATATGTAAGACGTTCCATAAATGTTTCCTAGGCATGGAGGGCAAAATACACACTGAACCAAAGAGCAGGTGGAGCTTCCAAATTAAGCCACAGGTACTGAGAGTAAGCAGGGCTTCATAGAATTTGCTGTGTTGCCTCTTCCTGATGGGAGAGAAATCAGCCTATATAAGGATAAGGCAGTGAAGTGTGAGGTGTGGGCATCCTGGGTTGAAGTTTCTGTCTGTCTGCTCAGTTATCTACATTAACAAGTCTTGTCAAATTTAACATGCAGCAGAGTCCTAAGCAGTGAAGTGCAAAGTTACAGTTTGAGTTGGCTGCAGTCCATGCAGCTGTGATGAAACAGGAGGGGGAAAAAAAGATGGCATCAAGGGAAGGGTAAATTCTGCTCTTGACATCTTCAGCACTGAAGAAATATTGCAGAGGGAGAAAGGAAGAAAGATGAACATATTGATTTTTATTACACATGCAGTACCATTTCCAAAGCGAGAGTATGAAAACAAGTTTCTGTTTGTGCTCTGGTTTTGCTTGTCATTTTAGTCCTTTCTGAAGTTTTCAAATTCAGGCAAATTCACCTGGCAAGGCAATAATGAATTTATCTTTCAAAATACAGTCAAAGAAAAGTCACTCAAGTAGACAGACTTAGGGAGAAAAAGAATTGGCTCAGGCAGGACAGGACATTGCTAAAAATACAGAGAGACCAGAGCCCATTTTATTTGCAAAAGAATATTCTGCAGACTTTATGTTTTCAATTTTGCCTACATTTATTCAGCTGGCTGCAGCTTTTGATTTCTGGATGTTTTGATATTCTTTTATTATTATTTTGGATAATAATTCCAACTTCTCTGGCTAGGACACTTGGGTTGTTTTTTTTTTTACTTTTTTTCCACATATGGGGAGAAAAATAATTGATGCTGTAACTCCCTGAGGCTCACTGAGTGCCTGGGAGAAAAACGGCAACTGCATTTCATCTGAAAAAATGTTGCTTGAATGAAGAACAAAAAGCTGAAGCCACATGTTTGGAGCAAATGTGCTTTAACTAATGGATCCCAGTGTATTATTAACTCACAGTAACTCATAAATATGACAAGTGTTTTTTTCTTTTTACACCAGCGTCCAGTTAGAGCCAAATGACGCCGCGTCATTTGTGGCTGAGTGGGTGTCCCTGAAGGGTACTTATCTCCTGAAGGATTGTCTGCAGGCGTGAGCCTGGGTAGGGAGGTGAGCAGGAAAGAGGGTGGCAGGAGCAAGCTGTGAACATGAGGAGACATTACAACAAAGCTCTGGTGCACAAGGTGAGGAGCAGAGCACCGTCCATCACTGTGCCTGGATCTGGGACCTGCAGTCAATAAGGCTGACAGCAAGGAGGAGAAAATGAGGCTTGCAGGGCTGCAATGGGAGCAGGGAAGGGTGGGAGAGGAAGGGCTGAAGAGGGAATTATGGAAGGAAAATTTTCTGACAAATTACTTTGTATTTTCTGGTTTCATTTCTGACACGCGGAAGGAAATGCTCTGTGTTTTCTTAAGGAAGTGCAAATTTCTCCACTTCATCCATTTTAAATCCTCACCCTTAGGCCTTTTGTACTGAAGCATAAAGTTTGGAGGCCTTAAATGGTCATAATGTTTCCCTGTAGAATTTAGCCTCAGAAACCTACTAACAATTCTGGAGGGCTTAAAAGGAAAACCATTTTCCAGCAATTTGGCAACATCAATTTATAGGGGGGTTCATATGGAGCATCAATTTATTCTCATAGTTTCTTTACCATATTTGATGAAATATAAGATGCAATTGAAACAAGCGGCTAAAGAAAAAAGACCATAAAGTTTGAAATGGTGTTGTAAAACACACAGTGTGTTAACGTGAAATAAGTTACAGACTTAAAAGAATTTACAATGGCGTGCTCATATAATAGTAGTACAATAGACTTGCAAGTTGCAGATGTTTTCTGGTAGATCTGGTATTTTAATATATGTTCTCCTTCAGTGAAATTGTGAGATTTGGATCTGGATAATAATAACTTACACTGGAAAACAGAGTTGAAGGAAAACTAGTAAAAGGGGGAGGGGGAGAAACAAAAAAAAAAGTAGAAATCTCAGTGATTGTTCAATTTAGTGATACTCTATTTCTGTGTGGGAAAAGTGTTAAGTTTGCAAGTCAGTTGAGCAATCAAGTTTCTTCTGCTTTCCCAAATCATTCCATGGCCCTAATCCTGCAAGTGGGATGTGTTTCCCAGCACTCTTCACTTTTAGGATGGGACTAGAGCAGAAAAGAGAGAGAAGCTAGGAGTGAAAACAAACCCTGAGACCCTGTGCTAGCTTTCCATAGGTCCCACAGCAACCAAAGCCTGTTGCAAACTGCCAGGGGCCACTTTCATTTCAAGGGGCATTTTCCAAGCCCACAGGACTCTTTTGGATTAAACCATTGCAACTTTTATTTATATTTGGGGTCCTCAATGCAAGCATGACCTTTTAGTATATCACTGTATAACAACAAAGATTTAAGTTTAAACCTGCAGAGCAGTGAGCATGGAGAAAAAACAGCAGCATCTCATCGTCAGCTGTCCTGTGTCAGCCTCATAGACCAGTAACTGGCCCTAATGCTCCCACCTCTCTGTGGAGTAGCTGGGACCTATGCAACTTCATACCTAGAGGAATCAACCCCAGCTCTAAGTGCTGGCTATCATTTGCTTCTGACAGTGGACACATCATTATGCAATTTGAAAGGATTGCAGGAGGGCTTATGTCCCCTGTGACTGACAGCATCTTTTCCTGGCAATGCTGGTTCAGAGCAGAAAGGGAGTATTAGTTAGCTTCCCTAGAAAAAAGGTCTTAGCCAAGGTTTGTGTATAAAAATTTGGAAGAGAGAAGGTTGTGCAGCATGGTCCCTCAGATACCACCAAGTTCTCTCTGAGGGCTGTATCAGTGTAGGTCCTGCACAAGAGGGCTTGAACTGTTCTGCTTCTGGGCATATTTATACTGTTCACTAAGAAAAAGGGATGTACTGCTTTAAAAGAACCACTGGAACCCCAAAAAAACAAAGAAAAGATTCATGTTAGTTCTTTGCTGACATTTCAAAATTTGTTATCTGTTCTTCCCTCTCACTTAGTCTGGGTGCAGTGCAGATGTAAGTCACATTGTGCAATGTGGGGACATCAAAAAGAGAGAGAACAAGGAAGAGGAAGGGGAAGCAGGCAGACTTCTCCCACTCTAGCTTTAGTGGTTGTAGAACACCTTGCCCAAATTTCCTCTGCCATCAGTGGAGGCACTTAGGGAATCCAGTTCTCTACTTTGGCCACAGTTTGAGATTTCTAATGTGATGGGGGCAGGTCTAATCCAACAGCAGGAGTTCTGCTCCAAGGCCTAGTTCCTGTCACATAAAGACCAAGAGAAGCATCTGAAAGCAAAATCAGGGCAGCTCCCTGTCTTATTCCTTGAGGACAAAGCAGTCTTTTGATGGAGAGAAGGAAATGAATGCAGTTGTCTCAGCTCCACCCTAGGTACTAACCTAGGTTGGCAGGCTTCTGCTAATGACTGCAGTCTGGACTTTAGGGCATATTAGGTGACTAATTCCTGCAAAGAAGACAGTGCAAGGAGCTTTGATGCACTATTTTGCTTAATAGCTCTGTTGAGTAAGTTTTCTTACACAAGGAAACCCTTACATAGTAGAAAAAAATTACTTTTTCAAGTAGGAAGAAAATAGCGGAAGCTGCTGAAATTAAACTGTGTAGAAAAACATTCCCCATTATTTTCTTCAACCACATTGTTTTGCTTTTTAATAGACATTTGGAAATGTTCTGTTTCTAGAGAGAACATTCTTATGAATCTGCTACTGGAAGCAAATGTCACAGAAAATCTATCACAGGATTAGAGAAGTCAGGAAAAGGGAAATCAGTCAAGTCAATATTGATAGGCAGAAATCTCTGTTTCATTTAGTTTTATGTCCCAGAAAGAAGGGGAAGGGAAGAGGGAGTGTCAGGGAGACTTTCTGCATGCAGTGTTTGATTTTGCTGGTAAGGATTTCCAGGATTTAAGTTCCCATCCTGATTCCTGAAAGAGGGAGAAGTTAAAAAAAAAAAAAAGTGGTCCATAAACTTCTTGTCATAAACACTCTGAAAGGCAACCACTCACTGGAGTCATGTGTTGTGAGTGTTTGCACAGATTAAGTAATTTCAGCCACCTAATTGTCTTGCAAATACCCTTTTATTATAGTTGTGAGCTTAGGGAGGGGAATACCAGGAGGAACCTCATACACCAGAGCAGAGCAGGCTTTAACACCACGTAACTACTCCTGATTTGCATCCTGGGATGAGAACTGGGCATTACATTTAAGCCCAAAACATCAGTAATAAATGTTTCGTGTGTGTGCGTGCTCTGCTTTTCACACTCCCTCTATAATCTGATTCAAGCACGTGTGTGCTCTATTCAACAGAGACTTCTTTTTTTCCCTTATATCATTCAGGCCTGAGGTCACCTACAATATGAGACAATGCCAGTACAA
The DNA here is from genome assembly GCF_012460135.2 of Molothrus ater. Classification (NCBI taxonomy): domain Eukaryota; kingdom Metazoa; phylum Chordata; class Aves; order Passeriformes; family Icteridae; genus Molothrus; species Molothrus ater. Next base: position 18,486,188 of record NC_050480.2, read on the forward strand.
TATTTCTTTGTATCATTGTATCAGACTTGCCAAAACACCACAACTCTCCACTGTGTTTAAAAAGAAAAAAGAAAAAAAAAAGAAACCACAAAGAATTTTTATTTTCTATAACCACAATCAGAAGGCAGAAGAAGCTGCCAAATTACGATAGAAACTCCTACGCGCAGAACCCAGTAGAGTTGTAAACTGAACTTCTGTAGCTTTTCAATTGTAAATCCAGATGCCTTTATCCACAATTCTTTTCAATGACCTTTCACTTGAAAGTCAATTTGTCAGTCTACTTACAGTGTCTGAAGAAATCATCAAAGCCACAACACCAAGTCATTCTGAAGATGATGTTCCCTGCACAACTGCAAAGTTGCTACACTTGTTTCCTGAGCTGGGGTGCTCATATCTTGCTTCTGCCTGTAGGATTTGAACACGCTCCTCACTTCAATCAACAGCAGCTCTATAAAGCCTTACCCCTCCTAATCTAAAGAGAGGAAGAAGGGAAGGAAAATAATCCAGAAGCACAAAATCAAAGCCATTTCTACTCACTACCCTGACCTCCATTGAGGGAACCCCTTTATTTAAATCTGGGTCCTTTATGCAGTTGAACAACTTGGGTTACTCTGAAGGCAAACACAGCTTGGATGCAATGGAAATCATTAAATGACTTTAATATATCTCCAGCACAGATGGACTTGGCCTTTGGCTGCAGGGATGGGTGCACAGCACAGTGCTGGGCTTGGATCCCTTCAGCTGAGCACTGACACTGAATTCTCCACTCAGGTGGAGAGAGCAACACAAGGGATTCTGATGTCAGCATCCAGTCCCAGTCACTGCAGCACTCCCTGGCAGAGAAACCACAGAAACATCCATTAAGGAGAAGAATCCAAGAGCTCAAATATGTTTCCTCCTTCCTCTCTTGGGCTTGAAAAGCAGTTTTCACAATTTCCAAAGTTCAGGCTTAGTTGTGTTTCTGGGGTTTTCTAGGTCTGGATGAGCCAGAAATGTGTGAAAGCAATATTTGGTGAGGGTTCGATACTCTTACTTTGTTTTTGTGGTCTATACAGGGCCTTCCACACTGTGAGGATATAAAAAAGAACAAGGAAAGTTGCTTGCTGTGGGAGAATATTTTAATGTGCGGTTTCTAACATGGAGGAAATTTACATGTAAGTTTTGAGAAAAAGCTGCTGGCTGGTTCTAATTATCACCTACCAGTTGATTCCATCTATTATAAGGGTGGCTACACTCCCAAGTGTTGATTAATTTTACTGTTATTAATTCCTGTTTATTTTAAGTGCTGACAATGTAATTAGTCTGATGAAGAAAACAGAACTAAAACTCCTGTACTGCTGAGGTTACAGGCTACAGGATAGGAATCAGCAAACAGATGATATGAGTGGGTTTGAAGAAAGTGCTGATACTTTCAGAAGATATTTCCCTCTTCCCCTTTTAGCTAGCAATGGTGGGGGAAAACACATGTAACTGGTGAGAGCTTCTTGTCATGAGTCATGAGGAGAGAGGACTCAGGGGTGCAGAAAAAGGAGCAAAATATACAAAGGGCAAGAAAAACTGGCTGGCAGTCTCCAAATGAGGAAGACTAGGAGAGAAAGAATGAACAAATTAGAGACCATCAGGTGATGTGGAGCTCCCCAGGGCGAAGGCCATTAGAGCCATGCGTTTCTGGTAGGGACGAGAGCAAGAGTTGATGTTGGGAATCAAAATCTCTGTCTTTGGACTAATTCTCCAGTTATTAATGCAAATATTTAACACTGGATGGGAAAAAGGCCAGCAAAGATGACACTTATTCCCAGAGATGAGAAGTGGGGTTAGAGCTGGAATTGCCTTCAGCTAACATCCAAACCTTATATGGAATAAAATGAAAAATGTCTCAGGTTTGGAAAGGGAAAAGAAACTGGGTGAGTTTGGAAATAGAAGTACAGGAGTATCATGAAGAAATCTGTTCTTCTATTATTGGCTCAGTCAAAAACAAGCAGTATTGGAAAGCTCACAAGAGAGTCTGTGTTTGTGTGATTCCAGTCTGATTTCTACAAGTAAAAAGGGGTCAAAAGTTTATCCAAAGTTTAACCAGTATCTGAACTTTGCAGAGCTGAGCTGAACTGAACCTTTTACTGAAATCATTCCTCAAAATGTGATGCTATTTAGACCCACTTTTTCAATTAACCCATTTCATGCTGTTATTAGACTGCCTTCACCCTGTCTGCTCTTGCTTACTAACGTGCATCTTTGGAGTTAATACTCCTACTGTGGAGATGAAGAAACTGAGGCCAAAGTTATCATGAAAGGCATTAAAACACACTCTCCTCCCACTTGCTTTCCTTTTACTCTTTCCACTCAGTGCTTTGACATGCACATGAAACTATTTTGTCTGTCTGTTGCAATCAGGTACGTGGTTCAACGGGGTGGATGTGGGCTGGACAGCTTCATTCACCCAGGCTGCTGTGGCTTCTTCTTTCTCTGCCAGACCTTTGATCTCAGTGCTATGTGGTGCTTTCTTGCTTTGCTGATGGATCTTGTCCAGTGCCTTTGCCTTTTAACTGCCCAGCCTCAGGGGCAGGGTGGTCTCTGTGTGTCCCTCCACTTCAAGGAAAGTCCAGCATGAGAAAGCCATGGCTGGAAAAGCACAGTGCCTAGTAAACAGAAGGGGAAGTGTGGGGTCTAAGGGGCAGACAGATATGGGGAGATTACTGTTTTTACCCCAGAGTGCCTCCACTGGCATCCACAGGTTCTGCCCAGGGCTTCTCTGCAACACCTGTACATCACCAATATAAGAAGAGCAGTAAGTTACATCTCTTGCATGTCTTAGTGCAAGGTGCAGTTTGAAATAGCAGAACTGTGTTTCAAACCAGCTAGGCCAGCCTAAGAAGCAAAATAAATTCTTCTTATGAAGCAATCCTCACATAGTCTAGCAGTTATATCTGCAGAGATACTGCTTCTTCACAGCCATGAGCCACATACTCTGCAGCAAAAATCTTGTGGGCTTCTACATAGCCATGAGATTTAAAGCAAATCCTCAAAATTATTTAAGATCTGAGAGAGAAAAACTTGAAAAGTGAACTCCAAAGCTATATAAATTTAGGAACCCAAACTCAGCTCAGAATTTAATCCTTAGACTTAATCTGTAGATTGATAAATGTATTAAAATCAGGGAGGCTCTGAAGTTCATCCCAACAGATACTGGAAATGTATCCCCAAAAAGTTGTTCAGATTCCCTCAGGCAATCTTTTTCTAGCTGATTTTCCTGTTTCAATAGCAAGAAGAGATGCAACTTATAGAAAGATACCACTTCTCTTCTGTCAAATACTGCACATTCCGGAGTGCTTGCTCATGCTACATCCTTCCCTATGGAGCTGCTGTCTAACTTTCCCAAAGCTGATATTAATATCACAGACCATTATAATACAGTTATTTTCATGGAAGCCTGGGAGGAAGTCACGTGGCATTAATTGGTCCCTGGTGCCCATAAGGTCTCCATCCAGTTTGTTGTTTTTACTTGCATAAGCAGCAATGAAGTGAAAAGCTGAGGAAGTAGCAGTGATTGTCTTAAATGAGTAAATTTTAGTAACAGATTTGTTAATGAATAATTGTTCCACTTAATTGGATGAATGTATTTATTAGGCAGTTTGAGGGGACACACACGCCCATTCTCCACCAGTCAAACTGTTTTCACACCTTCTCTGCACCTTCAAGGGCGGGACTTCCTTGGGTACTGGTGAGAGTGTCCTCTGTCTGATGCCCTTGGGTGAGGCATTATCCCAGCTCCCTGCCAGGGAGGAGCACAGTGCGGTGGTTGTGCAGGCATCTTCCTTTGTGTGCTTTGCTGAGAACCTCAGTACACTATTAAAACAGACACACACACACGCAAGACCACCACAAGGGGCCTTTCTTGCCAAATATTTCTGCTCCTGTCACCTGCCAGTTCAAAGCAAGTACCACTCTTCCACTGGTGCTGCTGCCTATTAACCATATGTGCCCAATTTTGAGACAGCCAGAGCCAAGAGTGTCAAGCTGGTCTGGCTAAAAACTTGGTAGCACATGTGCCTGTGTGTGCTCTGGGAAACAGGGCACCCTGTGTCTGACTGTGAGCAGCACCAGTGCAGCAGAGAGGTGGGGAAGGGCACAATCCTGCAGGCAAAGGGCCTTCCAATTATTTGCAGAACTGTTAAAAAAGATCGTTCATGTGAAGCATTTTGTTCAGTAGCAGATTTTGTTAACTTTTTTTTTTTTGGTCACAATATATAATTTCTGCTAAATGTTTTAACTTTTCCTAAGAAATGTTACTGTCAGCTCAGAGAAACACTAATTTGTCTGTCTCAATCTTCTCAAGGATTTAGAAGTCCTAGCTAAACACTTCCTCCAATATCATCCTCAGGGAGGACAGCCACAATGCACCATGACATCCTTCCTTCAAGACAGGGAGTGCTTGATGGTTAGGAGGAATGCACAGTGTCAGTCAGTTGGGAATATGTTTGTCCATTCATATGAATCAATACCTGAGGCAACTAATCCCCACAAGATGTCATAGCAGTATTTTCGAATTGAAACTTTCTTCTTTCCAATATCCCCCAGCCCTGACTTATTTACAATTGATGGTATTTTGGATAAATCCCCAGTTTTTTAACCATCTAGGAGAAAAAAAGTATTTTGCCACATTTTTTTAAATGGAAAAATGGTATTTGTGTATTTATGTGACTACATTTCTCAGTCTGCAATCAATGTAAAAGAAAACCTCAGGTGGACTAAGTAAAAGACTGCATCCCTCTAATCCACTAAATTCTATAAATGTCCTGATATTTTTGAGCACTGGCACTGTGAGACATTCAGTGCTGGACATTTTAGCAATAGCATCCAACTTTTGCCATGTTCACTTCAGCTGCTTCCAGAGCTCTCCTGTTGCCGAAATCTGCAGTTTCTCTTCTTCCCATCATACAAGGGTTTCTCTCTCACTCTGTACAAAACTTGCATACTACAGTCATGCCTAATCAATACAAAAAATCTTAGTAGTATCAAGAACCAAATATTAGTGCTGATGGAAATGTTTACAGCAGGTTGCCACTTCACCAAGAAATGCTCCTGAATAGTATCAGGGCCTCTGAAAAGTTACAGATTATCCATGCCCGGCTCTTTCAGCCTTCTTCCAAGGTTCTGCCCCTTAAAATTATGGAATTGTTTAGATTAGAAAATACCATTAGGATCACTGAATCCAACCATTAACCCAGAACTGCCAAAGTCACCACCACTAAAGCATGCCTGTAAGCACCACATCTACATGTGCTTTAAATAACTCCAGGGATGGTGAATCCACCACTTCCCTGGGCAGCCTGTTCCAGTGCTTCACAACCCTTTCAGTGAAGAATGTTTACCAATATCCAATGAAACTCCCTTGACTGTAATTTGAGACCAGTTCCTCCTGCCCTCCTTTGGGTGACCAAGGAACCCATTAGAAGTAAAAAGTACTTACAGAAGAAAAGGCTGGGTTTTTTATCTGAAATCAACCATTTCAGTGTAATTCCATTCCAGAAAGATATGAAAGGCTTTTTTGTTTTTATTCCAAAGCTGAATGAAAACAATTTTTGAAATTCAACAGTTGTTGCAAAATGGAATTGTCATCTTGTGGACAGCACCACTGAGCATATGGCGTTACTGTCAAATAAATCTTGTTTAATATCAAAATGAATAACATTGCACTGATTGCATTCCACAGTTTATTTTTAACTCACTCAAGCCCTATCTTTTCTCATCTAAACAGACCTCTCAGAGAATTTCAGAGATTTCCTGCAGAACTGAGTCTATTTCACTGTGCAATGTGTTTTGCTATGCAAGCTGTCATCTTTGTTACAGCATTTTCATTGCTTTGCAAGGACAACCACAACCGGAAACACTCTCTTTTCTTCCACCTCCTGGAAGCATTGGACATCTTGCAAGAAAGTTTGTTCACCAAACTTGACAATTTATAGTTCATTTTTGCTGTTCCAAGTGATTTGGATTATATGGACAATTATTGTTATTTTTTTCCTTAGGTGCTCAGTCACATCAAAGCACCCTTGTATTGTTAATGTGTATTTAAATATTTGCTGAAGAAAGATCCTTAGATATCAAACCATACTTGGCTAACTGTGTCTCCTACAAATTGCTTATCAACGTGAAATTTCTTGTAGGATTCAAATCTAAGGTAAAAAAAAAAAAAGTATTTTAACATATTTGCACTTGATATGACTGTGAGGTACAGCAGTGTAACTATGTCCATTACACCCGAGCAGAGGTGAGGTTCAGGGAGCTGAAAACTGACATCCTTGAGTATTTTGGTGCTTTTCATTTCAAACCCTGTTTGCAGAGCTGAACAAATATAGGTGTTAAAAGTTATTGAGAAATTTGGAGCAAAATAAAGAAGTGGCCTGAGGTTTCTCAGCACTCAGCTCAGGTGAGGCAAACACCTGCATCATCTGTACCTTCCTTATCCTAAGAATGTCTGGATGTCCAGTAAGCTCTGAAGCTAAAACCCTACACTTCCACCCTGCATTTCTTTATTTTAGAAAGATATACAGAATACTTTTTCTGCAGTTTGTTTGCATTCAGTTTTATTTTCAAACTTTTTTGCTCTTTCTGAAATAGGAATTGCTTGCATACAGACCAAACTGAAAAAGTCTTTTTAGCTTCCTCTGTCTCAATTTCTCCTTCAGGACAGTGAGAACAATGAATCTTCTGTAAAAGTACTGATTGAAGAGTGGTTCAGTCAAATTTGACCTGCCACATTCCAGTATAGATCACTTTTTTTTTTTACTGTACCTATGTTTGTGTTGAGGGGTGCAGGAAAATTTGTATTCACAAACTTTGCATCATGATTTAAGGGACTTCATCTTTATCTGGTATTAACAGGCATAGCTCCATCTACAAAGCTCTAACAACGAGGAGACCTATGACTGTAGAAATCAGCGAAAGGCATGCACAGCACTTCCCAGGGTTTTCTCCTGACTTGAGCTCCTTTTGTCCAACATTTAACAGGAGGCACAAGCTAAATAGGACACCAGAGGGCAAAGGAATGATACTAATTCACAAACAACCTCATAAAACTATTCTTGCAGGCACTTTAAAAAGTTTTAGCCGTCTGCCAAACAGATGAGGTCACCATGAGCAGTCAGCAAGTCTTGCTATGCAAGAAATAGCTCTATTCAAATTTTGCTTAAATCAGTAGAGGGGTAAGTTCAATAGAGGAGATCACAGTCTGGCCTCTGCATACCTATTTCTTCATCAGGCAGTCATCACAAGTGGACTAATTTGTGCTTCAGTCTTAACCTAATGGTGTCCATGGGTTAAAAAATGTACACATGATCTAAAGGTTGTTTCCACAGAATGATGATTCCCCAGTTCATCAGAGCGCTTCAGGATGTGAAAGTGACATAGATTTAGTTTGTCATTACCTGCTGCTTCATACAGAAAGGATCTGCCTTGCACACAGGGAAGGAGCCTTTTGTACTCCTGTAAATCAGGGTGCTCTCAGTGTTTTTTTTTTCTTCACATAAGCTATCTCATGAAGTAAATAAGAAGGATTGCTAAAGAGCTCCATCTGCTCTTCTCTTTTCAATGGGAAAGAAAAAATTGCTTTCCTCCCCACTGCTTTTTGAATCTCATAAATACATTATTTGCATACCAGATTACTGTTTAGTTCCACATCATAATTTGTTCAAGTATATCTAACATTTCCATTTTTGTATTTTGTCATAACTTCCCCATTCCACATTTATCAAATGAATCTTAACCAAGAGCTTGGTTTTGTTTGTTTGGTGTGGCATAGGGTTTTTTTTTACAGCCACAAAGATTATTTATTTATTTATTTGGCAAATGGTAAGATTTTTTTCTCTCATAATTTTCATTGTTCTCTTTTCCAGTTCTCTTTTACTCTTGCCAAATGCATCAGTCCATTAAGCAATGAGCCTGTTACCACTCCATAGCCCCCCCCCCGCACCCCCACAAGGATCACTTCATCTGTCACAAAAATTTAACAGTGAAGTAGTTAGCATTTTATACTGTTACTTTTTACAGGAATAATAAGGATAGTTTTATGAGGTTGTTTGTGAATTATCATCTATAATTTTCCCCTTGTCATCTGCTCACTCCGTCTGAGACCTTTGGCAAGAGCAGATGAAAATGAGTGCAACTGAATATAAAACCTAGGGAAATGCTGCGCCTGATTTTATTTTGCTCAACAGCTGGAAGAAAAGGGAGCAGCGTCAGTGGTGGTGCTAAGCTTGTGAACGCCAGATGAGGATTAAGTAATTCAGGCACATGAGATAATTAGTGTACATATGTTCTGATGCAAGTAGAGAAAACCAGGCTTACCAAGTTCTTTAGAAACACTGGCCCTGTTAAACAGGGTTGATCTGAGATTTGAATGCTCAAGTTTTGATGTGGCAAACCCGCCTAGTTCAGAAAGTGGCTCTGAGAGGTCCAGAACGGATGGGCCAAGTCCAAGGAGTCGGTGCAAATTTTTTGAATGCTACAACAACTCAGCTCATTATCTTTTTCTCAATAAGAATTGTCAATAAGAATACTAGAATGGAATTTTGTTCCTTTAGACCTTCTGTCCTCTCCAGTTTTTATTGAATTGAACTGTCAGAATCCAAAGTAACCGATGGTAAGGACAAGTAAATATTCAGCCATGCACTGACACTCACAAACACATGCAGAGAATGCAATTGCCTCAACTCCATTTCCTTAGGAAGTAAGACTAAAATTGAAGTGTTTACATGGAACAGCAAAGCAGAACAGCCAGGCTCAGGAAGGCTTTCAGCCAGATCCCTGTTTTCTGTAAATCAGTGTGGAGGGCAATGGAGCAGTACCAATTTGCACCAAGTTGGTTCACCTTCCTCTATTCTTGACTAGTCCATTTTATATCCAGTCTTCACAAAATGAAAATGTCAGGGTTTTGAGACCAGGATCAAAGATATATTGGAAAGAAGGTTTTCTAGGGAATTGAAAATCCACAAGGGATAGAGCATGTAGGCTAAATAATATTATTTTAAAGTAATGGCTACAACATTTTCAGGAAGTTTGCTTTCCCTGGATACATCCCATTTTAAGGCATCACTGTTTAGTCTTGTAAAGAAGACTATTGCTGACAAAATAACCTGCAGTTCTCTTTTGCTGTTTCAATTACTGCAATGATCAATCTGAAATGTGTGTTTGCTTGCCATGACTGAGAGTGTAAATTATCTGAAATGTGATACAGCATTGCAAGATGATTTGAATCACTCTTTACATCTTTTTTCCTTCTTTCAGAAGGAATTGTGTTGAGCCAAAAAAGAAAATTAAACATGATCAGGGAAGCACCTACAACTGTTATGGCCTACCTTGATTCAGTGTCCTAAATAAAACTACAATATTGTGTTCCATTTAATAACAAACAAACAAACAAAAAAGTAAAAGAACCACCAAGTTCCGCTGGACAGAATTTATTAGGGTGCCTTTGCCCCCAAGTGATTTATCTTTGAGGACTTTTCTGCTGAATTTAAGCAGAAATATATATAATTGTGTTTCCATTTTGGAGCAAACCATTGTCAGGCAGGACCCTGAGACAGTAGTATGAGTTATATTTATTCCTGCATTTCATATCCTTCCAGATAACTGGAAATTTCAGCTAAGGTCTTTGTAAAGAGACAAAAAATGAGGCACAAAGTGAACTAAGATTCATGCTCTTTATGACATAAAAACTAGCCCATTTAGAATGTCATCTAAAATGGCAAGTAAATGGTTTGTAACATGTTCAGGGTAGCAAAGGTCAGTAATGCAGATATTGTGCAGGTTGTATGAGCATTTACTAATTTACATTACTGTGCAGGTGACCAAGCACTGGAACAGGTTGCCCAGAGAGGTTGTGGAGTCTCCCTCACTGGGGATATTCACAAACCTGGACACAATCCTGTGCCCTGTGCTCTGGGGTGACCCTGCTTGAGCAGGCAGATTGGACCAGGCAACCCACTGAGGTCCCTTCTGACCTGACACACGCTGTGATTTCGCGATTCCATGGCCTGCGCAAGTCAAATGTATCTCCTGTAATGCCAAAAAAACCCCATCATTCATATGGCAAAGTATGGCATTTGTGAAAATGATAACCCAATTTTGCTCAAGTTTTTCTTTAACCAACACGCTATGGGCTTTTCTCAGTTGGTTCCTTCTTTCTTCATGGTTGCATGAACCCCAGTAGAGAAATGAAGATTGTACCTACTTGGCCAGATTTTGGTCCAAGAAATTATACTTTCATGCATGTGAATTTTACCGCACTTGGTCATTGGTCATGAAAAAGCACAAATTATCTTATTTCTTGCCCCACACCAAGATCAAATTCAAGGTACTTCACTTCAAGTCTCTGCATTCTGGTGTTTCTTCTATTGACAGGGTGTGTGAGTAGAATCTGTCTTTCCAAAACTGCTGGGAATGTTTTCTTCTAAGGAGACATTTCATACTCTACAAAATAGTTTTCCTTCAGGAAAACTTGTAAAATAGAGCTGACATCAGCTCAAAATCCAGGATTGATGCCCCCTTAGATTCTTGTAGATGTTCAGACACATCTTCAAAACTTGGCCACTCTCTCATCTGCTTGATAACAGAAAGTTATCAAGTGCTGAAAGTGCCTCTGAGGAACTTTATGAAGTGACTTATGGGCATCATTTCAACTGTTCCTCCTCCTCCTGCCAACAATGCCGGCACCCTGATGCAGCATGAAACAGCCCTGTGTTGTTCAACGCTCTCTTCACTACTGCTTCCTCATGAATCCAAGTAGTCTTCCAGCATTTCCCACAAGGACACCTTGTTACCCACAGCAATTTGAATATATGTAAGTATGGTTGATACTGAGGAACTCCTTGTACAGACTGTCTCCTACCACTCAGAACATTTCCAAAATATCTGTCCCAGCTGTTAAAGAAAATGAAGCTGTGTGGATAGGAAAATTGTCTGCAAAGATGCAATGTTTAGCTTCTTTCCTCTGATCCAGAATGTACTATGTGTTCCTTGGATAATGGACAATGTGTTGGGTAGTTCCAGATAAGGTATCCAATAACTCTATTTTGTGTCCCCACTTTTTTTGCCCTTGTTCCAGAGAAAATTGGACAAGTGCCTGAGAAATAATTTTATTGTGTGGAGAGTTACTATGAAAACGTACTCTGCTATTTTTCATTGACCTCTAAAATGAACTCCCTAATTAAGTGCAAATGGGAAACTGACTTGGAGCAGGTTGTCTCTAATCTTGGACAAAACAGACACAGTAAAGTTTATGAACTTGATAAACTGAAGCTGCCAAAAGTTAATTTTGCTTTTCTTCCATTCATTGTACAGAGAATATCTATAACATGTTGCTGAAAAATATAAAAAGAGGGGATTCCTTAGACATCTGTTTGCACTGAAAGTATTTAAAAAATAAAGGGAAAGGCAGATGATATTCCAGATGATAAACATTTGAGCAAATTAATCTTTTATGCAGTAGCTTTTATCTTCTTCTTTAAGAATATTTTCTTCTTACTGAGTTGCACCATTATGTAAGAAATTGCACTCATATTAAAAAAAAAGTTCCTACATGCTGTGGAACTTATTCCTCCTGAACTTACATATAGAGGATCAGTTAATAGAGAAAAAGAAGACTTAAATAGCCTGCAATATGCAAATTTCAGTTCTTGCTAAAAGTGAACCTAAGTTTATGGTGAAGTTACAGGAGAATATGAGTTCTTTGCAAATGATATGTGTATGTATGCAGGTAGAGCTATCAGAGATTTCTCACTTCAAAAAATGATGAACAAAATTTTATGGAACTGTCTCATATGGATATGCCAGGCGAAGAGTGAAGTGATGTAACAATTAAAGAACCCACCACATGGGTGCTTTCCTTCTACGCAGTCTGAATGATGCCAGTCCAGTACTGAAGAACCACTTGAAATCCAAGGCTGGAAGCTAGGCTTGAGAACGCCCTCAGAGGTAGGGTAGGTAATCCTGCAGGGTGCTGTGCCTCCAGGAGGTCCCTGTGGGTGCCCTACACTCATCCAAGGCACCAGTGCAGTGAGCACGTGCTGGAGCTTCTTCAGCTCAGCCTCAGTCACTGTTCTCTTTGCCCAGCCTTGCCTGCCCTGCTCTGTTTATAATCTTACCGCAATCTTGTCCCTTACCCTCATTTTATGGCCTTGATCTCAAGGCTAAATCCACTCTTATCCTCTCCACAACATTCTTTCAGCTCATGTGCTTCACAAGAGAGAGGGCACTGCCAAGGCAGATCTGACATCAGGCCAGGGGACTACAGAGGGTTTCTCTTACTGCTGAACTGTAGGGCATTAAGAGTAATGGAAAGCAAGAGAAATTCAAATACAACTGTGAAAGCTAAGATAACTGAAATATGGGCCAGAGAATGAATTTAGCTTCTGTCTGAAAATTTTCAGGGTTTTTTTCCAGGCTTCTGGCTACAGCTATGTGACTTGTTTCTGGCAAAAAAACAGAAGTAGCTCTGCTGATATCAGTGTGAATCTGATGGAAGATCAGGCACAGACTCAAGAGATTTATCCATCTGTTTTATCCAAAAATATGTAGTCATCATAATCTGAACATATTTTTTTACCTATTCATGTACATTAAAATGCTGTTAAAAAGATATGAAGTTTTTTCACCAACCTCATAGCACATCTGCTGGAAAGATCACCTTTCATCAGAAAAGAACACTTTCTTTATGAGTGACAAAACTCCTCTGAAATCCGTATTTCCCAGGGATGTACTTTTCCCTAGGAAAAAAAAATACTTTTGCCCCACAGATCTTTTCTAATAACACCTTCATTTGCCTCCTTGACTTTACCCTTCACTAGTGACTTGTCAGGCTTACTGGGTTTGAAAATAAAGGGTCATTTTCCTCTTTTAAATTTGCAAGCAGAGGCAATCTAGAAAGTGAAGTTAAAAATGCATGAGGAGACTGTTGCTTCTCTCACTGCAACAAACCTTTGGGGTAAATGACAAATTTACACCAATGCAACTGATATGAAAAGGAATATCCGCAGGGCTTTAGGATAAAGAAATAGGGCAAGAAATGTCAAGTGACATGAGAAGGGTCATTAAAGCAGATTCTGGAGTAGGAATTTACTCACACTTCTGCACTGCAGTGGATATAAATATTTACCTCATCTCACTTTGCATTCAAGTGTTAAGTATTCAAACATGAGTGCATATTGCATGTGGCATAACTAAGGGCTGATTACAGAATTCCCTGAATACAAAGACAGCAGTGCTTCTTCTCTAGCATAGATTTACTATCTGCCATTTGGCAAAAACCTAACTTTCCACTTTTAACATTCTCTCTTACAAAATGCTGAATGGTCTCAATTCTCCTGGTGCCTAGAACCTTGTACCACACGGCCCTAAATCATGGCAACGTGATGTGCATAACTGAAGTGGTACCTCACAAAAACACAGATGGTGTTTGCACTGAAGAACTGAGGTGGTCACACATAGGCAGGAATGAGAAGACACTGCTGTAGAAGCTGTGTGTAGAAACCATATCTGAATTTTACTCTGCTACAAAGCTACTCCCTAAAACTACTTCAGTAACAAATGTCATCATTAAGTCCAGCAGATAAAAACATGACATGCAAGTCCATCTGTGCCATTCAAAGCCCTTATGCTGCCCAACTTCTTAAATCTACTCTAATTTGGTTTATGTATAGTTATTAGTACTTAGGGTTACACCACTTAAATCTTAGTACGTTTCCCCTGTAAGTAAACCTTGGCTTTATTTGTCCTGACTTTGTCTTGATTTTGGCTCTATTTTGGTCTTTCCCTCAAAATTTAATATAAAGGAGTTCCTCACATTTATAGAACAAACACCTGCTCAAGTCCCTTGGGCATCTTGAGTCCAAGAAGAGCAATAAAAAAGGCCTTTCTTAAATGTAAGATTTGGTAAACTGATTTCTAGTAATAGGCAGGAGTGCATCATAATTCCAAATTGGGGTTTTCCCCAGAGTGAGCCCTGAATGTGAGGTGCCTTGAGAGGGTGAGAACACTTACCTAATAAACAGAGATCCCTGTGACAGTTTCTTCACTGTTTTTTCACCTCGTAAATATGTCACTTTAACTCCATACTTTTTTTTAAGACTTTTTTCCACCAACTCTGATGAGATGGAACTATCCTGGAAGTATTTAAATACTGAGCTGGTCTTCCATTTGTGCTTGTGTTTGAGATAAAAAAGTATTAATTTAAAAAATCAAGTGCCATTTTAGGCTCAGATATATGGGAACATCATGTCCCATCTTCATTTTGTGCTGAAGAGGCTGGCTCTATGTTCAAGTGCTACCATGTGAGAAAATGAGTTCTGTTGGAGTTTGAGCTTTCAGAGCTGCAAATGCTTTGGAGAAACAGCAAGCAGTAGAATGAAGACTGGAAATCTATTTCAGACTCTATTGAAGATTTCCTCTGTTGCCCTATATGCAAACACTTAGGTCTAGGTTTTTAAAAGTCATCAATTAGGTAGTTAACAAATTGATTCTGAAAGAGTGATTATTTGTACAACATCCATCTGCTAATGTTGCACTCCCTCAGTTTATGGCTCCTATGGGATTCTGCAGCATGCTCTATAAATACTGACTTTCTATACCAAATTATTATATTTTTAATATTTTTAATGAATGTTGTCTTTTCTTTACATCATAATAAATTTAAACTTGATGCTGAGCATGCATACATTATTCAAAGGAGGACAGACAGTGATTGCTGGAAGAGTTCCAAATAGGAAGGGCTGAAAACATTGGAACTGTTCAGTTTAGAGGTGAAAGGCTAATACAAGAAACAAAAAGAAGAAATAATAATTAAAAAACTAATAGAAGGAATAATTAATTAATCATCTTCTTGCAATTGGCTAGATTAACTACCAGACTAAATGAACTTCTTGAACCCCACTGGGTAATTCCTAGAGCAGACATGGAAATGTGATGTGTGATGCAGGCCAAACTGAGGTCCTATAAATGTGTTCTCAGTCATTACTTATTTTAAGGGAGTGCAATGCACTCTTAAAGATTTGTAAAGTGCTTGAGATTCTCTTATACAGGGTGTGAAAAATCATAAGTGTGTGAGAGCATGTGTGTCTGCACATGCTTCTTTTAGAGGGTTTTAATTTATGGACAGAGACTTTTGCACACAAATAAACACAACCATACATAGTTTCATATCCTCCTGAATTAATCCATCTGGCCAGATCTCAGTGTCATGGACTGGATTCATTCAGATAACGAAAGAGGAAAATAGATGGATTAGCAAATCAAAATGGAAAGTACAAGTTAACATGGGGAACCTAAAGGTGTCTGGAGCCAGTCAATAGAAAATACATTTTAGAATGTCAGATTTTGTCCCAGTATCTACCTAGCAGAACTCCTGACAGAGTTCCATCAGAACAGTATCTGTGGGTTCTGTACCACATGATGGGGAAGCTTGCACTCAATAACAAATAGTCCCCAGGCAGCTATCTCTGTCTTCTTTGCCTTGTTTTCAGTACTATCACCACAGCAGCAGTTATGATTATGTGTCATGTGGAATAACAGCTTGATCATGTCACGTTTCTGTCATGCCTTGACATTGGCTTCAAAAGCAATGATTTTCTATGCTAAATTAAAGTTATAAAATTAGGTCCTTCCCATGGGAATAAGCATGATAAATAGAGGATATTGATTGAAAAAAAACAGGGGAAGGTAAAGTTCCTTAAATATTACTAGCTTGGGAGTTCACCCCTATGGTTAAATAGCACTTGACAAAAGTGCTTCTATGCTTAAAACAACCTTTTAGCAAATGAGGCAATATTTAATCAGGGTTTATTTATTATCATATTCCATATGATTGACTTTAGTAAAGGAGATAAATACAGAGACTAATTGCTCAAATATCAACCAGCTGGTGCACAGGCAGCCTTTTCATTGCTGCTTAAATAGCAAAATTGTGACTCATTTTACTCACAGAAAGTCAGAGCTGCTCACAGAAATGGCTGTGGTCACAAAAGCCATCTTACTCACTACTTGCCAAGGGAACTCATCCCAAACCCCAGGAGTTTTCAGTGCCTGTGCCATTGTTGCCAGCAAGCTGTAGAAAAGCATCAAAAGGAAGATATTTGACTAGAAATTGAGAATGGACCTAAAACTCCTCGAAAAGCAGCTGCTGAAGGCCAAACCTGCCATCAGATGGTTGCAGATGTGAAAGCTGTCTCACCCTATTTTTCACTCAAAGTTTTTCTCTTACATTAAATAAATGCATAGATTCAAACAACAGAGAGCTGCAGAGGGCTGTACCTTACTCAGAAACTCATATCATTTTCCATGTCCTTCCCCTTACCTTTCCCCCAGATTTAAGTCTCTGCCTCCTGAGCACAGTGAAATTCAACTTTGCTGATCATGATTTTAATGCCTCCATCTTCATCCCCCTCAGTTAGGTTCCTGCTAAATTCTGCAGCACAGAATCTGGGCTTCAGTGATGCCTTCTTAAAAGCCATTTTTGATATGTGCTCATCTGTTAACCTCTTCTTCCTCCTCCTAGTGACTATTACTGCAACAGAAATTAAATGTAAGGACAAGACTTTAAAAGTACCATGGTAGTCTTGGTTTCACTTGCTGGTACATAAAAATTTTGAGAGTGTGGGATTGCTTTCCAGGTACACAAACCACCTGCCAAGGTCTGAGTGGACTTTATCAGGAAGATGGTTCAGTTCTCTGCTTGTGCCTGACTAGTCTGAAGGGCTTTTCTCTAGTCCAGATCAGGATCTGCGATCACTTATAGAACTGTTCAGGAAATTAAATTTCTTTTTCCCTGAGAAAATGCATACTTTTTTTATTTCAGCAAAATCAGCCAGTCAAAGACCAGAAAAAGCAGCCTACCAAGCCCTGCTGTTTCTATTACCAAAAACAAACAAAAAAAACCCTCCAAAAAAGCAAAACCATATTTAATTTGCTAGCAACCTCAAATACAGTTCCTAAAACAGAATTTGTTTGTTTTAAAGTTCTTCATTGCTAAAAATTTTCAACTAGCTTTTAATGAACAGGGCCCTAGACCTGCTGTTGTTGAACAGCAACAGGAGATCTGGCACAGGATCAGTCTTTAGGTGATCAAAATGTGGATTTCCCCGGATAATCTCTTGTGTAGGAATAATCTACACAAAATTTCAGGAAAAACATAAAAGGAGAGAACATAAAAAAAGACATTGAATAGCAGGCAACAGATTTTCTCAGCCTAAACACCTGTAAATTAACAAAGTTCCAGTTTAAAAAAAACAGGTCAGAAGGAGTCTCTCCTGTTACATACTTTTTTTGCTTCAAACAGTACAGATAAAGATGCAATACCTGTTTCTTTCCACAGCACCCAGGACAAACAGTGCTGACCTTCCTCAGCATTTTCATGCATCAGTATTGGCCTGTTTCTCTGAAACCACTAATCCTCGACTACTTCTGAATGACATAGAATATTAAAAGAGATTTCCTCCTGAGCCCAGTAAAGAGCTTGAAACCCTTTCAACTCTGCTAGCCTGCTAATCTTTAAATGATATAGATTTTTTTTTAATCTGGTCTAAGTGGGTGTCTCTGCTTTTAGTCACTGATAGACATGCTTTCATTTTGGTCACTGTTGTCCTGGAATTTCTTCAGCTGTACAGTGAATGGTAAGATACCTCTCTATGCTCATCATATGGGTACCCTAAAAAAAAGTAGACTGACTTTGGTTTTTTAAAATGGGTGCTTAGAAACATCCCTGGGGCTGTGCAAAAAGACCTCCCAGAGATTTAGGCTTCAAAGAACAATTCATTGAGTCTTCTAGAATATATTTGTCCTGGAACTTTATTTAGGCTCTAATTTTGTGCCTAATTTAATGGATTTCACTAGTGCTTAGTGACCTACCTTTGGCTTGCAGGGCCAATATTGGGAGCCAGCCGGCATTCAGTCCACTGGAAAATCGAGACAGTTATCTAAATCCAGCCTGCAGAAATCTAATCTTAGCCAGAAGTTTGCACCATTTGTCAGCACACAACTCTTTCTTCTCCTCTCAGAAGATTTCCAGATTGCATGTATCAAATTTCATGAGGGACTCTTCTCATTTTTTGATTAGCCCCTTTTTTTTCCTTTTTTTTCTTTTTTTGGTTGTTTTTGGTTTGGCCTGCTCTGTCAAGAGATTTCATAAGATAACTTCATTACACTTAAGGAAATTACCACACTGACAGTTTGCAGTATGTTGGGAAAGGTGTAGTGACTTGGAAAGTCTGACTCGTTGTCAAAATGAAATGTGCTAGTGCTGTGCATAAAGACCCACTGGCCCCACAGGGAAAACAATTAAAATATTCAGCAAAGACACAAGCCTGCCTTTGTATTGTGTGTTTTCTGTTTCTCCTCCTCTATCTTTTTCCTGTGGAGGCCTTCTGATAGAAAATTAAGATTTTAGTTTTTTATTTCCTTGGTAGAGCAGATCACAAAACTTGTCTCAATAGCAAAACAGCCAAACATAGGAGCATAACTGCTCAAAGTAGTTAAACTTCTCTCATTTGCAAGCAATCTGAGATGTCTAGTTGTGCTGCATAGCAGCTTTCTTTGCAGAGTCCAAGTGCTGATCCATGCATTGACTCACACCAGGGCCCTCATGTGCTCCATGATGTCTGAAACTAAAGAACATCTGTGATAGAGCAAGTTCCCCCAGGACCTAGGTCTGTGAAAATGTTCCCTGTCAATATACCTGTTGTAAGGGGTTGCTTACATCAGATGCTCAACCTACAAGTGTTTATACTAGTTCCTACATCTAAGTGTATTGCATGGGAATGAAAATCACCTTTTATAAGCCAGAGAAGCTACCAAGGGAAAGAGGCTGTGGAGTCATCTTGCTTTCCCTGTGTCCATCACCACCACTGTGGAACAGGAGCAGTTGCTAGTGAACTGTTAGCCCTTCCATGCTCCTGAAGCCAAGAAAAAAGCCATTTTTCTTTTAGGGCTTGCCTTTTTCTGTAGGTGATTCCCTGCATCTGAACAATGCACAGGGTTTTGCATAAGGCTGAGCTCTACCTGAGTGTGCCTACAAGGTATAAAATACACCAAGCTCCAGGAGTTTCTAAAGAAGGCTCTTACTCCCTCTTCCAGCTTCATGGTCAATTTGCCCATAAGAAATCCCTAGTGTTGATCTTTGTGGGAAGTACTGCAGGAGGCATCGTACACAGTTCTTCAGGGGACAATACTTCACCTTGACTTGTACCTTAAACCTTTAAGAACAAGCTGAGAGATCCTGTAGCCAAAGAAAGGAGACAGTGCTGCAAAAACAGCAGCTTAGTTCTCCTTTCTTTCAGTCACATTTTTTTCTTGCAAGAAGACTGATTAATGCCTTCCAAGACCTCCTTTTTTTAACAAAACCAAGGTTTCTCTTCTCTGTTTCTATCAAAGTGTACAAGGTACATTGGAATGTACCTGCATTTTGAGAGGAGAAAAACCTTCCTCACTGCAGTAGCAGATCAGGTTGAACCCTGAAAAAGAGGAGTTTGCTCACTTGACTTTTCTTTCTGAAAAGTTGCCATTGTTTTCCCTAACCCATATTAGTTCCTCAAGATTGTTTATACCCAGTCTCAGATACTCTTGTGACAGCTCTCTGGAGGCGGGGATGGTGCTGGTTGTACCCTGTGAGAACTACTGGTCCTTGTACTTTAGCCCAAATGTGCCTCTGAGGGATGAACCACTATTAAAAAACGAGTCCATGCTGACTCCTGAAAGGAAGATTAACAGGTAGAAGTTGAGGATGACTGTCTGGCAATACTTTCCCTGCCCTGCAATTACCAGACAAATAGCAGCACAAAATCTTCAGTGATAAGGTAGTGTGTTCTATGAAGCAGGAAGCATAAATTACAGAAACATGACAGTGGACCTTTAAAAGTCGGTATTGTGAAAGACGTTTGATGACTTCAAAACACATTCTCCTTTGAATTTTTCCTCATCTCTTCAATTTGTACTCACTGTTCTTAAAAACCCCAAAGAGGCAATACCAATGAAGTTGCATCAGATTATATTAAAAACAGCAGGAGGTCAAAGTCAAATAAGCCTGTTAGAAATTAATTTGTTCTTTTTTTTTTCTTTTTCATTGAGAAGCCAGTTATCCTCTATTGATAAAGCAAGAGGGAATTTTGATAAACCATCTGGGAAAAGACAATATTTTTCTTTCTGTTGCTACCCTGCTGCAGCTCTGACTTTAATTGCAGCAGGTGTACATGACGGCATAGTGTCCTCCATTTACCCCAAAGGAAACCATAAAGGAAATTTAGGTGGGGGTGGATGATACAGCTGTCTGTCAATTGCTGCTAATCCACTAGAGGCCATTGTGACACAGAGTAAAGGGTGCTTGGCAAAGCATTGCACACCAGTGCTGCTCGAGCTGCCCTCTCAGCTCAGCTCACACGGATGAGTCAAGGAGTTTATTTAGTGCTTATTCAAGGAGCAGCAGAGTGGAGAAGTGATTCCTCTGGATGCTGGAAAATTTCCTATATATTATGGAGGAAATTCCACTGGGCAGAAGCATTGACTTGTGTAGTAGTTTACATTCTGGCATGTATGTAGTTTATATTCCAGCAACATGGAGTGTGTCTTACTGTGGCATTTTAGACACAGCCTGCAGCACTGGACAGTTATTTGAAATCTAGAAATACTCCTGACAATTTCTTTTTTATTTAAAGTGTTTTAAAAAAACTGGCTGCCTAAGGATTGTTGAGGAAATACTATTACGGCAGTTAGAAGTTGACTAGTTTACACTCTCTCACTCATCAGTGAAAATTGGTGAAGAAAAAGGTGATTTTTGAGGAAATGTATTTCTGCTGGGATGGATGGTGAGCTGTCAGAAAATTTAAATTTGCTAGTGATGCAAAGAGAATCCTGGCAAGGAGAAAGGGAGAGAAGGGGAGAAAAGGAGTAAAATCAGGACAAATGCAGCTGTCAGGAGGATAAGACAATAGTCAGAAAGGAAGAAAAAGGGATATCCGAGGGGGCAAGGCTTCTTGCTATATAAGCCTGTACATCAGAAGGCAGACAAGTGATGATCTCTAGCAACTCCTAGGCCAGCTGTCAGAAGAAAGACCTGATGTATTTTGTCATGCCCCTTTATCCCTGCAGCTACCTGAAGACACAGCAACAGCACTGAAATATTTTAAGTCAGTCAACCAGCTCTGGTCTTCCATTGAAGAGGAACAGATTGGCTAATTAACATTAGTGAGATGACTCTTCAACTCTTTTCTGCTATGTACTATACACTACAAAACACACACAAGACTTTTTTAAAAAGTTAATACATACATAAGGATATTATTTTAGAAATCAGTATAGAAAGGTTTAACAGCTGCATTTAAAAAATACCAGAATGAGAGAGACAGTGCAGTGTCATTATGGCAAACAGATTGTTTCTTGTGGTTGCAATATCAGAATCTTTCTTGAGCTGGAATTTAGAAAACAGCACCTGGTCAGAGAGTGACTGTCAACATCAAGTCGCATATTAAGGAAAGCACAGAAAACTGATTTATTACTCAAAAATTATTTTTTTATTTCTAAAAGTTTACACATATGTGTTTTCAGACAAGAATATTCCAAGGACTATGAGAGAGAAAGAGAGAGCAAAAAAGGAATGCTTACTAGATAGGCAGGATTTTTTAAAAATAGAAATGCAGTAATTTAATGAATAAAGCATTGAGTGTGCACTGTAGGCCCTGTGTTTTTAAAGATTTAGAAAGCTAATATAATATTAATCCAGCCATATAATCCTGTGTTCAAAAAAATATGAAATAATAATAACAATGTAACCTCATCCTCTGTATTTCCTCATTTCCTTAGGGCCACAGTTTCAAAAGGACTAAAAAACATAGCAACAACACATTCCAACACTTCCCCCTGATTATGGAAAAGCACCCTGGTCTCCAAACCTAGGTAAGTGTTGATGTGCCCAATACCTCCAGTCTTTTCCTCCACAAGCTGTCAGAGGAATGGGTCACATGTGTATGTCACAGGGGTCAGGTCTTTATTTCAGCCTTTGGGCCTGCTCCAGCAAGCATTGAAAATTAGGCTTGGACTTTGTTATCTGAAGAGGTTTCATGGGTTTCCACTGAAACACTGTGTGGTACTCAGCATTGCTACCAATAAGGTTTGGGGAATCAAGCTCCTCTACAAACTTGGATATTAACCTGCCTAGACAAGAGTGCATTTCCTTTTAGACTCAAAGGCACCTCCCCCCCCAAGTTGGTCTTTTAAATGACCAGGGAGACCCTCATCCTGTGATAATAGCACCCTACCTTCCCCAGGCAGATTCCTGTATCTGCATGGCAGCCTTGGCCTCTTTCTGGGCTTGTGGACCACCTCAGGGATCTATCAGCATGGAGCTTGCTAGAAGATAGATGGCTCAGACAAAAATGAGGGAAGAGTCAGATTTTGTTGGAAGTATTTAGCAGCTTCTCTTGGGAAAGCTAGAAAAAGCCTGAATAATTGACACGAGCAGGACCAGGCATGGTCAGACCTCTAATGCCAACTCTGACTAAACTTGAAGGGTCCTGGGGACCTCAGTAAATCATAACGAAAATGTCTTTCAGTAATGATCATGAGCATCTCTGCTTGTGTTGATTATTTTATTCATGATTCTTGGATATATTTAAGGGTTGTTTGGGGGTTTTTTTGTGGCCTTGAGTAAACCAAGGCATTAGGAAGCGTTTGGCTGCTGATTTTGTGGTGAGCTGGATCTATAATCTAACAATCATGATCACTAACTAGCCAGCTGCTTCACAGTGCATCCAGAGGAAAAAAAAAATCATCTTTATTTAAGCAATATAAACTAAACCATATTTATTACTTTGGTGGTTTGTTTTATTTGAAGATATTCGGATCTGCTTTTCTCCTGTCTTTGAAACTTCTAGGGCAGAATCAACTCCTTTCCAATGCCACCTTGTTCTTGAGGACTTCTGGAAATTAATTTAATTGAATCCGTTCCTTGATTTTCAAAATTGGGGGATGCAAAATTATTTTGAACTGTTTTTTCATTAACTAATTTCCCTAATCCTCTGAAGGATTTGGCTGTGCTTATGATTTTGTAATAAATACTTAAAATACTACTCTCAAACAGTCTCTCCTCGGCTAGGACAAAGCCACACCATCACCACCACCACATTTTGGTGACTTCAGCAACACATGTTATGACAGAAATTCTTCAGTCTTGAGAGTAGCCACTTCCCTATTTTTTTAATTGTCTCACTGTGCCAAGAATGTTTGCCTTTCTTCTTCTTTCATACATATGAAACAAAGTTCTCCACTACATTGTGCTTCAAATCTTCATTTCCCAGTGCCTGGAAAAGACTTCTCCTCAGCCCACACTGTAGCCTTCTGGAGTAAAGCTTTTTGTATGCAGTGAGGAATGCATCATGCTTTGGCCATAACTGGAACGTGCACAGCTTTGTGAAGTTTCTCAGAATGACTCAAAGAGTGGAAGCAAATAAAAAACCACAGAGATATTTGTATCTTCAATGTGCTTCAAGTAACTGCATTATTACCACAGCACCTCTGAGACTTCCTTCTTTTGCAGATTGCACATTGTCACCACTTCCTAAAGAGCTGTTTATTTATTAAAACTCAAGAGTTTTATTTAACAGTTCATGTAAAAAACACTTCTCCTTATCCATACCATTTAGGCCAACATCTCCAAATTTTGGTGTCCCTAGCAACCCACCATAATCCTTACATTGCACGTAGCCTCATTTTTAAAGAGAACCAGCTGAAGCATGTGTGAAAATCATATTTTTAATTTCTTTGGTTGCCTGGCTTTGCAATTAGGACCCAACTTATGAGCACAGTTAAAATGCCAGGTGATGTGAGACTCTCAGGCTGTGGCAGGGACTGCAACCAGAACTTTCATATAATTATAAATAAAGCATAGGCTTGAGTGAAATGTTGGATTTGAGGTTTTGTTCCCTACAACTGACACACATGGAATTGAGGTGAGATCACTGTAGGAATGCAAATTATGTGGTCATGTCTCACTGGAGGGGGGAAGTTAAGGGCATAATTCCCATCAACCTCTCCCAGGATCCCAGCAGTGGCACTTAGATTTGGAAATGCTACTGTGGGCATTATCGTGTGCTCAGTCATTTAATCCTATAGTCAGTGAAGGGAAATGTTTCAGGAGAAGCTCGGAGCTAATTGGAATTTTGACGTAAGAAACACCAGAGATCACTTCCTTTATAAAAGGGGATGTGTTAAAATTGATTTTTGTCTGTGACAGGCCACATACTTGCTGCCATCATCTTGAATGCCATGTAAGTGGTCTTGGAGGTGGTCAGGTGAAGACACAGCGGGCTGAGTCCGAAGGAGCCACGATAGCGGATGAAAATTTGCCTGAAGTGGCTGATGGCTGCTGTGTCAGAGAACCACAGCACTCCTGGTATGAGCAATGAACAGCAGTGAGTTGGGGAAGTGGCACACTTTAGGTTTTAATTTTGCAGGTGGAAGCCCCTGCCAAGGCTACATTGTCAGCCAAAACCACAGAAATTCAAAATGTGTCTTAACAGCAAACTGAAAAATCAATGTGCCTTTCTCATTTTCCTGGAGCATGACAGAAAAGCCAGTTAATCAATAGGTGTCTTTATGTTCATTTTAGGGAGCACTGTATAAGATCCTGATGGGCAAAAATAGACAGAGAGAAAATGAGGATTCTGCTCTCATGCAGAAGGCACCACTCTGATAGGAGATCTGTGCCCTGTAAATAGATAAAGCACTGCAGACCCCAGCAGAAATGCATGCTAAGGACTATCTACTCATGTTCGTTGCTACATGGGAGATTGACTAATTAAATACTGAACTCTGTCTATTTACAAAAGAGTACAACTGTAGATAAAAGCATAATAAATTGTGAGAGATTGGATTGACAGCACTGGAGAAATCTTGGTTGGTAGCTATACTTAGATGGCCAAGGTGCTAAGGATGCTTCTATAACAAAACTGTGCTCAAGGAAATGTTGACAGATTGAAGGGAAATTATAAGAGTGTACATTTTTTACACAATTTTATTCAGCTATGTGTAATGGTGGTTTATAATGAAAATAGGAGGGCAAATTTGAGCTCTACATGAGCACAGCTCCATGGATCTGGCTCAGAAGTCACAAATAATTTATCTGAAGATAAATTACAATGTTTAAATTATTTGTTGTTTGCATGGATTAATGTCAATTCACATATACACACTTTCTTGCTCTTTTCACATATTCAGCAATGGAAGTTTTACAGCCAAATCAAAAATACAGTCTCTGAGTCAGGCTGCTTCTACCACTGTGTTACTGAAATTTCTAATCATCATCTCATGACAATAGTTTCAAGGGATTTATGAAAAAGTAGCAGAGAATACACTTTTCTCTAACTTACTATTTCCTGTAATTCATCATATGATTTTTTTTTCCCAAATTGCTTTGACTTTTTTCAGGAGTATCATGTATCACAGTCCAACTACTAGTGACCCTTCTCCAGCTGATATTCTTCTGCCCTTGTGCATTGTTTATTACTGTTTCATTGCAAAGACAATTATGAAAGGTAAAGCAAGAGACAATATGTTTGGGTAGAAGATTTAACTAGAAGGCTCCCTGTGTGGGGCTTTGTTAGATTTACCAAAAATCTCAAAGACTTAATTAAGAATTTTGGGTGTCATAGAACTGGTAAGTGAAATTCTATAGTACAGGCTGCACAGAAAGACTAGATAGTCTGCTCATCCTTTTTACTTTTATGACAAATCTACTTCAAATTTATTGAGACCACTGGCAAATGTTAAGCACAGCCACCACCAAATACTTTTGGAATGGATTCACCTTTAGAAAAGCATAGGCAACAATGTTAAAGCAAAGCAAATATAAAAGTGGAAACATCAAGTAGTAAATGCAAAGTAACATGTAATATGAAGGCTGGCTAAGGTAGGAGTCTTCATTAACTGCTTCACCTTCAAAGCTGGAGAGTGACAGCTGGAGAGTGACACAAGATCTCACTTTTTTTAGTGGTTTGTTTAGTAGAAGGTGAGAAATAAGAGGCTATTTTCAGGAGGAGGGTCTGTTGCTACACATAAGTAAAAAACAAGCCACAATTTTATGAGGACAAAAATTACCATCTACAGAGGACAATATGAACATATTGGAGGGAGAGTTCCATAGTTTTTGGATTCCCACCATTGATATGCAATGTTAGTACCATTACAACTAGGCCGCTTGAACATATAGATGAGGAAATACAGATTAGGCTGCAATGTTTATCACATATCTTTTTCAAATCTACTCTTTCCCTATGTATTTGTGTACACTTGGAATCATTCAGCATTCCCAGCAGTTATGTGAGGAATGTCTGCATTCTCAGTAATCTTCCTATTGTGGCAGAAGATGATAAAATAATTAATGAGCTAGCTGGGAGCTAGAAATTTCACATTCAGTTTCCAGCACTGACACAATCTTCCTGTATGACCCTGGGTAAGGCACGCAATCTTTCTGTCACCCAGTTCCTCATCTGTGCTTTGACTATGTGAAAAAATTTCAGTTTATCTCTCTGAAAAAGCATCTCTACTGTCACACCTGCAAAGTGCATCCTCATCCACAGCACACTTATTAATGTCCCTCTGTGAGTTGCACAGCAAAAGTCAGTCTGAGTAACCAGAACTCACCCACCCAAAGTTTTTAGCAACTTGAAAGTACAACAAGGATCGGATATGGTTCTGAGCTACCACTCCACAAGCTCATGTCTGCCCTGGTGGGTGGTAACAACTTGATGAAAGTGTTACCAAGTGTATTCCTAGTTTTGTGAAAATACATTTACTCTTAACTGGAGCAGTTCTAGAAAATGGGAAGTGTTGTCAGGCGTGTAGTAATTACACAGCTTGTCAGAGATAAGTGCAGGGGACCAACAGTGCAGTGCACAGCACTCTGCTGGGTGCAATCAACCAGCTGGAGCTGTGCCACAAAAGGTCTTCTCTTTCAGAAGGTCTTCTCTTTGCCCATATTAAAATGTAGATAATAAACCCAACAGCTGGAGGAGCAATTTGAGCCTTCCTTGGAGTCACAACTTTCTACCAATCATTCTGACTAACAGCTGGAATAGAAATAAAAATACAAGAGGCCTCAGCCGAAGGGGTACTAACATGACATCTGAGAAAGGGAGACTCTCCTTTGCTGTCACACTTTTCTTTGTATGTATTGTCTCAACACCTCAGCAATAGTAGAGCAACAGTAGACATGTTGACCATCCCTTCATGAAAACTATGAAATAGGAATCAACAGCACACCACTGCATTTAAAGGGCTGCTCAAACCTTTTTTCTGTATTAAAAGGCAATTTTTCTCTATTTTCACCTTCTCACAGATACCCAAGTTCTCTTGCTGGAAAATGGCTTTTCTCCAGGATTATGTGATCCATGTACAGTGAGCATTTTTTCTTTATTTTTTGTCTAATTTGTGGGATTGCCTGAAGTGTGTTCCCTGTTTCATCACAATTCTTTTGTGTTTTGTTTGTTCTCTGAATTGACTGGAAATGTCCATAATTTTTCCTGCAGTGCTGAGCTGTGACCAGTCATGGATGTCACATAGAGGCAGTGAGGAGCTGATCCTGCAAGGCAAAGTCACTGGGACTTGAGGGTATGTTAAAGATTTTTCTTCCTTCACTGATATGACTTCCCAGAGTTATGGGATGACTGGTTCTGTGGCATTAATCTAGTTTCTTAGTCCTTATATTCACCCCATGACCTAAGCCTGCTGATTCACACAGCCATCTCAGAAGACCAGTGATATCTACTTAAATGTTTAAATGAATTTAACATCTGAATCTATATTTATTTTCAACATATGTTAAAATATTTTTAAAATAAAAATTATGATAATATAATTGTCTTTATCTTTCTTTTTGTTGTCTTATCTCTTTGTTACCATCAATAATAATTTCTCATTATTGATAATGAGAGTCATATGAGTGACTGAATTTCAAAAGGATTTGTTTCACCTGCACCCTAAAACCCCTCTGTTAGTATTGTTCCCCTTTTGTCCAGAGATGCCCACAACAGTTCTGTTTTTCTTTTGCTTCTACATTTTCCCTATCCATAAGGGAGCAATGGGCTATGTTTGCAGCATATCTTCAAATCCAAGAACCTCCATTCTATGTCTAGCCAAAACCCTAGGAGAGTCTGCAGTACAGATGAACTCCGGGGAGCAATATTTTACTGTAAGAATGGCATGTCATACCTAGGGAGACGAATCTGACTTATTGCACTGGGAGATAATTGTCTGCATCCCTAAATGGCCTGTGAAGGCCTGGAGGAGGCATCTTGCTAACTAGTGAAGGACAGTTGTTATTCTGTCAGCATGTGAGAGCTGCAGAATAAAAGTACCAGACATATGCTTTTTCAATGTCCTCAGAACTTCAAGGGGCAATATGCATTCATTTCCTTTCATTTTGCATCCATCTGATTGCTTTTAAACATAGTAAGGATCAAATCTTTCCAACACTGATACCTATGGCAAGCCTCCCTCTGATTTCCATGAGACAGGAATTTGGCTCTCAAGAATGAGTGTCTGGGGAGGATGCATTGAAATAAATGGTGATTGTCAAAGCACATTGGAATTTAGAGCACATTTGTTGCAAAGATAGAAGCTCGCTGGGGTATCTGATTGTCCGAGTCAATTTTATTTTACTTACTGCACATATGCACATATTTGAACCTTGTCATACTGCAAAGGGAAATACCTCATTAGATTTCACTAGGGTTTCTTCAGAGTTGTTTATACACTACAGTCAATAAAGACATTTTTTGTTTAATAAATGAAATACTGGAAAGGCCTGTTCTATCAAAAAATCGAAGGAAGGGCATTTATCCCTGGTAAAGATGAAGCTCTATTTTATAGGGTGCAGAAAACCTGCAATGTGTATTATTTTTCAAATAGTTGAAAGATTTATGGTGGTAAATGGCTTCTTTAAATGGTTTCTTTTTCAGTCTCTTGATCACATTAACTGCAACAAAGCAAATGTTACAAATGAAAACAAGAGTAAACCAAGAGTATTTCTACATTCTGTATTTTCAATTATGATTTTAACAGAAATGAATCACTTGTCCTTTTTCCATTTGGAATAAGCTTTACTTCCCTTTTCCCCACTGGACATATAATTTTGATTTATAAACACAGCAATCTGGAGCAAAGGGAAGTTTTAAGCACTGTGCATATTCCTGCTGAGGCCTAGAATTATTTTGCTTAGAATTTTTATCTTCCTCCTTTATATTTTCAGGTCAATTTTAGCTTTCCACTGTAGAGATGAAAAGCATGGCTGCAGATGATATTGTTTGCCTATTTCAAAATTACACAGGCCAAAGGTTACATCTTGCACACAAGGCCCCATTTTATAAACATGGTGACGGGTTCTTCCAGTCAAAATGTGCTTTTAACTGGGATAAACCTGTCTCCCCATGTTAAGACTTATAAATCTTCTCCACAGGACTATTTACAATCCAGCTACTGCATGCTTACTTTATTGACTCTGAATGAATAAATCAGTTTTCCACATCACCCCATTCTCTTTGCTGATGTTTTGATTTGGTGTCTATCCAAAAGTCTCTGATCATAGACACATGATTATAAAACCATCTCTCGCACTGAAAACTATTTAAGGAACAAGTGATGGAATTAACTTCTTTTAGATATTGTTTTACACTGCACATTTGAACTTGAGGATATACGTTTTTCACAGGGCTCATTTCTGCTGGACAGAACACTCTGATAAGACTGCAGAAGCCAAGAAATTAAATGAGCATTTTTTTCATCATTCACTGCTTGGCTTGAGCTTCCACAACACACATTCTGTGTCTTTAACTCAACTGGGCTCTTTGAGTGGATGCAGGTGTCTCTCCCCTTTAAAGAGATTTTAAAACATTTAAAAGAGCTTCATAGGTTTGTTCTGATAAAATTGGGATTTTTTTTCCTGCTGCACCACTCAGATGGAATTTTGCTGAACTATGACAGAGATAAGGATTGGCCATCAAAGATTTACAGTAAGGGTTTTTTTCCATCTAGGAAATCTAAAAAAGTATTTTTATTCACAACTTAGGCTTGAAATTTTAAAACCCTTTGTATAAAGGCTGCAGGAGATCATCATAGGAAAACATTTCATATACTAAGATCAGAGATTGGCTTGTGTCTCAGCAATAACATCTGTCATTTTCACCTCATAACTCTAGGAAGAAAGGGATTGACATGAGCATTTCTAGATTTCCACTAGAATCTAATCCTTTTTTTTGAATCCTGGGTGGAATTAAAAACTAGAGGGAGCCTGCAGAATGCAAGCAGCACCTAGTGATGGAAATAACATGAAGACCAGCCTGGCAATGCTTTTAATTTCACAGGAAAAGAGCCCCTGAGAGTGGAGCATGGAGGAGTTCAAACCCCATGAAAAGCCTCTGCTCATTTTCAAAGACAAAATCCAAATCTTAGCCTACAGCTCATCCAGAGGTAGAAGACACTGCAGCATGACTTTTGACAAATCCCCTTATAGAAGAGGCACAGCATGATTTGCAAATTTTGCTTTTTATAAGGATATTGGAATCAGAAAAGGACAAGTGTCCTTTTTAGTTTAAGAGAATGGCAGATAGCTTAAGGGAATGTGGGATGTGTGGGGACCTGCAGATGGGCTGTCTTGGAAGGTCTTGTTGTCATTACTCTTGATATCTCAATGATCTGTGATATCAATAGTGTCTTTTCCAAGCAATGTGTCTTTTTGTTTACACTCAGCTAAGGCTTGTGCATCTAAAAAGGTTGCACTGAACTTCCTGAAACCAAATTTCCATGTTTTACTATCAGAATAGAGAAGCACCATGCTTGCCCACATTATTCTTCAGAGAATACAACATTATTTTTTCAAGAGAATCTGATTTTTTTCATGCACTGACAATTGCACTGACAATTGTAACTCAATTATCTTAAGCCCTTCATAACATGCTTGGAAAAGAAATCAGTGTCTGTATCACTCACTGAAAGCCCAGACATCTCAGTGTACATGGCTTGTGCATATCTCAGTGGTAGCACCTAAGAGGTCAGGGAATTGCATTGAATTCACCATTTAATTTCAAGTAAAGCTACCTCATGATATAAACAGAACTGACTCAAGCTGGTGACACTGCTGATCTTAGGCTTCCTGACTTTGTGTTTCCCTGTTCGTCCTTTACTGGAATAAAACAAGGAGGAGAGATTCTGTAGGGGTCTTGTGCTGATGAGCCCCTCAGTGGCACCCTTGGTAAGGGCCACATCTTCCCGCTGTGGTTTCACTGACACTGATCTGCCTCCAACCCTTTCCTGAATTGCCTCAGTGAGGAGCAGGGTTGCACTACAGTCTCACTATGTAATTTGGTGGTGGTTTATTCAAAAGAGAAGTGAGGACAAATTCACTCACTTAGGATCTCAGTTGTCCTCTTTTTCTCCCCACTGGCTTTATAAAACAATGACAAGGCACTTAGAGAGACAGAATAAATCAGATAAATCTGGGCCTCCGTTTTGCTTACAGTATTTTCCTACAACAGCTGTTAACAAACATCACCAAGGCACCAATAATACAGATAAAAAAGCTAAAAAACAAGCCAGAGAAAGTCCAGCAATTTTCCATTGTGAAGAAAAACAGGAAAATTCAAATTTTGAGGGACATTATCTCTCTGGAACTATTTCAGATGAGAAAATTTAGTCTGGAACAAGATAATAGAACATTAAAAGAGCAAAAGAACCCCAAAGAGCAGTAACAGACAAGAGATTAACTTAAACACCTCCTAAAAATAAATAATTTGACTTTGTCCCAGAAAACAGTGACACCAGAATATGACCTATCACAGCGACAGGGAGATACAGTGCAGAAGGATAGTGGGGATTCAGAAAGAAGGATGATACCACAAGTAAAACAACAGTTATGAGGAAAGCTGAAGACAAATGGCAAGACAGCA
Organism: Molothrus ater; assembly: GCF_012460135.2. Taxonomy (NCBI): domain Eukaryota; kingdom Metazoa; phylum Chordata; class Aves; order Passeriformes; family Icteridae; genus Molothrus; species Molothrus ater. The sequence continues at coordinate 18,518,155 of NC_050480.2, forward strand.
ACAGCAACAGATGTTTTCCCTTAAGGTCATAAACGAAAACAGAAATCCTTATGCACAGGAGCTTTTCCGGAGAAATACGTCTGTATCAGAGCATGAAACACTAGTGAAAGAAAAACAGAGTACCAAAAAAAAAAACAAGAATAAAAGCAAAGCAGTCTCCTCTTTTTGCAGGGAGAGTCGGGGTGTATGCCCAGGTAGCTGGTGACGAGTTGTTGTTTGAGGGGCAATTATCTCTTCCCACCAAGATGATGGGAATGGACCCACAGCACAGAGTTCTGATAAAGTCTGGATGATTTGCTGCCCAGGTTACCTGGCACAAGGTGTGGCCTGAGATTCTTGTGCCAGGGAGAGGAAGGACAGCACTGCTGATTGCATGGGCTGAAACAAAAAACAGGGGTGGTACAAGGGCAGAGAGCTGCGCCCCCTCACCAGGAGGCTGCCAGCTAAAACTGTCCTGGCTAAGTTCATGCTCTGCTGGAGGCATTCCTGGATGGCCTCTGGGCTGCAATTCAGCATGCCATGAGGTGCCCTTTGAAAGTCATAACAAGTTGTGTATGAAGTGCCAGAGCACAGGCTGGGCTCAAGTGAATGGTCCAAGATGTGTTATCCCATTCTAGCAGGCAACACACTGCAGGCAGCTGTGGCCTGAGCACATCCACAACCCTGACTTTCCACACACACCTCTGCTCTTTATTTTATCCCAACAAAATCCACATTTGATCTCTGATCAAGAAAAATGCAGGGCAAAGTGCTTTCTCAGACCACCTTTCGTTCAAGATTGACATTATCAGTTTGGAATATTCACAGGGCAATCGGGTGTCCAGAAGAGGAAATGGCTGGGATCTGAGTGTACTGTTCAAGCCTAAACCAAACACCTCCACAGATTTTGCTCAGACTGTCAGGAAAGGTAACTTAGCACCTGGGGAAGATAGGGTTTGGAGTTTGTATTTGGCATGCCAGCCAGCCATCTCAGAATGGACCTACCAGATGAGATACTGTGTCACAAAAAAAGTTTGCGGAGGTGTTAAGTGCAAAAGCATTCCTGAACCAATAGAACATAAAAAACACATAGAAGTCCAACACTTTTGCCAGGAAAGATTGTTGTCTGTGTGTTTTTCGAAATGCTGTTTGCATAAATATCCAGAAAAGAAGGGAAACAGGAATAAGAAAAAGTACCACTGTGATTTTCACAGTTCTGATAAATTTGGTGCACACGCAGAAGAGCTCTGGAAGCCATCTGGTTGTACAGCCAGTGTAGGGTGTGCTCTGATGGCTCATGGACTTACCTGCTCAGTAGCAGAGCTACCAGAGATTCTTGCTACACACCCTGCCCATGGAAAAATAGAATATTTGCATGTGTGTATGTGTGAGTTTGGATCAATGAATAAGGTGGTGGATACAATTTCAATGAACCTAAATGACTTAGGAGCCCTTGCCCCATTTTTATAAGTGGCTCTGTGTTGCAGATTCAACACAGTGCCATGGCAACACCATAAAGAAGGTACCATTCGTCAGCCAAAGAACTAAAACCACCTTAGAATGCTTGAGCTGAGAACTCATCTTATTCATGTGGTGTAACTCTAACCTCAGGATAGCCCTATCAAAGTCCCAGTGCACAGGCAGCTTGTCAAGGGGTGGGGGGTAAGCTTTGTTGCCATAATTCATCTCTGTATGCCAGCACATAGTGTCCTGCTTTGGTTCTACACGCATTTTTTGAGAGAATTCTTAAATTACTTAAATAACTTCTGGATTCTTGGAAAAAAAAAAAAGAATATAAAAAAGCTAAATGCTCACGGTTTGAATCAACAGGAGAGCTGACCATGAGCAGATTTGTGAAATATTATAGCACTGTTATTGTGGGTTTCCAATTGCAGAACCAGGAATAAAACTGACACAAGATATAATCAAAGAAGAAGTAAAAGCCTGGAAAAGAAATAATGTTAGCCAACATTGTTTTATGAACATCAGTCTCCTCAGGCAGATTTGATTACACCCTCTGGTGAGATTATAACTCGCTTGATAAAAATAAATATACATAAATATAAGAGACATTTTAAGGCTTTTGACTTCTACTGCATGACATTTAGGCTTTCAAAAATCACACAATATAATAGAGCATGTGATGTACTGAATGGTGTAAGGAGCCAAATAAACATCAGAGCCCTAGAAAGAGTCACCGTCAAGGGCACGGGCAGGGAGGGGTGCTCTAAACTCCTCTTTTGATTGGTCAGGAAAGTGGCTGACTTCTGAAATGTTTGTGTTTCAGGAAAGAAAAAACTAGCCAGGTGTTTATACAGCCTATTAAATATCTGCAAAAAATATCACCCACCCAGTCCCAAACTAATTAGCCTAGAATGGCGAATAGACTATCCCTTGGATATTTCTAAATTAACCATTTTGAGGAAACACCGTAGAGACAGTGGGATTCAGTTTCTCAAGAAAAAAAAAAAGAAAATACCTGCTAGTTTAAAGAATAATTATTAAAGAATGCAAATTGTTTTGAACTGGTTTGTGTTTGGTTCCTAGAGCTATTTTTAGATCTGAATTTCTGGAATTCAAATGTCAAATTCAAATTTGAAAACCATTCTGCAAAAATATATCTTCCTTGTCTTTATAATACTGTTGTAGTGATGCTCCCTAGTTTTCATTCAGTGTTTCACAGTTAGGAGAATTCTCAGTTTAATATGTTTCTTTCATAAGACATGAAGAAAATTTCTGTATAATAGTTTTGCATAACCTGTGAATCATGTGGTTCTTTCATTATATTTATTGTTGCTTACAATACAAATAAAATGAGAAGGGGTTTTTGGGGAGGAGGGCATGAGGCACCTTGTGTTTTAATTTTAAAATAGCAACAGGTCCGTCCTGGTTTGAAAAGGAAGTGAGTTTTTTGGGAGTCTGGGGATCAAACCAATGGGTGCTCAGATTTGAATATTGGTGTGGCCACTGAGGACATGGATACGCCTCTGAGAACACAGGGGGTTAAAAGCAGAGAACTCCCAGGGGGAAGCTCTCTTGGGTTCTGTCAGTGAAAGAGGTCAGAGCTCCCGTGCCCGACTGTGGGCTGGGTGGGGAAGGGGAAGCCATGCGGCTGGGTGAGGTAGGCCGGGGCCTTGGACAGAGAAGGGGGGTGAAGGCCCCTGCAGGATGGAAGGGTGGAGGAGCACCGAGCGCATCGGGGCAGTGCCTTTGCCACCTTGAAATTTGATAGCACAGCCGGCCGAGAAGGGGTGGGGGGGGGGGGGGTGGTGCAGTGAGGGCAGCGAGAAGGTGCCCCGGCAGGGCCGTGTCTTGGGAGTTCTGGGCAGGCAGAGCCCGAGATTTTAACCCTTTCCTTGGATAATGGAAACCCTACAAATACTGATCCTCCTGGATCTGAATGAGAAGAGAGATAGAGATGGAATAGCAGGAAATGGGCAAGTGTGATGAAAGTCCGTGCAAGTGAAAGATGTCAGAAGAGTTGGGAAGAATCCTAGGTGGGAGGAGATAATGAAGTGGCCTTTGGCTGGACTTTTCTTGTATAGCCATGGACAGAACCAAATTTTTTCCTGTGACACAGAAAATGCTTTTAGGGGGAGGCAATGGCTTGGAGCCAAGAGAGTGCAGTGATGTTACGTGAAGGAGCGTGTGAACAGAGATGACAAGTGAGGAGAGTGGTGGTGCCCTCGATCTTCAGTGAAGGAGAAGATCGCTGTTCTTGAGACCCCTCGGCCCCAGGGGGTGATGTGAAGAGAGACTGTGCTTTTTTGGGGCTGGGCAAAGCATCCTTAAAAGGGGAACCCTAGAAGCAGCTCTGGTCCATGCGCAGTGGTGAGAGCACCGGGCATGGAAGGAAGATGTCACGATGGCAAATGATCTCTGGGCAGTGCCACGTGTGACATGGAAACACAAGAGGTTTCAACTGTGTTTCCAGGGGAAGCCTATGGTACAAGAGGGACTCCTCTCTTCTTGATGAACTGAGAATTGATTATCTGAAGGGTGGTGATGGACTGAGGGTTGGTGATCTGAGGGCTGGTAATTGAATTGAGAATCCAAGGTTTTGTCTTACTGTGATGTGTTGGAAATTTGGTGGGGGGAGGAGGAATGTTTTTGGAAGGTTTTCATTCTGAGTTCTGTGTGTTTCTTTTATATATTGTAAGTTAATAAAGTTTTTTTTTTCCTTTATTCCTAAGCTGGAGCCTGCTTTGCTCTATTTCTGATCACATATCACAGTAGACACCAGGGAGAATATATTTTCATGGGGACACTGCCATTGCATTAGTGTCAAACCATGACAAGGTCCCTCCCATAAGACAGGGTAAATCATAGTACCATTGTGAAAATTCTGAGAATAATATAAACATAAAGGTGAAAGAGAGCAAAGTATTTCCAGCAGACATTATGTAGCAAACTAAAGACAGCAATTTTCCAAAAATTTTAAAAAAACTCTGGGGAAAGTTGTTCATTTTTTCTGAAGATATTTTTACTCATCATTTCTGTAGCAGAAATACTGATTTTGTAAGGTATTGTGCTAATGTATTATATATGAAATTATGTAATTATAAACCAGTGAATATACCAATGTAATTCATTGGTTTATATTTTTCCTTGATGTGGATTTCAATGCATCTTTAACCAGATTTTATTGTAAGTTTAAACCAGGAAGTTGGTGTAACAGAGACAAAAAATTTGTACAGATAACTAAAAAGTAGCTGTACAAAAATCTTTCTTTGTAGCCCAAACTCTATAGAGAGTGCACATTTTATAGACATTTTTAGAGGGAGGACCAAACAAGTCCTGATTGTTATATAATGTGGCACAGAGTTTGTCCAAATCTGCTCACCAGGGAGATTTCACTCTCTCGCTTGGAGCATGGAAGGCCAGTGGCTGGATAGTGGAGAATTGAGCAGCAGTCCAAGGTGCTAATGGGGTGATTATCCATTTGATTGATGGGGTATAATAACAGGGTAATTTTTAAATTCAAGTTTGCATTCCTGAGAAGACAGGAGGACACTGAATTGAGTACTGCTGTTGCATTTCCAAAAGCATCAGCTTCCCTAAAGCGTCTGAATGACACCACCATTTGTCATCAGCCTTGCTGTCTCTTACACTGAGCATTTCTTTCAATAAAACCTCTCCTTCTCTGTCCTTCTTTACAACACAGACACCCTCAGGTGCTGTGCTGAGCCCCATCAGGTGATACCTCAAAAGAGAATTGAGCAAACCCACTTGGATCAGCAGAGTAACTTATCATTCCCTCACTGATGCCCATAGCACAGACATAGCACCCCCACACTAACTAGCATTCAATGTGAGAGCCAAATCTTCCCCTGTGCATCTGCTGCTGGAGTTCTAAAGTGTTTCTGCTTTCCCTCTCACATCCCTTTGAGCTAACCACATACTCTTGCTACTGTTGTCCTGTAACTGCCTTGAAAAAGAAATCAAAATAGAAAAGAAAAAAGTATCAGAAATCCCCTAACTAATTTTAACAGCTAAGGAGCTGGCAAGCAGAAGCGTATGGGCTGTAGAACTGAAACAGGTGTGGTTTGAGCATTTTCCACATTTGGTTTTGGCAAAAACATGAATGGAGGGTATTAATTCCTCCACACTGATAATGTGGTCTTGGAATCTAATACCTGAAATAAAAATTCTTGTCAGAATTCCTCACGTACTCAAACGTGCAAGAAAAACTGGAAATGATGATTTTCTTTCCTTTTTTTTCTTTTTTTTTTTAATTAGGAACCAGTTATAAATGCTTGATTTTTTTATTTTTGTGTGAATTTTACTGAAGTATTTTTTACTTCGAGTGAGTTACATGTGAAGACATCCCCACACCTCTCCTAGAAGAGTGAGCTGGATTCCCCTTCTCTAACAAATGCCCCTCTGATGGATTTGCACCTCTATTCATATGTGCACATGTTTGCATACCTGCCTGTAATGTGTGGGGCTCCACCAGGTTTGGTGCACTTGCACAATAAAAATAATCTATTGTCACCTGCATCTCTCTGCAAATATAAGATGTCAGGTGCCCCTAATTTTGGGAGAGGCTGCAGCTGGCAGGGCACAAGATTTAACACACGAAGTGAATGAATGAGTCATTTGGTGTTATACGTGGCAAATTCTGCCTTTCTCTTATTCTCCATTCCCTCTGTTCTTCCCAAGCTTCCTTATCCTGGGGAGACACAAAATCTTTGTCAAGGAAATTCTGTGGTGTCTATGCCACCTGTGGAAGGTATAGATGATATACTACATACTCTGATGATGGTATCCCACATTTCTGCTCAGTGGAGAGCACAATTTACAGATTTTCTCAAAACTCCTCCAAAGAACCCCTTAATACTCATTTCTTCCAAAATGCAGAGAGTTATTTGGCTACTAATAATAGATGGATGATGCTCACAAACCTGCCTATAGCACTGCAGTATGAGGGAAGCTTGCACTGGAAAACCTGCAGCCAGCTCTCAGAATGGGCATTAGATTTTGGATCCTTTGCTCTTTGGCTCTTAATCACACTAACTCTTGAACTCCCCCACTCTCACTCTTACAACAAACCTCAGCATCTCTGTTGAAGTTGCTCCCAGGGTTTATAGAAGGCACAGGTTTGTGTTTCACCCAGGCGAGGAAGGCACTGTTAGAGATCCCCCAGCCTGAATGCCCTGCACACCAGACCATTGGCTATAGGAGCAGGACTTGCTTTGGCTATTTTAAAAGAAGAAAAATTGGTCCACTCCTCTTAGGAAAGACAAGGTTTGTGGCTGGCTCTCAGACACTGAGTCTCAGATGGACAGACAGCCTCTGTGCCACGCCAAGGCAAGGTTTCTTCTGCGGGGTCTGTGATCTGTGTGTGGCCTTTCATCAAAGCTGGGACTTTAGGGCTCACAGAAACCAGTCAAGGCAGCCGGATGTTCATAGATTTACAGATACTCAAGAAACATGGTTCTTCAGACCTAAACTATGTTTCAGTGGTTTCTTCCTGTTAGATTTTTCTGTAAGGAGAAATAATACAACGGTAGTAAATTATCTTTGGGGTTTGGGGTTTAGGTTTTTTTTTTATATTTCACCAGTCATTCCTTGGTAAAGAAGGATCATGTAGTTTCAATAGTCAAACTGAAGTTTATACTCAGTATTATATTTATCCCAACCTGAAGTCTGAATATTTGAGGCATGGATCTTGTATCCCAATACATGTCATGACTCTAAGTGCTCTAAAAACATTACTTTTCCATTCTGTTTGAGTTCAATCTTCTCAGCTCATTTTTGGAGTTCTTCAAATCCTCACATTGCAGCTCTCATTTTTCAGCAGGACCATTCATTGTTTTTTCCCAGTTCCTTTCAGGTCTTCAGCTTCTTAACATCTTTTGCATAGTTTGGTTAATTTAATGCTCTTCAGTTTTGCCTGCAGTTTTCCATTGATTTCGCTGTGCTTGCTTTGGTTGCTCTAGCGGCAGCATTCTCCTCACTGTCTGAATCCACCTCTGTCAACAAAACAATCCCTGTCAATCACCTATACCCAAACTCAGCTTCTTTGTAGCAAGACCCATAGGAAAAGCCAATTGCAAATGAGGGGAGTTCTCAATGAAAAGCTAGACCACATTGATTTCAGCACATACAGGCTTCAGCAACCTTTTTCGTTCATCGACCAAGCAGAATGCCCTGGAAAGCCCGTTATCCATAGATGGCCAAAGGATACAGGCTTATTCAAAGCAGTGCTCAGGAAGGGTGGGGTAATGCCAAAGGCCCAACGTAGTGCTTTACAGCTCTGAAATCCCAGTTTTTGCCAGCTGTAGCGGGACTCAGCTGTGTGGGCGCCAAGCCGCAAGGCCACACACAGCCTCGGTGGCTCAGCACCCACACAGCCAGTGCTGTCCTAAAAAAAGGAGAAAAAAAATTTTAAAATGCTGAATCAGTCTTCCAGACCCTAACCAAAAAACAGGGACATAAACCACAATTTTTGTTACAGAAACCCTGGTTGGAAGCAGATATGTTGTAGAAATGCTGGAGAAGAGGAGAAATATTCCTAGTGTTAAAAGCAGGATGGAGTTCATGGCTTTTGACCACAATAGTTTTCTTGGCTGCTATGGTCCCATGACTTATTTAAGAGGGTTTAAGGTTAATAAACCATAGTTGCATATTATTATCTGTGCTGCTCTTGCACTCTTGCTAGTAATGCCATTTATTTATAGATCTATGATGATCACCTTAGTACTATAGAGATTATGTGTTTTTTTAGGAACATTTGCTGGTGGAGGGAAAAAAATAGATGGGGGAAAAAGAGGGGCTTGATCTTCTAATCTTTAGTGCTCCTACATCCAGGCTATAAAAGTCATTGGTCCATAACTTGGCTTCAAACACAGAATGCAACAAAAACAAACAAACAAAAACAAAACACCCAAACAAACAACAACAACAAAAAAACAACAATCACTAAATCATCTGCTCCTCACCTAACCTGCATAAACATGAATTTAAAAGTATCAAAAATCATTGCTGGTCTCAACACAACTGACTGATGGGTAGGTCACAAAAAGTACAGGGGAGAAGAAGAAAAAGCAACATCAAAATATTGTCCCATGATAAAAGAGGTAGTCTTTGCCTTAAATAGATTTCACAAACTGATTTCTTTTAAGAGGAAAAAACAAGGATTTTCTTTTATTTTTCTTTTCATCTTTCATTGCTTCAATACTTTAAAACCATACTGTAAAAGCTGAAGGATATTAATCTGTCATAAAAAGCTTAACACACAAGGATATAAATGGCAGGAAAATGATCTACAAGATTTTTAAACCACAGAGTAATTCTTAATTATTAAAGCCTTAGTTCCAAAATATTCTAAAGGCGTTTTCCTGCTTTCTGCTAGTTCAAAAAGAGAAAAAGCCAGAAAGAAAGAAAAGCCTATAGTTCGTTTCCAGTCTCTCTTGCTTTCTGAGCTGAACTCTGCATACAAATCTATATTTGTAAGACACCCTCATCTACCAGTTAATCAAAGCCCTGGAAATTCAAGGAAACCTGTGTTTATGGAAATCTGGCATTTCTGTAAAGTTTTGAATGAGAGCTAAATAGAGCAGTTCATCTCATTGAAACTAATGGCTTCTGCCAAGTGGTTTTGCAGCAGTGGGTCTTCTGGCACAGTCAGCATTTAGGAATTCATTTATGAGCTGGGTTAGCTGGAGACTGGAATTCAAATTTATGTCTAAGACTTAGTGGTTTATTCCTGATAGGTCTCTGTAAAGAATTTGTAATCAATTTACCAAACTCGGACTTTGTAATATGCAGAATTGAAAGCTGGATTTTTTCAAGATTTAGAGCTTGAGATTTTTTCCCCTTTCCTCAGAGGACAATTGTAAACTGTACACATGTATATTGTGTAACTGAAGGAGGCTTTTTAATCACCCATTCATACTTGCTTTTGAAAAAGCTTTGTCCCTGTGCTCTTGACTTCCTATGGACCTGATCCTGATCCTGCTAAATTTTCCTGCAGGGGAACAGAATCTTACTTCAGATGAAGTCACATTTGCACATAAAAAGCAGAGAAATGTGTGGCTTCTCACACGAGTTGATTTTATTTCAATCAGCATTTGCATGAACATGCAGTCAGGCTCTATTAAGCACTTGTTTGATTTGCTTTAAAAAAATATATGTCTCCAGGAGCTGGCCAGCATATTTGAATATTGGCTTTTTTTCTGAGTCATAAAAACCTAGACATTTTTAGCAAGCAATGAACAAGAATTGCTCTACATTTTCAATGCAACTATAAATTTGCTCCTTTTTCCCTTTTTAGAACTCCTTTGAAGAACTCATTGAATAAATTAACAGCTTGGAAAGCTGCCTGCCGTTTTTGTTGGCTTTGGGTTTCAGGGAGTTGCTTGGTAAACAAAAGTTAATGGATTCAAACAGTAACAAAGTAATTTAAATGATTAATCAACTGTTAAAACTAGCTTAACCTCTCCTGTTTTACAAACTCTATATCACCCTCACTAAACTAATAGAGGAATAAGACACCCATCTGGAAATCTCATCTGAAATATTAGATTGAGAATCAAAAATTCAGCCAAGCGGTGTGGTTTGTAGGGATATCCTGGCGGATAATAAATTGCATTAATCTTACTTAAATTTTCCATCTAAATCATGTCTTGAGACCATATTGCACTGAGGGGAATGTGCCTAGCTTTGAATGCATTGTGCTACTGAAAAGGTTATTAAAAGGGAAAAAAAACAGATAATGACTTTCCTTGTTTTTCTTCTGACTACTTTTTTCCATATTGAGGAACCTATGTTAAATATTCTGGCACTAATGAAGAAAGTCTGCTTTCTCCTGCCAGTGCTTATGTTTTCTAAGAGAAGATAAGAAATTCACATATTCACAACGCTTAAGGCAATTTTTTTTTCCAACCAGAAATTATATGCATGGATAAAAATAACCCCAGAATTTTCCCAGCATCGTCAGAGCTAAGTATTTTCCTCATCCTGCTCATTCAGAAGAATTTCACTTTTCCAGTTACACAGAGTATGAAAACAATATTGGAAAAGCTCCCCCAGGATTTTCATCAACTTGCTGAAAGAAGTCCAAAGGTTATGAAGTTCTACCCATCTCTTCTGCTCCTGCCCACACCAGTGCTATTTATGAAGTCTTCAATTAAATAAAAGAAGTTACAGTGAAAAGAAGAGTTATTTAAAACCACAACCCCTTGGAAACTGGGAGCAGTGCTATCAGCCATGCCAGTGGATGGGAAGTGGAGCTCCACAGGCAGAAGTATCACACCACTTGGTGGATTTGTCCTCAAAACAGAAGGAAGGGACCACACCTGGTCCTGGGTGTCCTGGGTATGCACAGGCACAATTGGGCTGCAACTGGCAGGAATGATCCCACGGCTCCTGCTCAACTCCAGCAAGGGTGAGGGATGATGCCAGCACGTCACTGAGGAGACCAAATGGGAAGGCTGCTTCCACCAGGCTCTGATATTTGCCTGAGGTCCTTACTCAGCTAGAGGATGAGTGAATGCATACTGAGGAGGAAACTGATGCCAGCTGGCATCAAAAAAGCTGTAGATGTGCTGCAGGTGTGGTACACAGTCAAGGTCATGTCCCTATCTGGGGAGGCAGGAAGGGAAAGAGGGATGACGGAAGCCGTAAGTCCACAGTTATCAGCAGGATGGGGCCAGACATGCTGGTTAGAAGTGGAAGCAGTGTGGCTGTTGCCAGAGCTGTGCACAGAAAGATGTGAGTCTCACCAAACACATCAGGAACCACATAATTCAGGCCCGAGAGGAGGTTTCATCCCAAAGAGTGTTACACAATACTGTGCAGTGTCATTATGATGCACAACTTTGTTCTCTTCCTATGAAAATTTGACCCAGAAGCCCCTTGAATTTTTCAGCGGTTTGAGTCAGTATTTCAACACAAATCCCAAGCCTTAGAGCACTGTTGGAGTAGGTGTGTGCCAGGGTGGTCTGAAATGAGAGAGGGGAAGGGTCCCTCTGATTGCCTCAGGACTCTCCTGGCTGGAGGTTCAATGTGTGCAGTCAAGCAGGAGCTGAGGTGGATGGAAACACCTTTGTTGTCTCCCCACCCATGCCCAAGCTCAACTCCTTCCAGACACATGCCTGCAGCCCTGGGCTGACCAGCTCTGCAAGAAACGGCCAGGATTAGTTCCTCCTGAAGACGTGACTCCTGCTGTTTGTCCCAACATGGAAACTGAGGCCCTTGCCTGTTTTTGCAAATGCTGTCAACTCTGCAAATGCTGCAGTCATCACAGCAGAGGACTACTGGCTCTTTGAAGCCCCTCAAGAATCCCCAAATATGTTTTTCCTTCTTTCTGTAGCATCAAAAGCCCAAGTAAGTCAAATCTATTTTCCATGCAAATTGTTTTTTCACAACTATGAAAATACTGAATCAGCAAATTCTTCTTGGGAAACAAATTCCATTAAAATCAATGAGACAAGCTTCCCACTTGTTTCTATGGTGTTTTGTTATATATTAAACAGCCTTATTAAAATAAAATATTCCAGATACATTTAGAAGTATCACCATTTTAATATGCTGCTGCTAAATCACAAATCAAGCATAAAAATGAGTCATCTGAGCTCAAAATTTATGCACTTCCTTACACAATTATTGCAATCAGCTCTGCACTGACTTTTTAAACTCTGGTAAATCAAAATTGAAGTTATGCATCAGAGGTAGTAAATACTTTCAAGGCACCTGAAGAGCCTTAATTCTTCCCTGAAGTCAAGGCACATGGAAAGGGAAAAGGTGGGGGGGCAGGACATTTTTAAAAAGCAATGAGGCTTTAAATATCAGTTCATTCTCATTTAAGGCCATAAACTCTGAAATAGCAGTCTGACTCAATTTCAGAGAGGATTAACATTGCCTGGGTGGTTTTGCCCTTCTTTTTTTACTTCGTGCATTTGGATTTGTTGTGAGTATAGTCTTGACTGGTGTTTACAATGCTTGAGTTAAGGTATGACCACATTGGGCTTTTTTTCCTTTGCATAAGGATTCACGTTCTCAATCTTGGCCTCATTTAAATGTAAGGTTTTGTTCTTCTTCCTGTCTGGAAAGGTATCATTGATATACCTTGAAAGGTTGGATTAAGTCTGAAGTTTTCAAAAAAATTTAACAAGTTCCATTTGAGAATTTGAATTTATCCCATTGTGAATAATGCTGTGGGTTGGACCCCATAGCCACACCATCTCCAAACTTGTGTCCTTCATTGGGAATTATCTTTTTGTCAGTAGGTCCAGGAAGAGCAACAGGAATGCTTTCCATACCCAAATCTGCTGCATTTTGAGCTTAGGGGTGTAGTACTAATGCGCAGACAAAACTTTTTCCCAGCTTGGGGAGTTCCTGCTCCTTTCCATCCCCTGGAAATGACATATGGATGGGGTAAAACTGGGGTGCATACCAGGAGCTCAGATCTCCCATCTCCCACAGCACAGGGCTGCTCTCGCATCTATTGGTGTGGATAACAAACTTTCCATTGATCCCTGGGCCCCAGGATCAGCTTCATCCAGACCTAAATTGCTCATCTGTTCTTAATGCCAAAAGCAATTTGTTTTCTTTATGGACAGTGTGGTTGTGAAGCCATGTTTTTTATGATTAAATTTCTTTCATCTGGACAATGTCAGCAAGAAAAACAACAGAGATAAAACTTTTTTCAAAATAATGAAAAAAATCAAGATCATATTTTTTTTTAAATAGAAGAAAGTAATTACATCCAGGCATCCAGGCCAACTGCAAATGCCAAGCTTGTGCTTGACGCTGTTTTAACTGGTTGAAATATTATTTCTAAACAAACAGAGTTTAAAATGGAAATTCTGATGGAGCTTTGACTGTATTGCTATTACTATTGTGTTAAATAATTGCTATCATTCTAGTGGTGTCAGTACATAGCTACAATTGCTTGCAGGATAATGAAAGTTCAAACCCTAAAATCTCAGCCTCTCATATAAACTTCGGTGTATCCAACTGGAGAAGAATTATATCCCGCCAACTTTTTAACATGAAGTCATACCAGATTTGTTATAATAAACAAGTTAATGAATGTAGCCTATCTCCTAAATCATTTACAAGCTGTACAGCTATTCAAGGAACTCTGGCTTATTTTTAGTACCCACACCTTATCTAGGGTGTTCATCACAACAGCAATACTTGCTGCAGTGATTTAATGGGCTGCTGTCCACACTGATCTTTATTCCTTGTTTCAGTGGAATTTTTTATTGGAACCCTTCAACGGGGTTTTCTTTTTGGTTGTCAGCTTTTTCACAGAAGCTTCAGCAAATTATAAGTGGTTCAATATAGTTTAGATCATTTATTTGGGTTTTAGCATATTTGTAAACATGGAATTAACTCAGTGAAAGGGTGATTATGGTAATAAAACTGCACCATGCAGAGTTGGACTTTCCCTGGTGAAAAGATTTTTTCTTTCTCACATGGACTCACAGATTTTTATTAAGAAAATTAAGTTCACATTCTTCCTATGTACTGTCACTGTACAGCATCTATCACAAACACATATAATGGTGTCTCCAGCTCCTGCATATAGTATTCACACAAGCAATTGGTAGGAATGATCTCTGGTTTCTCCTGAAAGACCATTAAACTGGACCTAGTCTTTGAGAAGGACTCCATACAAAAGGACAAAAAGCAAAGTTTCAGCTCTAAAACACTCCCACTGATGCCTGTTGGCAGCCCAGAGCCCCACTGCCCTGGGCAAGGAAATTGGGATGCACCTCTGGGACACAAACCTACCACTCCCACAGAGACCATGATTCTACACCACCTTCAGCATCCTCTTCTGGCACCTCAACAGTGAAATAAATACTTTTGCATATGCATGAAAATAAATTAATGTTATATACCCAAAATTCTGTGCACGCTTCAAATTTTAAAACTACCTGTAGGTTTAGGCATTTCTTTACCTATAACAGCCAAATCACACTATCTACCTAGGTCCTTCCTGGCATCTTTTAAAATCCGTCAGGACCAGAGAGTACCTCCTGGCATGGCTGCTCTGGGAAAAGCCAAAAGAGAAGAAACACACTGGCCTTATAAAGCGAATACCTGCTGCAATCCATCCGGCTCTGAATGCTGCTGCAGGCATGTGCAGCCACCCATCCAACTCTGCACAGCAGAGAGCAAAGGTGCTTCTGGTGCAGACTCATCATTTGAAGTGGAATGCTGACAGGGAGTTCTTTGTGGGAAATTGTGCCTGAGAAATTTGTGCATATAGTGCAGCACACTGAAGGACACATACCCCACAGTCAGAGTGCAAAATCATCCAACAGATTTCTTGCAAAGCCGGTTTTTTGTCTTGGATGAACAACAGCTTGAAAGATACTTGGCAGTAGTTTGAAAGCTTATTTTGCCATCTGATCACTTGTGGAAGTGACCCTGGTGTCCAGGTGCTCCAGCTGGACCATTTGTCTTGCTCTGTGCATCACTACTTCCTTCCTGAGATAATAAGGAAGCCACATCAGCTTTCTGTGATGACCACTAGAAGGAATTTTAGTTCTCCTTCTCTTGTCACACAGTTACTATTTTTTGCCACATCTGTCCCTGTGTATTTACCCTGCTACATCCCTCCTCTGGTACAAAATAAATGGTCTGTTGGAGAGTGAGAGAAAGAGTCCAGTGCATGGACCCCACTGCATAAGAATTACAATTCAAGCCGGAGCACAGGTGGACAACACTGCTTGGTGTCTTCATTTCTGAAAAGAGACTAGCAGACAGGCTTGGAAAAGACAAGGAAAAAATAGCTGGAGAAAATAAAACTATCCCCAGTCCAACATCACCCAGTGTTCTAGTACTCTGCCCTTGGAAATCAGCACTCACGGCCATGTAGTACCAGTTGCAGCTCTGCAGGCAGCAGCCCCCAAGGACTCCAAATTTAGCACATTCCTTGGCCAGGAGCACCCACACTTCCAGGAGGCTTCTCAACACCTGCTGCAGCTCAGGGAAGTACTGGACTAGCTGGGCTGCCTAAAGTACCACAGCTATGACAGCAGGCAGAGAGTGTTGGCCCTCATCTCTTGTTTTTCCACAAAACACCAAGCACAGTCACTTAAGGTATAAATCTCCTTCAGTTTGGACAAGGTGCAAGCTCCAGGATAGGCTGGGCTTCTAGACCCTTTGCTCACCATAACCTTGTTTTAGCAAGCTATCAGTCTGTGGATTGGTTTGTCTAAAATCAAAAAAAAAATTCTGTCTTGGTGAACACCTTAAAAAATGCTTGCTGGCACCTAGAGTTTTCTCAGAAGTTACTTCTTCATGGCTTTTTCCCCTAACTGAATGTTTTCTTCCTTCATTATTTTAGTTCTTTAGCATTCATTCTTCTAATTTTATCAGAGAAAAAGTTGGTCCTCTGCACAAGGCGGAGATAGAAAACAAACAAAAAAAAAAAAAAAAAAGAAGAAGATAACAGCTCAATTTCAGATTATTTTAGTGAAATAACCCAAAAGCTGGGTTTCCATTTATGTCTGAAAAAAATGGCCTGAGTTCTTATTGGCATGATGCTATTCATGAAGTCTCCAGTTTTTACTGAGTCTGCTGGAGCCTAGGATGGAATGCCAAACTGAGTGAAAACACGCTGTTCTGAGCAACATAGAAATCAGGGCTAGGTGTGCTACAGCTCAAACTTCAGCTCAAGAGTTGCACTGTTGCACCTTGTCCCACAGCAATGAAATTCTGAACCAAATTATTCTTCTCAGAGCTTCCCACTTTTTCAGTAACCCAGACTCAGTGTTAATCCTGGCTGTGACATTACAAGGCTGAACTAAAACCTAGAGTTGAAACACTTCTGAACTCAGTCAGTGCAAATCTGGATCTAGATTTATGGCTAGGGCATGTCTGTGGCCCCCGTCATATGAATACACTGTAATAAATGATAGCTGGAACAGGCGGTTCCGCCCTAGGTCCTGCAGCACTTTATAAGAAGGAACATTCCTGTTCCTCCTATTCTGCAAATGAGGAAACTGAGGCATAAGATGACTTATTTCAAGCCACTCATAGTCTGTAGCCCAACAGTCATTTTGGTAGTTCACACACAGCCCACATAGGAGTCCTATGCAGGCAACAAAACTGAAGCTCTTTATTTGAATTAATACTGCAATGGCAGCCTGATTTACAGACTCTTCTGCTGCTGGGGTCAAAAATTAAGTCACTTTTCAGCGTGGGGGCAGACGTGCCAACTGTAATTAAAAGCTTTCCTTTGAAATATGTGTCAGACTTTACACATTGTGAGAAGTGCTTCTCACAATATGAGCTTTCAGGCTGTTGCACTGAACAACATCCATGTGGCTAACACTTCTCTGCTGGATCCCAACAGCATCTGCTCCCTTGCCAACATTTTACTGACATTCCACGGGAATCAGTGCAGTGTGCAGCTCTGCCAGGTAGGGCCAGAAGCAGTTAAGAGGTTAATAGACTCAATCCAACTTCAAACAACACATGAACCTCAGAGGTGAGCCCAACAGAGGGCTGTCAAATGAGAAAAACAGATAGACTTTGTGATGATTTGACTAATTACAGAAGACGTTGTCTCGTGCAGATGGTGCTCTTCCCACCCTTTCTCCAAGACATATGCTGGCTGGAAGGGAGTAATTGATCACAGCTTATGTGAGAGTTTTAAAACCCTTAATGCAGGGAAGCAATCAAAGGTAACTACGTTCCTAAGTCATCTAGACCCTATTGAAAACCTTTGCATCAGCTCCCCGGTCTGGAAGGATCTATCTTCAAAATTTCAGCTCCTGCTGGGAAAGTATAATACCATCCTGGCTGCCCCCCAGCACCTTGCTCTGCCTTCAGCAGGAGCTTTTCCTGCAGCAAACACTTCGCCCACCACTTTCCAGGTGGATTAAGGTGTGTGCAGAGAGTCTCACAGAAGCCTCAGAAAGCTTTTCTGTGAGATTTCCAGAGCACCTCATCTCCAGACAATTCAGAAATACTGCTAGCACAGCCACCTTGTGGCATTGGAGTATCTGCACTTTCAGTCCCAGGAGACAACAGGAAGCACAGAGTCAAGCCAGAATGTAAAATAAATACGTAAAAGTTAAACAAATATTTTTTAACCTCTCAAACAGGTTGGGGTTTTGTTTGATTCAAGGTAATAATAATACTTAGCACTTACAGTGTACTTTATAGCTTGAAAGTATATGCAGACTTTAACTATTTAGGTTTTGGGCAATGGTCTGGACCAGCTTGTTTGATCTGAATTGGTTCTCTCATGCCTGGAAAGTATATTTGAGAAGCCAGAAAAAAGAAACAGGAATATCTTTTGCATATTTTGGGTTCTTCTTTCAATTTTGCCACCAAGCCCGTTTGTATGAAATCATTCCACTTCTTTTTACCTCACTTTACCCAACTGACAACATGTTTCCCAGCCTCATTTGCAGAGGTGAGATTTAATTTCAATGTTGCATCTAAGGTCCTCTGACAGTTGCTACACAGGTGCAGATGTTTCTCATTTTTCCTCACTTGCCTGGTGAAAATTAAAGCCTAAATTATGAATGAAATATATACTGGCAGCTAAACAGTTCAAACCATCCACAGTTACCTATATTGTTCTAGTAGTAATCTCATCCACTGCCCAAGGCATGAGGGTTTTGGAAAGGTTACAGTAAAATATTTAAATAGATGAACCATATGCATGAAGAAAATTCTCTCGGGTCTCAGTGTATGTCTATTGTGGCTTGAGCTCTCCTTCCAAGTCTTGTTTTTCCAAGAGTCAGCTTTAAAGCTTGCATAGCTACTGGACCAGTTTATGATCTAAAGACATATTTACAAGTTCAAACCACTTCAGCAGCTAATTATGTTCTGGACACACTACAATATTTGGATGCCAAAACATCCGTATTCTTTGAAATTAATGTTTAGTAGCTTTCTCAAGAAGACCTCATTTCACAAACTCCAGTTACAACAAATGAACACATGTTCCTCTTTTTGTTTCCTCTTTTTTTGCTGAATTTGAGAAAAAAAAAAGTGTAATCATACCACAGTCGAGAACACTTCATTTTCTCATTAAAAAGTACATTTCAGCAGCTTTTCATCACACCAGCCCTGCCACCCTCAGCCTTCTGTGAAAGGAACTGCTGTGAAGGACACAATCTTCTAGCAGCTAGAGCAGCATGGAGAAGGGACACAGTCATGGAAAAGGGACATAGTCATGGAAAAGAAAGTGGAGCCTTTCTCAAAAGAATCTAGCGGGTGCTAAAGGAGGCTCAGTTTAAGGGGTGCTGCAGTCATTAACCAAGGCTTTTTTTTCCTCAGGCAGGTTTTTTATTCCCTCACCTTGACAATCCTTATGGAGACAGAAATTGGACAGCCTGAGTGGAGGTGAGCAGGACTGTTCTGCCTGGATCTGATTCTTGCCCCGTACATCATATGGGGCTAAGCCAGCCACTGCTGCCTTGATTCCCAGTATTGCTCCAGCAGTTGGACAGCTGGGGAGTATGCTGATCTCTGTGGATGTGGAGGTTGCTGGATGCTTTGCTGGACATTCTCAGGCCACAGCAGAACCAAGGCCATCAGAGAAAGGAAATGAGGGCTGCAGGAAATTCCTCACTGACTTCAGCATACCCTTGGTGATATTCAAAGATATTCCACACAGTGAGTGTGGAAGACAGGACAGCAGAAAAAATGGGAGCTGGGAAGAAGCCATACAGTTGGTCATGCTCCCAGGACAGAAGGCTAAAGCTGGTGGTAAAAAGAAGCCCAGCCCTGACATGGGAGAGTGCGTCATGTCTCTGCATGGTGCAATTCCAGCTGCAGGCAGCAGCTGGTGAAAAGGCAGGAAGCTGCTGGTGGGGGAAAGCTGGAGGCCTAGCTGCTTTGCATTCCCAGGACCTAGTGCAGTGAGCCTCAGTAAAGAGAGGCTGCAAGCAGTGGGTGATATGTCACCCCTATGTGCATATGACAGAGTCACATCTTAGTGCAACCTATTTGCCATGTCTGGAATTAAGTTTTTCAAGTTTTCTTTCTCACAACTGATCATTTACCATTCCTATGATTTTTCTTGCTGCTTATTCTCCATAGACGTTGCCACCTCTTTGATCTCTACATAAATACAT
This sequence comes from Molothrus ater, assembly GCF_012460135.2. NCBI lineage: Eukaryota > Metazoa > Chordata > Aves > Passeriformes > Icteridae > Molothrus > Molothrus ater. Next base: position 18,537,696 of record NC_050480.2, read on the forward strand.
GCAGCTCTTTGAGCACAGTGTTTACATAGATTAAAAGGTATCCTAAATCTTACATGTACACACTGATAACCCCAAATCTGATTTGTGATTGAGTACCTGAAAATGGCTTTTACTCTCTGGAATTTTAAGGTTTACAACAACAAGCCAGATGTCTTCAACGGCACGGGCTATCCCCTTTGAAAATAGCAAACACCAGCTTCCATAGTAAGATCGGATCTCCAGCAGCAGTGCCTCTGAATACCAGAATGGCATTTGAGCCTGTGAATTTCACTGTGATCCACAGAGCTAGTTTTATCTTCTATGAGAAGGATCAGTTTATGCATCATCCTGACAGTGCAAGTCTCTCGAGAGAGGTATGCTGTGATCTTAAACTCGTCTCTGAACTAGAGAAACCAGACCTTAAAACATAATGTGATATGGAGCGTGGAGTAATTTAAATGCTATTAAGCCACAGTTGAATTTGTACAATTTCTGTATGTGTTCAAAACCTCATTAATTGTATTGCTCACAGTTCTTTTCAGTAAGATGGCCTCATCTTTGCAAAAGGAAGGCATGAGAAACATTAGTGCTAAATCAAGATTATGAAACTAGAAAATGAACAAATTCCTTAAGGCTAGTAACTTTCACAGCTTCTTAAATTCTGTGATTCATTTTACCTTCATAGATACCATCACTGACTCTCAGGACTTTAATCATAATTTAAAATTTGCATTCTGGGCAGTGTTCTTGCCAGTAGATCTACATACCAATATAGACTACAGTAAAATGACAGAACAGCTTGTGTGTCTATAACAACATCAATACCAAAACTATTCCAACTTATTAGACCAAAATTATTAAAACCTCATAAACTTTCACAGAACCATTAGCTATAAACTGCAGTTATTAGAGACTGTTTTTCTTGTTTACACTTACCACAGATCTTCCCTGAATTAAATCTTGCAGATTTAGGCAGATGATTCATAAAGAAAAGCACTGTAAGATCAAGTCAGAAAGGTTTTTCTGTAGTACCTGTACTGGGATTTGTGCCTTTAGAGAGCAACTACCTAGCCGTTCCCATGCTGATCCAGGGTTACAGGAGTTTTTGATGTGCAGGACATGGAGACTTTTAGGTGAAGAGGGAACTGTTACCTTATTGATGAGGTTAATACAATATGACTACTTCTGTACTCAAGACTGCACTGCTTAGCTCAGCTCATCTAAAGCAGCATGAGTTTTAGGTAGCCTGTGGTTGTTTTTAAAAAGCCACAAAAGCTGAAAAGAGGCTTCCTTCTGCACATTTATTTCTACAAGCCTCTAGACAGGTAGAGAAATCACAGCAGTGCAGGTACAGGAAAAGTGTTATCTGTACACAAATATTTTTAGGAATAAGAAGCCACAAAGCACTGGTTTAAACGTGCAGAGCACATGTATTGCTGGAGCGTGGTGGGTGGAATGAGTTCACTTGGAATTGCATAAAATCCTGAAGCAGACATACACTGAATAAAGATAGGCCATTTATGGCTAGAATCAGCACATGAAATTACCATACAGTAAGTCACAAGTGCCTGCAAATTTACCTCACCAAGAAGAGATACTGTGATAACATTTACCAGATTATTTTTTTTCCACCTGGCCCTTGGCACTTTAGTCCTTTTCAAGTGTCTGACCACCTCCATGTGCTTCGGAAACCTCTCTGCCAACCCCAACAAGGCTTGAGAAGATCACAGGAGTTTTTGCATACTTGGCTGCCTCAACTTATTAAACAGTCTCCTTATAGGATGTTTTTATTTTTCAGCCTATATGCCAAAAATCTGATGTTCTTGGACAAGGGAATGTGATTGCGGGTGGGCTCAGGACTTTCTACCCTCTCTGCTTTCCTACCTGGTCTAAGGAAAGTTCTTTAGACTGGAAAGAAGCTCCTCCCAAAATTCTCTGAGAGGTGATTTCACAGCCCTAACTCACTGATTGGCTCTTAACCATATGTAGGGCCAGTCCTTCAGCTGATAAAAATGGTTAGAGGGCCAGAGGTTTGTCCCTTCATTCTGTGTAGGACAACCATGTCACCAAGGACTGCAAAAGTAAGATATGCATTTTACAGCTGTAATGTATACATCACCCACTAAACTCTTCAAGTGGGACCTGTAGATCTTTAAAAGCATACTTTTTGGTGAAAACACCTACTTGGATCCAATTACGACTATGAAAACATTAATTCCCTCTGTCCCACAAACCTCACACCTTCCTCACTCCACCTTATTTTTAAGGGAAGCCAAAACAAAGAGAGAGTAATCATTAGAGATCAGAAAAGTCAGACTCTCCTTCCTGGTAATGCCTTGCTTGAGAGGATGTGTAGAAAGTCCATGTAGCCCTGCTGGTCTTGAATGCTGGTTTAGAAAGTTGGGGCAGGGTTCTTTTACCCTGAACTAGTCTTTTTGACTCCATAATATCAACCTAAGAGGGAAAAGGCTCTTCCAGAACACGACTTAAATCTTTCCAAGACAGATTATGAAATTGGCCAAATGAATCATGTCTTCATAGAGCCTATTTCTCTCCAGGAAGAGATTAGAAAGGTATAGGGAACTACTCTGTAGGCATCTGCATTGGAGATGTCAAGGCAAGTGAATTTTACCAGAAGAGATTTTCCTAAAGATGCTCAAGGCCTCTGTTTTAAAGTAATTATATGGCAAAAGTTCTGTACAAGAGACATGGAGCTCCTGAAGCAGGTTCAATGTAGGGTGACAGAGATGAATAAGGGACTGGAGCATCTCTCCTATGAGGAAAGGCTGAGGGAGCAGGGCCTGTTCAGACTCAAGAAGAGATGACTGAGATGGGACCTCATCAATGTCTAAAAGTATCCAAAAAGTGATGCCAAGAATGGATCTAGGCCCTTGTTGACAGTGCCAAGCAAGAGGACAAGAGGAAATGGGCAGAAATTGATGCACAGGAAGTTACAGCCACATGTCTAGTCTGAAGAGCCTGTCATCCTAGGATTCTTAGGTAGAATTCTCCTCAGTAATAGACATTATTTGACCCAGACTGGAAGAGTCTGTTGGGCCTTTACAGAAAACCTTCGAGGCTGGTGAACACCCTTGAGTGACTTGATCTTGTTTTGCCACTGTCCACCAGACAGGAGAATTGCTGTTGAGCAAGAGATCCTGAAAGTACTGTGCACATCAGAGAGACAGTGCTGCCAATTCTTCTCACTCATCTATATCAATCCTGTTTGATAGCAGATATGTTCATCCAGAGAATGCCTGACTGGCAGCAAAAGGACAACTTTTCTTTCTACCATTTGTCTTCCTGCAAACATTAAGGACCTGGTCTCTAACTCTTTCTGTCATTAAGAACTTGGCCCTTTAATGTGGGTCCAAAGTCACTCTACTGAACATATGCTTCCCAGATGGACCTAATTAAGACTATGTGGAGGCATTGGGGGTGAATAAATAGAGAAGGAGGAAACTTGCTTAGTGGGAGGTCTATGGAAAGAGCTGTAGAGGACTGAGAGACCACTAGAGTGACCACTAGAGTGACCACTAGAGTGACCACTAGAGTGACCACTAGAGTGACCACTAGAGTGACCACCTGATGTCTCTCACTGAGAGCCACAAAGAATGGTGGGCTTGTGGACTGAGTTCTTCATGTTATGAAGTCAAGCTTGAGGGCCAAAGGACATGGGGAACAACAGAAACAGAGCAAAAAATAAATCTCATGGTGTGTCTGGAGAAAAGAAACTCTGAGACATTGCAGCTGAGACATTCCTGCAGGGAAGGACAAGAGAGCAACTAAGGAGGCTGTCCATAAGAGCAGATTATGAGCTATGGAAATTGCAGAAGAACATAGTATTTGCCATGTTTGTAATACCTCTGCCTGTAATAGAGCTGATTAATTTTCAACAATTGGTATGGTTGATTAATGCTACTTCTGTTTTATCTCCCCAGAGAAACATGTCTTCATGAAGGTTAATATTGTAAAATTCTCAAAGCATTTAGTAACCAGATTTTCCTTACCTGCTGCAAGAAGTTGCTCCATCTCTCTCCCCACATGGGGCACCTGACAAGCTCTCATTCCTTCAGTTCACTCACACCTGAACCCACTTTTTAACAAGAAGGGGCTGAGGTTCTGCAATTTTGCAATCAATGCAAAGCCCTGGCAAGTGTGAAGGAGAGTGAGGTTGACAATAAACAGAGCATCATTTGAAATTACCAATGTGAACATGAAGGACAGGAACAGCTGTAGCATCATGGTTGTAAATTCTTCAGACCAGTGATTGCTCAAGGCCATGGACAGAGCACCTGAAGGAATGGGACCACACTAGAGTTTTTTAAAACTCCTGTCATGGCAACTCCATCGTCTCTCAAACGAGGCCAGCAACTCAGCTCCTGTACACACATTTAGTTTGACTTACAGAACTTATTAAATCCAGTGGGAAATGTGGCATCATGGCTGTGAAACTAGGACTGGGTTTCATTCAAAAACAGTTTTGCACACCAGGATTTTTACATGGTCCTGAGAGATCTCAAGACTTGTATATTAGTGGGGCAGTTTCATAGCCATTGTTATTTTTTTGGAAACGTTTTGTTAGAGGTCCTGTAATCCACCTCAGCAAAATGCATTGACTCCCTTAGGGACAATAACCAATTCATCTCTTTACATGCAGCCTGAATTAAGGAAAAAACTGAAGGCCTCAGGCTGACCAAAGAGAAAGTGATTTGTGGTCTCATCTCGTCCTTCGAAAGTTCACAGAAAAAGAAGCAACACAGTAGTGTTCACAACCTTGTAAGAGTGCACAAATAAATCTGAAGACTCAATGAAGCAGCTCTCCTTGGTTAAAGAATGAGTCTTCCAGAGGTTGCTCAGGCAGTTTAGTGGGTCTCTGAGCAGAATGATAGGAGGTGGGCTGGGCTTTGAGTGCCTCTACCAGATCAGGGAATCATTTCAGGGTAAACTCTTGAGAGAGAAAGACAACTGCAAACAGAGCTGTCACAAAACAACTACAGCGCTTCAGGCAAAACAAACACTAAACTTGGTTTGGGGGGAAAGTTGGCAAATGTACCTAGTTCTTCCAGACGGGAGAAAGGCTTGAGTCTAACTTTTTTATTAAGTGTTTTGCTTCCCATCAGATCATCCCATTTACCAAATACCTACAGGAATTTGCAAGATAGCACTGCAGAATACGTGGGTTTCTCTGTAAAAGAGCTTTAACACTGTGTCCTTCCCATTTCTCCCCCTCTTCCAGTGTCTTCCTCCCCAGTTCTGAGTGCTTTCCAAAGTCTGACTGGATCAGTCTGAAAGTGATCCAGTCCCCAGATCCAGGAATGGGGTTTTTTTACTCAGGGAAGACTCCTTTAAGCTGCAACAGTTCCAGGAATATGGCTATGGGACAGCAAAGTCCCAGAAGAAATATGAAGTTCATTTTTTAACTAAAATTATGATTTATGAGGAACAGACTATGTGAGGTTTCATTTAAATAGATTTGAATACCAGAGTGATTTAGTAGAACTGTGTATGCCTACTCATTTTTGAGATTTATACATTGCATATGTGTCAGGCTCCTTTCCCTACTGTCCCTGTGTTTAGGCTCACTTGTGATAACCATGCACTTTCAGCAGTTCACATAAACTAATGAAGGATTTTGTTTAAAAAACCCTTGAGAATTGAAGGATTAAGAAATTTAGTGAACATGATAAGCAGGCCCAGGAAAGCTTGGGACCAAGCAGGCTGAGATCAGGCCTCAGGGTTACCATGTCTCAATTTCGGTGTCTCAGTTGCTCCCTTTCCTCCTCATTCCACTACTGCAATGGCTGCTTTTCTTCAACCAGAGCCTTGTCACACATCTCTGTGTTATTGCCACAAGTGTCAACTTATCTCTAGGAGTACCTTAGATGGTAAGGAGCAGGCTGTGGGCTTCCCTGGGCTACAGGCAAGCTCAGCAGTCAGCTCCAGGGTTGTTGGCCTTGTCTACCACGAGCACTTTGATGTTACTGCCTTCATTGCAACTTAGACAAAGAAGCCAGCTGAACTGCCGGCACAGAAATGAGGATTAACACACTGAGAAGAGCTGATGTTCTTCAGAGTAACAGGTGGAAATGTGATCTTAAAAAGTCAAACAAGAATGAATGAGTCTATTCAAGCATAACTGTCAGGCTCTGTCTAGCTGATCTACTGCCCTGCCATGGACAACTTCAGCATGTCAAGCGCATTGTCCCCAAAAGGCAACTGTGCACACTTGGACCTGGCCCCATTTCAGTAATTCCATACAGAGCCTTCTCTCCTATGCCAGGTCTGCCAGGGACAACTATTTAAAATTTTAATTATGTGTTCATTCCCTAGCTCTGGCTAAGCCACGCAGAAAAGGGCTAACTTGGAATCATTTTCATAACTGTGAGGTTTTTATTTAGGCTGGTGTACTACATGTGAGGGTTTTAAGGATATTTTCTTGGTCTAAGTCTCCCATTACCATGGTTGAAACTGTTAGTGAGCTTTGACGTATTTTTCTTGGCAAAATATCTTTAAAATTGGTAGGAACCCTATCTTCAGTTTTGAAGGTCAGGGAAATACAGGGTCAAATTATGAATATGTTTGACTACCTAAAGGTATCAGGAAGGATTTTCAAGAACATTAGTAGGTGTCAAACTGGGCTATTAGAAATCAACTTTAACTTGAAGTTCCCAAATCTCTCTTAAAATCTGGCCTAAACTATGCTTGAGCATCCTCTTTGCCACTTAAGCCTGTGGATGAGAAAGTAGCTAAATACTGTTTTCTTATATCCAACAGAAGGCACTAAAAACCAAGTGGGTTTTCTACTATACAATTACAGAGAAAATTTCTCTGTTAGTTGCACTTGGCAGACCAGCTTCAGTGAGTGTAGTAATAAACATGTGGCTATTTTTGCTCTCCTCCTCATTTGTATGTTGTTTATAGTGTTTTGTAGTGTAGAAGCCCAAGAGATAAGAGAAAGTTTGTCTGATTGTTTTTCTTGCATGTAATAGATAAATTGTCTGCTCTGGTGGAACATTGGTGAAGCTAAATATCCTTTTTTTTTTTTTACAAATAACTATGTATTGCTATGTAATACATAGTACAAAATTATAAGATAATATTATGCAACATATATTTCTAATAATTCTATATAGAGATAACTAATGGCTAATATCCCTTATTTCTAATTATTTCACTTCTCTTGGGATGGCAACATGAAGCAAGCAAGGTCAATGTCTCAACAGAAAAGAGGGTTCAACATTACATGGAAGTGGTGTTTGCAGCATCTCGTGTAGAGGCCAACAAAGATTAGTAGAGCTTTAATAGTCCTTTCGCTCCAGATAAATTGGAGAATAGGATCAGAATTCATTTCTTCCCAGTCCACCACCCATGTGGCTTCTTCTGAAAGAGATAGAACGAGACCTCTTCAGTGCCATTGTTTGTGTTTTATTAGTGCTGGAATCAGCTCCATATCCCAAGTATTTCAAGTACAGGAGCATTTGGAAGTACAGCTGGTCTCATGTCAAAAAAAATATACCACCTTGGAAAGCTATGCTTATATACTAATCTCTTTGCCACTACATGCAGATTTGAGCTAAACCCAAGACTTCATACCTGTGTAGCTATGGAAATGACTTTGCTAATGAGTTATGCATCTAACCTGTAGGTAGAAAGTGGCTCATCTCCTAAAGTCTAGAAAAAAGTCACGGTAAATCCCTGTGATTTGAAAATGTGATACATTCAGAGGCATACTTACACACTCCAGAAATCCTGCTTTGCATGTGGTAAAATTAAACCTGGGGGGAAAGTCATATTGTTAAGGTGGGTTGCATATGTGTTTGTGCAAGTGTATTTATGTAAAGTTTTTAGATCCCAAAACTATAGGCCTTGCTTAGGCAAAAATCCAGCTGGCTAAACTGAAAATGTTGCCTCATGCAGTCTGCAAAATTGGGCTGGGAGAGCATATTTGTACATTCTCTGAGCATGCTAAAGGTCAAGGAAAAGGTTGCTAAGACTTAGTTGTGTCTCCCTCCCCAGTATGTAGCTAAGATGCAGGTAAAATTCCCATGGTTTTCAAAGAGGCTGCAGAATTTGGCCCACTGGCTATCAAAACAACTCTGAAGAGTGGAGTTCAGCTAAATTATTCCAACACCATACAAATGGGTCTGCCTAACTAAGCCATAACATTTGAATTATTAATGTTCTCTAATAAAGGGGATAAAGTGTCTGTAGAACAGAGTGTTTCAGAGCTCTGTTAAAGATCATGCCTATTTTAATTTAGAAGTTCAGCTTGAGGAGAGACAATGCTGGCATTGTGTTACAGAGATTTAAAACAAGTCTGTCTTGAGGATTTTCCTCTGTCCTTATCTGTAATAATAGAATTTTAAAAAGAGTCAGGGCAAGAGCAGCAGCACTGGAAAATATCTTTCTCAGAAACTATAGCAGACAGGTCACAACATTTTTAAACAATGATAGTAACATTTATTCTATCAAAGCCATTTTATGTTTTATTTGGATCTCTGGCGCCTTTATTTTTTTAAGCTCTCATAACATGACACTAATTACAGACATCAAGATGCTCTATGGAAGATACCAGGCAAAATCCAGATGCTGCTTCTTTTCCTTTCTCTGCACTCCCACCCCAGCCCTTTTGTGTGCATTACATCATAGCATAGTTTATTTTAAATGTGCCTCAAAAATGCAATGATAGTAATAGTAGACAGAAGGAAATTTATGTTGAGCACCTCTGGCCTGCAAATTCCTTTACAAAGCACTCCTGCTGCTCATCACAAGACCTTCTTGCTAGCAGAGACTTGAAAATACAGGGGCTAGAAAATACAGTTTGGGTAATGTGCTAAAAAATTTTGGGCTAAAGTAATTCTCATTTTAGGACCATAAACACATGCTGCTTCTTCTTCCCTGTTTCTTGCACCAAATGGAAATGACTAAATCAGTCAGAGAAATGGGTAGAAGAGTTTGTGTTGTTCCCCCTGGGAGACTGAACTGCCACAGTGCATGGGGTCCAGTTAGAACCTTTCTTGGCTCCGGCACCCCAGTGAACACCCATAGTGCAGGTTTGCAGGGAAACCTCCTGAGAGAGACCCGCATTCCAGCATGTCATCCAGCCCGGAGAAACACAAAGCAATGCGCAGGCCACATCTCCCTTATGTCACAGCTGGCTGCGAGAAGTCATTGCCATGTCATGGGGAGCTGGTGATCTCCACAAAACACCCACAGGTAAAATAACCAAGCACCCTCAGACACTGAGGGCAACACTGAAACTGAAGTATCCTGTGGCTTTTAGAAATATTGATCAGCTGCCTGTAGCAGGTGATAAAATTACCATCCAGCTCTCCAAATTTTTGTTTCCCCTTGACTTGACCACATGAGCATCTGTAGGCTACATGTGACATTTTGGCTAGGATAGCATCAACCGGGAGAGAATGTGGGCCATGACCCGACCCTCTGCATGCCCCCACTGCATCACAGGGGTTCCCCACCACTCACACCAGATTCTTCTGGGCCTCACTGGCACCACTGAAGTGTCCAGCTTTGGTCAGGACAGCATGGGCTCAGCACTGCTGAGTGACACCAACCCTTGGAGATTTGTGGTAACACATATGCACAGGCCTGCCATACTGCCAGGCTGAGGGACAGCCTCTTCCCTCACATTTTCCCACAGACAGAGCTCACAGGATGAAATCCCAGCCCTGTTGAAAGTGTGATCAGGATTTCAGCTGAAATGTTGCAACAAACACATTTGTCCTGCAGAGTAAGCAAATAAACTGGCAACACTACACCAGTGGAGAACAGGAAGCTTTTGATGTCATTGGCTCCAATTTTTTAACATATTAAGATTTCCGTTACCCTCAGGCTCATTGTTCAGCAAAAAGTAAACACCAATAAATCTGAAATAACAAGTGAAACACATGCACTTAAGCAAAAAAATAATCCTAGGAAATGTTCTTTCCTTTAGCACATTAGAAACAGTCAACACAGCAATATCAGAGTGACTATGAAGCTTCTAAACACATTCCATCCCTCCAAAACAGGGGTGTCACGAGCCTGCAGAGAAGCAAGACTTAGGTCTTGGGAAGATCTTATAGGATCTTGGATGCCACTTCCCTAGAACTGTTCAAGGCTAGGTTGGATAGGGAAAACTGGTCAAATGGGAGATGTCCCTGCCCATGGCAAGGGTTTGGAACTGGATGATCTTTAAGGTCCCTTCCAACTCAAACAATTCAATGATTCTATGATCCAAAGATCTCAGGGAGAAAGAAGGGAGGATCCATGGTTAGAATTCTGTCATTTATATCTTTCATGCCTGTGTCTGAGATGTTCCTTTCCAGCAGTAATGGCAAGGAGTGAAAGAAATGTGCTGATCTTCCTTGCCCATTCCAGCTTTGTCAGGAGTGGTGGAATCCGCTCACGCCTCCGTGTCTCCACTGTACTGTCAAGTGCTTACACTCTACTTCACCAGCATGAAAATCATGTGTCTTTAAGTACCACAAAAGTAATTTTTCCAATAGAAGAAAGATTATCCTTTTTGCCACTGTCTTTTAAAATACCTTGTGTACCTTTGAGTAGATCCAAATTCTTCCTTTTATGTTAAGCTGTGGAAGGTTTATTCTACATTTCCATAAGTAGCCATTTTAACTTTTCCATTTTCCTTTTTTAAACAGGAAACCTCCCCACTGCTCCTCCACTTTCTCTAAGCTCTTTGTTTATATTCTACTTCCATTACCAGAATTATTCTTACATTTTTCCATCCCCTATTCTGAACAAACATTTACACTGACTCTGAATGATTCGTATTATATTTAAAGGGAAAAAACAAAGCAAGAGGGAACAAAAGTAACAACTCTGTGAGAGGATGAAATGTGGCTGCTGCCTCCTTGATGATAGCAGCCATGAAAGGAAACTGCTGGCATCCCTGGCCACAGGACCATGCCAAAAATGAAGAGATGCATCCAACGCAAAGCAGAGTCATGTGAATCACATAGGGGCCATGGTTCACTAAAGTAAATTATGTCTTCCAAGACTCCAAATTCCTCAGAGCATGTCATGATACATGGAAACAGCAGCAGTGGGCAGAAAGGAAGGGCTGAAATTCTTCCCCCTCCTTGAAAGGAGGTCTTCCTTAAAATCCAACATCCTCCGTACATTTACAAGGTAACATGTCCTAATGCGCTAAGCATGAGACCAGAAAACATCTCTCTTTCCCTTCTTCTGCTGACCTTTTGTGACTTCGTCTCTAAATATTCCACCATCATCTCATTAGTAGGGATATGATAATCTATATAAAGAAGGGAAATTCCCACTTCTGTCCATATGTTCTTCATCTTTTTGTAAATTCCAAATACTCAGTTTGCAAAGTCAGTACACATGTAGGGCCTTTTCCACAGATGGTCTCTAGAAACTTATTGCTACCCATGAGAAGCAAGAAAAGAATCTGCTTGGAGGTCCCAAGATGGATTTGGAGGCCTGGTGTTTGAAAAAATGAAATGTTTTTACTTGAAATCTGAATATATTTGTTCTGTAAATCATTCCCTGACAATAAACCCCCACTCTTTTCAGAGCTACTTTTTATTGTAAGCACTTTACAACCTAATTTCCAGAGAGAAGACCTTTAAGTAAAAGATCATGTGCTAAAATTTCTTGACATAGTTTTTGCTTTTATGTGTTATTTTCAGTTTTATCCTAAAACAGTGTTAAAATTGTGATGGTTAAGGATCTTATAGATCTGATTTTATTTGCATCTTCCATGCTTTTGTGTCTGTAAAATCTGCTTTACAAATGTCTAGATATTAATTCTACTGAAGCAGCCTTTTAACTGAACAAACAAAGTTAATCTCACCCACACATCCTAGAAAAGGAGCACAAAGTTTTTTTTAAATTCGGGCTCAGTATCTCATCTCTTCTGTGGTGATGAAAATGAATATTGCATCTATGGTGAAGCACGTCAAGCTCTCTGTGGAATTTATTATGCTCTCTGCACCAAATGTTATACCAGCAGGTCTGCCTCGTGCTATTCAGAACATGTATAATTGGAAAAGAATTTAGCCAATGCTGGAAAAAATTACTGTCCATAACTCATCAGGTTAGAAAGCTGGAAGGCCTGGAGCAGGAAAGAAATGGGTGCAATTTTCAGCTGGAGAGGAAAAACTTATTTTCTTTGCTTTCATACTGTGAATACCTAATTTGTGTGAAATTCGTTATCTTCTCTTCAAATAGACAATCACATTATTGGTCCCAGCAGCCACAGGACAGTATCTATTTTCCCATGTGACCCAGAGCACAACCTTTGGATAGCTGGAGGGGCAGCTCTTGCTTAGGAATGCACTGTCCTGTCCTGGGCTGGCTAAGTTCCTGTTATAACTCCACGGAGAAAGCTCTAGCTTGTGTGGGTCTCCATGTTCTCTTGGGACTGATGCAGATGTGCAGAGTTTTTTGTTTGTTCCCTTCAACAGTGTCCCATACTCCTGATAGCAGAAAGCCTTAGTGGTGGCTTCTACATAATAACTTCAGGAATATTCGCCTTTCCCATATTCTTACATGAGGGTGGAGTCAATGGAGACACCTCTGCTTGATCTGTAAGGGAGCCCATATTGTGTCTAAGTGTTGAACATGAGGGTCCTTCTTCTGAGACAACTAGTTCTTGTCCTTGTTCATGATTTCAGGATTTTGGATTCCACTTTTGCCATCTCACAATGTCTAATTTAGCTACTCTTCACATATAATCGGCTTCTAAAAATGAGGAACATATCTTTGCATTTTTCTTTTTTTGCATTCTTTCTTTTTGTCCTCTTTGTAAGGTCTTTCCTGAACATTCCAACCTCATCAAATTCATTTCTCATTATCAGAACTCAAACATTGATGTCTTCATATTCTTAACCTTCCTAGATTCTGATTTCTCTCTGCAAAACCAAGGCCCATTCCTTTGGGAAGAGCTGGCTCTCCACAGACATAGCCTTCAGACAAAGCTCACTCTTCATTTTCAAATTGGAAACATCTGCATTAACACAGCCGACATGCAAGATAAGGGCTAAGGTTCATTTAAAAAAACATTTTTATGATTTTCCCAAATAATTTTTTTCTTCTGTTGTAAGTAAAAGTCTTGATTGCTGGTTTCAATGCTGGAGATTTCCAGGGAAGAGGTTAGTTCATCTGTATTTTAAAGAGCTGACAGGAGCACTGAGATATCCTTTGTCACATTTTCTAAAATATTAATAATTGCATTTTGAGTGTAAGCATACTACTTCTGCCTGTCTCACTAGGGCCAAATCCCTGCTTGCTTCATTTTTCTTAATTTTTTTCCCATCAATAGTTTCACTGAACGAAGTGCTCATCATACAAGTCTGTCTTCAAGGTTTCAAAGGCACAAGCTTTCTGTGAAGGGGACGGATTTCTGTGGTAACATCACTTACAGAAACTGGTCCATATAGGGCATGGGGCTCAGAATTTTTATTTCATCATGCTGAGTTCAGTCCCTGTGTATGTGACTAAGTGTCTTACTTCTTACATGACCCAGGAACAGATGTCTAGGGAAAGCACGAGGCTAGGGCACATATCACAGGGTGATTCACCCCCGTTACACCGGGCTGGTTTCCGAGAAGCAATAGTTTGGGATTTCCTGAGGTAGCGGTTATGCATGGACAATCACTTTGAAGAGTCACTGTTTGACCTATCCTTAATGAATTTGTCTCATCCCTTGCAGAATTCATTAGTACTTTTGGTCTCTGTGAGGGCCAGCATCCAGGAATCCCTCCGCTGCCTTTGGAACTGCTGTCTCACTTGTATAAGCACATTGCAGCTAATCATTCCTGCATGTTCCCTGCCAGTTTCAGCATTTCTCAGGGGTCTGGCAGATTCCAGTTCTGCCATTTCTTTTCTGAGCTGAAAAGAGCAAGACCTTATAATCCCTCCCTGTAGAGAAGCCTCCAAATGTCTATATTGTCCTTCTCTCTACATTTGCTGAACTGCCCATGATCTTTTTAAGATGCAACAAAATTTTAGGTCCTGGATAAGTACCACTGTAGCAATAAAATAACAGCATACTCCCAGCACACTCCCTTATTGCACATGCTAGGTTTTTCATTCCATCTTTCAGCTGATCAGTTTCTCTTGATGCTTTTTTAGCCTTTCTTTTTTTCCCCATTTTCCTTTCCCATGAAGACACATTTCCTGTATTTTTCTTTCTAATGGTTGTGTGATGGGAGTGGGGGAGATGAAAGACATTGTCTGCTCTTCGTGTCTGCAATTGAAACAATACCTTAGAATATTTATAAAGGTATAACATAATCAAGACATAGGATTAAAAAGTTTAGCTAACAGATGATCATTAAATATATCTACACCTTAACAACGGGTACTTATGATGTCTCCCTCATTCCTTGCACAGTGAATAGGATCATTTCTGTGTACTTAATCAGAACACATTTTAAATCGCACTGTATAATATACTTTGTGACAATGCATGATGGCCAAAATATATAAAATATGATGAAGTTAAGAAGTTACAGCTGAACTAACAATATATTCTTCTGGAAGGAGACATTGAATAAATTGGATTTTGATAGCAAATTAAAGTTCTTCTAAGAGCTTTGCTGCATTCCTCTGCATTCTTCAGACATAACCTTTTAAACAACTATTTCCAATTGTAAATATTCCCCTAAATTTCCATGGTATTAAGAACATAATGTATATCTTACAATGATTAGTTAACATGATGAATACAAACTTGAGAGAGTCTTTTGCATCAGGAAGTAATAATTTTAAATGTTTTTTGGGGTGACAGTGGCAATTTCTGTTTTGGGAGCAGTCACATACCTATGTTCACATATATATCTTCAAAGATAGATCAAGTTGATTTAGAGTCAGACACAGATTTTTCCCAATAGAAAGGACACATTTCTGTAATGGGAAAGAAAGAAACCTTTTCCCCTCAACTTTGTCACAGGAAAAAATACAAGCCACAGACAAACCAGTCTCCAACTGCAATGACGTACCATGAGCACTAATAAATGAAGGTAGAAGAAATGGTCTGGTGAACAATTCACAGAGAAGATTAAGCAGCAGTTTTGGCTTTTACTTCAGAGTATGTCTTTGAGTCATTCAGATATTGAACTCACACTCTGGACTAGAAAGCACCAGATGATTTCTCTCACATCTCATTTATCTTTCTATGTGCACACTCAAAAAAGATCAAGATTTGACATTAAAAAAAGGCAAATTCTAGAGAAAAATTTGAGGTACCATTTGGGAGCTGGCCAAATCTTTCCTGCAGTCTTTAACTAGCCACATTCTTTAGAAAAGAACGTTCTTTCATTAGCTCTAGAATTTTTGTACTTCATTTTCCCTGGACTGTAAAACTGGCCAGCTTCACATCCTATGCAAAGGCTTATCAACTGGTTACAGCATTGGAATATAATTATTCAACTTGAAATTCAGCTATAAAGAAGGATGTTGAGAGAGGAAGAACAAACACACGTGCATGAAATCTGAATCCATCCAAATTTTTCAGTTCAGATTGTATTAACTGCTTCCCTTTCCTGAGTCATCATCATGCATCAACCTCAAGCCAAATTTGTTGTGCATTTGTGCCCATGCAAAGGGCTTCTATAATGCTGCCTTGTTAAGACTGATCTCATTAATTTTCTTATTCTTTATTTGTTCATGAAAAATATTTCCCCCTTCCCTCTGGAAACATCCAGGGAAATACCAATTAAAACTTGTTGCATCAATCTCTCTCTCCTGTTTATCCAATTAAATCCCATCTCTCATTGAAGAACCTTATTTGCAGTCTCTCATCACTGTGGAGATTAATTGCTGCAAGCGTGACAGACTCACACAAATTTTTAGCTATATCCATAATTAATCCTGCTTTTCATCACCCCTGGCTTCACCTACTCTCTTGCAGCTTGATTCACAGGAAATATTCAGTATAAGTGAGCCGTTATCTACCTCCTACCACAGTAATTTCACCTCTTCTGTGTTTGAGGAGGCACCTGAAGAGAAAACACTCTTCCTAGCCAGCCATAGTCCTGGAAGCCTCAGAGTTGATGCCTGTTATCAGTGTATCTTTCCTTATTCATACTTTTAAAAAAAACAAACCAAACCAAAAAAAAAAAAAAAAAAAAAAAAAAAAAAAAAAAAAAAGCAACAACAACAGAAAACACCTAAAGAGAAGAAAGATCATTACTGCGACTGTGGTCCAGATCAGACATTAATTACATACTATAGCTGGTAAAGATTTTTTTCTATTTTATGTAAAAAGTAAATAGAAAATTACAGCAGTCCTTTGATATCTTTCTTTTTGGTACCTTTCCACTAGTCCTGTGGCTGACTATATTGTGTGTGTGTGCATGCATGTTTTCACATACATATACCTAAAACAACACTTTTAAACAAAATTATTATCTTTCTTTATGTTCTAGATCCATGGAGACTGGCTAAGCTGTTAATGGACAGCTAACTCTTAATGCAACTCAAGATGAGGAGACTTCTGATGATGTCCCAGACAGCTGGAAGATGGCTGAAGTTAAAAAGAAAGGCTCCATGCCTTGTGAATGGGCTCTAGAGTCCGCAGGCTTATTTTGCTTCCCACGTCCCAGGTCTCAGTAGTTGAGTCTCGGGACCACCCTGTGCATCAAGCTCACTCCTTCTGAGAGCAGCTGGTTTGTGGTCTCCCATGTCCTCATTATCCCCTGAGGCCCTGGTCAGACCAACAGGGATTTCCAGCAGGTATCTGAGGAGATCACAGCTATACTTGCCCATGGAGGCAGTAAAAACCAACAGTGCAAGGATCCAGATTTGCCTTCTTCCTGCCCCACTGCTTGCAGAGATATCTGGGGGATAATTTCACACCTGCACTTGTATTTTGGACTGTGATGTATCTCCAGATGTGCTGACTGTATTAAACAATGTCCTCTCTAGCCCTGTGAGATGCCTGTCTCCTCACTCTTATTAGCATCTGCAACCATGCTGATGTCCTTGAAATACTTCATGACTTCCTGCATTGGGTCTCCCTCTCTCCTTGCTGGGCAAGTGTGAAGATTTGTGTGAATATTCCCCAAAAGTGATCATTGTGGAGCCATCCCCTTGTCGCAATCAGCTGGTGCCGATGCTACAGCATCTGTCCAGCTGCCAGCGTCTCCCTCAATCACTGTTAGCTGCTCTGCACTGCAGCCCAGGCTCCTTCCAAACACAGCAAAAGGAGAAGAAATGCAAATAGGCCCTGTGTGGCACCTTCACACAAAGCTTCAGGGTCCTGGAGAACAGCTTGAAAGAATTGCCCTGGTTCAAGGCATGAAAAGTGTCTTGTGCCTTGTGGCAGCTCCCACATTCACCCCTTCTAAGCCACATCTTCCTGTGGCGGCCCTGGGGCTCTGCCTGCCTCCTTCATGGCCTGGCATCTCCACAGCAGCCCCCTGGCAGGTCAAGAAACCTGCTGGCCTCCCACAGGATCCATCATCCCCCTCAGATCACCTTCTCCTGAGCCTTCACACCCTCCAGACTCTACTTATGACATGAACATTTCAAAAGCAAGAACCAGCTTTTTCCACATCATAACTAAAAAGTACATAATCTTAACTTAGAAATGGTGAGATTGTTATAAGTGGAAATATATTAGAGGTGTTTTCATTTTCTCTCTCAGTTTCCAGCATTCCTAGTTTTCTTTCTAAGCTTTCTGTTTCAAGAACAAGGATTAGAAAGCATTTATATTCCTGGACAGCTGAGTTTGTTGTATAAATGTGGTTCCAGAAACTGTAGCCTTGGGAAAAAAAATGGCAAGCATTCCCAGTGAAATTATGAATGTCAGCAACAACCTTTGCATTTATGAAATCTTAGCAAGGCCCAGGAATGAATGAAGACCATAGAAATATATAATAGGCTCATAGAATGGCTGGAGTTGGAAGGGACTTTAAAGATCATCTACGTCCAAACCCCCAACCCTGGACAGGGACACCTTCCACTAGACCAGGCTACTCAGGGCCCTATCCATTGTTATCCATTGATATCCACATACAAGATGGAGACCAGACTGAAATGAGACCTAAGAAATCCAGACTTGACCCTTCCCTTCGGCACAGGATTTCTGTATCACTTCAGGTCAGTGTGTCCCACTTAGTTTCATGGAAGACATTGAGTCCACTTAATTTGGGAAGGCCAGGGAGAGAGTGCTCAGCATCTTGCAGTACAGAATCCTCTACATTTTTGTGTACCATATGTAAACCTTGGACAAAGCTACTCCTTCTCTCCTACTGCTCTCCAATGAGCAGAGTATTCTCTGCAGCGGGGATTTTCCCCACGAACTTGACACAAGTTCAAAAAACAGTAACTATCAACCATAATTAACCCTCTGCTTTAATTTTTGCACTGTCATTACTAAGAAGGAGTGAAGTTTTTGTGTGTGGAAAAGTCACACACAATTAAAAAGCACCAAATATTGATATAACCAGATAAGGCTGCCAATATGTATTTCAGGCAACACATGGGAACTGTGGACCTGGAGGATCCCACACACAGCAGAGCAGATAGTGATATGAAACTGAAAAAAAAAATACTTGCTAATTTACAATAATTAAAAGGGCCTGTCTAAGAGCCAAGCTTCCTCAGCATGTGTTTAACATTACTTCTGAGAAGGTCATTGCTGGCTTCTCCAGGAAGGGAATTCTGGAGAGGGTACAGTAAGTGCACAGAGTTTAAATGAGCAGCCCCAGCGCAGACATTTCATAGTCTTCAGGGATGCACAAACAATTCTGCCTCAGCAGCACAGAAACAATGCCCTGTATTCACAAAGACTACAGGAACTTCAATATTGTGTGGAGGGGAGGTGGGGGTGGGGGAAGTCTTGAAATATGGATAAATTGGTATTCACCAAGTGCCATTCCTTAATTTACAACAGTCTTTAACTTTGGAGGCAATTGCCAAGGTGCTCATAAAAAGAGAAATGATGAATATTCAGGATGTCTTCTGAATCCATTAGGCAACTGAGGATGAGGTCTCCATATGTACAACTTCAGCTCTTTTCACATACTGGTAGAGAGAGTGCCAAGGTGGCGTCAGGAAGAAAAATGACTCCTTAAGTTGCCAATGGGGAGAGAGGAAAGGAGGGAAAAAAGTGTATATCAAGTGCATGGAAATGAAAATTTGTTTAAGTGTAGTAATTCAACCTAAATGTGCACTGCATGGCAAGGTGTGAACCCAGCTGTTGGAGCTATATGGCACAGCCAGCTCTGTGGACAGGTGTGTGTAGGATCAATGTCAAGTTAAAAACTGTCACTGAAAGGTTTTCATTTTCCACGCCATCCCCTCAAGGGTCTCAGGGAGCCTGAGGACAAGGAAAGGCTCGGAATAGACCAGGAAGAGAGAAAACTTTATTTATAGAAGCTGAGAGAAGCTCGAAGTGTCTGGCCTGAGTGAGGAGCAAGTCAGTGATGGAGCAGGCTTTCTTCTTGATCCTCTCCCCCTTCTCCCCATTTCCCTCTTTGACAGCCAACATCCCAGATAAGGTCGATGAGGCGCTTACAATCATAGTCGGTAACTGATGAGGAAAACATGCTGTCCAACTCTTACATCCCAGAAAATAATGTCTTCTGGATGCCATGAATCACAGAGGATCACAGGCCATTAATCACCAAGGAGAAGGGTGGAAGAGATGAGTTTAAAGTCATGTGTACCAAACACAGCCATTTCTCTGGGGAATCTCAAACCTGGCATGATTCATTTTGCTTTCTCAGAGAAAGCAAGGGGTGGAAGAATAAATAATGCCACAGCCTCCTGAGTTCATCTGATTGTGAGGTCAAAACTCCCGTCAAGGAGGAGAGGCCTTCGTCATAGGAGGTGTATATTTCCACAGCAGGTATCTGGGTGCTCCAGAGTCAGTGTAAAGGTTTTTTTCAGTCTATCAGGTCTTCCCCAAAAGACTGTAGAGAGTCACTGGGATTTACAGGGAAAGCAGAAGGGTGACAGTCTTCATTGTCCATGTCTCTTGAGGTTGTCAGTGTCTGATTTGGTAATGACTCAGGTTCACAGCCTGTCCCTGGAACCACTCCACGCACTTGTGTGATGGGGTATCCCAAATGCGGCTTTCTGGGAAGAAGAGGCTGCATAGCCCATGCTCAAGGCACAGATGTTGTTTACCTGCCTTTCCAGCCATGACTGTAAAATGTGGTGGACACAATGTAGACACACAGTGAGGTCTCACTGGGGGAGTATTTGGTAAGTTTTAGTAGTCTTTGGTTTTGGTCTTCAAGCAATTTAAGACCCAGCAGCTGATGACCAGACAGTGCCTGAGGCCATCACAGATCCATACACACAGGTGAGCAACCTTCAAGTGCATGATTTACCCCTCTCTTGCTTCTAAGTATGCATGTGGGGAAGAGGATGTACCTCACATCTGAAATCAAGAATGATTAGATTATATTCATGGCTAGTTTAATTGCTTTGTGTTACTGTTGATATTGTTTCTTGGTGTTCCACATCAGTTTCCCATCCACTTCAAATAAAAAATGCCAACACACCTGAAGAAGAACAAGCAGTTGACTTAGTGAAGACAAAAGCAATTCTTCAGACTCACAGATTATCTAGCCAAAGAGTTTTTTTTCAGAGTTAAGTTTTCCAGTCTTTGCAATTATTTACAGAACATTTTGTGTTCACGCAGCTCAGCTTTCAAGTGTTCCTTTTTTGTGTAAAACAGGTTTCTTTCTGACCAATCACTTGTTATTTTGCACACGAGACTGGTCACCACCTCTGGTCAGACTATTCCAAATCTGCAGTGAAGTGAGTAAAACAGGATAGATGGGAGAGGGTACTTCCATTGCTCATCCCAGCATTTGCATTCATACACGAGTACCTTGTCCACGTGCAAGCATGGGCATTTGCAAGAAGAACAATGAGAACTTGGCAACAGGCTGAGCAGCCCCCATCTGGTGCTTTGGGGAAGCTGTCAAAAAGGAGGAAAGTGGTAGAAGCGTGCTGAGACCAGAGCGTTTTGAAGAATTGTTTCAAGGACATGCTCCACAATTGTCTTTGCCTTGTGCTCTCAGCTGTAACTACCAGGAGCACACAGGGACATGGGCAATAAAGACACATACTTTTCCCACTGTTTCCAAGCTTAATATGGATAATGTTCCACAGTCTGTTATTGTATACCAGAGGCTATCCTTCAAAAGCAGACTGAAGGACTACACCTACACATTAATGAGAAGAGAGTAAACAAAGCATTTCAAAGATGGCAGAATAACCCCACCAGAGTGGCAAGCAGGACAAAATATCTCGAAAAAGTTTTCTCTAATCCACTGTCAGCAATCATCCCTTATGAACTCCATCCAAGGAGTTCAGCAATCAGGTGTGTTCCAGGCTCGCAGGGCGTTCGGATCAGCCGATGAGCTCCAGTCTGTCAGTGGTGTGATGAGCCATGGTCTGAGAAGGTAGCCAGCAGTGTCTGCATTCCAGACCACAACTAAGAGTCTCTTTCACAGTTCACTGCATTGCAATGAAAATTAATTTTCCTTCATGGTTTTATTCTCATGAAATAAATAAAATAAAATAAAAATAGGGGGAAAAGGAGACATTTAATAGGAAGGAAAACCCACAGGGCACTTAGCTGAAGGAGCTCTCTGAAAGAGGCTCTGAAGATGGAAGTCTTGTCTGTCATCTCAGCTGCTCAGTAATAGTAGTGGCAGGCCTCCTGGAAAAATCAGGACAAATTGAACTGTGGACAGGACTGCAGCAAAGATGTTTCTGTGCAGTTTTATGGTTGCAGTGAAGACCAGAGGGCGTTAAACTTGTCTTCAGGGGTAATAAAATAATAAAATAATTTGGATAAATCTCAACTTTCAAGTCTTCAGACCCTGAACTTGAAAGGCACATTCCCAGCTACTGCCCTGCTTCCAGATCTTGCACTTACAACACTGTGGACAGGTATTTTTGTCACCAAAAATCATGGCAGCTCTTCCAGAAAGGTTAATATCCAAAATGGTTGGGTATATATTTTGGAAGCTCTGATGATTTTCCCAGGCCTTTTGTCCTGAGGCAAAATGAAAAGCATCAGTTGGAAGCAGAAAATCTGTATACTTTCCATTCCTAGGAATACAAGGTTAATCAATTTTTCAACTTTTGTGGAAAATAAAAGAAAAGCAGCATTTCATCTGTTTTATGGCACATGTTGGATATTGTCAGGTAAGACCAGATTATTATCCTATTGTCTTTTTATTTTTTAGCATTTCTCATAGTTCAGGATATTTTCAGCACCATTCCTATGAAATCATTTCTCATGGTTACCAACAAAAAAAAAATTCCCAAATCATCAATGCTAGTGGTGACATCCATCATTTTAGTTTCTCTATTACAGGAGATTCAGGCCTGGATATTTGTAGGAAGGTGTGAAGGCAGGACTCCAAGAGGAGCAGGGCGAGAGGACTGAAGTGTTCTGCATCTCTACTCAATACCAACTACAGCAGCGGAGACTTTCCACGTTGTTGTGTCCAAGAGCTCCAGCACTGCGTACATCTCAGGAAGAGCCAGTGGTTTATGGCTCATGATCCTCCACATCCATTCCTGTTTCCATGCCTCAGTTGTTTTTACTCTTAAATAAAGAAACATTGTGGAGTCAAATCCAGAGAAGCATTTGTTTGCAGGGATGAAGGGAATTGCTAGTGTTTGAATTTCTGGATTTAGAGTGCCCTGTTTAGAACAAATCAGGTATATTAAAAGACAAAGCAATCTATTCAAAAGCTTAAACTTTTTCTTTCTTCATACAGCATAACTTCATTCACTTCAATGGAATAGAATTTGGTTTACACAGGTGTGAGAAGGAAGTCAAAAAGCATATAGAAATGTTTTCCTTTCAAATATTTCTGGAGAAGAGGGGCAAAAAACCTGCTTTTATACCAATGCAAACATTTGTATGGAAATTTTCCTTAGGGTTAAAATTTTCTGGATAAAAACTGGAAATCTTTTTTTTTTCTCCCTGTAAAATAGCTTAATTTTCAATAATCCCACAAACATTTAAATGGAAACCAAAATCTTTTTGCAAAATCTTTAATTGTGTCATTAAATTTTTTGGTTTCTTTTTGTTAAATCAAAAACTGAAGTCTTTTGTCAAATATACTTAGAAAAAATAACTTATTTTTTTCAAAATTTGCCGTAACAGGCTTTTTAAAGCAACTATAATAGAAATATTAAAAGGACTGTAAATATGAAACCAATAAAAAACTGTCACAACTGAGCTTGACAAACTAACTGTGAAGGTTAACATGCATGAATGGGATGAACAAGAGTTGTTTAATCTATAGGTTTAAGATGTTTCTGCTAACATACTTCATAGAAGGGCAAGTGAAGGGTGAGGGGAAGGTTTTCTTTGAATTTAGGTTTTATGCAACTCATTTAAAATTAAGAAGGAAATTAAAAGGGAATGGAGGGTGATGGAGTAAAAATTAAAGGGGATCATAAGCCATAGCCATTTTTGTACATTTTGAGCCTCCTCAAGATATTGATGTCCCTGATATGATGCACTCAAGAATCATCTGGTTCATGAGTTCCAAAGCTGGGAAACATACCCTGATGTGAATGAGATAATGGGAACTGAGCCACAGACAGACCATGTCCACACATGCAATTGTAAAATTCTACATTGTGCAGACAAACCGCTCAATATTCGGATGTGTGGCTGTTTATGAGAAATTCCCAGGACTTCAGTGCTCACTTTGCCCAAAGCAGTTGGAAAGCTCTGATCTATCTACTGAGTATGTTTAAGCATTGTAGCAGAGATGGTCTGAAAGAGAGTAAACAGAGCATTAATTAAGGCTAAGCGTCTTTCAAATTTTTCACAACAGCAAACAACCCAAATAGAGGCCTTCCTTTAAACAATGATTCAACACAGCAAAGTGCTGGTTTCATTCTCCTAACAGTAATATCATTGCCTTATAATAGAGAAGAATAAAGAGTGAAATTTGGAAAAAAAAAATTAAGCCCTGAACAGAGGCCTGGAGATGTGGTTTTCAGAATCAGCTCTTCCAAATATGAGAAGGAAGTTGTGACTCGTTTGTTCATGAATCATTTCTCTAGAAAGACCAAAAGAAGTAATCATGATAAAACAAGAAAGTAGAATTGCACAAGGACAACAAAGGGCCTGGTCTGAAAAAGGCTTTAAGAATATGGCTCATGAAACAAAAAGAAAGATGAAATCTGTGCAGTCTCAACCCAAGACTGAATGGCTCCATCATAATTCTACTTGCACTTGTCCTTGCAACCCAGCATTGGCCAGGATAAGCCAGGTAGTGCTGGCTGGCTGGGGTGGAACAAAGATACCCCAAACTTCCTGGACATACCTGGAGAAATGAGAGGTGACTGGATTTGTAATACAACCTCTTCCCTGGTTATGCCATGCTGGGGGTATCTAGAACTTGAGTGATCTCACAAGCCATAGGCAGAATGAGAGGAAGAAGGGTGGGTAAAAATATTTGGTAAGAGTTAAAAATAGAAAAATAGAATTGAGAGTTTGTACTTGTTGTTTTGTACAAACAACAAATAATTTTTAATAATAGAAGATTTAGAACATGCTGTAATATTCCCGAAAATTTTGTAACATCATCCCAAGAGGCAGAACGTGTTTTTTTTGCTTGCATTAAATTGGACATAGCAAAAAACACTGAAATCATCATTTCTCATTAAAAAAAAAAGAAGAAGAAGAAAAAAAGAAAAAAAAAAGAAGATATGGGGAAGAAACTGAAAAGGGAAGAGAGGAAATGAGAGTCATCATGCCATATCTGTCCCAGTAGAATGAAAATCCAGAAGCTGCTTTCTTCCAGGGAAAATTACCAGGAAGGAAGTTTTCAGCAAAATAAGGAGAACATAAGGCAAGTCAGGCTTCCCCTGGCGCAAAGAGGGAGAATTTCTTTCATGAGTTTGCTGTCTGAGCCTGACAGGAAGAGACTTAAGAGGTTGCATCTGCTAGGGTTCCCCAAGAGATCACTGGGAGTTGACTTGACTGCCCCTCAGCCATCTACTCAAGGAGGCAGGTTTTCCCTGTCTGACAAGAATATAGCAAGGTCTAGCGGCTACAAGATGAAGCCAGGAGAATTTAGGCACGGTGGATATAAAAGGGATTGCTTTCAGCAACATCCCAAGATGCGTGACTGATTCTCCCACGACATGAGGCCTCTGAATCAAGGCAACATATTTTGAAAGGTTGGTTTCAGGTAAATCTAGGGGTATACAGATTTTTATGCAGGGTTTAATAAAGTAAGACTTTGTTTGACAGGAATTTAAATTAGAAAACCAAAACATAACCTGTTTAAAATCTTAATATTACAAAGCTTATGTTGCTGTCCATTTACAAGTTTGTTGTAGTAATCTTTCTTTCACAAGAAGACTTTGAAGCATTTTATGAAAGATTAATAATCCCAAACAAGTATCACTAAATCAGGCATTTAGGGAAAGTCCAAGTGTGTCAAAGCAAGACCTTTCCCTAGGAACTATTGATGCAATTGAAGAGCACTTAGTCTGCAAGAGCACAAAGACATCTTTTAACAGATGAGGAATATGTTTTATTATAGCCTCCTGAAGTAAGTAGAAAAGAGACAAAAACATTCAAAATTTGTAGCAGAAATAATCAAGAATAAGTGAAAGGAAATTTAAAAATTCAGCCTCTTGGTAGAAAGGATATGGCTAACAGCTGAGTTCTATTTGTAATCTAATAATCCAAAGGCTTGCAGACAGCAAATTCAAAATTAATCAACAGAAATGTTATTTCTCTAACAAAGTCCACTGCCAGTCCATGGCTGGAAGGTTCTCAGGTTTCTGTGGGAGAATCAGGTAATGTCTAATTCTCCTCCAAGGCCTCTGTGTGTGTGGAGTCTCCATGTGGAGCATTTCCACCCTGGTCATGCAAGTCTATAATCCTGTGGCTGTCGAGAGAGAGGAACAAGGTGTGCACATTCTGTGTGCTTGTGCCCTCCTTGATCACAGAGAAAATCTGGCAGCCCTGCTTGCCTTGGCCTCTCTTCTACAGACCAAACCAGATCCACGCCACAAAGCTTTAGATTCAACAAAATACTTGGTTTTTGTGCTTTAGGTCACAACATTTTGCTTAGTGGAATGCAGACTTCAGACTGATCACTGCCTCAGTCATCTTACCTGTGCCAAGGGCCAGCTGCAGAGGGCTTTTCTTTCAAAGTCAGGTGCCATCAGCTTCAAAGAGAATAATTGCTGGTCTGAGTATTCCCAGAGTGCTGTGGGAAGTATGAAACAGACTTCAAACAGCAAACCAAAAGTCTGCAAGGTAAAGCCAAGAATCCTTGAAGAGTAAGGAACATATGGCTGAGCCAGGATGCAAAGCCACCCCTAACTTTGCAGGCACTACCAGAAGCTTCCTGTGTTTCTGGGCATCAACTCTCCATTGACTGAAAGGCATTGGGAACTCCTATGTAGCAGCATTTCCACAATTACTTAATGCTAATTTCTTTGCACTTTTTTTCTAGACCTTCTGGTCTAGGCTGCAGCCACTACCATGGCACATGCAATGGAATGACCTGATTTTCCCATTTATTTCTTTTTAGCTTTAAGCTTGGAGGGTGACTGTGTCTGCCTGGGTGTTTGGAAAGGGCCAGATGGGTCCAGATGCTACTTCAAGTGTCATTGTTATTTTTCCAACTGGAGTCATTATTCTGTGCTCAGATGTGCTCAGATTATTCTTGCTTTTCATGCAAGAAAATGAGGTATAACTGCAGAGATAGCTGGCAGAGAGCCTAAAAGATTATGGATTATACAGTGTCATAGGCACAAGCAGTACTCATCTGAAGTAATATTTTAATACCTTTAAAAGCTGTGATAAATTATAAAGAAAGGTAAATTAAAATGTATGATCAAGTGTGTGCTCATTTTACTTCAAGCATTCTATCACATGGAAACCAAAAGGAGACGGAGAGAGGGGATGGATCGTGGTTTTTATTGCTTGGCTGCAATGTCAAAACTGGGTTGGTTTAAAATATTTATGACATGAGAGAAAGAAAATCTGTGAATTACTCAGAACTTAATGTACATACTCTTAATGTGTTTCACATTTTCTTTAGTTGGGGACAGCAGAGTGGGGAATTGAGGATAACTTGTTTACTGCCAAATAGGTCTCCGTAGTACCTAGTTTTCCTATGTATTAAAAATCGTGCCTGGGGCCAAGAATCCTGGGGCTGGAATTAAAGACAAGAACACACAATAACTGTAAGTAATGGCAGAGAGATTTAAATAGCACGCATCAGCAGAAAAGAATGGGGAAACCTACAGTACACTGACTTCATTGATACCCCATTTATCAGCAATTACTGACTCCATTAGGCAGAGTTTACAGCAGACAGAGAAACAGAGCCTAAAATATGTCCCAACAGATGGACAGAGAGTGTCAGTGATGCCGTATTTCAAAGGCATCTGCAACTTTGTTATCATTGTACATGGAGTCAGAAAGACAGTGAAAAACACTGGAGTAAGGGCCAGCAAATGATTTACTTGACCCTGCATGGGCAGGACTGACAGCAAAAACCTCATTAATTCCTCGGGTCATTCTGGAAGACATTAATTTGGTTTGGACTTGGGACGAGAGGAGATTTTCCAGACATACACCAGGAATTATGAAATCTCTATAGCCAGAGGAAAGTATGTCCAAATCACTTTCTGCATAAATCAAGCTGACTTTCTGAAGAAGGATAATATGCTTAATCAGGGGAGTTATGGAACTTCTTGTACTTATTAGACAGAAAATTAAACAGTATTTTATTTGATAATCAGCTTGGGGAAGGGGTTTTTTTGCCCTTCTTTCTTTTACTGCTGTTTTCTCTTGCCAAAGATGAGTTAGAAAAAAAGACTCTTATGAATAATTGTGAGTGCTGTGATATTATTTGTTTGTTCCTATGGGTATGCACATAAAGACATTCATATATATATATTTTTATATATAGGTAATATATGTGCATAGTTTTAGTTAGCTCGCTGTATTTATGGACCTCTTGGCCTTTTAACTCCGTGTTGCAGGATGCCAAGCACTGTCACCTTCCCACTCTGAGTCTGCTTCACTCCTACCCTCAGCTAGAAGTGTCTGGGTAAACAGGAGGGCAATCAGAGCAGAGCTTCTTCTGGGGAGGCAGCCCTGGTGCCATGCTTCTGCTCCTACATGGTCCCTCCTCCAGCTCTGCTCATACCAACACTGAGGGGACCTTTGCCTCAGCTGATTAAAAACGGGGAGTCCAGCCTGCAGGACTCGGTGCAGAAACCAGGAGTCCATCAGGAGACACCCTGAACAGGGGAACTGGGAATGACAAGCTCAGATCCCAGTTATGACTTCTCCAGTCTGGCCCTAAATTTCTTTGCCAGAAAAGGTTCCTGGACAAAAAAGCCCTTGTAGGGTGTACCCAGCTCAGTGGCAAGGAGTTCCATATCCAGCTGGGGTGAGCAGGACCATCTCCTTCTGCCTGGCTGACCTCTATGGCAAGGCTGGTTTGGCTCTAATAGCAGTCCTCAAAGCCCCCAAATTCCCTGGAAATAGCCAGGAGCACCACAGAACTGCACCAACCCCCCTGCAGGATGTGCTTTCCAGTACTTACACATAAGCCCTTGCCCCACAGGGTATCTTCCTCTGTAAAAGATGCATTCATCATGTTTAGAGAAGGGTTATCTCTCCCTGGAAGGAACATGCATTAGTACTTTTTACTCATTCAACACTGGACACTCCCTATCAACAACAGCCTGCCAAAGGGGAGAAAGAAGTGAATTAATCACGGGAAGAGACAAAGGAGTTTGGCTATAAAATGGAGTTCATTAGGAGGCCATAATGTATTTGGGACTAACAAGCTGCAATTTGCCCACCTCTGCTGTCCCAGACAATAATAAGCAGCACTAATCACATTGACACCATGTTTCAGGATGGCCACAAACCCTCTCTTAACTCCTTCCATAGAAGTGTCACCAAAAAAAAGTTATTTCACCAATTGCAAATGCAAGTTCTCTTTCATGATGCTTAGTTGCTTATCTCCTTGGGTTGTATTAAGTGGTCTGCAGTTTTCACGCTGGAGCTAAGGTTGTAATAATAATCATGTTACTTGGCTTTAGGATTGCAGTCAGAGACATCTCAAAGCACGTTACAAATGTCCATGGTATAGACAGCATATCACTACAGGCATGAGTCCAAGTGAACCCCATTTGGGAATGCAGCACAAACCACTTTTTCCCATCCATCCTCCAGGATGCAACAGTTTTTTTCCATTTTTCCTGCTTTTTCTGGTTTAGCTTGTTAAAAAATCTATTATTCTGACTAACAATTTTTTTTCTGGTCTTCAGATTTCTCTCAGTTTTTGTTTCATGTTATTACTGTGCAAAGCAGTCTATACAGAGCACTACTATAATCACTGGTGATGTATGTCTATGGGTGTAGGGCAGAAGGAGAGGTAAAACAGGGATTGAAATACTTGACCGACCCAAGTTTGTGCAGTGCTGCACGTCTGGACTTCTTTTGATCGAGTCAGAACAAGCCAATTTTTTCCTAAGACTGAATTCCAGCTCAGTTCTTCGTCAGAATGTTAGGTGGTGACCTTAGCTCTATACAGCACACTAGAACCTAATACAAAGTAAATATTTCATTTGGGAAGCCCTTGCAGCCCATCAGCTGCAAAAGTACCACAGGAGGCACCTCAGCTGCAGGGAACTGTGTGCTCTCCCATCGCCAAAGAGCTTTCACCAGAGAGGGTCATGTTCCTTCCATTACAGGGGTGAGGGAAAGGCATTGCCAGCCCAGCTTGCAGGTTCAGGACAAGGTAACCTTGGGAAGGCAGATCAGCAGCTGAGAATCATTTGGTTATGAGCAAGAGAAAGGACAGGAACAATTTGCTGTGCACAAATAATACTGCTTTATTCCGTTGATACTCTCAGTTTGAAGATATGAATAAAAATAATCCAGGGATTCATTTTCACATGTGCTCAGACTGCCTCTCTAGCAACAAAAGGAAGCTGAAAACAAAAGTCAATTATTTGTATGTCCAGTTTTCCTGGCTTTGCCTGGAGTGATCGGAATTGCTCTTTTCATAAATGAAAATCAGATAAAAGTAAGAGTCCTATTTGATCATGGTGACTAGATGCCTGAAACCAGGAGAATATGTATTTTTCAAGAAAATTACCCTGTTTCAGATAACAATTGGGGTTATTGAAGTATTAACAGATGTCTTTTTTACTCCTTGTACACTCTGCAGTACCTTTGTTTTTCTTATTTTCTTTTTTTCCCCTCTCCTTTTCTCCCTTTTCCCTCCCGTTCCACAGTTTTGACAGCATAAAGACTGAACCATAGGTAGGCACTTTCATTTTGGTTTCCAGTCAATTGCGGCTGAATTTTACTTTCAGATTGTCATGCTCAACAGAATGCTAGAAAATCCAAGTTGAAAATACAGTAATAACAGTTTTGCTTATTGGTTTTGTTTTTAAACATTTCCCTGGGGATTTGTAACAACTGACAGAAATGTTTTCTACTGGTCTTAAATACTGTGAAATGTTATTTAATAATCAAAACTTAAACATTAAGCCAAACTCCATTGCATAATATGTTCCTTTAATGGAAAGAGCTAATGAAAAACACACTAAGCCAAATTCACTCTATTTTCTTCACCAAGGAGAATTTCTTCTTTACTGCTAAGGATCTTTGTTTGCTTCATTTTTCTGGGAACAGTGTTCAAATTTGTATAATCAGACCACGTTCTGCACATATTTTTCATGGCTATTCTGAAGCAGTTCTGTCCTCATCTCTACCCTGGAATGGGTTTGTTTGTTTTTTTTTTTTGAAATGTGAATCTTGGCTGGATGAGTCACTGGGACACTATCTTCATCTGTTTTGCAGTAATTGGACTGGAGCAATTTTTGTGGCTGTATCTGAGGCTGTTTCCTGCTTTGAACTCAGCACTCACACAGTTGTGTTAATTTTAGTGATTACACAAACTAGACTTTAGCCAATAATGTTATTGTAGTCAAAACCATGGCTCTGATCCAAATAACTCTTACTCTATCTGCGGCAGAGCAACTGCTGCTTCACACTATGAATGGAATAAAATCAAATAAAAATGTTCACTACAATAACTTGCCAGCAGAAAAATGTGTAGTATCACTTCTTTTGCCATGCAGTTGGAAATCTTGTACAGGTCCATTCCACTTGAAAGTCTCAATTATAAAAGGACATTTATTCTCTACGAAAGGAGGGGGTGTGAGGCTCAATGTTTTAGATTTCATTCAGGTAAAATCCCAGTTCAGAAAGGGCATAAAAGCATGTGCTGGAAATGAAGTGTGTGCTCAAGTCCCATTGAAGCAGGTAGATCGTAAGCATATGCTGAAATGCTTATTTAAATTGGCCCCTTAATTATTAAGTGCTATGAGATTGAACTACATTTCATATTATTTTCGTGCATCTATATTCATATAAGTGTGGGTGGGTGGGTGGGTGTGCAAGGATATATGTAAGCTGTTCACTAAAGAACATAAAAATGACAAAAAGAATCCCCCACACCCTTCTCCCTTAAGTGTCAAATTATTTGATATTTCTGACATCATTTTTTTTTAATGTTTGGCTGAAATGGCTCTTTTGTCAATGAAAGGAAAAAAGGAATTTGAAACCTTTTTTTATTGCTCTTCCTGCTATTGCCCTTCAGGTATGCTGTGTGTGCAGACAGAGCTGTAGGGACCTCAGCCCACCCTTGCAGATTTTTGCAGGGTGCATCCTTACTTGCATCTGGAATTTGTGTTTTGATCAATCAGCTATCACTTTAACTGTGCTCTAATTCTATTGATTATTTCTATCATTATTGATAGACTCTCTTTATTATTGTTGTTATTAATATTATTATTGATATCATTAATAATAATAATAATAATAGTCTGTTGATTATTTCTATCATTTATACATATCCAGAATAATGTTACCTGTACCTGCTGTTAATCTAACTGTGCATTTCCTGCATGGTAGATCCCTGTTCTGTAGGTTTACTAAGGGAACAGCTTCACAGAGCTTTATCTGGTATCACTGGCCTGTGTCCTACTGAGACAAGCTGGTGTTCGTGGTACTGTGCAAATTCAGGATGCCAGTAAAAAAGTAAAATGGATGTGTGTGCATGTGTGTGTGTGAATAGAAGGTCTTAAATGCACAGGTTAAATTGTACCCCCAAATGTAAGCTAAGGTGAAAAAGAAGGGTTTGAAGAAGGACTTGGTTTAGAGGTGCAAGATGCTTGGCTCCAAGCAGAGGGAAGGAGCAGGCACAAGTGAAACAGTATGAAACAGTATCCCTAGAAAGGCACAAAAATATGGTCCAGGAGGAGAGTAGTTCACTGGTAGGAAATGAAGGGAGGTGAAGCACAGTCCTAGGGGTTTTATAGGGCAGGAAAGTGGTTTGGAATTCATTTCAGCAATGGATAAGAAGGTGACAGGGGATGTAAGCAATATGATCCTATTTCTTAGAATGAGAAAAAATGCAGCCATGGAAGTCTGTATCCACTAAGGTTATGAGAGAAGGAATTTTTTTGATCTTTTTAAAGTAAAAAGAGGATTTATATTGGCTGAGGTGTAAAGTCAGGGCTATGCATGGAGAAATTGCTGTATTGCTTGTAAGAGAGTGACAGACCTGTCAGCAAGGAGATGCAGCCAGGCCAAGAAAGCTTGGACTCCTTAAGAACATATCTTCAGAGACCATCAAATGCAGTAGGACAGCTCTCAGGGGATTCAGCCTACTGCCCCACATCCAGAGACAGAACAGAGCAGGAAAAGAGGGATAAGAGAGGCACAGAAGTGTAAGAAATTTTGCAAAATCATTTAACAGCAGAGCTCAGGCAATGCCCCCATCTCAGGCTGTTGTTCAGCACACATCCCACCAAGGCAGGCAAGAAGGTGACTCTGAACCCTCCTGGTGCATTTTGGCTCCCATCTCCTTGCAGACTGAAACACTGTGCTGTCCTCCTTACTTCTGGTGGTACTTTGAAGGTCTGCCATATCCATCCTATGGGCAGATGGAGACAACAGCAATGGCAGAAAAATTATATCCTGAAGCAGAAAGAAAGAACATAAATGCCCAGAGAAATACCTGTATGAAGGGATTCACTGTGTGCCATGCACTAGCAGATAAGAAGCCACTAGCAAAGAGCAAGGCAGAAAAGAGACTTTTCATGCTTGCCTAAAGATAAACCTGGAGCAAAGGCCAGGAGGCCTGTAAGTCTTGGGTTCTGCCACTGCCCTCAGCAGATTTCTAGCTAACTTTGTCCCAGTTCAGCATTAGCAGCTGCTGTCAGCTCCCAAGGAGGTATCTCCCTTATGAGACAGCACTCAAAGCCCAGCCTCAGCCCTATTACCCAATAAGCAAAAAATATGTGTTGTCACAGCTTGGTTTTATCACAGCCAGGCTTAACCAGAATGGTCAGCAAAACCCCCCAAGCTGGTCAGTGCAACTCTGTCTCCCTTAACATGCAGGAGGCAAACAGCTGCAGGAATGTTTTATGTGTCTGTTCCATCCCTGAAATTTTCTGTTGTGTAGAAACCTCCTGGATACAAAGGAGATGAATTATTGATATGCCAGTCTTGGGAAGGAAAAGCAAGGCAAGATTAGAAATAGGGAAGGGACCTTTGTCTGCAGTGAATTGTATAAAAAATCAGGACATTCAGTTCCCAAGGAGCTGCACACAATTAAGAGGAATCAGGCTACTGTGGCCTGTGCAGGTCATAAAACACTGATCATGGGTGATTCAGGGCATACCTCTGGTTTCACTGCCTGGCAGGGGCACACAGCATCCCCAAACACAGGTTCCCTGTGGTCAGGCTGATCTCCAGGACCTGGGTGCAGGTAGATCACACAACTGTGGCAGTGGTCTGTGTGTCCACCCAGACTAAGGCACCACAGACACGCTTGGAGGCAGTGTGTAAGCAGGCAGGGACCCAGACACACTGAATTTCTGCACTGATCCCTGTGTTTTACCTGCAGAGATCTCCATAGGGTTACTGTAAGCTCCCCACGGTCTCCAAAGCACCTGTATCCAATGGGGATAAGACCTCTCCAGTCATCTTCCAGCAGTGTGCCAAGCCTTTAGACAGTTCACCTCCCAGTCCCTTCAGAGAGGGTTGAGAAAAACAGGCCCATTTGTCAAGCTCATCAGGAAGACAGCTGTCCAGCAATGAAAGAAACCCCATGTCTGGTGCAGAATTGATCTGGAAAAGGAAAACTTTCCATTGAAGCACACTCCAACAGGTACATTCCTCAAAACAAAACCATTGTACCTTCACCAGGAGCTCTGGGGTTAGAACAGTGGAGTGAAGGAATTAAGCTGCTGACACCTTGTCATGCAAGGGTTTTCATTTATGGCTTGATTAGCCCCACTAGCTAGGAGAGAACACTTCTGTGTGATGAACATGTGTAGCAGTACTCCACTGGTATCTCCCTACTTCTCTAAAGATCCCACATACAGCTCACCACTGGCCACTTCCCCTCAGCTGTGCATGCTGAATGCAGGCAGGGAAGTTGCAAAAGCACTTGCTCACTCTTCCATGTAATCATGTGCATTCTGTTCTTAGAAAGTCGAGAGCCGTGTGCTCTAAAACTCTGCAGCACGCAGAGGTGCCAGCGGCCCCCATGTACCCCCATCGCGCCATCGAGGGCAGTCAGGGCACGGCGCATGAGGAACTGGGAGCAGAATGAGGAGCCAGTGCAG
The DNA here is from genome assembly GCF_012460135.2 of Molothrus ater. Lineage (NCBI taxonomy): Eukaryota > Metazoa > Chordata > Aves > Passeriformes > Icteridae > Molothrus > Molothrus ater. The sequence goes on from NC_050480.2 coordinate 18,572,367, forward strand.
GTGCCAGGCTGCAGAGGGGGCACCCTCCCCCTGCCTTGGTCCCAGAAATACGAAACAGACATTAGCTGGGTTGAGACATTTGTGGCTGATGGGTGTAGCTGGAAAATAACTGAAAGGCTAGTTTGCCCAGAGAGAAAAGCAAAATCTGCTCTTTCAGCTCACTGGCAAAACCAAAACACAAGAGAGGAACACAACAGGGTGCTTGAAGTGAACCTGAAATAGCTAGTGGTTTGGGGTTGGGCTTTTTTTCAAAAAACTGAAAGTTTGGAGGAAAAAATACTTGAGTTGGAGGATGTATTTTAGTGTCTTCATGAGCTTTTAATGTCATTCTCCAGCAGTTTCAATAAAACTGAAGTAAATCTGAAGTAAACATTGGCTTTGAATAATGCTATTGAAGGTCTGTCTTTAAAACATCAGCATTAAATGTTAAAATGTTTTCAGATTTGTTTTAACTATAACAACTCATTTCCCTTTAGAGCAATTTTGTATTTATCCTAAATACATGTTCACCAGTGGAAAAAAAAATGTGGCTGGAAATTTTTACCCTGCATTAGAGTACAAATTTTCACATAGAAAAATCTTACCAAAAATAATTGTGATCTAGCAAATGGTGTGATTGGATGCTGCTTCTAAGGATGGACAGAAGACAGAAAATACCATGACATCCCTAAGTTAAACAGTTGGCAAGAGTGAATGGAAATCTCCTCTTAAATTGGGAGAAAAGATGTTTTAGATTTGCTTTGGCCTGCAACTCTATGAGTAAGATATGGAGCCCCCCTGACAACACAAAACCAGGACAGTCAGCAGAGCCAGTTAAAAAATAGCAATGGTTGGTCAAGAGGTTTCAACATTTTTGACTGAATTTTCCAATAACCATTTCTTTCCCTTCTCAACAGCAAATAAGGAGGAGCAAGCCAGAAAATGAATTTTGCCTTTTTCTGAGTGTTTTAAGTGTTTAACTTCATAACTCTAAGAACTGCGTCTGAGTACATTTATTTACATGAAACAAGTGCCTTCATGCCCAGTGAAAAAGTCATTAATCAAACAGGTTGTTTCCAATTTGGTTTTTGCTGTAGAGCTGAGATGCCCCTTGTCATCCAATGCAGGCTCAGGGCACCACCTTTGTCCCCAGTGGGAGGGTACCTCCTTTGGGCTGGAGAAAGCAGCCAGCAATGCCAGCAGCTGGCCCAAACACCAAATCACCCTCTGGCCACTTCATCTGCTGGCGTGCAAGGAGCTTTGGCCACAGGAACAAGTGTCCATGAGTGAACCCAAAGAGCAGGGACAGAGCAGGACGGAGCAGCGCTGCCTCTCTGCTGTTCAGTCTCAGCTCTGGCACACTCACCACCCCCTCAGCCCCTGCTGACCCTCTGTGTCCCCCTCACCAGCCCTGGCTGCTCCCCGCCTCCCGCAGAGGCCTCCCACCATGCTGGGTGTCCTGGGAAGGATGGACTGGGACCAGCCGCTTGTCTCGATGAAGATAAATGGGGCTGTGCAGATCAGCAGCGTGTCTGGGCTGTCCATCACATACCACTCGATGAGCTGTGACCAGCTCTGGAGGAGCCTGCATGGAGGAGTTGTGCTGCTTAATTTGTCAGACTGCTCGGGCTTGGAGGCTACAGAGGAGGTAGCAGGAGCAGGGCAGAGCATACCTAGCAAATCTGTGGAGATAGCAGCTGCTAATTAACTTGAGTGTTTATTTGAAGGAGAGCCATGCAGAGGAAGGGGTTTAGCCCCTATGATCTTGCACATTCAGTTTCCTGCCTCCTCCCAGCAAAGCAACTTTTCAGACACATTTCTAGAACAGCTGCCACTTTTCCTGCATTTCCATTTAAATCCTGACCCTCGCCCTTTTGGCAAGCAGTTGATCTCTGACTGGTTTTCCCTCTCAGGGGTTGCCATACTCTCAGTGGAGATTTCCAGCCTGACCCTGCAGCACAGCAGCTTGGGCAGCATAGCAGTCCTGAGACACTTTCTGAAGCAGCTCTTGGTAGCAGCAGTAAACCACAAACTATCTCAAACATCCCCAGACCAGAGCAGTACTGTGGGGATGCGCTGAGAATTAGACCCAAGAGGAATTCCAGTGCACAGATATGCAGGACAGAGTGAATCTGTCCCACTGCATCTGGTATGTGGACAGCACAGGCGAGCTTATCTCTTGCATTTTATAGTGAGAAAGTGGTGGGCCAGATCTCCAAAAGTATTTAGGTGCTTCGACATTTAACCTCCCACAAGGAAATTAAGTGTGTAATTATGCTTGGAGGTCTGGCCCTAGAGCTCTGCTATCCCACATTGTTTATTTCTGCATCATTTATTGCTGCCCATGGGGGCAGAACATATCATCCTCTCTGCATTTGACCATCTAGGTAGCATGAGTTAGTGCTGTGAGACTCTGCTCCTGGTGTCTCCACCCACCTTCAGCTCAAAGCTGTCTGCATGGCCTTGTTTAATTCTTGTTCATCAAGCCCCTTGGCACTGCTTTATTGCATTTTGGGTGTGCACACAGAGGTGTGAGCATGGGAGAGAAGGAGAAGGGCCACAGGACTACAGATGGCAGCTCAGCAAAAGGCTGGATGTCACTATAGTAGAAAGTGTTGGGCTTCAGCGTGAGCCGCACCCACGAACAGGAGATGCCACAGGAGAAGTTTGAGAGACTTCAGGTTCACATTCCTGCTTTGCAAGACATGTCCAGTAAAGCTGATGGCAAAAGGTGAACAGCACTGGCCATGCCCTACTGGAACACTCGCTCCATGGCCCTCATTTTCAGGAAAGAGGCAGGAAACAGAAGATCTCCCCAAGCAGCTGGGAAAAGCATGCAGACATGAGGAGATGCCAGAAGGCGTTTCCCGCCCCTTGTTGCTTTCATTGAAGAACCACATATGGATTCTACCCAAAGCCTCTCCAGCACCCCAGAAACTATATGCCCAGGGAAGTGCAAGCATCACCTCTGTGCCTTTAACAGCACTGTCCTTTCCCAGTTATTCCCAGTTACAGCCTGTGAGCACTCCTGCATTGTTTAACCATTACTGGCACACCTGTCTGGTGATCTGGTGGTCCCTTGACTTTCACAAGCCCATTGCCACCACCTTGTACGGCTGTTGTGCAACACCACTGTGCCACCTGGCTTGGCCTTGGTGGGTGTGAATCTCCCAAACTGAACCATGGCTGTCACAGAAGAGGGGTTGTCCTCCCAAGGCATGATGATCCCCTCTCCAATCTGTTCATTTCAGAGTCCCAGACAGGCAAAAAAGACTGCCCTTTTGCAGGGGTGTAGATAAGTCCCCCAGCACTGCACAGGGATCTGCCTCAAAATGTTGCCAAATTCTTCACGACTACTTAGAAATTAATAAAGTCTGGGAACAAACTTTGACTGACGCTGCCCTGTGTGGTGTGTGGGCATTGGGTGGTTTCAGAGAGATAGTGGGACTAAGGGACAGGCTTTGCTGTGAAGAGGTTTAAGTATTTCCTACAGCAGAGCTTGTAGCTGAGGCCTGCTTCTGATCACACCATTGGTCCATACAGTTGGATGTTTTCCTGCATCCAGCAGTGGCCAAGAAGTGTTCATGTCCACAAAAAAAAAAGTAAAAAGAACATCAGAGAATAAATTTAATCCTTGTGAAAGGTCAGTACAGTTACACCAGGGAGGAATTTGGATCCAGATACCCTACTTTGATACAACCTTTTAAATAGTAAAAATATTTTCAGTGGACAGGGAACTGTAAGAGGTTTATAAATGCAAAAGAGAAGAAAAAAAAATTTGTGCTGCTCCCCCGCAGTCTCCTAAAATAGCAAATTACACACCTAATAAATGTATCAGCAGCCCATGAAATTGACAGCCTGAAATTGAAGAACAGAACCGTTTTGTTTGGAGAAATAGTCTTTAAGAGTGTGGAGGTGAATTAGAAAAATAGCAACTGACATTAAGGGTGCAAGATTAATTCGCCTGAGCTTTAATTGAGACAGCCTGAATGAGCCAGAAAAAGAGAAAAAAGGGAGAGGATCCCAGCTCTGTCTGGCTCCATAGAAACTCCACCTACCATTTCTTTTCAGCTGGATCTCAAGTTACAGCATTACATCACCCCAAAAACGTCCCTTTGGCTGATAATTCCCTGGGAGCTGGGCATGGATGCTGGGCTCAGGGTTATGGATGCAGCTGCTGGTTGCAAATTCACCCATCTGGCTTTATCAGAGTGGAGACAGACCAAGGGCCGCCCTTGGACAACCTTCCAAACCTTTCCCTCTCTGAAGGGTGGGGAACATTGGGGCCAATGTCTCTTGGGGCAATATCCCCACTGTCCCATTCCTGGCTGCAACTTTTCCTTGTGGCTGAAGGAGACGGATCTGGCTGGTGCTGGCAGGGCAGAGGAGATGTTATTTATATTTCAGAAGAGAACTGTGTGTTCGACAAACCCTGAAATCCCCAGGCCTGTAAAAGCATTAAGCAGGCCATCCTGACCGTGAGCCTCACTCGGGTTTCCTGGCTTAAACAAGAAAGTCCTTCTCCTAAGCAAGGAATAAACTCTTGCACAGATAATATTTCAAAAGCCTTGCTGCTACTGAGTAAATAAATGTGCGTAGCAGATACAATAAACATTTTCTTCTGTTCTGAAATCAGATCTGCAGATCCCAAATCCCCCTGTGCTGTGCAGACTGTAATTACAGGATATGTTAAATTTTCTTTATAGCCAGCCCTGATGGTTGTTAAGTGACCGCACCGCCCAGTACAGCACCCCTCTCTGGTCTGCTGCCATTTGTAATGAAAACCAGATGTTTGTTTAAAGTTAATAATCAATACAGCACTCATCCTGAGTCAAGTAGGGCTAAACATTTGCTTAGAGAAGCCATGTCAGAGCCGTGATAAGCAGGAGCTCGGAGCAGCACGCTGCTTCAGACCCTGCTGGGGCATGAGATAAACCATTCAAATTCTAGAGAGCAAGCTCCAGGGCTGAGGGGTTGAGCTGAGCCTCCACAAGCAACTGAAGCAACTCAAATTAATGCCAGGCTCACCCTCATCCAGAGCAGCCCAGATCCCTGGCAGGCACCGGAGCCCTGCTCCCAGCCCACTCCTGGCGAGGCCAGTCTTGCTTTGCACTGGCTTCTCTCCTATATATGAACGGAAGAAGATGTGCAAGGTGAAGAGCAGGATGCAGTCAAAAGCCACAGCACTGATAGGTGGTGAGTGCTTCCAAATTTCTGCAAAGGCAGCAGGAGCTGGCAGAGGAGAGGCTCTCCAGCATCTCACCGCAGCCGACTGAGGGCAAGAACAGAGTTTGCTGATCTTTTTACGGCCCAGGCTAGACAGTAAATTGTGTAAGTGACTGCTGGGTTGGGCACTGGGATGGAGGAATTGTTAGGGCAAACTTTTCATGTGGTCCACATGCCTTCTCAGAGATTGCAATATTTGAGCCTTGATCTCAGTAAACAGATGATGAGGAGGAGCGTTGGGAATGCTGGTGAGAACTCCAGTTGGAAGGAACTCAAGCTGATTTGCTTTGCCCAGACCTTTTCTAACTTGGTCAGGGCTGTTTCCTCATCAAATTAACTCTACACCCAGCCCAAGAGCTGAGACAATACATTCAGCTGCCTGCCTGCATGCTTCCCTTTCCCACCTCATCTCCCAGCCTGAGAACAGAGAGGCAAGGGGCCACCTTGTAAGCTTACCTGGAATACCCAGCGCACCTTACTTTTGAATGGCTCTACCATGGTGAACGCCAAGTGAATTACAGAGAATCCTGATCCTAGCATTTTGCCTGATAGTGTAAAAGAAAATTCTCTTGATTGAGCATGTTGCCTTCTGACACTATTTAGCTGCAGAAACTGAACACTTGTCTGCAGCCTAATCCAATGATGGAAGTCACTGTTCAAAACTTCTGGTGTGACAGAGACTGGAGTTTGAATTTCTAGGCCTTCCCTAGGAAAACTAGCAAATCAAATGACAAGAAGAAATTATGAGGAAACGTGTATGACTCACGGAATCATAGAAATTTTGGTTAAAAGGGACCTCTAGAGGTCATCTAGTCCAACTCCCCACTTGAAGCAGGACTATAACCAGCAGTGCCTTACTGGGGATCTATTTCAGAGCATATGATCTGTGTGTTTGTTTAACCTTATTTTCTCTCTTCTTTTTCCCCCTCTCCAACTTTTGTATGGAACACCCTTTTTGTATAGAACACCATTTTCAAAAGTTTTTGTTGCATGTAGTATCTTCCAATTCATATGATTAGGCCAAACATTTTTCATGCAAATATTTGCATAAAGTGGCCAATCCCTAAACACTTTAAAGCTTTTTTGCCCTACATAAAAGGCTTTTTCTGCCCTAAGGAGGACATCTACTGAAGTGAGATGCTAGCCCCACTGGCTCTGGAGATACAATCACACAGCATTGGAGCTGAAACTGGAGGAAGGACAAGTAGATCACAATTCATAAAGTGCAGGGTAACCTACTCCAGCTTCACTTTTCATTATACTTTTAGGGAAAGGGAGACACAAGACAACAGAAACACTCACATGCCAGTTCTCCTTCTATGCTCTGCTGAGTTGTTAATTTCCCTGCTTCCTCAGCACAGAAATCCCCATGTTAAAGTACTCATTTAGAGTTACCCAGAAAAGCTGAAGATAGATTTGGATCCTGTTGAAAGCTGCTGTTTTGTAACGAGCCAGAATCAACCCTTTTGGCTTCAAAAAAACCACCCTCCATTCCACTTAAAACAGGTTCAGTAAATGATCTGTGACCAAAAACAAAACCAAGTACTAAAAGCTGAATAAAACTGCCTACCTCACCTCCAAATTAAATGAATCTGACCTGCACATCATGCACAACAAAGCATTCCTAGAGCTCCACGGCTCATGGATGTATCAAAAAAAAAAAGCATTTATTAAAAAACAGTCCATTTGAAATCACTCTAATGGTGAGTTTTTCCTGAAGAGGATTCATCTTCGTTCCCAAGTCATGCCATGCCTGTGGAACTACAGCATCCTCCTCATACACTGTGTTATCTCTCCCCAGTGCAGCCAGACTCCAGCATGAAAAACACCTCACCCCATAGCTCTGGGGAGTGCTAAAAGGGAAGCAACTCCCCCAGAAGCAAAGGGGTCTTCCTCCTCAGGACTGATCTGTGTGGCAGAAACTCCCCACAGCAAGCTCTGGGATTTGACTCAGGGCTCCCTCTCTGGGGTGGTGCTGGCCCAGAGAGGGCAGAGCCGTCCCTCGGCTGCCCCTCCCTGTGAGCCGAGTTAGGTGGCCCAGCTGCTGCGCGGCCTCCGCTCTCAACACATGTTGTCTACAGATGACTAAAAGAAAGCTGGGCTTTGCTATGCCTAATTCCCAGGCCTTGCCTCAAGCAGCCAAGGCAGCTACACCACAACATGTTCAAAATAGCAGTCTGGTGTCAGCCTTTGTGCTGAAAAAAACACCTTTGCCTGGGACAAAAAGCCTCCACTTTGGGTGTTCCTGGGACCTAGTTGGGCATGGTGCTCCCATCATACTCAGGAAAAGGCACAGGATTTGGCTGGCCTCTGGTGCAACTGGATCCAGCAGTGTCTTCTCATTCAAAATTTTCTTTTCCTGGAAAAGATAGTCTTTTTTTTAAAATTTTTTTGTTTCCCCCTGGTTTGTAAGTAATATTGTTCTTCACTCTCCACTATCTTGGCACCTTCCAAGCAAAATCTCACACTGAGGAAGAGATCTCTTTTTTTCAAATAACAAATGGAAATACATTTTTGCTGCAGCCTTCCAATCCACACAGGCGACACTGTCAAAATGCTGTGAACTTTTTTTGGAAGCAGCAGATGACTACAGCTGGTTAGCACAATTATAGCTGTTGTGTAATGCTTGGATCCTCTGTTGTTTCATTCATTCTATTCATCAAACTGCATCAGGCTGTGGGGGAAGATCTGCCTGATGGTAAATTTACATTTTTTCCTATGTTGCTGTTATTTCTCATGGTTAAAGGGACACTGGCAAGTGACACATCACTTTTTAAATGTTGTTTCAGAAGTTGTTTATCCTGTAATCTACAGTATCCTCTTAGAAACCAGAAGAATTGAGAGCTTGAGAAATTGGCATTTCCTCACTCTTGTATATTGATTTTTTTTTTTTTTTTTTTTTTTTACTGTGGGCTGGAGGAAGCTCAGACACTTTCTACTTACAGTGGTTCACAGTGGACTTAAGGACAGAGGCCACCAATTTTCACAGCACTCCCAGAGGTAGGTAAGTATTATCTGAAAACTATCTCAGTTTCACGGGCAGGAGGAAAATAGTCCTGGCAGAGATGGAGTGGGAGCTGTACCAAGTTTTGTATAGCAGCACCTCTGACCCAACCAGGGAGCTTGGAGAGGAAAGAAGAACCTTCCCTAAAACTAAAATCTTCCAAAATTACTGTCCACCCTGGAGAATGAGCAAGCCCTCCTCATCCTGTCATCACAGTCACAGCCACCATGGTCCAGGACAGCCCTTGTCCCTGGAGGGTGTCCAAGTCCTGCCACTAATGAGAAAAAGGAGTACAAAGCTGACCTCTCTCCCTCATTTTATCCATAATTATAGCAGGCCAAGGTGCTGAATTTTAGTACTTACATACATAATTTTTGTAATAGCTTGCAATGTCATCCACATTATATCAATATGGGATCAAAATAACAAAATGGGTACTGATGTTGATATCAATTTTTTATGCCATAAAACCTCCATTGTGTTTGAGCTTTCTTGATTATTCTTCAAGATAGAAAACCAAACTCTGTTGAAAGCTTTTTGCTTGCCATTCGCAAGGTGGAGGGTTTGGGGGAATTTTGCAGACATTTTTGTTTCTTAAGGCTTTCACACGAAAAGTGGGGAACTATCTGAAAAAAGTGCATTTCTAAAAGGATTTTGATGCTGTTATAACAAATGAAATATTAAAAAAAACAGTAATGGGAAGGCATTGAAGGAAGAAAAAGGGAAGGAATATAGTTTACAGATGCTGTTCCCCACTTTTCTTCCTCTTTTTTGTCTTGCTATATTAAAAATAAGTAAGTAACCAAAAATAAAGTAGAAATGTTTGAGCTTTTGTAGCTCCCCTCTGCATAATTTTCATTTATTGTTCCTTTTCTTCCCGTCCATTGTTCAATCCATAGGACTCTATACTTAAAATTCATTTAGGCAATTAAATTAGGGAGAACAGCAGAGTTTCATTAGGCTGGGTCAGAACATGAGTGTCAGGGTTTTCACACATCCTGGGAAGGGACAGAAGGACAGTGTCACCCAGCAGCAGCCCCTGAGGGACCCAGTAGCTCCAGATCCCCCTGCAGACCCAAGATTCACCTTGTGCCATGTGAAGCAGCCACCCCAAGCAGTGACAAGTTGCCACCAGTAGAGTCCCTATGTTCCACTGCAATAAAGATTATTTATGCACCATGGCTGCTAAGTGCTACTAAACACAAAAACAAATGACACTATAGTCTCAGACCACTAAATTTGTCTCTCTGCTGTACATATCCTTTGCTTTCCCTTTGGCTGCCTTTTTGCTAGCTGTAAATTGCATAATTCATTCTCTCTGTTGTTTTATACTTTTGTGGTGAAATTCAGATTTATCATCATTAAATATTGCTATCACTGTTTACACAATGACGCAAACTGTCTGAAATGTGTCTCAGACTCAACGCTGACATCTAACCTCAGGAGAAGATGGGACTCTCCAGACCAATGCAGACCCAGCCTACAAGCCAAGTAATTGGGGTGAAATTGGAGAAAGCTATTGTAATCCAGGAATGAGGCAGTGAGGGTCATTACATGTTTAATTCTGCTTCTCCAAAGTGCACTGCACAGCTTGACAAGAAACGAGCCACTTAGGGCTTTTAATATTAGTTAGCAAGGATTATTTTTTTCCCTTGAAACACATATAAACTGAAGATATTGTACAATAACATGGGACTGTGTCCAACAGGGGGACAAAAGACTCATTTCTCCTCTGCTTTCTATCTTCTTCTCAAACTCTGGTAGAATTCCAAACTAGAAATCCTTCCATTTTGCATGGTTATTTTGTGGCCTGCGTGCTGGGGACCCATTTTCTGTGCTCCATAGGACCTGCCATTCCCCAGATTCAAAACCCAAGAAAGCCACTGGTGTGGGGCCATGTGTTGGTAACCCCCAGACCAAAGACCGCAACATGCTGGGGTGATGGGACACTGGTTTGTAGGGCAAGATGAAAATGCTGCTCCCTCCAACAATTCACAGTGTGTCTTGCTGGACCGGGGTGACCTGCAGGACACTGCATTTAGCCCCACTTAAGTCATACCAGAGATTAGCAGGTCTCCAGGAAAGCTGTGAAGTGCTGGGCTGTCAATCTCTCAGGGCTGGCCCTGCCTTGGCTGGTTCATAATAATGTCATCATGAAAGATTAAGATGCTGCAGCTTGGTGAAAAGCAGTGATAGTGCAATAAATCCCTCTGTTGGGGCACTTCCTCTGGCTGGTTGTCTATGCTGCCATTTCAGGCTGCTCTGAAATTAATTTCAACGTTCTTGTAGGTACTTATCTCACTGAAGTGAGATTTCCTGGGAATCATCAGGGAAGGAATGAAGACAGAAGAAATACAACTAAACCCCAGCACTTAAGACCTGAGCCCTCTATCGTTAATGGTCTTTGTGTAAATCAGGAGGAATTCCACTTTCATCAAGGGAATTATGCCAGTCATATACTGTTAGTTAGAAGACACTCAGGTGTGAGTCCTTATAGTTGGCTTTCCTTTATTCATTTTTATAAAAGGAGCCCCTGATCCTGTAGATGGCTGTGCTCAGCTTTTGGGTATCAGAGATGTCAGTGGTAGAGACATGGGACAAGAAGCACAATTGCTGCATTCTTAGACTTTATCCTGTATACAAAAGTTTCAGAACCCAACCTTAGTCAATTCAGAGGGAAATTGCAGTCAGAATCATAGGCAAGTACTAGCTCAAAAATTCTTTAAAAACACATTCTTTGGTGAAATTAACTGCAGATTGGATCTTTCTGTTGACGGAAGTTACATTTTCCTCACTTTCCAGCAAGTAAAGTTGAGGGCTGAAGTCTAATGCAGCTTAAAAAATATGATGGTTTGCTGTATCTAGCAATAATTGATGAGGTCTGAATTTGGGGGAGGGAATATTGCAGGGCAACAAATATGGAACAAAATGCTGTCTCCATGGTGGAGACAGCCATCCCACAGGGGCACAAATAGGGAACAAAATGCCATGGCAGGAGAAGCCATCCCACAGTGAATACAACTGACTGGGTGTCTGGATGCTTTGTAAAATTTTATTGTGAAATGCACAGATGATGAGCACAGCTGCAAAACATCAGGAGTGTTTATCATGATCTCCCAGAGCGTTCTGGGTGTGTTCCCCTTTGACACTATTTATGTAGGCTTAACCTAAGCTGATTTCAATGGAGACATCAAAATTGTTTCAAGGTGCATCCTATTATACACAGTATAAGCTTGTGGCTTAAGGTTTCTCTCCCCTGTCTTATGTGGTGTTTATCAGCATGCAAAGGACAACTGAATGAAGAAGTAGCTGATAGCATCTGACTAACTGTCTGCTGTTGCTGAAGCAAATAAAAGATGTTTCTGGCACTCACACAAGCATTAAAAAGGGGATTAAGCAGATTTTTGGGATGGAATTCAGGCTGAAAAAAAGTCTGTAATCCATCCTTCTAAGCCTAAACATTACAACAATCTTAAAGCAAAGGGCCTGACTCTTCCCAGCATTATTTTTTTACTTGAATTTGGGTGCTTCCCAGTGACATGCTGGTGTGCTGTGAGAATTACACAGCCAAGAATCAGATTCCCCTCATGATGTGCTTCACCTGCTTGTGTTCCCAAAGGCTTATCATGATCACCTGCATCCCGTACCATACAATAATCCTCTAATCTTTCAGACAGTTCACAGGCATAAATCTTGTCACAACTGTGGCACAAACCTGTTATGCTACAGAGGAGGAGATAATGTAGAAGCCTGTTCCAAATTTTCTCAGATATCTTGCTAAAAAAAAAAAAATGTGGGGTTTATACTTCCTGGTTTTGACAAGCAGTGAAAGCATCAAAACACTCCTAAGGAAGTTTTGATTTTGTAAGTTCCAGCTCATGACAGGGAGAGAAAGAGAGCAGGAATATTGGGTGAGAATAGGTATGGACAGCTACCTGCCCAAAGAGGGGTTTTACAGCAACGCTTCAAGGACTAACTTAGGAAATGTTGTTAGAAAATGAAATTACACAATTATTAACTTTGTTATTCTTCAAGAAAATCTCTCGAAGGAAAATAAAAGAAATTAAACCACAATATTAATCTTATCAGCAATCCCTCCTCTCCCACACTAAGACCTCGTGGCAGCTTTACTTAGTCTTCATTAAGCATTTTCAAACAGTTCGTTGCTAACAGTATCTGCTATAACTGTGAAATCCCTGTAGTACTCTCACAGCAGCAGTGCCAGGTTTTTAAGTGTGAGGGAGTACTGGGATAGACACTGTTTGTAATCTCCAGCCCAGGTCTCAAAGCTCTTCAGATTGAGCTGTTTACATTGTACTCAGGCAGATTTTTCCCCTCTGAGATTCACAAATTGCTTAACAGAAGTCACAACACCTGGGGGGTTTTTTAGGAGCTAAATTACAGAGTAGAAAAATATTTACTAAAACCACTTTGTTAGAAAGCGGGGGTTAGAAATTGAAACTTCTATATGCAGTCTCCTACCTAATCAGCAGACAAAATGGATTTCTGGACCTATAAAATGAAGCTTCTATCTCATTCTTCCAGGGCTGTCCAGAGAAGGAATTTCAGCTCTTCTGGTCCTGAGAATGGTCTTTTCTGTGGGAAAAAGCCATATTCCCTTCAAACCATCTCAGCCTAGGTAGTTGCCATAGGTATGACAGTGCTGGGTTACAGGTCAGCTCTTTGTGAAGGAGGTGCTGGACTTTGTGCAAATTCCATTGATGACAATGGACTTCAGGTGACAGAGGTCTTTGCCTCTCCTTGCTATCAGCTTGCAGTGCTGGTCACAGACCAGTAAGGAGCTAAAGGCAGTCCCTGGGTTTGTGTCGAAACCTCTTATTAACCAGGCTATAAAAGTTGCAGTGGAGGAGACATATTTTTTGTAGACTCACTACTAATATTTTCTCTTTCTGTCTTTGCAAAGCTGTTTTTACAAAGCCAGGTACTGGCTGGATCCCAGCAGCCCTTATCACAAATCAAATTTTGCATTTATTTGCACTTTTGTCATTGGAAAGGAGGAGGTTTTATTAATAGAAGTGCTAATGTTCATATCTGGAATTCACTTCTGGATAGAGAAACTCCTGTGCCAGTGTTCAACCAGGAGTGAACTTTATGGTCATGTTATCAACTCTGAAAACAGGAGATTAAGCAACAGCCAATGAAGTGGTAACAGATTTTTAACTCTATCAGCATCAGCTGCCCACCCCTCTGTATTGTTTCCCTGTAGTCTCAATCTCTCATACTTACTCATACATACGAAGGTTTCCCCAACGAAAGAGAACCACTGTGTAGCATTATTTGTAAAACAGCTCTGTCTTGAAACCTGATAGTGCATGAACCCAACCTGATAATTTATGAACTCACAGCTAAGCAAGAAACAGTTCCCCTGCAGCCCAGAGAAAATATACTGTAACATGCTAGATCTTTTTTAAATGTAAAATCATATTGCCATTCAGGTTTGTGGCTTTTTTAAATGTGGCTGTGCTCAGAGAAGTGACTATAAAAACAGCACACTTTTAATCAATGGATCTGCTGTCTTCTGCAGGAAATTTGAGTCAGATATGTTTCATTTACTGACAAAAATAATACCTTGTTTTTGTATTTTCTACTCTGCTGGCAGCATAGGAACTGTACAGCCCTGAGAAAAGTAGCCAACTCTCCTCTGGTTCACACACCATCAACAGCACATGTAATTAATTTTAACCACTGGGTTTAGATTGCCTGTGCAAAGAGATTAGGCTGATTTTCATATCTGGGGCTGGATTTACTGAGCTACTGGCTAGAAATACTGGGCCACTTCTTCCAATGGTACTCAGGTCCCTCAACTGCAGCAGGAAATCTGACCCTTCATTTTCTCGTTGCTTGCCCACTTTGAGCAGGGATCTCTGCTCAGTGGTGACCACACCACACAACACACAGATTTGGAACCGGATGTGTCCCTGCACAGGAGGAGGAATAACACCCCTGGACCAGCAATGTACCCACCCTGGCTTCACTGCCCACTAGCTGTGTGAGAAAATGCCATGCTTGGGATCTCAGGTATCCAACAGGGTATGAATCCCTGACTCACCTCAGCTGCAAAATAAAATACGTCCTCATGTACCACCAAGACATCTGACTGGTAAATCATCTAGGTGGCAAATACTGGAATAAAATGTGTCTCCAGCCACCAGCAACTACACAAAATGACCACTAGTTTAATTCATTCTGTGTGGGCATGGAATCCGTACTAAGCAGGGCTGGGTAACCCTCTCAACCCATGCCATCCTCCTGCTGACACAGTCTTGCCATCACACCCTGGCTGTGACACATCTGTCACACATCCGGCTATTTTCAGAAGGATTTAGCCTACAGGTGGACTGAACTGGCAGTGTGTTTCATCTGGTCCTGGCTTGTTTTGCTTACAGTGCCAAAGCAACTCAAAATGAAATTATCCTTTCAAAACAGTTTCCAGATTAAACTATCTTCTAGCTGCAAATGAAAGCCACGCTGTCACCCACCAAGCCAGCTGTTTGTTTGCAACACTGGAAATAAGCGTGCTGGAAGCAGACAAAAAAGCTTTCAAGTCAGTCCATTGTTGACTGCAAGAGATGATGAAGCTGCAATTGCCTCACATTTTCCAACTAAATCAAAGCAGGAAGCTCCCATCCTGATGGCCTGAGTTACAGGAAGGGCAGTTCTGCATGAAAAATTTGCATTTGCCCAAGCAAATATATTCTGCACGTGGTATTTTGCATGAAGAGCATGGTGAGCTGGCTCTGCAAAGCTGAACATCAGCTTACACCCTTTCAGTGAGACAGAAGAATGGTGTCAGTGCTTGCCAAACACCTTTGCCAACTAGAAGAGTTTTTGCAATTTCTGTGTAAGGCAGATGTCTGTGTGTATTCACTCTCATGGGCTGTGATTGATCACTAAATTAAGATCCTCTACAAAACATTAAACCTGTAACTAAATTTTCCCTCTCTGAATTCATGCAAAGTTTGACATTAAGCACAACTGTCTTAGGTAGCTAACTCCACTTGTCCCTGATATTTCATTATGACAAATGGGATGTATTTCCATCACTTATCATAAGATCAACACTGCAGCCAAGCAAGTGTTAGCTTATTTATTGTCAGCCAGGGGATGGATGGTCTTAAGTGCCTCCTTAATCAAAGGGATGATTCCTTAACAAAGTCTCTTCTCACAGATGAAGTGTCCGTCTTCAGTCTTTGTCTGTCACTCTATCAAATTTTATCAATCATACTGATTGTGGTCATGTGCAAAATGAGTTGTTCTGGCTGATCCAAACACAGCACTGAGAGCATTCTTAGTGTGATTTTCCTTTGTTGATCTGACAGACCCAGAAGTGACCAGGTGGTCCTTCCTCCCTCTTATTTCATGGTCCTTCGTCATGGATCTTCTGTGTTTGCAGGGAGAAGATGGGCTCAGTGGGGTAATCACACATGAAAACCCTGCTTGGCCTTAATCACCAGGACCAGACTAGATTGGCAGAGTTGGAATGTCTGTGTGCTAGGTCCTCCCCCAGCTCTCCTCCGCCTGCACCCTGCTATCCCAGAACTGGCTTTGAAACGGCCATGGAATTGCATCTTCACACTGCAGTATTTTGGCCAGACTCAAGGAATATACTTCTCTGGTGAAGGGCTCTCCCAATATTTCCTGCAATAAGGAGCCTACAGGCAGCTCTGGCTGGCCAGGGAAGCTGCATTAGAAGCTCTGCTGCCAACACCCCGATAAGGCCCGACCTGGTGTTGTTTGTACTTCTTAGTCACCTTTATTTGTTTAAGAGGCCAGACAAGGCCAACATTTGTGATGCCTTGTTTATTCTGTGGCTTTCACTGGACCATATTAAACTCATCATTACTTCATATGAGCCTGAGATAGGCATTTTTTGCTGGCAAGTGTTGACAGTAAGTAACAGACACACTGCCGCAAGGTAACATGTTTATATACTGGTGTGAATGCCTGGTGGATTTTATTCCTGTAAAACTATCACAGATAAAGAAGCTACTATCAGATAAGTGACTATAATAAATGGCCACAATTAGTGCTCTGCTGATGAGACTACTCGGTGGTCTCTCTGCTCTGTTTTAGACAAACCCCAGGTCCAGCTTGCTTAGTATAAATGGAGACAAGAACGATGTAAAATAACATCAGCCTCTCTTGATTTCTGGGGATGTTTTACCAAAATACCACTGCTAAGTGAATTGAAATCTCCTTGTATTTATCTTCAGAGGACATAAAAATGGGAAAATCAAGTCAGAAATAAAATAAAAATGTTCATTTATGTACACAAAACACAGCTACACACACCCACACACCCACACACACACACATACACACACACACACACACTGGCTCCTTGCGTGTTTCCCTCTCTTTTAGGACTTTGGGTTACACTGAGGAATTTGGTCCCAGCTGGCATTAGTGCTCACAAGTCTTTCTATTTGATGTCACTGTAAATAACTTTAAGAGTCAGGGGGTTGGGGAGGCACCAACTTGAATCTGCCTGCACCCCACCGGAGACATGTGAATCCTGCTGCTGCTGCCCCAAGTGTGGAGATGCCCAGAACACTTCCATTCCCCAGCAACATGTCCTCCCAGGACATGGGAGGGAATGGGGTCTTCCCTGCTCTTCCCATGCTCCTGGGAGCTCACTGAACCAGCATAGGCATTGCAGGGTAGGCAGTGCCACCACAGTGCAAACCCGGGTGCAGCCACCTCCACCCCAACACCCCTGGGGACAGGTGCTGTCTGCTCTCAGCCTTGTGTCAAACCTTGGTAGCAGTCCAGAGGGCCTGATATACCTGAAGAGGTCTGCTTGTGTTCTGTCTGTATTTTTATTCATGCAGCATTTATTGCCTCTCTGAGTCAGTGGATCAAGTCCCACCACGAGACATTTGTCCAGACAAAATCCTTCCTGTTGAACAGCCAAAGTCCGCTACAAAACACCCACTATCACATACATGATACCAATCCTCTTCTCACCTTTGCCAACAAGAGAATGCAAGAATTACAATAAAAGAAGCAGTGCCACCCCAGGGCTGTACAGAACCAAGCCCCAGCCAGAACCAAGCTCCACATCATCCCTGTACCTCACTGGTAAAAAACACTCACTCCTGACCCATTCTCAAGGGCTGCAGTAGTGATAAGGAGCTTTTGTATCAGCTTCAGTTCAACCCCATTTCTCTTCCCTCACCTAATCTCCCTCACCTGAGATTAGCCTCATGCTGATTCATGAAGTTTTCTTACAGTCACTGCTCTAAAGGCATCTCTGTGGACATCTCATTGCAGCCAGTTGTCAAAAATGGGAGTCTATAATTTAGGCACTTTAGGCATTTATACTCTTGCACAGCCTCGTCATTTATAGAATGACTTGTGTTTACTATGGACTACTTCTCCATATAAAGAGGTATATGTACCTACACACTCCAACACACACATGGATATCTCCATAAATGCACTGAAAGAGATTTCCAACATACTTTTACTGTCATTAAAGTAATTATGATATTAGTAAAGCTCAAAGGGATGGCTTGTGAAACACAGGCTGTCATCCTCTTGAGTTATTTTTCATTTGTAACTACAGATTTTGTTCATGTAGTATCAAAACAGCACTATCCAGCCCAGTCTCCTGAATCTGTCTCTGGATCTATCTTCAACCCTCTCTGAAATGTGATGACTTCCTCAGAACCAAGAAGTGGGAAAAGCTCTTCCATAAAATCGTGCTCCTACTGGGTTTTATACTTCTACTGGATTTAATATTTCCTAGTAAGAGAAATTTCATTGCATGGTAGAGGAACCCACACACACTGCATCCCAGGAATTAAGTGCTTGTGCACAGTAGGATTTATGATGGTTCTTTGTATTCCTGTTGCCAGAATATCTCATAAACTCACAAAAGTTATGCAGACATCAGTGTGTTTACCTTTTCACAAGCTTAAAGCTGATTTATTTGAGCTTTGAAAAACAGGATAATAGTCCTTGTTGAAAACTCCGTGGAGTCCAGATTAAAGGAAGACTGTTGAGTAGTTTAAGCCCCAAATTTGAACTGCCTTTGACTATCATAATTTGACTACAGTGTTCACTTAATTCTCTTGAAACCAGTACATGGTTTGTCCCCATCTATCCAATTTATATGTGTGTGTTCCTGTTGATTTTTGCATGCTTAAAGCCCTGACAATTCCCAGTAAAGTGACTCAGGTGAGACAGTACATTACAATAAGTTGCTACAGAGTAAACACTGCTCTAAGACACCACCAAAAATCCATGCGGGGCTTTGCACCCCAAAGGGTATGATTACTATCACACTGGTAAAAATTTCCTTCAAGAATGCAAGGTCTTAGGGCAGAGCAAATAATTTCTCTCAGTGATTTGTCTTTATAGGTAGCTTTGCATTTGTGAGTGGGCTATGTGCATGAGTACCAGCCTCCAGGTGCTTAAATAGATCATCTCCAAGCATCAATTCCATTTAAATGTACTTTTAAAGACTAGAGACTTGGATCCATAAATGAGTGACGTACTGAGGGAAGGGAAGCAGGATCCCCTGGTAAAGGACACTGTGGTAAATGAGCACTTCACACAAAACTCCTTGAAGCTGTCCTGGCTGCTGTGTGCCTGTGTGCAGAATTGTCAAGGTTAGGAGCTCACAACAGGAGTTTCATATATGTGTGGCTCATGTCAAGCCCTCCTGTTTCCATGGAGAAAGACAATGACTTCTGTAATCAGAAGAAGACCTCATTCTTAGATAAAATCTTAACTGAAACTAAGGATTACCTGCACTGTTTAGACCCTGCAGATCTTCCTTCAGCCACAAAAAGAAAATTCTTTCACTTGATCCTAGAAGTGCCTGATATTTCCCACTCACTATTCTACTGGCATTAGTAGTACCCATGATTATATAGGAGTCATCAGGTATACAAATCCTTTCAAAAACACATGAAACTACTAGAAAACTGGATATTTTTATGGAATCAAGTTGGACAGACATGCAAGATCATGCAGGAGGAGGAGAAGATATTTCCAAGTAATAGAGCTTAAAAGCTTTACTTTTCACCCCTCCTTTCCCTGTTGTGGTCATTCTAGGTTTTTAAATCTTGTATATATAAGTATTTCTGAGTCAGCATTCTGCAAAGCCATGTTTTAGTAAATTAAACAGCTATTAAATATAGCACCAGAAATTAAAATAGCTATTGAGTTCCTATAAAAATGCCTCCTTAAATGACAGTTCAGGAAAACATCACTCACCTTAATGGAGAACCACTGTAATGGAGCAAGAAGCAACTTGGAAGCAGAAGCAGCGAAGACAGGAAGATGGGTTCAAGTTCCCCCTCATATTTTCTTAAGAAGAAAAACTATCTTTTCATGAGTAGCTTACACACAATCCCAGCCAGGTCCACATAGATTTAGACAGGACTTGGTTCCACCTCTCCCTTCTTCTCTTGTTTTTGTGTTCAAAAAAAAGCCCTAGGAAAAAGTGTGTTTGGCAATGGTGTAT
Source organism: Molothrus ater (assembly GCF_012460135.2). Taxonomy (NCBI): domain Eukaryota; kingdom Metazoa; phylum Chordata; class Aves; order Passeriformes; family Icteridae; genus Molothrus; species Molothrus ater. The sequence goes on from NC_050480.2 coordinate 18,592,073, forward strand.
GCATATATATCTTAAGACACAGAGAGAACTATATTAATGGTGGTAACTGGGTTGATTTGTGCATACAGGGGCTGGGAAAGGATCCCTACACTCATATCTGTTTCCTGAGTCTTCACTGTAACCTACTGAAGGTTGCAGCCCTATTTAACCCAGAGCTAATTCACAATACACCACAAAATGTAATGATATATTCCATTGCGTGGGTACAGTAAAGGCACTGTTTAATACCCTGCCCTAATTTCAGGCTTTAAAAAAGGATGGTCAGAGAGGTGAAAGAGAGGTGTCTTTTTCATGCACAAGCCAGGTCAGCCAGGGGAGGTGAAGTGCCTGTTTCTCAGCACTAGCCTGGGTTAAACTGTTCTGTTGGCTTTGATTCTTAGTCTGGATTTACACCAAGAAGTGTTTAAAGTCAGTCAAATGTCCAAACAGATTGCAAATGTGACTGGGTTTAAACAACAAAAATGTGTCTACAATATTTGCTTGTGCCCCAGAAACTCCATACATTGGAAAAAAAAAAAAAAAAAAAAAAAAAAAAGACAGCCTTTTACAGTCTGGACCTTGGTGGCTGATTTATTAGCTTTCCTGTTTTCATCAAAATGTTCAAGTTGCTAAAAACCCACTCTGCTAAGCCTAATGTGTCTGGCATTCATCTTCACCTCAGTACCATCTGCAATAACAAGCAACAGATCCCTGATCTACGGCTGTAATACCTCTCCAGGAGTATCTGCCAGTAAAAAAAATATTAAACAAAAAGAAAAGGAAAGGATGAGTAGGATGAGCCTTCCTCCAGCTTGGAACAATTCCTTGGTCCTATTTTCCTTGGTAATCACAATAAACTGTTACACTTTCCTTTCCTTTTGGGGAGGGGGAAGGGGTTTCTGTTTTAAGGAGCTCATAACCTGGCAAATAACAGAGGCTTTTCCAGTTCCTGTGGGAAGTATCTGTTCTTTTTATTTCTGCAATAGTGAAATTAAGCTGTGAGCATTGGACAAACAATTAGAAATGTGTCCTATGATCACTTGCCCCAGTGAAGCTCTTATGTTCAGCGACATTTCCTTTCTACAGCTTCTCCATTCCAGTCTTGGTGGAAGCACCACTTTGCTGACAATAACAAGAGGGAAAAGGGCAATTTTGGTTTGTATGCCTGTGGATGAGCAACTGAAGCACCATTCACCCCATAACATTTACACTGAAAAATTTTCTTAGAGCTTTCTTAAGAGGACCAAAACCCTGACCCAGAGTCAGGTCTTCCAGAGGGACTGCTGCAGGCTGCCAAGGAGGGGGGTATAAAAGCAGGGTGAGTTATTAAACAACCCCTCCCTTACACTATCCTACCTCTAACAACTTCTAAGCCTTCCCATGCCTGATGTGTTCACATCCTCGGTGCCCCTGAGTGAGTTTCTGACACAAATTTGTTGTCTCCCCTTGAGTTTTGTCATCTTCTAGCATTCACTATAACCTTGGAAAGGCTTCCCCTTTTGTTGGCCTTCACCCTGGTTCCTGTTAGTTCCATTTGAAGGCCCCTTGGTTGTGCACAGGAATGTGTGTCTGTCTCTCTGAGTTCTTTCTCATTTCTGTACTTGAGTGATAGCACTGAAGTGTAGCTTTAGTCAGGCTCAGATGATCTTCAAGCCTTCCAGAGGCACAAATGGCAAAGGAGGGTATGGCAGATATACCATGGGAGGCAAGTGAACCCTGTGTGTGTGCCCCACAGGCTGTGAGCTCACAGCTGGCTGTAGAATCACTTCTAAGTAAGAAAATTGCAGGCATTTAGCCTCACACACAGATGTCCTGCAAAGAGAAGAAGGAGTTCAAATCTCTTAAGGTATTATGCTGTGAGTAGTTCTGCATGCAGGTCCATTAGCAACAAACATGTTGGAGGAAGTTATTATTGTGGTAATTTTATTGACAGAGCTGGAAAATCCCTTCGTATCACTTCTCTCATTCTCTTCACCTTTTGCTTTGTTCTGCATAAACACAGTAGTACCTCTCCTAATTTGGGCTCTCCAGGCTAAGGCAAGCAATATAAGAACTGCAATGACTAAAACGGTGCAAAAGAGTTGACAACCAAAAAATCCCTCAGGAGCAATTACTTTCATACCTTTACTTTAAAAAAAATAAAAGACAAGCATTCTTGGAAGGAAAGGTGTGAAAAAATATTTAATAGGCAACAGGAGAGCTTCATTTGTAAAATATCAAGAGCTCATCTCAGTAGAGCTTGCTGAGATCTTAAGGGACATTATTGCATGGGGAAGAAAGAGTGAAAATCCATCCTAGCCAAATTTGAAAGGGAGTATCAGTACCAGTTACCCTCATTTCTGACTTTATCTTCATGAAAGCTACCTGCTGAGATGTGGTTAGATTCCCTTTGAGACATTTGTGTAAATATGAGTCTAAATATAAGTGATTGGAATATTCAGTGCCTTGGCATATACCTGGGAGTGTGTGTCGCAGCAGAGCTTTTGGCCACACAGAAAAACTGACAAAGTGCAGGACCAAAGAGTGACATTTGAGGTGGAGAGTTCCTTACTGTTCCTTTAACAGTATAGGAGTAGACTGGACCTAGATGGGTAGAAAATTGCTCTACAAAATCAAAGATACTGATTTGGAATAGAAGTATTTCACACAGAAAGTGCCTGGGGCATCTGGTAAACAGTCTGAAAGTGGATAGCTGAACTTGGACTGCAGCACTTGGGGATAAAGTTAGTGACAATGATTTTTTTAACAGGATTGAGAACAATTTGGATTTTTGAGTACTATGAGATCTGATGAAAAGCAGCAGGAGGGAGCCAAGTGTACAATTATTGTTGTTATTAAAAGTAATATTACAACACTGATATTATGAAAAAATCAGCAGATGGCAAATGCCTTTCAGTGAAGGCAAAGGCAAAATAATGTGTCTGGTAGCAAGGAGGGAAGCTAATGATTATGTGCTAAATGAAACAGCCATTCAGCATGCTGGTCAGGAAAAAACATTTGGGAGTCATTGTGGAAAACACATTGAAACCATTAGCCCAGTTCAGAATAGCAGAAAAGGTAAAAGCAAGAGAGGCTGTGTTGTTCCTGCACAATGCTCGGAAAGGGTGCCCTATTTCTGAGCTCTCCTTGTGTTGTGAATGTGTTCACATTGACCACAAAAGCAGGGGTCCCATTCAGCTGGGCAAGGTCTCCCTGTATCCAAAAGGAGAGTCCCTGCTCCAAGGTATTTAGGGTAGAAATCTCAAAAATGCCAGAGGTACTCAAGGGGGAATCCCTGGTTGTCCCACTGAGGGCACAGGGCCCTCTTGGCCATCCAGAGCCAGAGGAAGGAAGCCCTTCTGTCTCCAGCATTCTGGGAAAGGTAAACCAGCCAAGGCAGCCAGCAGGACCAGGTAGAGGTCACAGCTCAGCACCTCCTGGCTCTCTCTGCCCACGGGGTGAGAGGGCAGGATGCCATCTCACACCACCCCAGCCAGAAGGATGAGGTCACTATTGCCATGACCTGAGCTCACACCCTCCCAGAACCACATGGAGCTGCTTTGCCCGGGATGGATGCTTCATTTCTGAGCCAAGCCTGTTGAAAGGGGTGAGTGAAGCTCCTCTCCATATCCTCAGTGGAAAGCAGGGCACATGGCTGAAGCTGGACGGAGGTTACAGTGAGAGAATCCAAGAGCTGATTTTAACTGTGTGATGGGGATTATCTGCACAGCATTCAAAGGGTACAAAACAGGGCGTCATTTGTTATAGGATGACACAACTGCTCCAGCTCTAGCTATCCACAGCTTCCCCTGCTTCAGCAGCAATTTCTGTCAAGCCTTTCTGACTGCCAGGGCCAGACCAAGCCATTAGCACAGAGGTAGATGATGGCTTTTGTTTGCTTTTCTCCTGATCCTTTTTTTTTTTTTTCCAAGTGGGCTCTACTGCTAAACTCTAAGAGTGCTTTGCTCATTTAAAAACAGAAAGGTCCAGTCATCTTTAAGTGACTAGCTTGCAGCCAGTTTTCCCACAAAAATAAGCAAACTGGAGAAAGGAGTCAGAGCCTAAGCCCTTTATGGGAGATTGATTGTAAAGCTGGTGGTAATGTGACAAGCTGATTTGTGGTGGCTCCTCAAAGCTTGTTTCAACTGTAAACCTCAGTCACATTTATTTATTGTATCAATAAATAAATTTATTTATTTATTTTTGAACATAAATTTATTTAAATTTATGTTCAAAATGCTGCTATCTCATGCCCTGACCATGGAATGCCAGGCATGGGGAGGGCACAAGTATGTGTCTGTGTGTGGGTACATGTGCATTCATATGTCTGAGACACACTGTGCATGGCCTCTTGCCCGCAGTTATCCTCTCCCCTCCTCCAGTGTATGCTGGATCAGGAGTCTGGCTTGCTGCCACATTTGGTGATGCCAAAGTTTCCATAACAGCACCAGCCTGAGGCTTCATGGCTCCTTCATGGTGACCAGGACCCCTTTTTGAGGCTTAATTTGCTGACTGTCCTCTTTTCCAGTGATAGCTGCAGCAGCTGTTTCTTCTTCCTCCATAGCATGTGGGTTGCCAGAAAGCCTGAGGGGCCCACCAGCAAATTTCTATACTTGGATCTAGGTCTGTATTTGCGTCATATTTTCTTGAAACAGGAGTCACATGGTGGGTCTCTCTACTTTCTACACAAACATGATTTAATGTTTTCCTCAGCAGCACTGAGCTCATATGCTATAACTTGAAATTGTAAGGAGGATTGGCTCTTCTCTCATTAACGTAATCACTTTAGAGTAGTTGATATGTCCTGTACCCAACTTATGATGTAGAGTTTTATGATGTATTCCTTCACCTCCATATAAGTCTAAACTGGTCATAAAAGATAGCCACTTACTGAAGAAAAATATATTAAGGTTGCTGAAACTAGGACAGAAAGAGATTTTCATAGCAACGAAAAAATAAATGCCTTGGCACATGTCCTACTTGTTTTGCACAGAAAAATGCAGATAAAAGGGAAAATGCTATACCCTTCCACCACTTCTTATCTTTTACTCTGACCTTTGACTCTTTCCTTCCTTCTCTCATCAGCTGTGATCAGAACCATAATATTAATAATGCTAAAAGCACTGCAAGCCTCCTGCTGGTACCGAGGACCCCTGGATTCACTGGCAACACATTCTGTGACTCCAGTGGCAGTCTTGGAAATGTTTTTGTCATTTTTCTCAGAGGTATCAGCCCACTGGAAAAATTAATAATGTTGAGAAGCAGGACTGTGCTGTACCTACCTCGAGTACCAGAAAGCAACACTGAGGCAGACTCTGGTGCTGAGTAAAGCTTGTCAAGACACAAAATTAGATTGGTTTAAAAAGACTTCTGTATTTCTGCTCTCTTCTGTTTATATGGCTCATATCAACACAGTATTTTAGTATGTAATGTCTATTTATATATTTAACAGTTGTTAAACTTCTGTGCAAAGCACTGTCTTGGTATTTTTATTTTAGTTTAAAAGTGAGTCAAAATACAGTTATATGTGTAGCATGATTTAAGACTACCAGAGCTTTCCAGTGGAAAGGACAAAATTCAAAACTACTTTTTGAGAAATTGTGGATGTCCTTCTTCTGGAAGTATTCAAGGCCAGGTTTGATGAGGCTTTGGGCAACCTGGTCTCGTGGGAGATGTCTCTGTTCATGGCAGGAAGGTTGGAACTAGGAAACCTCTCTCTCTAAGGGCTCTTTCAACCCAAACCATTTTATGATACTAACATAGACCCACCTTGCCCATAGCCATGAGGTCCTCCCTTCATCTGAATTATGCATCCCACAAGGAGTCCTTTACTGTAGGACAGGATTATAAACACTTGCAGGGTAATTTCCAGCAAGGCTACAGTAGGAACAAATTTGCCAGAGCTGGAAAAATGAATCTGTCATCACAAGATCAGTACTTGCAAGTAAAAGTGTTCACGTTTAGCTTATGAAGTTGTTTGCCTTGGCTTCAAGTCTGTCACTTTTAAGAGATATTTTGTATTTCAGAAGCATAGAAGTGAAGGAGTGTGTACTTCCATCTATATTTCAACAACCTCTGGCTTTGGAAATATCTCAAACAGCCCATCTCTCCACGTTTTTTGCTGCACATATGTAAAAAATGGCATGATCTCTGCTATTTCAACAGGTGGCTTCTCACTGTAATGTGCTCCATGGGCTGCACAGGTCTGCATTTTCCTCCTGCAGTCGCGCACCTCCTTGAGCAAAGCAAGCTCAGCTCTCACACAATAATGTCAACAGTGCAACCCAAAAGTCAAAATTTGGAAAAAACAGTGCCAAGCAAATGGATCCACACAGGAAACAAAAACCAAATACCAAATACAAGAGCTGAAAGCTGGATTCATTTCACATGCCTGAGTAAGAACAAACTGAATCTGTCAGTCAGCAAAGGGCAGTTACAAAGAATTGTCTCTCACGAACTCCACTCTCTGCCATGGATGAGAATGTTTTACCTCCATAAAGCATGGGATGCCTATCCATTTTCATATATCATTTCCAGGTAGTAAGAAAAAATTAAATCAATCACGAGATTCATAATAAAAAGTAAGTATGTATCACTTCATCATCACTACCTCTCTTAGGTAACAGTCTCTCATTGAGGATTACAAAGATAGGGTTATTGCCCCAGATAAACCTTCTTCAATATCCTCTTAGGCATTTCAGATTTCGCTCTTAAAGGGGCAAAACAAACCTGAAAGGAAAAAAACTGTTCCCAGAAATACTTGTTAACAGAAGTTACCTCCTGCCTTTTAGCAAGGCTGTTTTGAGGGGAGCAGTTCAGCCTTCTGTCAGAGGCAGTCCCCAATTCATGTTTGAGGGCATTAACTCCACCCTAGCTGAATCCAAGACAAAAACTTTAGGCACCAAACACCTCTGAATCACTTCTTGCACACAACTGATTAGTGCCAAGGCAAAAGCTTTCACTGCACTAGAGGTGAGCTTAGAAAAGCCAAAGCTGAAAATAATTCAACATTCCAGTGCAACAGCAGATTAAATAATTGCTCAAGAAAATGCGTGCAAGGCCCATTATTGGTACACAGGAACATTTTAGGAATATTTTAGTCAACTGCCTTTAAAAAAAGACAAGTATGGATGAAAAATACCCACTTAGCATTTCTTTCCTACAAGGAGCAGCCTAGGCTTTCATTTGACTGATTTTTCTGATTACTATTCCACAACACCCTTTTTAAACAACATCATTCAAGGAATCTTACCTGCTGTGCTTTGTGTAAACTGCCTTTAAAATACTTACATCATGCTAAAATTTCTTTTTGAAAGGTCAAAAAAATTGATTAAACAAACTCAGTCTTTTTTTCTACCAGCAGGCTTATTGCTATCACTTTTTCTTTTTGCCCTGATTCTTTTTCTGCCTCGTGGTTATAGAGATAGTACAACTGGCAAAAAAATGGGGACAAATTTAAGCCTAAGTAAACCTTGGTCATGATGCATCAGATCAGTGAAACTTAGGCCCAGAATTGAGTCTTCCCCAGCAGAAAACCCTTAATCACTGTCTTTCACAGCACAGATTTTGACATAGGCTTCCATCACTGCCAGCTCCCAGGTTGCTGGCATGGGTGAGTCTCACCACAAGGGCAGAGGTCCACACAAAGCACAGATCTCCACAGTAGGTTTGCCTCAACCTTTACAAAGGGAAGGAGAGAGCTGTCAGTGTTTCTTAGGACCAGTCTTGTTGCGCCCAGTTTGAGCAATGGGGTCTTTGTGAGGTTGCACTGCTGGCTGGGTCAGTTCCCACTCAACCATGTTGTGCTACCAACCACCACCAGCACTGGACTAAAAAGAGCAGGGACTGTACTGAAAATTTGGCCCAGGAGGGACAGTGAGAGTTTAGTTGGAAGGGGCACCGGCCAAAGGAGAGCTAGACAGCGCTCAAGGCTTCAGCAGCCCATCAGCTCCTGGCATGGAGACCACTCCACTCACACCTACCCCACCGTTCATGGGGATGGAGAGCCACCATGCTGGGATTCATGCACTGGCAGGGTCTTCTGGCCTGCATCTGCTCCAACATCAGCCAAGGGGGACCCTAAAATAGCACCTTAAAAATTTGAGTGGGAAGAAGGAAGGGGAAAATCTGATTACCTTCAAGGCAAATGGCCCTTTGATATCAAATTCCCAACCTCATGGCAGCAGCCTGCTGGTCTCTGGGGTTCAGTGTGACCCCAGAGTGGGTGGGCAGTGGTCACTAAATGGTGCATAGTGACCCTGCCAGTGGGTACATGGGCTGGAGAACAGCTCCTTTCTAATGATGAGGCTGTGGGCCACGCCTGGGGCTCATCCATGGAAGTGTGGAGTGCTCCAGTGACCTGGGCCAGCTTAGGAGCTCATGCATTTCAGAAACACACTAAATAAATAAGTGGACCCAGGATCAATAACCACTGCTCCTGAAGGAAATCTATGCAATGAAAAAGTCATCAGTCCTACCTTTTTTTATCCATTCCTCTCATTCCTCAACTTGAATTTCTTTCCATGCTGTGCTTTCCCACTCCTCAGCCCCTGCCTTCCAATGTCTGTTTCCTTCAGAGCTGCAACACTGGCCACAAGCAAGGAAGAAAAAGCTGATAAAAGATGATACACAACTCTCACTATTCCACAGTTTTCTCTAGGCAGATTTAGAAAGGTCCCGAATGCAAAGAGAAATTAAATCAGCAGGTAGGAAGACAGATGTGAAGTGAAATTCAAGATGCTGAAAAGCTGCTTTTCTCCAGAGTTCCTACTCTTCCCTCTGCCCGGAAGACAGGAAAGAGCAGAATGTTCATGACAGAGGAGAGAAAACTTCAGGGGGTCTTTAGGGGGAACTCAATCAAAGAAATTATTTTCCCACAGACCAGAGCTGAACAAACCTTAATGGCTTTTTCCTGATTGAAGAATAAACCAACTATTCATTTATTACTTGAACTGTATAAACAACCTTCCAAATGTTTTCCAGTTCTGTGCATACTGATGCTCATGTCTTTTCTGTTTGGGTTTGGTTCTCACCAGCTGATTTTGCTAATGGGCTAAATATACATCATGAAGCTACATCTTAAAAAAAAAAAATTTAAAATGGCTAATTAAAAACAAGGGCCAGCATAATGTTATAAGTGTGTGCATAGAGAAGCACACATATTAGAGATAAAGCATAAGCACATGGTGGGCTGGAGGGAGGGTGTTTGCACGGGGAAGGCAAGGGCCCCTGTGCAGATCGCTAGTGAGGGGACAATCCTGCTCGGCGTGAGCAGTGACAGAGCAGAGGGGCTGCTGGGTGACTTGAGCACGCACGGCATCGCTGCCGGGACATCCTGCTCACGGGACTTCTGCCGGATGAACGGCTCTGGATCGCTCTGTTTGTTTGAATGAAAGCCGACGTTTTAACAACAATAAAGGGCAGGCTAAATAATTCACTGGGCCGGTGAGTGTGACCCCTGAGATTATGGGCTGCGTCTCAGAAACTGAACCCCATGGCACCTTGGTTTGTATACACCTCCAGTTTGGTAGACGCGATAAATTGTAACATGAGATGGCAATATTAGCATCTTCCCTTGGCTTTCCCTCACCGAATAGAACTGCAGAGGGAACACTGCTCAAGCATTTCCTTTATGCTCGTAAGTAAATCATGAAACATCAGGGAATGAGACGGGTTTATGGCTTTCCAGTAAAATGCGATACAACTCGCAGACACTGAGTGATTTCACAGTTACCTTCCCAAGTGCGGCAAACAGAACAACAAGGGGGGGAAACCTCAACACCGTTTGCTTCTTGCTGTTGAAGGCTGACAATGAGGTTGCAGGAGAAAATAACATTTGTGACTTCCGAGCCTACTGCCTATGGACAGAAATACCAGCGGTAATTAAGCCCCGGGACACTTAAAGCAATTTATTAGAGGATTGGGCTCAAAAGACTGAGCGCCGCCCCCAAAAATTTAAAAAAAAAAAAATTATGCGTTCACTGCTGTTTCAAAGTCAGGAACGTAGTTGGAGTTCAGATTTTCGTGATGCCTTTGGCAGCCCCTGCCCGTCCGTGTGCTGCTGCAGTGTGTTACGGAAGAATTAAACTGTTTTCCCCGAAGCGGTCTGTGCCCTCGGCGGAGGCGGGGAGGGGAGGTGCAGACCCCGGGGGACAGTGAAGCCACCCCGGGTAGGTCTCTACCTTGTCCCTGGGCAGAGCCCGGCTGCCTGATGCCGGTCCTCCCTCTCCCCGCCCGCCCCAATATCATCCCTCTTCCAGGCGGAGACTTCAACGCCCCTTACACCTCTGAGGCTACAAAGAAGACGGTCGGAATACAATAAAATACAAAAATTCGCCTCTTTTCTCGCACCACCCCCACCCAGGCCTGTGGGAAGAGGGGGAAAATGAAGCAACCTTCCACCATCATCCACTTTAAAATGGGAGTGGACTCCCCCGCATGCTCCCCTAGGGGTACGCCCGGGCGATGACTCTCACGGGTCCCGCTACATACGCCGCTGTGAGGTGCCTTTCCCTCTTTCCCGGCTCAGCATCTGCGGTGCTGCGCCCCAGTGCTCCCTGTTTTCAGGTTTGGGAGAGGTTCCCGACGCCTTCAACAAGGGAGAAGAGAGAGAGAGAGACCGAAGGGGAGTCCTGAAGGTCAGCGGGCACTCTCCTCCGGGTTGGCAGCCCGGTGGCATCTCCGAGCCCGGCTCCTCTCGGCGAGCATGAAAATCTGCCTCCCGCCCGCTCCAACCTTTATGGCTAAACAAGTTCACAGTTTACACACAGTATAACGTCGATATTGCTCTTAATGGTCGCGGGAAACGGGGTCTTCGCAGGGATCCTCATAAAAACCCTTTATTTGGTTTCGAGCATTTTCTCGTAATCAATGAAAGTTGTCTGTTATCTCCCGGTGCATTTAGCGGGGAAGTTTATTGCCTGCCGGGCGGATTAAGGGCGAGACAGGAGTGCACCATACATGGAAGGGACTCCCGTGTCCCTAGATCCGTGCCTCGGATTCATAAAATATAACCATCCATTACGTTGCCGATATCTGGAGCCAGCAAATATACACACACCATAAATTGTCGCCGGCGGGGTGCGGGCCGGCCGCGGACGCGGGGGCTCCGCCCGCCCGCATTCCTGCCCGGCCGGGGGGGCGCCGGGGGAGTCCCCGGCCCATCCATCACCGCCGTTATGACTCTGCGATGCAGCAAATGGGTTGTGTAAAGAGGCAGCGTTTGACAAGGTGGCATGGTTATCCTGTCCAAATGATGCATAATATTAGTATTAGGGCTTAGATCATCGCATGCTTTTAAAATCATCACCGCTAACTAGGGCTGGTGAGGGGAGGGGAGGAGAGGTGGGGAGGTTCCTGGGGGCTTCAGTGGGCAAAAGTTTCCATGTAGATAATGATTATAGATGGTGGGATTTATGGGGGGGGAGGGGGGGGATGCACGCACAAATAAACACCTCTACTGTAGCGGAGAGAGGAGCCCGATCCCGCCGGGGCCGCGGGGCCTCCCCTCAGGCCTGCTCCGCCCGGGGGTTTGCGGGGGCGAGGGATGGCGGGGGTCCGAGCAATCCGCAGCTCCGGAGGGGGCGTCAGGACCTTTCCCACCTCCACCCCATCCCGGACATCATTCCCAAAGTTTCAAAGTTTTGATGATAAAGTAGAGAGCTCTTCCTCCTCACCCACCAGCGGTTAACGCGCCACGGCTGCAGTCACAGTCGCTGGTGGGTGCGGGCGGGAGGGGACTCTCCGGGGATGGGGAAGGGGCCTCTTGAGGCGGACGATCCCCATTAAGATTTGTCCTTGTAAATACAATGCTGTGAAGCGAACGGTATTAAGTATTGTATTAAGTTCTAGAGAACTGAAGAGCTACAGTAAAAAGGGAAGCCGTACAGAGCCAAGCCCGAGCCAAAACTAAGCTCCACATCCTCCCTGTTACACCTCTGGTAAAAATACCATCTCCCGAGCCGTGCTGAAAGGTTGTAGCTATAAGAAGGGGCTGTTGTATCAGCTGCAGTCTAGGCCCTTTTCTCCTCATCAACAGCCCATTTTTGTAGACTAAGCTCACGCTACTTCATCAAGTCATCTTATAGTCACTGTCCTGGGCATCTCTGTTAGGGTCCAGACAGATCTCGTTATGGCCAGGAATTAAACATGCCTGTAATCTAGGCACTTTTCCCGAAAAGGTATTTTAAAGACATTGATACCTCGCACGGTCCAGTCATTTACACAGACAGGTATTTGCAATGAGCTGCTTTTACATATAAATATGAGTGTATGTATGGCCATGTCCATACTCCAATACCTACGTACGGATTTCTGCATGAAAGCGCTGAAAAAGAGAATTCCGACATACTTCTACCGTCGTTAAAATAATTATGATAATAGATAAGCTCAAATGATTGCTTGGAAAACACAGGCTGTAATTCCCTCGAGTTATTTTTCATCTGCAACCACATGTTTTATTTATGTGGTGTCAAAGGACAATGACAAGGCTTAGGGCCAGGTCTTGGGCTCGTCCATGGAAGCGTGGAGCGCTCTAGCGACGCGGGTCAGCTTGGGAGCTCATGCATTTTAGAATCGTACTGGGTTGTTTTCAGGGAGACAGACCGGTTCCATGCCGCATCCCATCCTGCTTCCTCTTGCTTTCCATGGCTACGTTCAGGCACGGGCTCGGGAGTCAGATGGAGCTGGGGGGGTCTGTCCCGGCCCCGCACGGGTCACAGCCATTGTAGCTCGACTTAAATGGACCAAGGCCGGGCGGGCTCCAGGTTAGGCGGTGGGGGGGGGGGGGGGGGGGGGGGGGGGGGGGCGGAGTGCCTCTTCATTTCGTATCGGTTCTGATCCTTTGCCTCGGGGCCGGCACCAGGGCACAGCCCACGAAGTGTTTCAGCAAATCCCGGTGACGACGGTGATGTGAGGAGGATAAAATCCCTGCTCGGCGTGATTTATCACGCCGTGCCTGACCCCTGAATACTTGACTTACACGGCTGGTGACACATTACCCGGGAAATGAGGCTGGAGTGATTTGTGTGTGTGTGTGTGTTTGTGTGTGTGTGTGTGTTTGTGAAAGCGTGTCACTTCCCCACCGACCCCTCTCTTGGGCTGCTGGGCAAGAAACTCTCCAATCTCTGTGTTCTCTCCACCATCCCCATCCTTTCATCACCCCCACTCTGCCATGCATGTGACAGACCAAGTGGACAGGGGTGGTGCGGAGCAGCCGCCTGTTTTCGTGGCCGAGGAAAGGAACTGGTCATCGCGAGGGGGCGGGAAGTGCAGGCGATGGCACGAAGGCCGGGACAGATGGCCTAGGACCAGGCATAACTGGAGGGCTGTGATGGCTAGAAACCTTTGATTTGGGGTTTGCCCGGAGAACGGGGGTGGAGGAGGGCGACCCGGGTTTTTTAAGGCAAGCAGAAATTTGATTATAGTGTACGGCAGAGCTCTGTGATTTGCGGTGAGCGGATTTCATTAGCTACGGCCGTTTGAGTCTCGGAAAAGCTGCTCAGAGCCGCGGGGCCGGGAATGAAGCTGACCCCGAGGGCGGGTGACGAAAGGGGCTCGGTCGTAGCGCCGGTTCTCGGGGCCGGGGAGCCGCCGCGACTCCGGGCTGCTGCGGGAGCGGGGCTGGCACGGCCGGACACTACCCATGCCGCTCCCCTTTTCCCCGGGATCGGCCCCGTCGCCGCTTTCCCCACTGCTCCGGCGGACAGGGAAAGCCCCGGCCCCCGTGCTTGCTTTCCGCAGGGGGAGTGTGGGTCACAGGGCTCCTTTCGCCCCACCTGCACTCATGTCACCTGCCGCAGCCGGCACCGAGGCGAGAGGAGAGGGCTTGGCTCTGCTCGCTGTGGGGCTCAGCTGCGGCGTTTCCACGTTTGCTGAAGATGACGATGGTAGGTGGTGATGGTGGAGGGAGCAGCGGGCAGGAGATGCCCGGAGCGGCCGCGCAGCCCAGCCCGGCCCGTCGGGGGCTGCCTGGCGGGCCGCCGGCGCTGCAGTGGGATCGGCTCTGATTGCCGTCAACGAATGTCACCGGCAGAAGGAAAAACAAAAGCTGCTTCCAAAGATCGCGCAGCAGAATTTGGCAAGGTTCCTAAAGACACCAATTAGCAAAGGCTAAACCCATTAATGAAGTGGCGGCTCTCTGGTTTCAGCCAGGTGGTGCAGATCAGAGCGCCAATATCTGCAGCAGAGCCCCGCTTCCCTCCAGCCGGGACCTCACAGCAAACCTCCACATCAATAATACGCTTAATGGACCTCATTAGGGCTGGGGCCGCGAGTCCCGGCCTGGGAGCGGCGGAGATGAGGGGAGCAGGAGGGCAGTGCTCCCCGCGCCACGCCGGGACGGACCCGGCTCCCTCCAGGGGCGACGGACGGCGGGGCCGCCGCTCCCTGCGCGGGTCCTGAGCTCGTGGGTCTGTACGAACTGCGTTTATAGGTGGTTCTTTCCGAGATAAGCGGGACCTTGGTATCGCCTCACCGGGCTCACCAACCCACAAGCCACACACCTTCCCTTATAATCAAAGCTACCTCCGCCCGCCGAGCCACGAGCATCCGCCGCGGCCGGGCGGGCTGCGGAGGGCGGCGGTGCTCCCGCAGCGCGCCCCCGAGCCGGGGCTGTGCAAGGGAAGAGGAAGGGGCTTCTGCAAATGGATTTAAAAAGAAAAGCTCCCGGACCACACCTCTGTAAAAAGGGACCGGGGGAAAGGGACGAAATATTTCCGCTTTAGCTGGGGAAAAACATAAAAAGGGGTCGGGGGCGGGGGGGGGGGGGGGGGGAAATGAAATCCGAAGTAGTATAAACCTGGCTGAGGTGAGCTAGCATATTTAGCTAATGGACGTGGACTCTGAAAAGAGACCTCATATTTCTCTCCGAGGAGTCTCTCCAGGTCCGCAGCCGAGAATACACACAGAAAACGTTGTGCTTGAATTATAGCTGAGGCTTTGCTTTATTTGAATTCACTGGTGTTTATTTAAGAAAGTGAATAAAGGTTTTGTGTAAACAGCCATTATTTCTGATGAGCGCTCAACAGCAATAAGAAGGGGGTGGTTTTTTTAGTCGAGATTGTGGCAAAAGTTGACATTTTGGAGATTGCAGTTTGTCTTGCCGACGCCAGGCAGTCCCGAGGCATGAACTGCAGGGAAAGCTGTGTGTGCCTGCGAGTGTGAAACGGCAATGCCGAGCGCACTGGAGTCTGAAAACAATTATTTTTTAAGACATCAGCTTAAGCCCGACATTAAAATAAAATAAAAATATTTTCCTAAGGAGCGGGGCCGGTCTCGCTCTGCTAACGAGGCAGGCGAACTCAGGTTTCGCTGCCGCCGGCTCCGCGCCCACGGGGCTCTGGGAGGAGCAGCACCGAGGTGGGGGAACCGCGGCGGACACCCCGTCCTCGCCGGGCAGGACAGCGGCGGACCCTGAGGCCAGTTCTTCACCCAGCCCTTTTGCACCATGCATCTCTTAATTAAAATATTGCTTCTGTTTTGTTGCATTATTGTTTTGGGTGTTTTTCTTCTAATGTGGCTGTTATTTGTGAGGTTGACTCAGGTCTCTGGAGATGGGAGGTCTCTGGTAAGAAATCGGGCGAAAAGAAAAGTATCTCGTTGGGCTTCCTAACACAGCGCCGGGGAAAGGTGGGGTTATCGGTAAGCTGCTTCCCGGGAAGAAGGCTCGCCGGACCTGGCTCTGATCACCCCGGCTGCGCATCTCTGCGAGTATGGATGCCCCCAGACAGGGCTGGGATATCGGAGCGGCACGGCGAGGCCTCCCGCTTCTGTATTAATCCGATTTCCCATACATGCCAGGCAGGAGGAGGCAGGAAAACCTCCGTGCGGTAGCGTGTACCGCTCCCGCTTCTTGGTCTCTGGTACGACTTTTCATTATAAATCAGCTCGAAAAATTTCTGCGGGGCGTCCGGGTGGGGAAGTGAGGAGACGAAGAGAGTTTGTGCGGTGAGTCTGCCCTGGCCGGGACCGCGTGGACCAGGGCAGCGCCGGGGAAGCTCCTGCGGCCCCTGCGTGGGGACCCCGGCCCCGCCGCGACACCTCGCTGTCACCCAGCCGCGCTGTGGCAGGCGGGGAGAGCCCGAGGGGGTTGCGGTGCCCGGCACAGACATGGAAAGAGTCACAGCGGATTTAGGGGAGGTGAAGAGACCGCCACGAAAGCTGCTGCTCCTATTGAAACACCGTCAGGGATTTTCGTGTCTACAGTAAAACAGTGTGCTCGGGCGTCTCTAGTTCAGAGACAACCAGCATCAAAAGCCTTTCGTGTTACCCGGCCATAGCAAGCAAACAAAATAGAGGCTCCTCCAAGCTTTCTTTGATCTGTTCTGGGAGCGCGGGTGTTGCGTTGCGCTACGGACATGTCGCCTTCGCCAGCCAACGGCGTTGGAGCTGCCTGCGGTCACGACATTGTCCCTATTTTTTCCTGAAGAAATAGAGCAGTAACTGCAGCCTCGCGGGACGGAGAAAACTTCCTTCCCTGAAGAGACGGGCACAAATCTCTCCATGGGCTCATCTTTTCCTAAACTCGTTTTCGTGGCTTTGCTGTACCTGCACGAGCACAGCAGGGGCAAACTGGAGAGAGATGTAATTAATTTTTCCTTTAGCCGGGAGAGAGGAAGAAACCCACCCGCCCGCTCCGCCACTTGGCCCCTTGACCCGAACAGCACCCGAGGTACACGGAGCACAAGAAGTGGGCGCAGGACGAAGGATTTTTATCCCATCCCTTCCATTCCGACCTGAATGTCTTTACCCAAAGCTTGAGTCCCAACAGCATTGTTTCCCCGTTTCCCCCCTCTCTCTCTTTTTTTTTTCTTTTTTTTTTTCTTTTCTGTGTTATCTTAAAATTATGCCATAAAGGCATTGCCTCGCTCTCTCCCCGACTCCAAGTCCAGGCGGGCGTTGCTCCCGTTATTTGGGGAGGCCGAGGTGGAGAGAGCCTAGACCCGCGCAGCCAGCCCTGAGTTGGAGGAGGCACAGATTTCTTTAACCCAAGGGAAGAGAAACTCTTTCCCGACGCGCTTTTCCTTTCTCATCTGACAAGAGCCACTCCAAAACCCTCTCTCCTGCACGGGATAGTCTTCAGGAAGCAAACTAAAGAGGCAAACAAATTCCTGCGGTTCCGTGAGCCGCACCACGGTTTATCAGAGGAGAAACAGTCGTGTTTCGCTGGGCATCTGTCCCGCGGCTTCCCTTGCATTTAGGGGAGTTCCAACATCATGGCAAATCCTGCGCTGATGGGAGTGGGGCTGAAAGCGAACTGCAGGGCCCACACCGTGCCCCGATTAGCCGTGACACCCCCTCGATTCCTCCCTGGCAAGGTTTTAAAGGCAGAA
This sequence comes from Molothrus ater, assembly GCF_012460135.2. NCBI lineage: Eukaryota > Metazoa > Chordata > Aves > Passeriformes > Icteridae > Molothrus > Molothrus ater. Next base: position 18,609,361 of record NC_050480.2, read on the forward strand.
CATTAAATTACAAAGCCCTTCCAGCCCTTTCTTCCCTCGTCCCACTTCTCTGTCCCAGGACGGGTCGTTCAGGGACGGCGCCCCGGGAGCACTACCTCGTGCGAGTGCCGCGGGCATCCAGGAATGCATCAGAACTTTGTGAGCGCCCCCCTTGGAGATCACCCTGCCTGTGATGGCTCTGACGGAGCCTCTGCCCTCTCGGTTACACGTTTTTACCAATTCGCCTGTCCCTTCTTCGTCCCGCAAGATTTCTCTTGGCCTGCTGTATGCCCCAGCTTCTTCTCCCCAGGGCTTCTGGTGAGGGAATTCTATGGGTGTTTCCCTTTCCTCGGGGCTTTGCTCTCGCTAACAAGGGTGGTCCCCGAGGAGAGCGTCCTTCCCGGAAAAACTCCCCCGGCCCCGAAGGACCTTCTGAGAAGCAGCGGGCGAAGGCCAGACGTGCACCCGCCTCCACATCACTGGACGACACCGGCATTTTCCCGATCTTTCACTTTATTCCTCTGTCTCCTCTTTCTAACGATGTCCCAGGTTCAGCGCCCATCGGCCGAGCTTGTGGGGAAGAGGGAGGGCAGCTCGGCCTCTCCTGCCCTTCCCCTGCCTCCGTGAGCAGCCTCCCTGCCCTCGCGGATTTCTGTGCCGAAGCAAAAAACTCTCTTCCCAGAGGGAAGCACGGGGGCTGCTCACCGCCGCGGCTATCGCCCTAATCCGTGCTGCTTGGCAGGTGAGGAGGGGGAAGCAGAATACCTCAGAAGCAGGCCCCGTCCTCCCTCGTGGCCCGGGAGGAACGGAACACGGAGTAACGCGGCGCTTTATATCTTTCCGAGGGCGAAGCTAACTCTGAACCCGAGCGGAGCCGTCGGATCCCGGCCTGGACCCCGGGGGAGTCCCGGCGGAGCCGCCAGGCCGCACGCACCGGGAGGCTCCCAGCCCCAGCAGCACCCACCGGAGCAGGGGGAGAATCCGCCGTGTGTCCGCCCCAGCCCGGTGCTCACCCTGCCCCCATGCCACCGCCCGCCTCTTCGCCGCGCACAGTGCCTCTATGACGTCACATCGAGCCCCCGGAGTCGCACAGCGGGGCTGTGACGTCACGGGGGCTTGCGGAGAAGCGCGCGGCGAAGCGGAGCGACAGCAAAGCGCGGCAAAGCGAAGCGAAGCGAAACAAATCACACACGTCGTGTCCCTCCTGCTCCCTAAAACTGCCCCGACAGCGGCGCCCGGGAGTCGCGGTGGGTCGGGTAGCCCAGCCCTGCCTGGCATCCGTAACCAAAAGCTACCTCACACGGCACAGGCACATGCGGGGCTACGAATGCCACTGGTGACTTTCTCATCGGGGGCACAACTTTGCGTCATCAAATCCAGTCCTTGTCACTGCTTTCATAAGAAAAAAAAAAGGAAAAAAAAAAAAAAAAAAAAAAAAAGGCTGCCTGGGGAGGCTCCGAGGCGAGGAGAGGCAGCTGTTGCCTTCGAGCGGGGTGAAGGAAGCTGGGGCAGTCACGCCAGCCCTCGCCCCTGGTGAAAAGACTGACGTGGCTACAAACCATAGCAAACATTTTATTTACAGGAGTTATATATATATATATATTTATATATTTTGTCAGTGCAGTATTTCTTGGCCGGATTATTCGAAGCAACAAGTTGCAACCAATGAGGACGTTGGCAAAATACTTCACATTGTAAATTGGTTGGGAGGTGGGGTGGGGGGGAAGGTGGGTATTTCTGAGAGCGTTCTCGCAGTCCCTCGCTCGGATTTTCCTTGGAGAGAACGAGAGGCGGGAAACGGAGATTAAATTTTTTTTAAAAGGGGAAGAAAAGGGAAAATCCCCCGATCTCCTGCGGGTAGCTCTGAGGGAAGGGCGGCCGCCTCATGCTCTGCCGCCCCGGGGCTGGGGCTCCCGCTCCGCCTGCATCCTCGACCCCTCGCCCCGGGCCGGGCGCTGGCCACAGGCGGGAACGGGCTGGGGCCAGAGCCGAGGCCAGGGCCGGGGCCGGGGCCGGTGCTGGGCCGGCCTTGCCGCGCTCCCAGGGCGGGGGAAGGGACATAAATTAGCGCACAGGTCCCGGGCCGCCCCGACTATAGACCGCTCCGCGGCTCGGGGCTGGCGGCGGCGGGCGGCGGGGAAGGCAGGCCGGTGCTGCCGGAGGACTTGCCCAGCCCGGCGGCGGGCAGGCTCCGCTCGGCGCCCTCAGTCCGTTCCGTGTCGCTGGGGGCCATGTCGAGGGACTCAGCGTCGCTGCTGTCGCTGTCGCCGTCGGAGCGGCTGGGGCTGCACTCGGGCTCCCCCGGGGCGGCGGGCGGTGCGCCGGCTCGCTGGGCCGCCGGCTCCGGCTCCGGCGGCGGCTCCTTGTCCTTCTGGGCCTGCGCTTCCTTGGAGTGCCGCCACTTCATCCGCCGGTTCTGGAACCACACCTTCACCTGCGGCCGCGCCGCCCTTAGACGGGCGGCACGGCCCCACCGCGCCCCGCACCGCGCCCCGCGCAGCGCCCGGCCCCGACCCCTTCCACCGGGACCGGCAACGCGGGGAGATGAGGAGGCGCCGTCCTCCCCTCCCGCTGCCCACATCCTTACGCGACTAAAGGGCTTTTTTTGGTTTTTTCCTCCTTCTAGTTAGTGTATTTAAATACCGCACACACCCCTCCCCGTGTTTGTTTGTTTGGATGGGGTTTTTTTCCTCTCTCCTTCTACTTCTTCTTCCAGGAAACCAAATCTTGCTCAAGAAACCACAGCGTTATACAATTCTGTGCGCTGCGGGCCTCAATAGTGGAATCATTACAGAGTGGCGTTTAATGCTCCCGTTTGAAGAAGTGTTTTCACTTCCTCAGAACGAAGGATTTCACAACGCAAGGAAAGATTTAGAACAAAAGAAACTATAACAAAAAAAAAAAAAAAAAGGATATTAAGAATAGTGTTTTCGCTTCTACTTCCTTTGCCCTAAACTGCCTCCTACAGCACTCCAGTAAAGCGCACACTGATGGCTTGCCCTGGCCCTGCTCATCTCTCCGCCCAGCCTGCTCCTCGGTGGCCAAAGGAAAGGCGAAAATTCCGCGCCGAGTCGCGGTATGCCACGGAACCTGGGCGCAAGAGATGCTCGGAGCAAGGTGCAGCTCCTCAGACAGGCTCCCCACTCATGATAAAGGAAGAGAAATCACTATGAAACTTCACTGCCCTCTGGTATTCATCTAAACTGGAAGTAAGGTTTGAAATAAAAACGAAGCCATTCTTACTTGAGCATCTGTCAGCCCCAGCATCGCCGCCAGTTGCTTCCTGTCCGGTTTGGTGACATACTTCTGGATTTCGAACCGTTTTTCTAAACCTTTCCTCTGCAGGTTGGAAAAAACAGCCCTGGACCAGGAACGTTTCCTCTTGTACGTCTGGGGCAGCGTGTCCTTGGTTAGAACTGCGTACGGACCTGGGGAGAGGAAGAGAAAAGGGGGGGAAGAGAGGGGGAGACGGCGTTATTAATATTGCAGCCTGAAAGGAAGACTTAATTCGATCTAAATAAGAGTTGGAGTGCGCTGTGCAGGAGGGCCCGGGCCAGCATGGCTCTGCCTGCCCGACGGGTACGTGTCCTGTCAGCTTGTGCTGCCTCGAGCGCGGGCGGAGCTGTATGGAACTCGAACTTCTTCCTCTCCCACCTCCCCGCTTCTTCTCTCTCGGCCCAGGTTATTACTCCTGTACTCGATGGGACGGTCCTCTAGATCAGGCCCAAGGCAGCTCTTCCTCCCCCCCACGCAGCCCGGCCTTCGCCCAAAATCTGAACCTCGCTACACACACCCGGCCTTGCAAAATTGCCTGGCGAGTCCCTCCGGGAGGAAGGGGGCTACTCCAGGACGGAGGGCCCTGTGCCACGGGAGGGTCGAGGAGGACGAGATGTACCTGGAAAAGTGTCTTGAAACTGGTGCTGCACTGAGCTCCTTGGGTTTGTGTTTAAGGGACCCAGTATAGCAGAGGCCTCGTTAATAGGGTCTAGAGACGTGAAGAACTGGCCGGCGGAAGGCTGCAAGTTGGGGAGATGAACCCCAGTTTGGCGGCTCGTAGTTAATAAGGAGGTCAGATCTGCGAGCACAGGAACAAGGAGAGCTCTGTTATACCGCGGTCGAGACCGACAACCCGGAATGACTCGGAGCGGGTGCCCGGTCGGAGGGTCTCGGGGGGCCACCAAGCAGCCATCTCCCGCCCCCGGGGGCTCTCCTCGGGAGAGGCGACCCTGCCCCGGCAGCGAGACATCCTCCGACATATTTACTCCCTTGGTCAGGATGTTTACAGGCCGCGAGGAGAGATGGATTGAAGAGAAACAATCACACGGGCTGTGTCCTAGGAGGCAGAAATCCCCGGCCGTTCCGGGAAGTGCGGAGCTCTCCGCTCGCTACTTTCACGCTACCGCTATTTTCCCCGGGGCGTAAGCCCTGAGCCCCGGCTCTGCCGTGCGGAGGCCGGAACGGAGGTGGCGGGGGGGGGGGGGGGGGGTGTGCTCAGTGAGAGCTGTTAGAAACTTTGATCTATAACTTTTTTTTTTTTAATAATTCTTTTCTCGCCTAGATCGAAAAGTTTTCAACTCGCGGGTGTAGTCGCTAATCACAGTACAAGTAACAGAGCATCGAGAGCGTTAGCAGGGAAAGCGGATAAACCAATTTCTCTACCTCTCAGCGTGTTGCCTTCCTTGACTTTGGGGTCAAACTCCGCCGATAAAATGCGGTCGATGCCGAATTTCAGGTCCTTGCTGGCGGGCGCCGGCGCCGAGCCGTGCGTGTGGCCGCCGAGCAGCCGGGCGGGGGCCGGGGCGCCTCCGCCTCCTGCCGCCGCCGCCGCCGCCGCTGGGGACCGGTGCTGCGGGGGGCGGTGGTGGTGGGAGTGGTAGGCGGTGGAGAGCGGCGAGAGGCGCGGCGGGAATGCGGCGGCGGGGGCGTCGGGGGCCACGACGGGCGTGGGCCGGAGCGGCGAGGCCGTGGCGTGGAAGGGACCACCGTGGTGCACGGCTCCCAGCGTGGCCGGCATACCGGTGCCGGGCCCTCCGGGCAGGCTGTCGGCGGCTCCGGCCGCCGCCTCGCCGCCGGCGTGGAGGATGTCGGCGATGCAGAAGGACGGCTTCTTCGCCGCCGCGGCGTCCAGAGGGAAGCAGCCGCCGGCCGCCGGCCCCGATGCAGAGCAATACGCCGCTGACCACAAGCTGAAGTTGGAGGCGTAGAAAGGAGCCAGCCCGGCCGTGTACATCCTGCCCGAGGAGGGGACGCGCCGCTCCGCAGCTCAGCTCCCGGGTGCGCGCCGCGGAGCTGCCCGCGGCCTCGGGCGCATGGGGAGGGATGGCAGGGCGAGAGGCGGCTGGTGGAGCACTTCTCGGAGGGGCAAGGAGAGAGAGCCAACCACCAAAAAATGACGAAAAGAAAAAATTAACCCCGAAAATTAAAAAGAAGTCCCCAGAACCCACAGCCAGACGAAGAAAGCGAGCGGGCGAGGAGCAGAGCGGCGCAAACAAAACAAACCCAAACCAAACCCCTTTTCCTCGCACTGGGGGAAGAAAAAAACATCCACCCCTCCACAAAACTTTCTCTGGCAGCGAGCAGCCCTCGCTCCCTCCCCACGCCCAATCCGCGATCCGCGGGGCCGGGCAGCACCGCCCGCCGACACGCCCACGCAGGGCCGGGGCTGGGTTCGGCCACCGCGCCCACAGCGCCCGCTGCGTGGCCCCGAACACGCGATTCGGAGCGGTTTGCCCCACAAAGTACACCCTAACACACGCCTATACCCCCTTAAATTGCGCTCTCGACTTTGAAAAACCGCTTTTCCCCTTCCCCCCCAGAAAATACAGCGCAAAATCGCCGTGCTTGCTGCCACCGCGATTTCCAAACGTTTGAAAGAAACGCGAGGGGAAATTCTTGGCTATCGGAAGCAGGTCTGTTCTCTTGGAAATAATTCTCAAGGACATGTGTTTTCTTCCCGGATAAATGAGCCTGGGATAGTCTGGAAGAGAAGGAGTCCATGCTGATGCATGCAATATATGTATTTATGAGAGCTCCCAGATATTCTGGGCCCAGGACACCTTGGATCCTGCATTAGTAGCGATTAATTACCTAGTATTATTTTGACGACAGTGTAATTTTAGGATAGATTTTTGTCAGGCTCTCCATCCCGGTGACTGCATCTGCTTGCAGACCAATTTTACTTTAAAATTACTTAATAATTTCTCAGACATTTGACGACAGAACTATCCACATTTTTTTTTCCAGTACACCAGAATCACATGCTATATTCACTGCAATGATTTAGGGACAAATCTATGAAAGCATCTTTGGCGCATTTTTTCCCCTCCCCTCTAACATCACATTTGTCCCGACCTTACTCTGAAAATCAACTATTTCTTTATTTTTAGTTTTCGTATGAGTAAAGCAGTCGCTGTCGTTTTGAGCAGCCTGCCGGGTCAGACGATTGTAAGTTTGCTTTGATTTTGTTTCAGAAATATCATATTATTTTTTTCCAAAGCGTTTCCCAAATTCTGACGGTTTTGGGGGAAGCGCCAGAAAGGCGAACTATTTTTCTTTCGCCAGGTATGAGGATGTAGCTTCTGTGGGAATATTGAAACCACCTGCGAGCGAGAGTGAACGTGTTCCTTAGCCATAACCGCGTGCTATAACGGATAAAGGTGAGTTTGGCTCCCCGGGAAAAGCCAGGCACTTCTTTGCTTTGGTTTGGTTCTCGTTAACGAGACAAAACCGAAAAATGAAGATGGGCTGTCTTGCCAAGATGTGTCCGAAACCCGAAGGAGGCGAAAGAAAATGTTGATTATGTCTCAACTTTTCCCGCCCCGACATCGGAAAGCCCCTTTTCCTTACATCTCTCCCCCATTCTCCCTCACGGCAGCTGACCCCAGCACTATCCTCTAGCTCTCAATCCGAATCGAACGACTTCGGTTCCACCCATGTTCCCACCGCCGGCCAGAGCCACCCCGCCAGCCCGCCCGAGGGACAGGCAACGAAGTGTGCCTTGGGTGCTGCATCCCGGCCTCAGACCGTCTCGTTAAATTATTGCTGCAATTACCACTGCTACCCGGGAGCGTTGGACCAGCCCGTGCCTGTTCACCAGGCAGTCAAGGCAAAGGAGAAAAAAAACCCAAAAAACCAAACGCGGTGTCTTTGTTGTTGCTGTTGGGGTTTTTTTTGGTGTTTGTTTTGTTTTGGTTTGGTTTGGTTTTTTTTTTTTTGGTGTGTGTTTTCTTTTAGGAGCTGATTTCAAAACTCCTCTCGCCTCGCTGCCGTGCAGGGCCCGTGGGATTAGCAGCACCAGGGGGACGGGCCCGTTTGCGGGCACGGCCGCGGCTCCGCTGCCTCGGTGCCGCCGGAGGCCGGGATCCCGCTGTCATCCCGCGAGCACTAAAATAACACAAAAGGAAAAGCTGAACGCCTCGCACTAAAGCCCTTCACCCCCGGGCTGCGCCTCAGGAGGGCGAGGGAACCGGGGAGTCCTGGTCGAGGGGCAGGTGCTTTCCCGGGGCTCGGCTGCGCTGCGCACCCGCGCACCCTTCGCGGCCGAAACCAGGAGCACCTGCCTCACCCCCCGGTCTCTCCATCTTCCTGGGGACAAGGGTGTCCTTTCTCCCCAAAGGCCTCCTCCCTGCCTGCCCGGGGACGCGCAGGGCTGCGCGCCGCGCTGCCGGGGGAGGCAGCGGCCCCTCCTCTCCGCGCAAGGAGGGAGAAGGCTGCAGGAAACCCGGGGCTCGCTGCAGTCCAGGTCATCTCCTGTTTTTTGAGAGGTTCCAACTCGGACTAAATGAGCGGATGTGCCTGCGAGATTTGTCCCAAAATAGAAGCGGCTTTAGTATTTTAGGATACAGCAGAAATCCTTATTTCTTCCGGAGAAAAACTTCATAATGAGCGCGAGCACTTCCCTTTTCAATATTTGTGCAACTTTATCTCGACCAGCAAGTTGCTTTGGTGACGCAAATCCGCCCTTGTGTATTGCAACTACAAAAATAAAAGCAAGGAAATCAATTCCCTTCTAGCAATGAAAACATAAATATACAGCTGCGACTTTCCCCTTTAATCTTGCTTTCCGAGGGACTCGAGAAGGAGGCGAATGAACTGAGCGGCAGAAGCGATGCTGCTTTTTTTTTTTTTTTAATAGAGTCTCGAAGGACGTTTCTTCTTCTTCCTCGAGGCCGACAAAGGAGGTGGAAAAAATTATTCGAGCTTTTTATAGGGGAAAATAGTAGGACTAAGCCCGAGGCTCTGCAGCTCCCCCGTCCCTACTCGAGGGCACGGAACCGGGAGCATCCCGGAAAGGGCCGGGTGCTGCCTGCCAGCGCCCCGCGGGAAAGGACGGACAGCCCTTTCGGCCAAATGCCTGCCCCGTCCAGCTCCCCGACGAGCTGCAGGCAGGTCGATCCCACGGATCCCGCCGGGATGCTGGCAGCCCGAGCCCCCCGCCGCCTCTCCCGAGCCCCGAACGGTGCTCGAGCCCGACGCAGCCTCTTCACCTCACTGGGGGCTTCCCGTCACCGCAGGCAGCGCTCGGCGGCCGAGCCGCGGGGAATGCGGAGCCAGGTTTGCCCTTCCGAGCCGGCCCAGGATGCTGGCAGAGCGGCCTCCAGCCCTCCTTCTCCGTCGCCCGCGGCTTGCGCCTTGCCTGTTGGATTTTAGGCTTCTGTATATGCTCTGATTATTCCTATGTTTGTATCTAGAAACGTATATGTGCGAGATAAACAAAAAAATTTTGAAAGTTAAAATACCATTATATTTCTCTCGAAGAGTACTTGTAAAAATAAATATTTAATCCTCACGGGAAGCCCTCCAGGAAGAAGGTTCGCTCGGGTGGCATTAGCGGAACCTCTGCACCCCTGCCCCGGGCGGCCCGGGGAGCCGCCCCCCCCCCCCCCCGCCCGCGCCGGGCACCCCCCAAAGCCCGTGCTCTGTCGCCACCTGCCGAGTCCCTGGGACGGGGCTTCCCCACCCTTCCCAAACCTCCCATTTCCAAAGAACCCACTCTGGGGATGCGAGAGCAGCGGGCAACCACGTTTGGGGAGTCCCTCCCTCCGGAGCCGCCCTGGGCTGGGGCTGCAGGGTGGGCAGGGGCGCAATGCGGGAGCCGGGGGGGTTCCGGGGACTGCCGCCCCTGCTTCTCCCGCACCGCCGCGGAATGCGGGGAGCGTTGCAGCAGGGCCGTCCCCCGACGGCGGGCCGAGACCCCCGGCCGGTATCCGCCGCTGGAAGCGGCCGCCGCCGCCGCCGCGGGACTGGAGGGACTTCCCCCGGCTGAGCACAGCTCCTTATCTGAGAGACTCAACAGCAGCGCAGGCAGGAACTGCCCAGAACCGCAAGCGAACCCAGAGACTGAGCTGGTCAAACCCTTGGCGTTTCCTTTCCATTGTTTCACGCGTTATTTAGTTGAATACCTGTGTCAGTAAGTCACGACTAAGGTTATGTCATCTGCTGAGCAGCCGTGGAAGGCGTCGGAAAGCAGGCGGGATCTGGGTTTCCGTGCAGAAGGGCAGAATTTCAAGCCGCCTGCGGGTGTCTTTTAACCGCTGTTTGAATTCGAGTCAGTGTGCTTTTGGAGGGCAGCGCCTGATCCTCCTCACCTGCAGCTTTGTAACAAGGAGAGGTTAAGATGCACACCCAGGAATCCTAGATGGGAATTGAGTCCACAAGGCATGCTAAAATTGCTCTGAAGCAAGATTCCTCTGAAATGCCTATGTTGTAGTTGTCTGAAAACTCCACAGGGTTTTCTGCATGTGAGCAGTCCCAAGAACTGTTCATATGTTTTAGCAGAGTAGATCCCATTGAACGGGTCCATATGGGAGAGCTGATCAAAGCCTGAACCTCCCAGCTCCAGGGACAGCACACCAGCCACCGAGCTGGAGACATGTTCTCACATTTGCATGTTTGCATACTGTGGCTTTCAACTGCTGAAGCTGCTGTTTTCTGAAGAAACACATTAGAGCATGGGAAGCTGAGGGGTTTCACATAGTCCCCCAAATACTGTTTAATGCCTCAAGTCCCTTCAGACAGAGAGGGGACCTGAAAACACTGATTCATCTCTGTTCTTGAGTGCCTGGCTCAAAGATCTGGGATGTGGGAGGGCACCGCATCTTTCCACAGCCATGCACACAAAAGAAAGGAATGATCTTTCCTCTCTTCTTTTTTTTTTTTTTTTTTTTTTTGGTGTGTATGTGTGTGCGTGTGTGTGTGAGACAAAAGCTGCAGATTCATAAATAAATCTTACAGAAGGGTCAGGGTAGGAAATATCAGCTGGAGAGAAGTGCCTCCTCACATCCCCCAGGAAAATAAGGCAGCATTCTGAGGACTAGCAGGATGAGAACCTTCCTTCCCCGGGTTTTCCTATGAGTTAGAGCAGGCAGGATCTGCTCACTGTGTTGGCTTTTACGAATCCCATTTTTAGCGCACCTGATGCTGTGCTGGGAGATAGACACTGTGATCCTGTAATGCTGTGATGGTTTAAGCTGCTTGAAGTTATAAGTGCCAGTCTGACATTCTCCCTGCATTCCAGCCGGCCTGCTCCTACCCCTGGGGATATCAAATTAACTCTGCCAGTGAGAAAAGTTTTATACTGCCATATTACCCCAAACTAGCTTTTTTATCATGTGGCCAGCCAAGGTGAGGGTGCATTTGGGGGACAGGCTGGCAGGACTGCTGTGACCATATTCTAGTCTGCTCTAACCTCTCATCAGGTCACCCATTAATTTAAATGCTGCTTCTTGTATCTGCTTTCTGCAATCTAAAATGGGTCCTTCATGCATGGAGAGCCCCTGAGTTTGTTTTCCTTTCCATCAGCATCATATCATTCACACCATCCAATCATGCTGATTTCATAGCTTACTCCACCTTCCAGTCAGACCATGATCTGCTTGCAGGGGGACTTATCATGGGCTAGTTTCGATTTCCCAGGGCCCACCAACAGAGAGTTTTACAGAGAGCTGGTGTGCAATTAACCCTCTGCTGGCTGATTAAAGGTGACAGGATGTGCAGAAGAGCTGACCCCCTGCACTCATGTGTAACCGCCCATCAGGTAAGCATTTGCTTGCACATGCTGGATTGAGTTGGCACAGTGCACAATGACTGAAAACAAGCACCACTGCGTAAAATGAAGGTGATTTGACTCTCAGTGAGAAAAGACCATCCACAGGTATTTCCTAAATCTGACAGGAGAGTGTAACTACACCTGTTTTCAGCAGAGACCTGAATAGGCAGCTCCTTAACTGAGGTAAACTACTGCTGTTGAGGACAGGCTCAGGGTACCTCAGTTCAAACTGAATATTTAGATACCAGTATAGATGAAAATTAATGTTGGATTTTTTTTTAATTCCCATATTGGATCATCATCTCTATGGTTTTGCCAGAACAATCCCAGTCTATTTCCACAAAAGCTGGCTGATGCCTTTGGCCCTTTGCTTCTCCAGTAGCAGTAGATTAAAGTTACAGCACAGAAAAGCCATTCAATATTGAAGAAGGAAATACTAATAACTGCCTAATAAAAGTCGTAGTAAGAAACAGTTTCCTTCTTTTTACCAACAGTGGTAAAAAATGTGGGGAAGCTGGAAATAAAGATATCAGAAGGTAGACACATAAAAGGCAAAATCAACCCCATAAGGAAGGCAAGTTTCTAGAAGAAAATTACTCTGTAAAACTCATCTGGATTTGAGAATATTTATTGTTTTTCTTCTGCCCCTCTTTTCATGTTCAAAGTGGATTTAAACACAGTAGGTACGTATCAGCCCAACTTTAAAACCAGGTCTTTCCTTGCTAATAGCATGTATAAAACACCAGGAAAATAATGTCATCAAGGCCCTTACAAAAAGTCCCATTTTAATCTTTTTTAGCCCAAGGGAGATGCTTCCTGGTGGATGCCAAATGGGAGTGCCAGCCAGAGGAGTTTTATGGGCCCATAAACAAACGTGCCAGACTATACAGCATGTATATAGCACTCTCCAGAGCTGCTTCCCTCACTGGAACTGAATCTGCTCTAAATAAAGTCCAGCCATTGCTTGGACAGCTCACAGATTCCCTGTGCCAGGCTCCACCAGGTCACCTCCCTGTGAGACACCCAGGAGGGTGGGCAGATGTTCTGGAAGCTGAGCAGGATGGTGTAAGCTATCCCCTTCCCAGCTGTGGGTCTGGGATGCTGCCAACGGCAATAGCTGCTCCTCCACGCCTTCAGCAAATGGAAACAAAAACAGAGGAGGCGCAGTCAACACAACAATGCAGCACACAGGGGAAGTAATTTCCTACTGATACCTCTAACGCATCATTTTATATCTCAGTGCCTGGGATTTGGTTACCTTTATCTTAGCCAAAAGACTAGCGGTCATAAAAGGTATTTTGCTTTTATTTCTTCTAAAAAATATTATCATGAGATTTTGATTTATCTGTCCTGTAGCAGTGAATTCCAAAGTCTCATTATCTCCCACATCTGCCTTCACTGTCCTGTTCTTAATTTTTTTTTCCTGATTTCTCAGCTCCTTGAGGCATCCATTCATCTCAGAATTGTGAAATGGAGAGAAAAAAGGCAAGGTTGACCAGTTTTTCATTTCATTTCATTTGTCACAGTGTCTAACCCAAATGTTTACTCTTGCCCCCCAGATGTATAAACTCCTTTCTAAGCCAAGACATTCTCGTTTTCCCAGCTAAGCAATCCATTTCATTTTGAGGCCACTCTGAATGGTAATATGAACCGCAACACGTTTCAGGTCTCAGCCTAACTTTGCAAGGAATAAAGACATCGGAGGTGGTCCCATTACTTCGATCTTTCTCAAAGCCTAATGAAGCAGCACCCTCTAGTGCAAGCTAACAATAAAATCCTTATTCACAACAGCCCTCCTGGGTCACATTTGGTCTGGGTGCATGGCCACTGGAACTGCTGGGAGTGAGCTCAGCCACAAGGCTTTACTCTTCTCTCTGAAAATTTCTCAGATTTCCTCCCTAGAACCCTAGGATGCTTTGGGCATCCGTTTGATGTTGAATGTTCTCCAGGGCTCTGGCATACCCAGGCAGCAGCATTGCCTGCAGCCAGGAGGCAGGGATGGCTATCGTGTCAAGCTGCTTTCATTTCTGTGGGATACTGCTACCCACCAAAGTCTGGAAGTAGAGAAATACTCCTTGTGAGGAATCTGTCTCCCATCTTGGGTGTTTTGAGATTTGTAAGAGGTTTCCTACCTGATTTGAAAGGACCAGAAGCCAAAGTGAAGGTGAAAAGAAGTCAGCTGATGCAGGGAGGGGGCTGAGCTGAGGGTTGGGCTGCAGGAAGCAGGGCTGGGTGTGGAGAGGGGAACTTGGACTTTCACATGGAGAAAGGCACTGGTTTCTGGAAGCTCTGGGGAATAACCAGGTGTGAAAGCTGAGGCTGAGGGCAACATGGTGTTGTATTACTTCTGGTGCAATTTGCTTTCATTACTAGCAATTTCCATACGTTTCATCAGTTTTATTGTTGTCAGGAGGAAAGAGAACAAGAAAATGACACAATTTTGGCAGACCCTGAGCAGGGGGTGACCTGTGGGGTGAGCGAGGGGGAGCAAGGTCATTCCTGGATGCCATCGGCCACAACACAGAGTCAAGTGAACTGTGTTGTGTCCCGCACAAAATCCCACTGCTCCAACGCATAGCTGGGGGTTTTACGAAAACACAGACCTCCCCTCTCACACTCTAAAAATAATACCAAGTAAATGGCTACTTGAGATTTTGTAAAAATTAAAAGAAACCGTACCTGCTTCACCAGAGGTGGGAATTTTGTCCAACATTTCAAGGCTAAACTTTCCTTTCATTAGGAGCTAGAAGGAAGCTGAAGTGCTTAAGGCAGGGAAGGAGAGTAAATCCCTCAGTGTCAAAGCAAGGTGATGCTGAGGTTTGGGAGCCACTGTGTGCCTGCACAAACACAGGGGTTGGCATTCACCCCAGGCACATGCAGTCCTTACAGAGTGAATACCAGAGCCAGAGCCCTGGGAAAGCAGGCAAGGCACCAGAGCTAATGAGTTGTATGGTGGTTTCACCCAGTTCTAATGCTTCTGCTTTCCTAATATACCACTCTGAGACCAGCTGTGGCTTCAGTGTTAGGGAGAAATGTAGGAACTGCTGCTTTTTCTTGAGATGTGAGAAATAATGTCCAGAGTGGTGATTTGGTTTTGGGGAGGGCTATTTTTAGGCTGACGACAAGGAGTTCCACAGGGTGAGGTTGAACCATGTGGGTAAGGGGGTGGAGGTGGCCTGAAGCCATCTCAGCTCTCTCCAAATATGAGGCTTCCCTGGGGAGGAAGCAGGGGTGGAGGGAAGAAGGGAAGCAGGGGTGGAGGGAGGGAGGCTGGACCTCTTCTCTTGCCCAGCCTGGGTGGGGGCCTGCGAGAAACAGGACAGCAGCGCTTTGACCCTGGGCCATAGCACTGTAGCACTGTTCCAGTTTTCTGGAGAAGATCTTCCCCTCATCACCATTCCCTACCACCTCTGGGGGCTTCTGTATAGAGGCTGGATACAGTTCTGCTAGGCTAGGAAGGGGATATCCTACAGCAGACACAAAAACCCATTGCACTGGAGGGAAGAAATGCTTCTCTACCTTCTCTGTCTCCACACTGTATGTTACTATTCTCTCCAAATGAAGCAAACATCATTATTTCCCATTAGGTGTTCCTGGTGTAAGAGTATTTCATTGAAAAATGGTTCTTTAATGCTAATGGGAATTATACTCCTAGCGTGATTTATATTAATAAGGCATGTGCAGTTCCTTAGTACATTCAGATCCAGATGGGAAATGGATTTTTTTTTTCGTCATTCCACACAACATCTGATGAAGTGCTCCAAGCACACAATTTAACAAGCTATTCTCCTCTGGCCTTACAGATGAAAAATAGTCCGTTGTGTCAACTCCTCAGATGCCTATTTTTACACCTTCTGTTTGTTCTTAGTTTGACGTTGTTAATCACGGTCCCACCAAAGCCCCATTGTTCAGCTCTTCAAGAAGAATGTTGTTATATTGACTGTGCGTCAGCCCAGCTCTCTCTGGAGCTGCACTTGGATGAAATTAGATAATTTCCATTAGGAGAACAGGCATTATTAGTCCCCAATGCCAAATTGGAAAGAGAGCCAAGATTACTATTTCTGGCCATGTTCACCTCAGGAAGGAACCTTCTCAGCTTTAATGGGATTTTGCTATTGTTGGTTGCCTTCTGTTTGACACTGGGCCAGCAGGGTTGAAAATTGTTTAGAAAGCTGCATGAAATATAATAGAGCCCAAGCCATTTGCTGCAGCACATTCCAGCATGATGTTTATTTTGAAAAAAAAAAAAAAAAAAAGGAAAAAAATTATTGTCCTTGGCAGTGAAAAAAAAAATCCCACTAACTTGACTTACAGAACATATGCTTCTTGTTGCTGTTGTGCTTTCACAACATGCTGCCAGGATTGGCATGTTACACAGAGAAGTGATAAATCTAATATTATTTGTAATGATCTCCAGCACTTGTAGAAGCAGATCACAGGCACAGGCAGCAACTTTATGACAAGAAAACAAGGTGAGGGATGATACCAGGTCAGGCCCAAAGGAAGAAGTCAAGTCCCACAATAGGCAAGAAATGTGAGTCCTTGTGCTCTGCGGCTCGGTTTTCCCATCTGTAAAATGGGGTCAACATCTCTCCCACAGGAAGAAATTAGAAAAACATGTGGTCCCTGAATGTTGCCTTTGTGGGTGCTGGAGGTCATCTGAGCCAGGCTCAGCCTCTCTCCAGCCCCAGGGGCACAGCTCTGCCCATCCCACTGCCTGCATCTCTCCAGCCGTGGCCAGGGTCTGCTGTTACTGCTATTGCTTGGAGGGCAGCTCTTTTTTCTCCCCTGTGTCACACCCCTCACCACCACCTCGTGTGAACACCTCTCCTGCATCTCAGGATGCTGATCCTTAACATCCAGTGTGAGAGTGGGGATGGGGGCTGAACTCTGTCTCAGCCCAGAATTCCTCATGGGCTTATTTCTGCTCCACATAGTACTGTTTTGTTCTCTCAGTGCCATCTTATTAATGAAAGCAGAGTTGACTTTGGAGTGAAGGTTTCTGGTTCCTTGGCATTTCCAATGTGTAAGCTCTCTAAAGGTACCAAAATGCAAGACACTTTTGGGATGAGATCAGAATCCAAAACCACATTTTCCTGCCAGGCCCCTTCAGAGCCAGACCCACCTTTGCAGCACTTAACCCCTTGTCTATTCAAGCCCTTATGAAGCTGTGCAAATAGAACAAAGTTATCCATCTTTAGAAAAATAAATAGAGCGAGAAATCTTCAAAGCCTTCAGATGAGGATCCATGCAACAATGTCGGTGTTATCCCTGGGCAATAAACCAGAGCACTCCTTTGTTTATATAACCTAGTGTTTACTTCTGTTTTAACCAACAAACATTGACTGATTGCATAGTCTTGGCTCAAAACCATCTGACAAATAATTAAAAATACAATTGGGCTAAAAGGAAAAAAAAAACCCACGGCAGATGCCAGCTGATACATTTCCTCCACACAGAGCTGCCACCCACCTGTGTGGAGCTGCTCGGACTCAGCCAGAGCACAGCAGTGATTGTCCCCAGCTGAACCAATTCCCAGGCCCCTGCCTTGACCCAGGGCATTGGCCACCCGCAGGGCCTGCCCCCATGGAGGCTCTAGTGGAGCTGAGCTGGCAGGTGCTGTTCAGATTTGGCAGATGCTGGGCTAGGATGATCCATTTCTGTGCTTGCTCATCTCCCACACCAGCTGTCCAGGGGCACTGGCATTTTTAGGAGAAGTCTGAAGCTGACCCCAGGTTGTCCTTGCCCAGAGCATCCTTTGGCATTGGTCTGACACAGGAGAGGTTTTGGGCAGGCTCTGGGAGATGTTGCCCCTTCCCCACAAAGCTTGGCAGCTGGAGGAGGAGGAGGTTTCTGTCCTGCAGGAGGTTTCTCTCCCTACAGCTCCAAGTGCCACCACTCAGGTCAGACTCTGGTTTTGCAGCCCAGCAGGGAACAAACTGGTCCCAGTGTGACCTGTTGAGGAAAGCCACCCCTGGTGGCTTGCAGAGACACTTCTCCCTGCCAGATCCCTTCATAATTGTCACCCCTGGCAACTACTGGAAGTGAGGTTCTTGGTATTTTGGCACATGAGTGTGAAGTTCATGGGCTCCAAATGGAAGTGTCCAGACATTGTGCAGGTCCCCATTTTCACCCCTCAATTAACTCTGGAACTGACTCAATGAGTGAAATGTCTGGAAGCTGTAGTCAGACAGAAAATAATCTGTGTTTACAAGGCTGGGGGATCTCATCTTCACCTTGGCTATCTCTTCACTTAGTGCATTTGTCCTCTCACCAACCTTTTTTTTTCTCTTCATGCTGTGAAATGTTCATTGTCTCCCGTTAAGGAAAGTTTGATAAGGATCTTGCTGAGAGCAGCTTTTAGGAAAGCCCATTGCTCAAAAAAGGAACCAACCATTGTAGAAGCCAGCACTTCAAAGTTATAGCAGTATCTTGGTTTTTTGTACCAAATAAATAAATAAAATGAAGATGAACAATGTGTTTCCATTTAAGGAGGAGTGTGGGAAAATCCAGGTCTCATCAGACTGGGAAGCGGAGTGGTATATGCTGACTAAGAGACTGGAAATAGCACGGCTGTCAATTGAAGGAATTCAGGCTTGAATAAGCACATCAGGCAGGCAACGTCAGATGGGGACTGTGGCCCCCAAACATGTCCATTTGAACTCCTTGGGATTCACATGAGGAATCACACATTGGCTCCACATGTTGCTTGTGCTTCCCGAGGAAGATCACTGGGCCTTCCCTGCACCGAGCCAGCAGGAACACAGATCTACCCAGACACCCACCACAAATCTACAATTCCAACATGGAAGAGCATGCCAGTTATCTGTGCCACATTATGTTGCAACCAAAGCTGGTGCCAGCCCTTCCAAAACCTCTTTCCTTGCCTTCAGAGAGCTTTGAGTGGGAACTCTTAGGACCTGGACCCTGGGTGACAGAGGGACTGCAGGTCATTACCTTTGCCTTCACAAAGGCATTTTCTGCTCTTCACCTGGCATTGGTTGATTCATGCCAGGATCAGCTGGATGCCTCAGGTCTAAGAAAAGTGCCATTTTTTTGCAGCCTGATCCATTGTCAGGATGGCAGCTGTTTCCCCTTCTCTTGTTTGCACCCCAGGGTGCTGCAACCTGTGCCATGTCTCCATCCTGCACTGACAGTGCTCCCAGCTCAGTCCAGCCATCAAGGATGGTCCAAGCATCCCTCAGTGTTTTCTTTTATTATCTAATTATCTAATCTATCCTTTTTTTTTTAAATTGTCTTGTCTAATGTCTAATTATCCTTTTTTTTTTAAATTAGCTGTTGAGGAAGGGAGAAAAGAGCAAGAGAGATCCCATCCTTTGGTGCTCTGGGACTTGGTGCTGTTTTAATAACAACAAAATATTGCAAAGGAAAAAAAAAATTGCAGTATATCAGCATGTTTTTAAGGTTGGTGGGAAAAAAAAGACCTCTAGTCCCAGCGGTATCAGCAAAGAAAATGTCCATTGGATTCTAGTTCTTAAAAAAAAATCTGAGTCATGCAGAAAGCACTGGGCTTGGGTAATGTGTGGTTACTGGAGTGCTCAGTGAGGGGGGAGGGAAACACACGGCCAGCCCAGAGCCTCATCACAGCCTCGTGAAACTTAACATGACTGTGTTCTCTAAGGAGGAGGGTGCTGCAAGCCCAGGGGAAAGGGAAAAAGAGGGGGAGAAGAATGGATGTTTTGATTCCATCTCACTACAAGCTTGCTAAATTCAGCCCTTCATTTGCTGAAAAGAAGAACTGGAAATCCCACTCTGCCTGGCAGGACAATTTTCCCCCTAGTCGTCAAAGTCTGGAAAATGACTGTCTGCACTGCAGGAATTTTTATGAATAGTGAATGACAGTTAAAACTTTATTCCCTTGCCCACTATTTTATTGACACTTACATGAGTCCTACAATCTGTACCCACAAGGAAACCTGTTTTCCAAAGGTGGGATCAGGCAGAGACCCTCCACAGCTGCAGGGAGAGGGTGTTAAGTACACACACATGCACATACTCAAGCATGAGCAAAAGGCAGCACCACAACAGAGAACTAGAGCACCACGCAGTCACTTTGGTCAGAGGATGGAGCTAGAACCATGGGAGAGGATGAGAGGATTCAGATACTTCACTCTTTTCTGGAAAGAGGCTTCTTTGAAGGTAGGAAAACAACAGAAAGAATCATAGAATCACAGAATCACAACTCACAGCCCCATCCCAGAGAGCCAAGGGAAAGCTGCCTGAGCTCAGGGCAGCCTGTTGGTCCTTCCAGGCTTTCCAGATGGCATTTGGTTCTTCCTATGGTTTAGGGTCCACCATAGCATAGCTTTTGGTTTGAGGGTTACACGAAAATATGGATTCCGCCAAAGTTGTATGATTTAGGAGCTCATTCCTCAGGTTCAGACTTACTGCTGGTGTCTTAATCCACCCCCCTCTACAAGTGAGCTTCTTTATCAAAACCATTCAATTTTTCAGGTTTTCAGTTAAAAAAAAAATCCCTTTGTTAAATGTTGTCAAAGGAAAACCTTTTATTTTTATCAACGGTTCCCAAGGACATGTATTTTCTCAACAGCTTCATGGACAGGATATTCCAGTGGGAAAGATATGCGTTTTAATCACTGTCCCTCACCCATGCCAGGTGGAAGGAAGATGTGTTTTCTGTGGCTTATACAAAGATCTTATTTCCAAAAGGAGCTGGTGATAGTGGCTGCTTAGCTAGAGGCAACCCAAAGGGATCTATCATCAAAGGACTGGGTCCTCCTGCTTCCTGAAACATCAGAGCTTCAGGGCATGACAAAAATAACTATCCCAAAATGAACCACACAGAATCACAATCCCCTCAAAAAAACCAACCAACCAAAACCAGATGAATGGGTAAGTTTTTGCCTGTCATCCACATGCAGGCTGAGGAAGAGTCCTCTGAGATCAGATCCAGCTTTACAGAACGAAAACAACTAGAATATCACACTGAAAGCATCTCTCTAAACACAAATATCCTCACTAAGAAAAACACTTCATAATCCTCCTATTCATGACTGTGCCTCCAAATTTAAACATGCATTTAAAAAAATTAGGGGAAGGGTGATGTGCAGGAACAGCTTGCTTCTTTGCTTTTTTTTTTTTTTAAATCAATAGACCAGCCTTTAAGAGGCCCCCTCAAAAGAGTTCAGTTCATTTATTTTTCTTGGAAACTTCCAGTCTCCTTAACTCCTTTTAGACACATAAGAGGTGAATGATTAAGTTGAAACTATTATCTTTGCAAAGAACATCTCTGCTGGCTGCCAGCCAAGAGAAGAGGAAAAGTGAAATGAAATAAACAGGCTGGAGCTATTGTGTCCCTGACGGGTCCTTGTGGCAAGGTGCTGGGAAGCTTGGAGAAGTTGAAAGGAGGTCCCTGGGTGGGGACTGCTAATGAAGCAGGGCACATTTTGGAAGAGTTTTCTCTGGCCAGAAATATGAGCGTGTGAATAACTTAATGTGAGACAGAGTCAACCCTTGCATTAGCAGGTGCCACTTGGAGCTGCAGCCTGCTGGTGGCCACTCCTGCCAGCTGTGGCTGCCAACTTCCCTTCCTCTGATTCTCCTACAGAACACGAATCCAAAACCTTTCCCAGTGAAGGGTATGGAGCAAATTCAGCTTTACAGTGCCCTACTTCATGAGCAGGCATAATGTCCATCACTACTCATGCTGTCTCCACACGGCTGCAGCGCTCAGTGCTGTGCACAGGGAGAGGAGCCCCTGCAGTGCTGGGCAGCAGCAAGGCGAACAGCAGACATGTTCTCTGCCCCCAGATGTGTACCCACTGAACCAGTTGTGTACCAGATGTGTGCCTGGATCTGCCACTAGTCAGTAACAGCCTGTGTGTTCAGTTTCCAGCTGACACATGAACTTTGGGCAGACAATGCCAGGTGAGTTTGAGAAGCATTAAGGTTCTGTGCATAAAGAGATGAGCAATCTCAGGGTCTGACTGCCAGGGCTCCAACAGTTACCACTCCCTTTGGGACTCCAAGGCTGGCACGTTAGCTCAAGGACAGCACCAAGGCACTGCTGCGCTGGCATCAAGGAAGCTCAAGGACACATCTAGCTTTTGGTGCAGGGAGACACAAGCTCTTAAGCTGCAGCTGTCTGGGGAGACAATTCACAGCACTAGGATGATATGGACACCAGGCTGCTCAGGGAAGAGGCTTGTGCCAAGGGACTGGTGTGCCAATAGCCAGACTGCTGGCCTTACTATGGACCCAGAAGGAGATCAAACTTGATGGCCCACTGGGCTTATCCTCACAAAACACCCAGACAAGTGAGCATCTAGAATGATTGCAAACACTCTGTAACAGCTCCATCTGATACAGCAGAAATTACGTGATGTCCTTAAAAATGAGGTGATTTAAAAGACCTAAATAGTTAAAGCCAGCTTTATTTCCAGATTTCAGGCTATGGATTTAATTTGTCTTGAGAAGAAATATGAGCTGGAAAACACAGATTTATTACTACAAAGGGATTACGAGCAACACTTCAATACCTTGCTCACAACAGAGACATCAGTCACCGGACAGAGCAGTGGGATTCATGAAGTCAATTACACAGGATGCACATATTACACAGGTTGTTTCAAAAATTCCTCTTACTTGCTAATCTTATTTTAAAAAATGGTTGCTAAGGTATTGAAAATTGTCCCTGGATCTGACTGAGCCAAGGAAAAGCTTGAAATGACCACCATAGGCCCATGTGTCTCACGTACCAGCTGACTTGCTTTGGAATCACCCTATTGGATTAATTAAAAAAAAAAAAGGCACAAAAGGGCCAGAACTAACATTTACGTCACAAGTCACATCCGGTCCTATAACTGCTTTCCTGTCGGCTGTTTTCAGTGGAGAAGGAAACCCAACTGAACCAATATCCAACAATGGATTATAATTCCCCACCTTGAAATCTCCAAGTTTCTTGGGGAAAACCATGGTGTACAGCTGACCCTCAGCGTGCTGCCGTGAGGACAACAGAAAAGTCAAGTGCTTGGCTTTGACAGAGTGTTTTCGGATCCATGTAAGGAAAGGAAAACGCAGAAAATCTCCCCTGTGAACTTCCTACGTGCGTACATAGCCCCAGACAGCACAACAATGGCAAAGTCACCTGCCAGGCTGAGCTGCTGGAGGAGAGGAAAACCCATGAGAAAGTAACAGGGCTCATTGAGGCTTAATCTTCCAGCCATTTGCAATCAAAAGACAAACAGCCTAGCAGCAATAGCAGTTATAGCACATGTGTGTGGAACAATTGCACAGCAGCCAGGACAAGCTGTTAGACTGTGGGTCACTTAGAAAAGAGCAGAAAACCTGGCAGACTACAGAGAAAGGGAATAAAAGTTTAGCTTAGTGCAAGCCATTTCCAAAGAAAGTTTGAAATGTGCAACTATTTCTCATAGGTGAGAAAGGGTGGGTTCTCTGCAAGAACAAAAGGGGGGCATGATGCAAAGACTCTTACTATACATCTTAGCTTAGATAAGCTAATAGATAATTTCCTTTGCCTCTTTCATACCAGAAGGAACAAGAGGGAGCATCTGTTCAGTGTTTCACCAGAGCCAGGATTTTCTTTGCTTGGATTTCAGAGCTTGATAGATAAATCCTGAAGCATTTCAGCACTAAGGCACAGAAAATCCTTATTCCACTACTGCTGCTGCATATAATCTTTCCAGACTGCATGCCCTCCTGCTGCTGCAGCAGCATGTCTGGATACCAGGTGTTCTGCAGAGATGTCCTGAGCAGGACCAAGCTCACCCTGGATTTGCTCAGCCTGTCACCTCACTGCCCCCACAGCAGTGATGTACCTCTGCACACTGGAAAAAAAACAGGTTTTTTTCCCTTCCCTGCACAGTGAGCACCACACAAGTCTTCTATTTTTAATTCTTTTTTATAGCATTTGGTCCTGATGGTGGTGGGCACCCACAGCTCTTGCTGGCTTAGCCTGCCAGTAAGAAGCTTTGACTGCATCTCTGTGTGAGCTGTTGGGAGAGAGCAGCCATGACTTCCCCAAGCAGATGGAAAAATGATCTGCCATGAGCACTGGATCCAGGCATTCAGTATGACTGTTAATGCCAGATCTGTGGGGACTGATTTCTGTGCTATGCCTGTCAAGCCTAGAGCATCAGTCCCGTTTCATTCATTTTCTTCCTTTTCTTAAAGAAAATCTAAAAATTATTCCAAAACTATTGTTTTAGCAGACATCCGATAAATCAGACATTGTAAGGGGAGATCACCACTGCTCCCTGAGCCAAACAGATTCCCATATTTCCTGGCTGAGGATGGTGACCATCAGGACAAGCATTACGTTTCAGCTTTGCTTGAGCCTGAAGTCAGTGAACAGCAAGAGGGTCTCCATCTGGAGTCATTTTATAGCACTAGCACAGCCCTCCTCCAGCAGCAGCCGCTGCCTGTTAATATAAAAATACTTGGGAGAAAAAGCAATACATTTTATTAGGTAGGTAGGAAGGGAAAAAAGCTCTATTCAAGACTTCCATTAACTTTTATGAGTATCTCTAAAGACATTTATTTTTACAACAGCATTGAAGCAGAGGAATAAAACCCAAGTTTCTTGACATTCACAATTTCTTACTAGAAACAAGTCCAGAGTGTCTGTGTCCAAGCTCTGCTCACATGAGAAGCTCTGAAAGCCTGAGCCTGTGAGAGGAAGGGTGGCTCTGTGGCATATTCTGAGGTCATAATCTGGTACTGCCACAGGCTCCCTGAATGAGCTTCTCTGCATCACTGTTTTGTGCTGGGGATGTTCAGGTCTGCTTCTGGAGTCCCACCAAGCACTGAAATAACCTGTTCCACTGCAGGTACTAGCTTGTGATAAACTGAGGTCACCTTTTGCCTAAAAGCTTAGTATTTCTACCCAATTAACACCATGCACCCTCTCTTGACTTCGGTAACTCTCAGCATTCCTGTTACTGGTCCAAATTTCAGCCCTTTCAAAGCCCACCACACAGCTGGCCTTTGCTGTCTCCGGAGGCAATGAGATCCTTAGCCTGACACCACCTCATATAAAAAAACTTCCTCTGATCTGAATTTACCACCTTCTAATTTCATTGAATGCCCCTTTGTTCCAGTAATCTGCCCGACTAATCTATTTTCTCTAGACTATTATTTTCCTTCCCTTCTTAAAACCTAAAGTTATGTTACGGAAGGAGAAAAACAAAAATAACAGAAAAGAAAGAAAAAAGCTTCCCAGGAAATTGTTCTGATAAAAACTGGTCATATTTTATGGTGTGGCCTTGCTGCTCTCTACAGCTGTTGCAAACAAAGGCGGATGATGTTGGGCTGCTGGGACAGAGGCCCAGGTGTGGTGCACTGGCATGGGAAGGGCAGAAGCCAGGGAGCAGAGAAATGGAGGCACTGTGCTCATGGGCACCAGCCCCAGCAACATCCCCAGCACTGCCAGCATCACAGCTGGGAATTTGTTTGGATTTAAGGCCATGACAGGCAAACCCTGAAGCATTCCACCATTGCAGCTCCCACCCAGACACTGCCCCCAGAGAGGGGAAGGTCCCTAACTGCCCAAGCATGTTCTCATTCTCACAAGTTGTGCTTTCTTTAACTCAACGGAAAATGACAAAAATATCCCTTGGATGAGTAAAAGCCCCTCAGCAGGGAGCACTTTCCTAAAGAGACTTCCAACACCAGCTGGGAAGCAGGAAGCTGTTCAGGGTGTCTGCAAGGCTGCTGTGGCAGGTGGCTCCTGCCCTGCGCAGCTCTGGGGATGTACTTTACAGTGCAGTCACTGCAAAATGTGAAGGAGAAGACACTTAGCCCCCTCTGCAGACACAGTTCCATCCTGTGTCCTTTATGCTTTCAGGTGCATTCTTAAAGCAGGTTCTGATTTGGCTGTGACACACTGCCCAGCAGCTGCGCAGGTTCTGCTGGGAAGGTCTGAGAAACCCACAGAAGCTGAGTGACATGGGACCAGATTTAATACTGGTGCAAGCAAGGTGGTCACACTGGGCCCCTGCTGGGTTTTTACAGTCCAAGGGGATGAATGAACACTAGATGCTCAGCCTTGGCAGCAGACATTTGCTCCTGGGTTGCCTTTTGTCTTCTGCCTTCCTTTGAGCCAGTTGAACAACTCCAAAAGCTCCAATTCTGCCGTGCAGCTTCTGGAGTCATTTCCCAAGAGACCCTTTTGAGCAACTCAAGCAGCTGCATCCTCCCTTCACCCAGAGGCTCTCAAATGAAGAGAAAACCTGTGAAGAAGAAGACCTGATACCACAGGGGCTTATTATTCCCTGTGGGATATCCCAGCTCTCATGCCCAGTCTAGGGCCACTAAGTACTGGGATGATGCAGTAATCAACAACCCCTCCAACTGCTTCACCCAGCAAATCACCAAGCAGCTCCTGCACTGGAAGGCTGGTGCACAAGAGGCAGAAGCAGCAGCTTCTCACCCATCCCTGGCTAGAACAAAGAGTAGGGCTGACTCTTCTTCAGGGCTCAAACCCAGAAACTTCAGCTCACCCTTCATTCCCTAGCACAAGTGGAGTCCAGCTTTGGCTCCTTATCCAGGCTGACACCATTTAGACCTTCCAAAGGTTCTAAGCAGCTCTGAAGGATTCAGAGCAAAGCATTCAGTGAACAAGCATGGTACAACCACCCTGTTCAGGTACTTGAAATTTAGATGGAAAAATGCCCACAAATGCCTCAGGATATTGTATCCTAAAGTGAGAAAAGCTTCTTTAGCTGGAATGGCAGGCACTTATCTTTTCCAGGGAAAGAGGCTCTGCCTCCTTGCTTTGCTTCCAGTAATCGATGTCCCATGGGCAGGACATGCTGTGCATGAGAACAGCACACTCTGCTCAGTGCACTGGGACTGTCCCCCACTGCAGGGAGGAAAATAGCTCAAGGCAGCTCCATTTTAAACTTAAGAAGATTCCTATTTCAGCCAGGATAGTTTTTTCAACTGTTGTTGGATGTCTCTGCAGCTCCTGCTCCCAGTGCAGAGAAGCTCCATGTCCTGTCAGCAAATCGTCCAACTCCATAGCAATATCAGAGTCTGGGTACATTAATCCATCTCTCTTTTTCTCCACTTCAGGAAAGTTTATCTGGGGATGGGGGATGCTCTCCATCGAAAGGCCAGGGCAGCAGGCTCAGCCTGGAGCTGGGCTCCCAGCTCCGTGTGTGGTACCCGACTGCCCTCTACCTGAAAGTATGGGACGCACAACGTGCAGCTCCTCAGCAGCCGGCCCCTTCCCACCCCGTGCAAAGCAATGCTGTCAGCTATAAAAAATTAGAATAAATGCATCCAGTCCTCAGGACATACCCTCTTTAGTTTCTCAAGATTCATGTCACAATGCCCCGAGTAAGTAAAATGTGCCATTGCAAATGTTTATAACATCTGATTTAATGTTACACAGTTTCTCCCAGTCATAAACCAGAACAAATATTCCCAGGATTTATTACATCCTTCCCTTCAGGGCCTTAAGCAATTGCACTTGATTAATTCAGCAGTTAAACAGCACTGAGCAGAAGCATGATAATTTTGCACCCAAGATTCATAAGACACATACCACTTTCCATAAGGAATTAGGTCTAAAACCAGAGAGCTGAATCTTTAAATATGTAGTTATCCATATGCATAGGATAATATGCAATGGATGTTTCCATCTTGCAGAGACATGCTATGCTAAGTCTCTTCTTGCTCCCTGACATCAAAAATTCTTCATCACTTTTTGTAGCAGTAAATATCTGTTCCTCAGCTTACTATGTGAATAGGATAGATATTTGCAAACTTGCCTCAGTGCAGTGTCATTTTGAGTGAAAGAAACGTTTCTCCAGTACCACTGTAAAGAGGAGTTAAAAAGGGTGGAGACCTTCTGGTGCATTTCTCCTGTAAACCGAAGCAGTGTGGAGAAACTTCCCTTTATCTGAACCCACACATAACCAAATTTGACTCAATTCTGCTTCCTTGCAAATCTATGGAAGAGTTTTGAAAATTCACTATTTCCTTTCTCTGCACGAAAGCCTGACAGCAAAGTGTCCACGAGGGAAGTTTCCATGATGTTGGTAGCATGCTGGTGTCAGAGTACAGTGACAGGCGGTTCTCCACAAAGGCATTGGAAAAACAAAGGCCAATAGATTCTTATACATTTCCTTGGGACCTCTCAGGGCAGGCCTATGCAGCTATTCAAACACCAGCTAGGAAATATGAAAGGGAGCTGGAAGAAAACAGGGAGACTTTCTGCTTTGCCGCTTCTTCTAGAGTTCCATTCTGCCCTGAGAGACCTACGAATCGAAGAAACGGTGTAAGCCAAGGAACAAAGCCAACCTTTTTACATACAGTTAATTAATTTATGGAAGCAAAACCAGAACAGAGCACTTGTGGTCACTGTATTAGTCTCGAGGTTCTAGAGCAACAGCAAACCTATCACTGCAGTGGGTACTGGATAGGGTATACTTCAGTCAATTATAATGTGTAGAATTATTATAAATTAAACTCTTTGCTGTACATGGCCATTTGCAAGTACTGTCAGATCACAAGTCTTTTTACAGCTGATTTTTCAAGTATTGAAAAAAACATCAAAACAATATTAATTGAATGCTCCCTATGCCCTTCCATATCCTCAAAGACATTTACACATCTTCAAGTAATCAAGAAAAAACAGCCTAGATTGTTTGCATCAGATGGGCCATTACTGCTCTACAATACCTCCTGGAAAACCATGTTAACAGTGCTTTGACAATAACGTATTTGAAGACACATAAAAAAAATCGTGGAGTGTATGGACTAGTGCTTCAAATTCATTTGAAATATGGCCTAGAATTTGTCTTGGCTGCATTAACAAGGTCTGTTTTACCAATACATTTGTATTTATGATGACTAAGGGCAGATTATAGTTGTTAAAATTTGTCCTCCTGACATGAAAACACTACTTTGTCATTAATACATTTTGTAGCATAAACTATGATGTCAGGTCAATGTAAAGGGTAAAAACTTTCCTAAAGTATGCACACATCATTTTTTTAAAGCTATTGAGCCTAATGGAATAACAAAGGTCATAATAACAAACCATTACAGCTTTAGTCTTGGCAACTATGTCCACAGAAGAATCCTCTAAGAAACAATCATCATTTCTCCAATGTTATGGCATTAGGATGACAGGAATGTTTCACAAATGAGTCATGTGAGCCCAGAAACGCAGTAGCTATGTGAAAGCTGAGCAATCAATTATTCATTTGTTTACTGAGAGCTTTCTCAGCTGACATCAACCAGAACTTCTTAAAAAAGAAGAACTTTACAGCTGTCCTTGCCTGTCCCACGAGGCTGTGCTCAGAGGGTGAAAATTGCTTAATTTCTTAGTAAGTAATCTGGTATTTTTATTGAAATAAACAGCAACAT